>NC_053443.1:7517518-8178143 GCF_007990345.1 Gossypium hirsutum
TTCAATAAATGATTTGGTGTCATTTTTTAATAGAAATTAAAAAAAACGTTCATTTATTAATATCTTTGTGTTAAACAAATATTTTGAAAAACTTTTGCAACATTCAATATGCATTAAGATGATGCATGCGTCTTACATTAAACCTTAAAAAAACATTTATAAATCGTTGCAATGATAATTTCTACACACATTGAATTAAGTAATCTTGGGGCAATATTAATCAACTAGTAAGAACATGGATTTTCATCCAATTAATTATTGGATATGGTTCCTTTAATGTAATATTTTTGTCTATATACACTTGTATTTTTTTGAACAAATTAATTTAATAAAATTATCTATGAATTACATTGATAACCTTTATATATTATCATTAATGGTTTTTGCACGCAAAGCCAAATGGAAGTAAATATTGACTCACTAGTTATTTAATGTTTAATTAATACTAAGCGATATTATGTGGTCGGACCATAATACGAAAAGACAACTTATATAAGTAGATTAACCTAAACATGTCCTTAGTCTAATCGGAAATAAGAAAATAGATTGAAAGAATAATATTCTGTTTATCAGGTCCAATTGGGGAGATGTTTTTTTGGGCGTCGGAGCAAATGACTCATAAAAGATAGAGACATATATGTGGTTGGCTGGACTAGCAGTACATCGGACATGACCGAAGAAGAATAGATCCTGAATTCGTTTATGGATTTATTCACTTGTGATGTTTGTAAAGTGGCACATCTTAATCTTGAGTGGACGATGGACTATATATGTCTGACTCATATACTTTGATTTATGTAAAAGTTTGAGTTCAAATAAATAAGGAACCGAAAGCTAGTGCGTTGGGTATATGACTTCTGCAATATGTAGTATCATTCACAATAGTGAAATTCATAACCCAAGAAATGGGTAAATGATTCCTTTTATTGACATTACATGATAGATGAAAAGTAAATGTACTCATAGGTCGTTTATCTTTGTGATAAATGACTTAATTACTATTTGGTAGTAATTGATTTTTTATGAAGGAAGATGTAATGGTTACCATAAGATAAAATATAATCATATTAGGAGAATAGAATTATCTCAAAGAGATTAGAGATAACTTATGATGGTAACACACTTATGACATTGTCATTGGGCGAACACTGATCGAGTAGCTTTCGTAATGGTATGTAATTAAGGAGAGCTTAGTCATGATACTATAGTGGAATGACTTCGTGACTAAATGAGTTTATAATTAATAGGAAAAATGTTGGAACTTAAGTATAAATCATTTGATCCCTAATTATATATGTTCAATCAGCCCCTTCGCTAGCTTGTTGAAACCAAAAATGAATTGCATGTAGAATCAAATGAACGTAAATGGATTGAAATGATAAAGTTGGAGAAATGAGTTACATTTGGAAATGAATGTGGTTTCTTACTAAGTATGGAAATTACCTAAGAATTAATGTAAGTTTTTCGAAATATTATTTAATTAAATAATTGAAGTTCGAAAATAAAATTAAATTAATTGGTCGTTGTGAATCTATAGAAAATTAAATATATTTTCTCATAGATTCTTTTACGGTAAAATTGCCATGACTTTAATGTAATTAGAATTGAGTTGAGAAAATTACTTAATTGGAAAATTAATTTATCTAATTAAATTAATTTAATAAATAAAATTTATTTTAGGAAATAGAAAAACATGTATTGGGTTAGATTAAATTATAAAGTGCTAGGTTAAAAATCCAAAAAGCACATATAATTTGATCTAATACAAGAAAGGCCCAGAAACCTCACTCCTAGTAGAACTGGGAGGCTAGTTTTTCTGTTAGATAAATATTATTTCTTTCTACTAATTCAACCGAGATTCTTCTATCTCTCTATATAAATAGATGACATTGGTAGGGCTAAAAAAACACAACTTTGAGATATTGTTCAAAAATAGTGGAAATTTATTTTCTAAGAATAAATTTTATTTTCTAGGAATAACAATTCTACCAGTTTCTATTAAGAAAAATATTTGCTTTCCTACTCGAAGTAAGAAAATTGTTTTTGGTTATGTGTTTGATTCATAATTGTTCGAGCCCACACTTGAAGCGATTTGTGGTACGAAAATAGTTGAGAAGGTTGTTAGGTTAAAATTCGGGAATGCCTAGGATTTGTTTCGTACAAAACACATGTACTTTTTTAGAAAAGTTTATCGCTATAAATATCACAAATTGGCTTGGATATCAAATTTTTAATTTTTCGCTGTAACAGAAAATTGTTTTTAAACTAAATTTTTTCCAGCATTAATACGTTAACATAATTCCTTAGGTATTCACATGTACTAGTAATCATTTCTCGTTTGGTCATCATTCTAACTTAAGTAGATCTTCGTGACAGAAAAAAAAAAACTTCCTTAGTGAATTCCACATGATAATACCTACCTTAAGACTTGACAAATTATCATATGCTATTACAATAGTTATCTCTTTTAAGGAAATCTCCTTGGAAATCTCCTCGGTGAAATACACATGACAATACTTACTTTAGGACCGACAAATTATCATGTCATCACAAGAGACCATTGATGGAAGCCGTAGGTCTTGTTTAGAGACCTTCTCCCACACAATCTTTTAGAAAACATGCAAGGTTTTTATTTTTGGATTCAATCATGAATGATTAAAATGTCATGACAAGTATACGTGACATTCTTTTCCTCAACTATATGACATGCTTGTCATGCATATGCATGAACTCATTTTTTTAGTCACTTTAAATATCATCATGCTATCTTTGGGTCTTATGGTGAAAGCCAAATCTCTTGGTTTGGGTTTCTCAAAATCCAAAAGACTAGAAAAATAATCAAAAGGATCTACTATCAAATCGTTATCACCACCACGGGTCATTGTTGTCGCCGCTGATGCCACCGTCACTGCCATCGATCAGTAGTGATCAACCCACAATTAATCTTTTTCCTATTGGTTGGGTTGGGTTTGCGTTATCTTGATCGATTTTGGATATGTCTCGGTTCTCTGTGTTTCACCGAAAAATTAGATTAAAAAACCTTAAGTCTATTTCTAGCTCACATGAATAATTCTAAAAAATAAAATAAAACCTACGTAAAGTAAAGTTGATAATCCATGATCTAACTACATATCTCAAAATTTATTAAAACCTAAAATTACACCTAATCTAATATCTAGAAATCAGAACTTTGATTAAATTACTTTATCATATATATAATAAAATAATTAAATACATTCATTCACATACATACATAACCTAAAACATGCACAACCTAGTAGCACAAATGATGGAATTTTTAACATAAGAGCCAAGTTCCACTTTTTTATAACATACAATGACTAATTTGTTTATTTTTAAGTAAATGGGCGAAAGACAATCCAACTCTAATATAGGAACTTTCATGATTCTTTTACTGGCAAGTTTCATATGTCGCATAGCCCAATCAAAATTTTAAATTAAAGTTTTTTTTATAGAATTCTTGCAATTTTAATAATTAGACTGATATTTTCAAATAAAAAAATGAGGATTGAATTTTTAATTTTAGAATACAAGAACGAAATATCAAATTTTGTCGAAGTATAAAAACTAAATGAAGAATTAGGGTTGTTGTCGGTTCTAGATTCTTTTAAGTGCTAAAGTTTAAGTCCATTATACATCGTGGGTCTTGTGTTTTAGTTATATAGTGTTGTCATTAGACCTGTTTATGGGCTGGATTATCTGCTCAGGTCCGAAGATTTGCCCGAAATTTGGGAGGGTTTAGATAAAAATATTAAGTCCGAAAAATAGGCTTAGGCAAAAAAAAAAAATAGACTCATTTAAAATATGGGTCGGGCTCAGGCTTGAACATTCAAGGCTTGAGTTCGACCTGACCTAACCCATTTTTAAGTTTATAATATTTTATATTATGTTAGTTTTATATATTATGTAATTTAGAATACATTAAAAAAATAAATATACACTAAATATATAATACTATTATAATATAAATATTAAAATAATATTAAGATTATTATATAAAAAAATTTAATAAATAAAAAATTATTAAATTATTAAATATTAAAATAATATAAACCAACCTAAATGGGTTTAGATAATTCTTTTGTAAATGCTGTTGTCATATATGAGTTTTGAATCGATTTAGATAAGAGTTAAAAAACCCATATTTTCAAAACCCTAAATCCCTATAAAGCGGAACTATATATACTTGTTATACCCACTCGTTTTCTCCTCTTGAGCTCTTCGGCCTCTCACTGTTTTCCTTCAAAACCCTAATAGCTGTCCTCTCCTCCTGAACGTGTTCGAAAATGGCTGGTTCTGAGGGATTGATTCTACGTGGCACCATGCGTGCCCACACCGACATGGTGACAGCCATTGCTACTCCCATCGATAACTCCGACATGATCGTCACTTCCTCCCGCGACAAATCCATCATCCTTTGGCACTTAACCAAGGACGAAAAGACCTACGGTGTCCCTCGTCGTCGTCTCACCGGTCACTCTCACTTCGTGCAAGACGTTGTCCTCTCTTCCGATTCTCAGTTCGCTCTCTCTGGTTCCTGGGATGGTGAGCTTCGTCTCTGGGACTTATCTGCCGGTACCTCAGCTCGCCGTTTTGTCGGCCACACCAAAGATGTTCTCTCTGTTGCCTTTTCAATTGACAACCGTCAAATTGTTTCGGCTTCTCGAGATCGAACTATCAGGCTTTGGAATACCCTTGGAGAATGTAAATACACAATCCAAGAAGGTGACGCTCATACCGACTGGGTTAGCTGCGTTCGTTTCAGCCCAAATACTGTCCAACCCACCATTGTTTCAGCTTCATGGGACAAGACTGTTAAAGTTTGGAACCTGACCAACTGTAAGATTCGTAACACCTTGTCCGGACACTCCGGTTATGTGAATACGGTGGCGGTTTCACCTGATGGGTCTTTGTGTGCCAGTGGAGGAAAAGATGGAGTGATTCTGTTATGGGATTTGGCTGAAGGAAAGAAGCTTTATAGTCTTGATGCAGGTTCCGTCATTCACTCGCTTTGCTTTAGTCCTAATAGGTACTGGCTTTGCGCCGCCACCGAGCAGGGTATCAAGATCTGGGATCTGGAGAGTAAGAGCATAGTGGAGGACTTGAAGGTTGATCTTAAGGCAGAGGCTGAGAAGTCTGACGTCACTGACATCGGAAATAAGAAGAAGGTAATAATGCTTTCTCATCCTTTGCTATTCTGTATTATGGGTTTTCCTTTTTGGATTCAAGATGATAAGTAATTTGAATGCTATGTTTTGGTTGGAAATTTTAGGTGCAACTTGATTTATTGTGAATAATTGGGTTTTGGATTTTATGATGATGGTATAGGTTCCTTGTTTTTATGAACTGAACTTAACTTGTAGATGGAAATTAGGCTAGGCTGCTTGGTCAATTCCATTTTACCATGAGCTTGTTTATTAAGACAATCAAGTTAGATATCCTACTTGTTTTTATGAACTGTACTGAATCTGTTTCTTGAGTGCATAACTACTAGGTTTTATCTTCTTTGTGAATTGTGAATTATGAATTGTGAATATGGAGTTATTTGCTCGTCACATATTGCGGCATCTATTTTGCTAATCAGGTAAAAGTACTGTAGTAGTAGTCGGATTAAATTCACCTAAATGCTCATGTTTCTTTTGTTCAGTTTTTTGTTTCTAAGCATGCCATTGTTAGTATTTGTACTTTGACAAGCTTTTGCCCTGAAGTTGTGATGTAAAACTTTCTTTAAAATCATTTGTATAATTCTAGATTGGTATTTGGTTTAAGAGTTCATTAATTGTTAGGAAAATGATGGAATTATTTTCCATGTATTGCAGGTCATATACTGCACAAGCTTGAACTGGAGTGCCGATGGAAGCACCTTGTTTAGTGGGTACACTGATGGTGTAATCAGAGTTTGGGGGATTGGTCGTTACTAGATATGCTTGTCTTGAGTTAAGATTTTGTTTCAAATGTCGGAAGGTTTTTTGGTTTATTTTCTTAATATGGTTGGATATTGAGGCCTTGCTCACTTCTATTCTAATTTGGTTTGGTTTATTTAATTACTGGCTTAGGTTTGAATTGAATGGAGTATAATTTTCTCAGTTTTGCTTCCTTCCTTTTTTATGTCATGATTCAATAATAAGATTAGTATTATGTGAAAAACTCGTTAAAGTGTAGTTTTTCTGAAATCTGTGTTGCCTTTCCGTCGACGTGGTTGCTAGGCTGGATCCAACAGTGGTCCTCGATTAGAACGGGTTTCGTAGCCCACTCTCTCGCCTATGAGATCACCAAAAGGCATGAGCGCTCATTGTTGGGCATTTGGTTGGCCATATAGGTTTACAATTTGGACATGAAGTCCATTTATGGAAAATGCCTCGTACGGCTTCACATGCCCGCTTGCACCCTTGACAATAATTGAAGGTCACAAGCTCAACCACACACCATGGCTAACAATTTGCACAACTTAAGTTGATCCTTCACGAACTTGGGTATAAGAGAGGGGACTCTCCTTTCGGGATAAATGTTATCTCACAACACTACAACTCAGTATTGTAGATGGTTTTACCTTTTCTCTTTTTGAAATGAATAATTTTATATTTTAGAAAATGGGAGTTAATTAATATGAGTAAATTAATTAATTAATTAATTAATTATGTGGGGACGGTGAAAATTTTTGTTGGTAACTGTATGAATAGTGAAGAAGAGTTCACCCTATTTTTGGAAGAAGAGAAAACAGTCCATGTCACAAGAAACATCCCAAGAGTGAAGGGAAAAACTCTTTGGAACCCTACCATATTCCAGGGTTATTTTCACTTATATTTTTATGAAGCGGTACTATGTGAAAATCTTTAGGGAATGTTCCGAATAATGATTATTTTGACTTATTCTAAATTGCGAGTTGTTCTCAATGTAGAGATTATTTCGAATAAGAGTTGTTCTGTGGTGATGCGTTTTTTTGGTAGAGCTTGTTCTAAGTAAGGACTCGTCAAAAAAAAAAATACAATTGGTTTAAATACAAGATGTTACAAACAATGATTGTTCTAAACATAGCTATTCTTGAAACGCCATTACTCTAAACATGATTTGTACTGAACTTTAGTTGTTCTCAACAAAAGTAGTTCTCAATTAATGACATTAGATGACAACTGTTCTAACTAAAGCCCTATTCTGAACATAATTATTCTTGAACAACTTTTCACAATAACTATTATTCTAAACAAGAATTGTTGCTCTAGAATAAATAATAGGTGAAACAACAATGCCAATTGTTCCACACTTGGTAGCATGATTTCCTAAAATATAATATTGTTTATCTTAAGGAAGAGATAAAATGTTAATAGCCAAAATTGAGTATCTATATTTTGCCCCTAGATGAGAATTCTTAAGAGAAGTTCTCATGCAAGAAGAGTGTAGAAAAAATAAATAAAACAATTTTATACTCGTAAAAAGTTCATGTTGTGTAGGAGAAGAAAAAAATTGTATTTATCACTTTGTTGTGCCGTGCATGAATTTTTGTTTTGATGAGAGAAAAGAAAAAAAAAACATGCATAAAAGCAAGTGTAGGGGTGAGTGTTTGATTGAATCGAGTAAAAGTTTTCGAGTTAATTGAGTTGACGGATCTTATTTTATCATCCTCACTCAATTTTAAAACTTTTCGAATCGAGTAAAGTGAAACGAAACTCGAGTTGAATTGAGTGAAATTATTCGAGTTAAATTAAAAAATTAAACATGTGAAACTAAAATCTTGTTACAATATAACTAATTCCATGTTAGAGAACACATAAATTTTGAAACCATATATATTTGAAAACTTTTTTAAAGCAAAATAAGAAAAAAAAAACTTGAATTGTTAATTAACTTATTTAGGTCCCAAAATTATTATTTTCGATTATTTTTAAAATTTTAACTTTCTTTATATACTTTTTATATTTTTTAAAATATAAATTTTGGAAATTTTATAAATATTTTGAAATATTTTGTAACTTTATTTGAGAGAAACCAATTTGTTCATTTTCAAAATTGACAGGGATGAAAATGGTATTTACACCAATCTCTTATTCGAATTATTCGAGTTATTTGAGTTTTAAAATTCAACTTGACTCAAACTAGAAACTCAAATTTTACTTATTCAAGTTGACTCGTAAAAATCAAATAACTCGATTCGATTAACTCAAATTTTTCTTCGATTTTTTCAAACTGAATTAAGTTCTGCTCACCCCTAAACAAGTGTATTATGGAAAAAAAATGATAATATTTTCTCTTAAAAAATGGAGAACATGCTAGAATGTTTCTCTAGAAATTTTAGAATAACAAGTTATATAAAAATATTAATAAAAAAATTGGAAAGAAAATGCAAGAATTGTTTTGAGAATTTTGAGAAGAGTAAGTTATAGTATTTTGGAAGAGCATGTCTTTTTTTTTTTTTTTTAAATTTAGGAATAACAAGCTAGTGCACTTCTCTAAAAATTTAAGAATGACAATCCATAGGGTTTCGCTTAAAAAAATGGAATAACTTGTTATTGCTTTTCCTAAAAAAAATGAGAACAACTAGGTAAATTATTTCCAGTTAGTTATATAATTTTGCTAAATAAATAGGAATATTTTCTTATAGCGCTTTCCTTAAAAAAAAAATGGGAACAACTAGGCAAAATGCGTCCAAAAGTATTAGTTATATTGCATCACTAAATAAATATGAGACATCTTATTATAGCGTTTTTGGACCAGAACTAGTCAAAATCGGCATGTATTGCTAGGAAAAACGTCATATGAAATAATGCACTAAAAAGTCTACAAATCGTTTTTGGACCAGAAGAGTGATGATAATGAAAGACCTCGAAACAATCTTTTCATCATTCCCGCTAACATCTAAGGGAGCACGATGATCACGGGCATTCTATTTGACACCGGAAGGTCCCATGACACCCTCTACCTTCAAACGATGGAAGAAATGAGAATATCACGAGTGGAGCTAACACCCGCACGCGTTCTCTTGGTGGGAGTAGGGAATGTGGAGATTCTCTCAATTGGAAACTTGGTTCTTCTACTCACCTTGGAAGAAAGCCCGTGGATAACAACTACCATGGTAAACTTTCTAGAAAGCAATTTCTAAGCAATACTGATACTTTTAATGGAAACTATTAGATATTTAGGTATACCAAAAATTTCCTTTTCCTACTCGTGTGTGAGGACTTTAGTCTATACCAAAGTTTTTAATAGATACCAATATTTCTAATGATATATTAAAGTTTTAACTGTTTAATAAATATTAATATATAAAATATTTTAAATCGATATGATAAAGATATATCAGTTAAAAAATTTACATGTATGACAAATCCAATTATATCAATAAATTCAATAATTGAATCATTAAGCCAATTGAGTCTTAGCTCGATTGGCATTGATATTCTTGCTAGTACAAGAGGACGTAGGTTCGAGCACATCATCCTCCTATTTATAAGTGCTGGAAATTAACATGATAAAGTGGAAAGAAAATTATTGAATTACGAATATAATGAAATGAGATAAATAAGTGGACAACAAATTGAGTTGTGTAGAAAGGTAGCGTAGAAATCAAACAAATAAACATATATAAAAATCAAAAGGTTTTAGAGCCAGGGTAATGAATCCACTGCAGTTGGATCTCCACTTCCCCACACTCCACATTTCTCAATCTAAGGAAGAGGTCTTGGATGATCTTCCCTTCATTATTCACGTATATGGCACTCTCATCCACCAGGCAGTTGTCGGTGTCCGGTTTCAACCTTGATAATACTGTTCCACTTGGTATTTCTTCCAAATTCGTATACGTTTTCAAAGCTTCTATGAATGACCTCACCTCGAACTCTGAATCTCCCATTTTGTCATCCTTGCTGAACGTGTCATGGTCGTACACAGTCTACAATTTTGTTCAAAGGCTTAATATATGATGCATGCGTTTATGTTGAATGAATTGGGAATCTTTATTTGCGTACTTACCAGACTGACTGGAATATCAGGATCTGTTATTGAAAGAGTTAAATCATCATTCCACTCAGGGTTTACATCCTTCTTTACTATACGAGTCTTCAATCTCTGCAAACGAATATATACAAAACATATAATTAAAGGTGTGTGTATAACATCATCATCATCATAATAATAAGAAGAAGAGAACCTGGTTGCCCATCTTAACAACTACATAAGGATCGCTGCTACGGACATCACGAACGGCAAGGTTAACGCCCCGTTTAACGTGAACCCGCAGCAAACCCATCAAGTTGTCCATCACAGACTCACTCGATTCTAGGTCTGCTGCTCTTGGTGCACCTTCTATTAAACTGTGCATTTTCGCTCTTAATCTCCTCCTCCTTTGTACAGCCAACTGAAAGACGTTTCTCTTTTCTTTCTCTACCTCTATCCAACCAAAGCAGATCATTTAAATAAATAACTAAATCTTTTAATCGATAAGTAACAGAAGGAGAAAGGTATGAAGCATTACTCATTGTTTTTGGTTTGCTGGGATCCACCTGGGTTGTTTCTTTATTCAAGCACCTGATAGGCAGAGAATGAGAATTTTATAGGAATGATCAAGGAGCTTGTCAGTTGGAGGTATGGATGGTGGACCCAAATGCAGAATAGGGGATGTGGGGGGATAAATATCAATGGAGGATGACCCTGAGATCCCGATTAGTAAGCTCTTGGAAGGGAATTGGTCCTCCTATTATTCCGCTTCTTCAGTTTACCTCCGACAAACCATCACCAACGCCTAAATTACACTGTTTTTGCGGATCAATCTATCATTCTTCCAACTTTTTTGCCTTCCTTTCTCTTTTTTTCTTTACTAGAACATTACATTATTGTTATGGTTAAAATGTGTCAATAGTCCATGTATTTTTCAAAAATTGGAAATTTAGTTCATGTAATTATATTTTTAAGAATTTAATCTCTTTATTTTTTTAAATTTAGATTTAACTGTTAACATTATTAATTTCTTTGTTAAATTGATTATTGTGACAAATAAAAAAATCAGTGGATAGCCATGTAATTAAAAAAAATGTTACAATTAACTTGAATTTAACAAAAAATTTAGTAATATAAATAATTCAACTCAAATTTTAAAATCTAAAAAATAAATATAAATTTTAGAAAATATAGGTACTATAGGCATATTTTAACCTATTGTTAATAATAACCACCTCTCAACCACTAGGACCAGCAAAAAAAGACTCACCTAGACATGTTTAAAGGTCCCATTATTCATTAAAATTCAAAGATTATCCTGAAATATAAAAGAGTTTCAACAAAAGTATAAAGCTTAAAAGATGGACTTATGTAGAAATTTGGACTCATTTTTTTATTGAGTCGAGCCTTGGATAAA
Source organism: Gossypium hirsutum (assembly GCF_007990345.1). Taxonomy (NCBI): domain Eukaryota; kingdom Viridiplantae; phylum Streptophyta; class Magnoliopsida; order Malvales; family Malvaceae; genus Gossypium; species Gossypium hirsutum. Next base: position 7,528,884 of record NC_053443.1, read on the forward strand.
TTTTTTTATTATCTGATTTTAGATATAATCTTTATATTTTATTATAATCTTAGATAGATTCAAACCCCATCCTTAATAACTAAACCTAAAACCTAATTCTTATTCCAATACTCTTCAGCTCTCAAACTTATAATTTGTCCATCCCCTGTCACTGTATTTTTCACAATCACGATCATTTAGGGTTTCAAATTACCTTCTGTTTAATGGTCTTATTCCTTCATCCATTCCACCACTAGTCCGTCTATCATCCATTCGTCTGACCATCTCCTTTCGAGGTTTGTATTTTAGCCTCTCTCTTTTTTAATTGTAAATAAATGATGAAGAAGAAGGACTTATGTGGGTTTTTTTTTTGTTTTTTTGAAATGATTCTCTAAAATAAAAAATAATATTGTTATGAATAAGGGAAGAAGATGAAAATAGAATGAAGAGAAGGAGTATGAAGGTTGGAAGGAGATCATGGTTTCTTGGAGAAAATTTAGAGATTTAGAACGAGAATGAAAATGAGAGATTATCTGGTTGTTTCATACTTCTATTTGCCGATGTGAATGACTAGCAATTAATTATTTCAGGTCTCCGTAATGTTTTATGTGAGTAAAGTTGGTTGAATTGAGATAGACGAATTATCTAGATTCGAATATGTTCAATTTTTTTAAAATACATAATCAAGTTTGTAGAGTACGTTGTTAAGTCGGTAAGATAACACAAATATAAATTTATTAGTAATACCTGCTTTGCATCCTCGCAAAATATGATGTCTTTGTCCTTGGGAGAAGCTCAAAACCCTGAAAATCGAAGGTCTGATTTCTTTTGAATTATTGTAGGACTTCTCTTTCATTTTAATTTTTAGGTTACATTTAATCACAATTTCTCTAATTAGATTACAAAATTTGTTTAGAACTTAAGTATTTTTTCAAATTTAAAGATGTTTTAAATAAATTGTTGATTGAGTCTTAACATGGGTATTGTTGTGCGCTGAAATATATTATCCTTCTATTTATGGGTTGGAGAGGGCTGTGAATAATTCTAAACATTATGTTAAAAAGAACAAATATGACCGGGACCTATATTGAAAATGTTAAAAAAACTAAAAAATCGAACATATATGCCACACGTCTTAATTACTATTTTATAACGATGTAATTGAATTCTTTAAACTGATTTAAGCTCAAATTAGTTCCTTTACAATTGAGTTAAACTTAAATAAAATTTTAAATTCATATTTTTATGAGATAAATCTGAATTAACTCATTATTTCAATCCGAATAGACGTCTAAACTAACCCATTAATTGAAGGCTTTTATATACATGCTACATAGACAATCATAGGATCATATCAATGTCCATCCCATCGCATGATAGTAAATCAGACAATGACCTAACTATCAACCCTATAAAGTAGACAATCTGTCCAGATCGACCCACCCAAATTCTCCCTCTATGAACTCTATATATATCGAAGAAGACTCTAAGCTATTACTACGCTGTCAAACTCTGCTCAAACAACACTATAACTCTTCAAACTTGGGTTTTCGGAAATTATTTACGAAGTCAAAATTTCATTTATAGCTCATTGACAAGTTACCACATACCAAGTTCATTGATTGAACAAGATGCTGATAAGAACATATTATTAATCTTTAAATTCTTCCATGGTGGCCTCTTAACAAATTCTTTTCATTTAAATCATGTGTTATAAAATTAACATATTATACACATATTTACTACATTAATACTATATTTTAAATCACATGCCATTCTAAAGCAGCTAAATTCTCATAACATATTATTAGGGATTTTGACACTTTATGATCAAGGGTCATTAAGTTATAACTTATTTTCAAACACTTTAATTCATAGAATTCACACACATAGATTTCAATATCATTTTCATATATTTTTCCAAAGCATAATAACTTAAGATAAGTATGAGTATCTAAGAGTACTTACCTATTGGATGCTTATTATCTCAAGATCAAAATTCTAAACACTTGAATCCATCTTCAACAAACTTGGAATATTTTTCATTCTCAACATTTTCTCATTTTTCGTACACACAAAAATATAACCAAAATTAACACAAGAGCTTTCCAAGCTTTCACATGGTAACCAAACTCAAATATCAAGTTAAGAGAGGTGAAAAACATCATTTCTTACCTTATTAAAGCTCTTTCTCTAGTTTAAAACTAGTTTTTATTCCCGTGTGATGCATGGGTCAATTGTGTATATTACCTTTATAGTATTTTTATATATAACATTAGCTTTTGTTTAACAACATTAATGAATTTCCTCAAGAAAATCCAAAAGTAATGTAATTCAAAATATTTTTAAAAACATATAACAAATTAGTAGTAGTTATATTAATGTCTTTTAATCTTAAAAATATTTAATATTAAAACAATATGGTTCGACTAGTAATATTAATTTATTATTATTATTTAAATAATATTATTAATAATTTTTATAAGTTATTTATATTATATATTGTTAAATTTATTTTTTTTAATGTTAAAGTTATTAGTATTCAAATTTTTTATAATATATATTTATTTTGCTCTAGTTTAAACAATGAATGTAAATTAAATATATATTATAGAATAAAATTGTAACTTAAATGAAAATTTGTGCAATCTTTAATTATGCCGGGCTGAATGTATTTTTTTACCTTTTATTTTAATAAATATTATAATCTTTAATTACCTTTGGCTATATCTTTGATGGGCGACAAGAGATAGTTTTTCATCTGTAGGGACTTATAGAGGTATTCACCAACTTGGCTCGATCGATAATTCTAGTGTTTGGAATTCAATTTGGAAAATCAAGGCGCCTCAAAGGGTAATTAGGGTGTTTATTTGAATCCTGTGGAAGAATAGATTACTAACTAATGGAAAGAGATTAAGGAGACATATGGCGAATGAAAGCCATTGTCTGAGATGTAGCAATGTATATGAATTGGGAATCCATGTTGTTCGGGATTGCACCTTTCCTAGGACTGCTTGGTGGTCAATTGAGCCAACTCATGCTTGGGTAAGATTTTTTTTCTTTGCCACTGGATGAGTGGATCTTATGGAACTTGCAGAACATTGGACATTGTGATAGTCAAGAGATAGAATGGCGATTTTTCCCCCTATAATGTGGTAGCTTCTTTGGAAATATTGGAATATGTATGTGTTTTCTAGTAGTCACAGTTGTGCTCAAGAAATTGTGAATATAGGTGTTAGTTGGACGAAGAGTTACGTAAGGATGCTTGCACTTGTGTTACATGTTAATCTTATGGTTTCTGCTATGCAGTGGTCAACTCCGAATAGAGGTTGGAGTAAACTTAATACATATGGGGCAGTGTCGCTAAACAGATCTTATGTTGCCATTGGGGCAGTGATTAGAGATGCTGATGTTAATTGGTTATGGGGATTCTCGATGTTGCTAGGTAAAGACACAATTTTTAAGATTGAATAAAAAGCTATTCTAGAGGGTCTATGCTTAGCATGGGAAAAGGGGATTCGGCAGTTAAAGATTGAGTGTGATAATGCTCTTTTGGTGGAGACGATTGTGGGTGGTGGAAGCAAGATTACGCTCTATTCATTGAATGATAAATCTAAGTTAAGGTTTGTATATGCCATATTCCGAGAGCTCATGCTGACCATGGGGCTAAGGTTACGACTACAAGATTCACAAAGGTCCAAGTGTTTGAAGAACCACCTTGCTCTGTGTTGGATTTAGGGTGGGTTTAGATGGGTGATTGGGTGCAGTACGGTGTATTTAGTTTACTTTTTGTCTCACACTACAACATCGCTACCGTATCTAATCTCATCGCCACCGCTATTTTTACACTAATCGCAGGTGAACACACTATCACCCTTAATTCAGGCAAATTATATTGATTGTATAAGAAACTAATGTGTTTTCTTAGCAGTGTTGCTTAAAGCTGTTTTATTTTACCAAATAAAAATATATGAAAACTTGTGTTTATGATAATCTATAAGATTTTTTAAATGAAACATATTAATTACAGTTGTCATCATATTAATGTGCCAAATGGTAGCATATAAACTGTGACACATAAATTTTGTTTCCATTTTCTATAATCTCAAATTGATATAATATACATATATGATTTCTCTCTCAATACCCAACCATACACTTGCTGAAAAAGGAGAATTTAAAGGTGGAAATCTAACAAGGAGATTAGTTTCTAGGTGATTTTGACAAAAACTCAAAGTTAAAAGGTTGAGTTCTTGAGAAAATTGAAGAGAAAAGTAAGGAAAATGAAGAGAGAGAGAGAGATCCATGGGAAGATGAAGATTTGGCTAAGGGAATGAAAGGGATGAGTTTTCATCCTTCTTCGGCCAATTTTAAAAACCCCGGATCAAAAATATCCAAGTCAAAATACTGACATGCAATCTACATTCCATCTCTCTATTTCATTACACCCAATGGCTTACATTTAATCCAATTATCAAATATCATGTCAAAATAATAATTCCAATACCATGTAAAGGGGATTAAAATCTCATAATTCACAATTAGGTCTTAATATAAATTTTTGGATGGTGAGAATTACAGTTTCACCCTTCTTTCGATAAAACGAAAATTTTACAATTTAACTCCCGTGCTTTCTAATCTTTTTAATTTAGTCACACCAATACATATTCTAATTTATTCCCATGCAAAAATAATCAATAATAATCCATATTTCTTTTTTTATCAAAATTTTCACTTTAGTTCTCAAATTTATCCTTTCTGCCACATTTCTACATCCTTAATACTTTTCATGACTTCCATCTAAATATCAATTTCCCTCTCATGAATTTTCTTTATCTTACTTATTTTCCAAAATCCTCGGAATTTTCATTGTATTCAACTTCGGAATAGTGTCAAATGACATATCAAAATTTTGGGGTGTTGCAAAGGTTCTTAACTAGGATGATTATCCATATAAAGGCATCAACTAAATCGTTAACCATCACTACTTAAGTTGGTGTATATATTATAATTGAACCTAACAGTTTGTGAAAATCTGAGCAAGGTTGGTAATTATTCAATTAGGTCACTAGTGTCAACTCTCGTATCATCCCTAGAATTCTACGTACTAACCTGACTTCATAAAGATTAGCAAATAAGTACGACTTGAATAAATAGTCCAGTCAAGATATTAACCAATCATTTACCTATTTCAATTAATATGCCATTAACCTATAATTTCTTTAGTTTGCAAAAAGCTCTGGTCGTAAGAAATCACCGAAATTAGTCAAATTGATCTTTAAGGGTCAACCTTATTTCCCTACTACCACATTTAATTTTGTTTTAGGCCTAAAATTTTTATTTTTGATGGTTTTGACATGTATCAATAGTGAAACTTTAGATAAAATGTTAAAAGTTAAAAACTTAAATCTCAATGTCAAGTTCAAAATCCATCGTTTACATATTTCAAGTTAAAAATTTTCACTCATAAATTTTGTATAAATGTATAAAAATACATAAAAAAATGTATTTATTACTCTAAATATATATTTATTATTCACAAATTTTATCCTTTAGTTCTTCTTTTAACCCTTTTTCTGATTGAGTTGATGTAAAATTGACTAATAACATACACTTAAATAATAATAATAATAATATAGGCACAGAACACAATCTCAATGATAAACAAATTTTATGTAAATAATTCATATAAAATAATAAATTTTGTTAAAAATTGTAAAATCATAATTAAAATGGCATAGTTAAATATTTGAATGTTTAATGTGTTAGATTCAAAACTATAATAATATTTATTTATGATTTAAATTTTGAATTTTTAGTACTTTCTCTAATATTATGTTAACTTATGATGCCAGGTCACACTTAAATATAATATAGATTATAGATTATAGATTATCGATAAATAATAATAATAATAATAAAACCACAACAGAATGTACAACCACCAAATTCGCAATCTATACACTGCAAAATTAGTATATGGTTACCAAACTCTGCATTCTATATACACTACAAAATTAGTATGATCCCATATTTATTATCAATACAATTTGATCCTTCTTCAACACCAACTCAATCAAATGAACACAACTCATCTAATTGTTCATCAGTCCATTGCGGAAGTGAGCCTCTTGAAATTGGTACATCTCTTCGTTCCTTATCTGCATCAATAGTTACACTCTCTCGCTCGTTAGCAATGCCAAACAAATTTGGATCACCACTGCTTTGCTTGCTTTTCAGGTGATTGTCTCTCCCTACCACATTCTGTGAACCCGGCTGCTTCTTGACCACAACATTTTCCTCAAGGCCATTGATGCCGGCTAGCAATGCAGCTTTTTCCATTCCATTGGTGATAACCTGACTTGTTGAGGGTTCCTTTCCTGCAGAACCATTTTGACTTCTATTTCTTCCATTAACACAGCATCTGCTTCCCAATGTTGCGTCTGCTTCATTTCCATTATCATTCAGCACTCTCCTTCTCATATAACCAGTCTGTCCGAGGTTATCCATAATATTCGCATTTCTGTCTGGTGACAGACTGGACACTTTCTGTTGGTTCCAAGTCTCTTTGGTGTTTCCTGTAGCAACAAACATGGATTGACAAGTCAGTAGCATTCGGGTTTACTTTTTAGAAAAAAACCAGTGGCCTTGTGGTCCATCCAAAGAGTCCCAGATTAAATTAGCTAAAGAATTTTTCCTTGTGTAACCTACTACTGAGTAGAGAAACCAAACCAAGAAATGATCTATTGTGCTCCAAGAAGGACAAAAACCAAACATTTCCCTGGTTAAACAGACAAAGAAATGTCACTGACCAATGCCATTAGCAGTAGATATGACCCTTGATGTATGCTTCAGTTCTGACAGAGGCTCAGTATCCTTTGGTATTGCCTGCAAAATTAGTAAATTATATTAGCAAGTAGTAGTGTAAACATGCAGAGTTTCTTTTAATGCAAAATGTAGACTCAAAGATTTTTCTTCGGGCTTTAGATGTTTAAGAAGTCTACTTAATGTGTTTGGAGTTTTGAACGTCAATGGTAATGGAAAAATATAAGACCAGATATCATATTATAAACAGTTAAGTCAATGGCTGTGGCCTAAAGTAGTGTAGTTTAGGAGAGAACAGTACTAAATCAATAGAATTAAGGCTAAAAACAAGATAGAAGTTGGAACAGTGGAAAACATAGAGTATAAGAACCTCTAGTTTCTGTCTATAATTCGAAGAAAATAATAATTTTGTTGCTGTAAATATTTTCAGCTTATTTATGCTAGGGTTGCAATAAAGATCTAATACTAATCCTAGCTTGAAACCCTAAGACAACTTATAATACTAGCCCTATATTTAAACCCTGAAGTTAACTTATATCCTGTCTATGATATGTCTAATAATTAAAAAATAAAGCTGAAATAATAAAACAATATAAAACAATTAGCAGCTCTCGCGTCACTCCCTTTGGATTTCTAAAGGTTGTTTGTCCAGTTTTAACACCTCGACAGCCCCAACCCCCTTTCTGCTACTCCATCAATCCTTCCAGACATAGGCTTTCCTGCAATCTATCACCAAACATGCTTTTCAGCCATTAAAGCATGCCCTCGTGCATTTTCAATGTTGAATAACCAATCACTTGTATCTCATCTTGATATATTGGTTCAACCCTGCTAGATAATAAGATGACATCTGTTCATTACTCTCATTCAACCTAAAATGGAAAGATTGTTAAAATTAGAATTATTCTCCTCAATAGACAATCCTTTTTGCTTAATGAGTGAAGCTTCTCATACAACTCCATTCCATAATCAGTTGGTAGAAATTGCCTGTGCAATTTCGCTTTCATGTGTTCCAACGTACTGACGTTAGGCATACCTTAGCGTGCATGTTGCTCAACTTCCTTCCACCATTGAAGCATAGTGCCTTCCAATTTTAGTTTCACAAATGTCAACTTCCTAGCCTCCACCAAAGGTTTCCACTCAAAATAATTCTCCAAGCTAGCTTCCCAATCAAAGTAATTTTCCACATGCATCTTACCAAGAAAATTAGCAACTTCGATCTTAATTCTGCTCCCATTTAATACAAAGGCATGTACAACCACTAATCCAATCCACTTAGTACAGCACAATTTGCGGTCCAACATCATGAAAGGGGTTTGCTTCCTGACCGATATCAAATTCATCAACAAGACTACCTTTTGGTACATTAAACTGGTTGTGGGCACCTGTCTTGTCCTAGCATAAATTTCACGAGACCATTCTTCGGTCCCACATCATATCTCACCCAATTCTGTTTCTTGACCCTGATTTCCTCTTCTCCAACCTCTACCACATCCAACCAGGTCTTAATAGCTAACCATAATATAACCTAGGATCTACTTAGGCTCTAATGCCAAAATTTAGTGTGGTTTAAGAGAAACAGCAGTAAATTAATAGAATTAAGGATGGAAAGGAGGAAGACAGAAGTTGGAACTCTTGAAAATGTACAGTTACAAAAAAAACGCTAGCTTTTGTCTATAATTCAAAGAAAATGATAATATTGTGGCCGTAAATATTTTACAACTTATTTATACTAGGGTTAAAATAAAGTTTTAATCCTAGCCCTAGATTTAAACCCTAAAGATAACTTCTAATCCTAATTAATAAATAAAAGTGAAATAATAAAATAATATGAAACAATAGCAGCTCATGTGTCATAAAGATTTACAAACAATAAGAAACACAAAATTTTAATTAGTAATCACAAACATTGACTTCAAAACTATGCATAAAGTGGAAGTTCTGGCACACTCTTCTTTGAACATATTATTACCTTACGTTACATCTGACAGTCAACTTATAAAGATCATACACCAAGAATCAAGCCAATTAGATATATCTGATAATATGATGGTTCAAGTTCATCAATAATGCAGTGTAACCATTGAATAATTTATACTAGTTAAAGTTCAGATGATTTAATCATCCTCACATAACTTTGAAACTAAAATGTTACAAGGAACCATGATTAAGTGCTGCACACATGTATTATTTGATCAAGTGTTGCACAAATATATTGCATCATAAATGACACGATTTCTTAACATAACCACAGAGTATGAACTATGTTCTAAAACCAGCTAGTATAGATACAAGCACGAAAATTCATAAGCATGTTGTGACAAGGACTACTTAAAGCACCCATATTCAGCACTTGCTGAAGGCCATAAATTCTTATATGAATTCTTATCAGTTTATATTTTTGCATTAGAGCTGGAATTATGGTTCACAACAATCTCGGCACATTAAATTTCAAGTATTACGAAACCTTGTAGAGCAGTTTTTTCTCAATCAATAGAAAGTAGCAAGAAAAATGTGGGAATCATAGGATAAAGTCAAATGTTCTAATCTTAGTACTGAGAGTAAATATTCACTTTGAAGTGGCTAATTAGACAGTTACCTTGACGACATTGTTGAGCGTTATATTGAGATAACGTGCAGAGCACATAGGTGAGAAAACTGAAACCTGCAAGTACGGTTTTCAATCAAAGCCTTGTCACAAGTGACAACATTGCAGATCTCGAATCTAACACAAGAAGTTCCACAGGATGAACGCCCACTACTAGAAACCATAAGGATTTCGGTATAATTTTAGTTCTGATTCTAAGATACAGGTAGATAATACCATATTCTACAAACATTCACCATTCAGGATTAAAATTATGCTAATATTAGCCCTACAAGGCAAAAACAATGAAAAACCTTCTGCAGTATCAAAACCGTGCCAACAGTTATGTCCTTTGCAAAGCGTCCATCAACTAGGACTTTGCCATGGATGCTAGCATCAATTGTACCTGTAGGATCCTGAAATCAAATCACAGGCACATCAAATGTTCTTACAACATAGAGAGCATTGGACCCAAAAAAAGCATAATAAGTGAGTTACTTTTACCTTGAGAGTCACCATAAGATCACCAAGACCATTTGCGGTACAGGATTTGATAATGGCAACAACCTAATTGATTATAAGTAGAGAGTGAGAAAAACATTTGTATTGAACAGACACAGTTTTTATTTTAAGCTCGGAAGCTTATATTTCTTCAGTTGCACTACCGATCGTGTCAAAAAGCATTGAGTACTTTGAAAAGATAGCAATATACATGGAAAACTCCGGATTCCTATGCACATGGTTAACACAAAGGTTCAAACGAGCCAAATATGGATTGTATCACGTCCTCTCTAGCACTAAGTCTAGGATTCCGCCTAGAAAGAGAAATAAATTCTAGAATTCAAGACTTACGTAATGAACTCACTTGAAATAGAAAGCAAAACAAAGGCGAACTCCGAAATCCAGATAAAAACGGCCATACCTGTGCTACTTTTCTATTGCCCAGTTTAGGTTCAGTTTTGATCCAACTCAAGGGAGTACCAATTGTCCCGCCATTATCAACCAAACCTTTCATAAAAGAAAACCATCCGTAAAATCTAAAAATCATAACTAAAGAAGTAATAGCTGCATTTTTCCCTTTAGTTTTGCCACTTGCTTTCTACTTTCTTAAAAGTTGCTATAAATGAACAAGTCGTTAAATTGCATCCTTATTAACACAGACAAAGGTTAGAAACAAGAAATACAAAAAAAAAAAAACCTTCACGGCGTATGAATTCGAGGGCGAAAAGCCAGGGATCACGCGAGAAGTCATCGTCGGCGGCGGCGGCAGGATCCACGACGGCCCTCCTAATGTACTCCTGGGTAGGAACGGGGTCCTCACCGATGCAGGAGGAATTGTTATTGTAATGAAGTTTGCGAAGCATAGCGGCTTGAACGGCTCCAGCAGGGCCAGGGATGAGGTTCGGGGAAGAGGGCAGTGAAGAGTTCGAGGTGGGAGATAGTGATTGGGAGATGAGGGGAAAGGGCGGGGTAGATTTTAGGGGCTTGTGATTGCAGGGGCGGAGAAGGGAAGGGAGGCCACAATCGTCAATGTCTAGAGTTTCCCAGGGGTGGTCTGCTTCCATCTCTCAAACGCGGGAACGGATTTCAACTCTTTTTTCTCTGCTGCTCCACTTGAAGTGGTTATGGTGGAAGATTATATGAATTTTAAGGTAAAATTACCATTAAAGTCCTTTACTATAAGTCATATTACATTTTACCATGTACCTTTTATCAAATAACAAATTGGTCATTCTATTAAAATTCTATTCATTTTTCTGTTAAAAACTAGTCTAGTATGAGGTACACATGACACACTAAGTGTCACTATATGGTTATTCCATTAACTATGCTAGTTTTAACAAGTTCACATTTGGTTTAACAAGTTCAAGACCTCACCTAGATAATCCGAACGGCGAAAAGATTGGAGCTCGACCGAATGGTGATGAAGCCAAATTAGAGCCCTTCTTTTTTTTTTAACTTGGGTTTGAGTTTTCATAGTTTTAGGGCCGATTTTCTAGAGATTTGACTCAAAGAAAGGATGAACGAAGGAAGAGCTTTGGTTTGATTTTGTCCGTGATCGGGGCAGAAAACAAACAACATTGGAAGGAACAGTGAGTAGGGCAAGGACTGGAGAGAAGAAAATAAAGAGGAAAAGAAAAACAAGCATTCAGAGTAGTTTTGATATTAGGAGTTTTTAAGGTTTACTTTCAAGGTTAATATTACATGGAAATTAGGTGGCACATTTGTCTCCACGCATAGAACAAGACAAAACTTAATTAGCTTCAATGTTTCTTTGTCTCGAGATAGAGATCACTCTGTCTCAAGACCTAAATGGAATTATCTCGAGACTATTTAGGCAACATTTCGAGATATTAAAAATATAACTAGACAATAAGGTACATTTTGTTTTTATGGTCTCGAGACATATTCATGTTGTCTCGAGACTCAATGACAAATTGACCATAAATACACATTTTCAATTGTTCAAACCTTACCAAAATATACCCTAAACATGCCTAAATTTTACCTTAATACAAGATCATTAGTTTAACACCTAAAAACTCAACCAAACATCATCAAATTGTAAACATCAATGCATCATTGTCTAACCAACTAATTCACATATTCTAACACATATAATCTAACATAATTATCTGCTAATCTAGGAATGAAATTCACCTTTATAAAGCTTATATGCCAAGTATAAAATATACCAAAATGCAAATATAAACAACATGCCCAAAACAACTTAGGTACATGTAATTTCAACACAAACACATATGTACATACAAAAAAGGTAGCAAAATGACTTTCAAACTGAGTTGTTGAGATTAAATGCTTGAACACTTTTAATTTACGGAAATCCTTGTCCTTGACCTGCACACGAAAATAAGCATAACCCTATGTTAATTATTAAATACTCAGTGGTGCTGATACAATTCAAATTCAGATTCAAATATATTAGAACAAAAATTAAAGCATATACATAACTATAACTTTAACTAATTTTTTTCTTTATCACAAAATCAAGAATCATATCATTCTCAAACTTAGTCATTCAATGTTTATCTCAATAAATCATAATTTCATGTCATCACATACTCAATGTCTTTTCCATTACTTACTCATTTTGACCCCTATTATCTAACGATAGACATTAGGGTGGATATTCAGATTTGTATAACGAATGAGTCCACGACCCTCTAGCAATTGAGACAGTTTTATTCTGTCATCTTGAGTTGTTCAACAACGATGGCTTTAGTATTTATCTGGACTATTTTATTCTACCATCCCAGGTTGCCCGACAATGATGATTTTACTATTTGTTCACGACCCTCAGGGAATTAGAGCTAGTAAAATCACTATATTGATGACTAAGTCTAACATCATTTAACGGAGCATGATCATTATTATCACCATTATAACACGGTTCAACATGATATCAATATTTCAATATAACATATAAATACATATTTATCAAGCTTAGACCTGATCATGGGTCAGGTCGGACCATTGCAAAATTTAGGCTCGATTTCTAGGTCTAGGCTCGACCTGACCTGACAATAAGCTTAAAATTTTGTTCAAGTTCAGCTCGAATAAAAAATGCTAAACCCGAGCCCAGTTTGGCCTGTTCGTATTAAAAATTTTTATATTATTTTTTATATAAAACAAATTTAAAAATATAATACACCAATTACATTAAAAATATTAAAATAAACGTTTCCCAACAAATTGAAAACACATTAAAAAAAGTTTTTATACTTAAATAACACTAAAATAGTTTTAACTTAGCGTGCAAATTCCATATAGTAGCAAAATTAATAATAACACAAGAGTTATACAATATCCAAACAATAAAATAGTAACAATATAATAGCAAAATGGCAATAAACAACAACAAAACAACAGTGAAAACAAAATTTAGGCAAATTCGAGCTGGGTAAGGCTCGAGCCAAAAAATCTTACTCGAGACCTGACCAGTTTAGAAAACACCCATCACCCGGAATGAAGCAATACGTTCCGAGCAAGAGATATCACATCTGGACACTAAAACTAATTTAACTCAAGCATCAATATCAAGACTTAACTTTAACATAATATACTCATTTGAAGATATGTAAGTCATTTATAAGCTTATTTAAAGTTTGGTTACAATCTGGGGTCGTTTGGGGCTTAATCAGGGCAAAACAGGGTCAATGTCGCAACTTTAGAAATTGGGTGTCGCGACACTAGGCTTTGGATGTTGCGGTGTCGAAAACAAAATGCTCCAATGACTCCAATGTCGCGACACTGATCAAATGTAGTGACATCGGAAATAGATTACTTGAAACATGTTTGAATCATCTAAAAACAAGTTCAAACTATCATTAACCTTCCTATAACACATCTAAATACTTTAGGAACTCAAAATATACTAGACTATCATTAAAAAGCTTTACCTAACACATAAATATACCCAGCTAGAGAAGTTCAATTCCAAAGCACAAAATGATAATTAACATCCATGGCATAGTTTTGGAATCACATGACAATTTATAACAAAAGTTTATATGATTCTAACCCTAATGTACATGCCACTAGATAACCAAAATTTAAGTTTCATACGCTTCACTCCTTACTTGATGATGAGATGAAGATGGGGAGAGCCACTTCAAAATCTACCTTCAAAACGATTTTTACCTACGCGTTTTAACCAACACATTAAGCTTATGGAAGCTTAGTAAGTGCTAAAGAATTCAAATTTTACCATTGAGTTTAATTAACTATTTTAATAAATAAATAAACATGTTAACATGATCACAATAATTAGCTCTAGTTAAAGAATAACAACGTCATTCTTCTTTTTCCCACTTACCATACATTTATCATTTACACATTGATAATTTCCCATTCAATTTCGCTCATTTTAGACTTGAGTGAACAAGATAAATGGAATAAAATCACAAATACAAGAGAACATAAGTGCTAAATTAGGAGCACCGAAGTGCAAGTTTCAAGAGCACCGGAATGCTAAATTCATGAACGCGCTATGATATTCCTAATAGCATGCCATCTATATTCCACAAGTTCAAAACTTGTCTACAAAGGGTTTTATCATTATTATAAAATCATTATTCATCACAAGTACGATCAAATTTCATATTTTCAAAATCACACCTAACTTTTCAACATTATACAATTTAGTCATTTTCTCTTCACACTTAAACCACATCCACAATATTCACATTCACTTACTACTTCCTTGAGTAGTTCACATATTTATTAAGTTAAGAATACTAAATTGCATGAAAATAACATGTTCATTAATTTTATTTTCCAAAAATCTAATTAGGTAAAGAAAATTCTAAAATACTTAAATTTTGCTAAATTAGACTTCCTTCAAGGTTTGTCTACTTGTTTCCCCTTGCCTACACCCTTTCCATCTTCTTCCTTTTCTTTCTCTTCATTTTACATAAATATCATAAAATATGAAAAATCAATATCCTTTATCCACAACACTTCCATTTTCAAATAATCAAAGTAAACATGCAACTATCACTAAAGCATGAAGATCTTACCTTAAAGCCTTAGTTAATAAACATGCAACTATCACTAAAGCATGAAGATCTTACCTTAAAGCCTTAGTTAATCACATTATCTAGATTTTCTCTCTCCTTAAGTATGAACACTTCACTTCTATTTAAAAAAATTAAGCTTGTTAGGTTGTGAGCAACTTGATTTAGCTAAGGTTTTCAATGAAAAATTGATACTTTTTAGCTTGGAATGACCTTGATGGTGATGAAGGATGAAATAGAAGAGAAAAGAAAACTCTCTTCTCCGCAACAATGGTGGCAAGGCGAGAGAGAAAAGAAAGATGGAGATATTTTAATAAAAAAATAATTTAATTTAATATTATAATAGTAATAGTAATGACGATGAACAAATAAAATTTATTATAACTAAAAAAAATATTCAAATTTTCTATTCGTCACCAATAATTTAATAAAAAATAATTTAATTTAATATTATAATAGTAATAGTAATGACGATGAATAAATAAAATTTATTATAACTAAAAAAATTTTATTCGTCATCA
Organism: Gossypium hirsutum; assembly: GCF_007990345.1. Classification (NCBI taxonomy): domain Eukaryota; kingdom Viridiplantae; phylum Streptophyta; class Magnoliopsida; order Malvales; family Malvaceae; genus Gossypium; species Gossypium hirsutum. The sequence goes on from NC_053443.1 coordinate 7,544,333, forward strand.
TTATCTATTCGTCATCATTATCCACTAGATCTTGGTGAAATTGCTCTTCATGTCCTCACATATTCCACAAATAATTCAATTTAATCTTTTTTACTTTTAATTTCAATTTGACCCAACACTTTGTAAAACCTACAATTTAGTCTATACCTCGGTGTAATATCTCCCACTACATCAATCTTTTAAATTTTCTCCAATCTCCTATTTCCTTCTCCTTTAACACTTATTAATTTTATTTTATTTATTTAGAATAATTTCGACTCATAACAGCTTAAAATTATGTTACGGCCGAGGAGTTTTCAAGGATGTTATATTTCGGGCTTATATATTTACCTAAACCCTCTCACTTTTCGGACGAGTGGCCCAATCCATGACTAATTCCAATCATGCGCATGTTTACACTATATATATATCACAATTCAAGCTTTCAAGGTTGATTTCAGTAGTTGCAACATCAAATTCATCATTTTCATAGTTTGGGAAAAGATACAATTACCTCAATAAGTACTTTTTATTTGATTATAATGTCTTACTAGATTACGAACAAGTTATGGAAATTGAATTATAAAAGCACAAACCACAAAAGCTATACAATGTCCGCCTTTTCCTTTCCTTTCGCCTTTGACGTTCCAACGTTGTCTTTGATTATGTTCGATAATACAATTACGAAAATGTCGTTAATCACACAATTCAATAAAATCAAACATGAAAGCATTTAATTCAATTTATTTCTTTACAACCCTAATATTCGAAACATCCATATTACACAATCTGTCTGATTGAATTTAGATCCAACTTAATAAATATAGTACAAGAACCTCTAGCTTTCAATTCATGAGATACTTTTCTAATAACTTTCAATTTATTCAATTTACTCCCTAATGGTAAAATTAACTAGTAAGCTTAGTTGAATTTCTATTCAAATCCACTATCTTTTTATCACTTTATAACATAATCTTCCTACTAGCTAGTAACGTCATGCATAAACTTAAATATTTAACAACCAATTTCTCTAAGCTTTTCAACCATGAAAATTCAACCAAAACATAAAAAATGCATTGGTCTAAACATTGGGTTATAGTTGAATCCAACTTATTAAAGCTTGAATCCATAAGAAATTATCAAAATAAATCTCATACCTTAGTGAATTGTTGGACGGCAACAAAGGAATGGTAGAAGGAAATTTTCTTTTTCTTTCTAAAGTTTCGGTGGTGAAAAAAAGTTAAAAACTAACTTAGAGAATAGATGATAATTATCATGTATGTTCTTTAAGGTTTATTTACTCTGAAGTCCTTAGTATAATATCTAACTAGGTCCTTTTCTATTTTTGCATTATAGTCATTTTAATTTTACTAAATATTTAACTTTTTACTATTGTAGACAACACATAAATTATACTTCCAAATCTTTTAAGTATTTCGATCCAAAAATTGAATTTTCCAATGCTACTGAAAATTAAATGGTTATAATTTTAACCATATTTGGCTCTATTCCTAATTCTGTCAATACAATTTTTGATGAATTTTTCAAGTTGTCATTTGCTAAACTATTTTGATCAATTAAATGGAAATTTTTACTAAATATTTTCTCAGATTAGTAATATTTATGACAGAGAATTTTAAGTGCGTTACAAGCAGTCCTGGGGTTGCCTCCATCTACCAACTCACACTCCTCATTCTCATCCCCCAAATCAGCGATCGAATCAATTCTTGAGCCAAATTTCTTTCTACCAAGATTTTGGAATTTCTTACCATTCGTAATATCTTTCCATATTGGTCTTCTTTTCCTGTGCTTTGTCACGATCCGTGTTGGACCAAAGGCATCCTTTCCGATAGCACTGCTATCCTTCTTTGTGTTAACTTTCTCAAGAATGTGTTGCCCAAAATTTTCCACATTCGATTTCTCCAGCGAGCACACTTCGTTGAAATGGTCGTAGCGTCTAAAGTTAAAAGTATATTGTGGGTAAAGCCCTATATTCCACACGTTGAAGAGCATTCTCAACACAAACTCTCAAGATTAAAGGTTTGCTCAAATCTACAATCGCCTCCATGTGAGTAGAACGACCTCATACCATTCTTCGTATTGTCATCAACTTTAACAACCTCACCAATGGTGCTACCAATGGCATTCAAAAGGCTTTTCTTATAAAACACACCAGATGAATCAGGAAGCTTGATCTAAGCTATAACCTTAAGCGAGAAAGATTGTAGCATTGAGAAAGAACTTGACCATGGGTACATAGTCAGGTGCTGTCCGAAAACAATCCACGGCCCCTCAAACAAGACTTCAGTGTAATCCCCATCATCCTTCAACTTAACCATTTTTCAAGTCTATCAGTTGGATTGAAGATGATGATTTCTATCCCAAAAGTTAAGAAATAATACTATTTTTGAAACGAATTGTAGAATCAAAGTTACATAAATTGAATCAAATTTTTACTTTTAATTATTTCATGCAAAACATTCAACAAATCCCAAATTCAATCACCACATTTGCCAAGTATTTTTTTTAACATACATTTAATTGTCATGTCATGGATGTGAGCTTGATCTATCTTCTTCATCTTTTAACGTACTGATCATTACAGCAACTTGATTCATGTTAGGCCTTTCATACGGATTGGGATTTATGCATTTGAGTGCTATCTGCAAGAGGTTCAATAACCTCTCTTCACTTGCACCCAGGGAGATCAAGGCCTTGTCAAACACTTCTACAGTCCATTCTTCTGTAACCACTGAATGCACCCATCGAGCCAAATCGATCCCATTAGTGTGAACCGGCTTCCCTGTGAGAAGTTCTAGAAGAATCACCCCAAAACCATAGATGTCAGCTTTAAAGCTGCCATAGGTTGGGGCCGCATGATCCAAAGCATCCTTGCTAGATTGGAAATCGAAGGATAGGTCTTGAGTCTGGAACACCATTAGCCCATACTCACTGATACAGGGATCCATGTTTTGATTGAAGAGTATGTTTGTGGATTTCAGGTTACCATGAGCTATTCCATCTTCACCAAGCTCCTCATGCATAAATGCCAATGCCTCACCAACAATGGCCGCAACATTTAATCTGCTTTCCCAGCCGAACGCCCGGCCACTTTGGGATCCTGAATCAACAATGAAACATTCATACGACATATATCTATATACCTATATATAAAAGAAAGGACATAGGCTCTTCCTACATTGACTTGTGTCCCATCACCCCTATTTCGCTCTTTTATTATAATATTATTAACATAATTTGATATTATATTTTATAATATTATTAGTTAGTTCAAATACTTAATATTGTTATTTATTCTAATTTAATTTTTTATGTACATTTTTTATTAAAGAAATACTATTTTAATTTTTTTTTAAAATCAGCTTCATAAGTTAAAATAAGTGTTTTTTCATTATTAAAAAACAATATCAACTACCGGAAATTATTATAAATATTGGAGTTATTAATGACACAAATTTCTTTTTCAATTTTTAGTCATTATAAAATAATGGTAAAATTGTAGTTTCAATCTTTCTATTAAAATTACATTTGAGATTTAGTATTTATATTTTAATAACACATAATTAGGTTCTCTACTTTCACAATGGTGTCAATTAATCTAAATAATAAACATCTCAACTATTGTAATTAAAATGATTATATGAATTTCTCTTAATAGCACTTTTATGGTACAACAAAAAGAAATTATGGGTCAAGTCGGAAGGAGTATTTTAAAGAAATATTTAACCTCAACATTTTAACAAATTTTGAGTAAATAATGATATGATGTAGAAAAACCAAATTATATTAAATTAAAATATAAATACTAAATCCTAAGGTTCGTCTAAAATAAATTATGCCTAACATGATCGAATTTACTACAAATTGCTTCTTCATTTAATGTGTTAAAGTGTATGCTGGCTTGCATGGTTTAAGATTTTTTCATCCAAAATTCAAGTTATAAAATCAAAATCTGATGTAGAATTGGTGACAATGAAGTTACCGTGGAGGAGCCTGAAAAGACTGCCATTGGGTTGATATTCATAAACCAAGAGCTTCTCTTGCTGTGAACAATAAAATGCAACTGATGGCAATACACTGGGATGCCTGGTCTGGTCCAACCTCTTCATTCTCCTCTTGAACTCTTCACTATCAACACTCCAATCTTTTATCCTCTTCACTGCCAACGTTGTCACCCCATTATCAAGCATTACCTTGTAAAGGCTTCCATGTTTCCCTTTTCCAAGCAATTCAGCTGGTGCTCGAAGCAGGTCCTCGAATCTTAAACCTTGACCTGTTGGACTTGTAAGCACTACAAGTGATGATAAGGCCACTCCACTCTCCACAGAACTTATTGAATACTCTGATTTATTCTCAGCAATCTTCGATTCATTCGAAGTAGTAGTACTGGTCTTGTAGCTACGCCTGCTAGTGTTTGTTTCCACTGCTTCTTTGTCGTCCTTCGGCTTCATTTTACTCACTAGTTTGAAGGCAACGAATAACACGACAATAAGGCCGAGAACTGCGTAACCGGAGTAGATAAAAAAACGTTTGATCGACGAATGGTTGGATTTCCGTTTCGATGGCGGTGTTGGAGGGCATGGCTTTGAGACTAATTCTCCACAAAGTCCAGGATTACCTGAAAAACTATCAGCAGAGAATCTCCCTTTGACATCAGGAATTGGACCACTGAAGTTATTGTTAGATATGTTTAGCTGCAACAGGTGGGAGAAATCAAGATTTGGTACCTCACCAGTAAGTTGATTGTTCTGAGCAAAGAAAGTAATTAGGCCCGAAATTTGAGAGATATCAGGAACTTCACCGGAGAAGTTATTGTTCGATATATCGAACCTCTTTAGATTACTCAACTGCTTTAGAGATTCTGGAAGGTGACCAGATATTTGGTTACCACTTACATAAAGGTGTGTCAAATGTTTGCAATTCCCTATTTCTTCTGATATTGATCCAACAACATTGTTGCTGTGTAGGCTAAGCACTGAAAGGGAACTTGCCTTACAGGCAAAACCAATATCAAGAACACCAGTGAGATTTAACTCATCGAGAACGACTTTCTTAACGGATTTTGACAACGTATCGCAGGATACACCGATCCATTTGTCATTGCAAGGGTCTGAACTCATGTTCCAACCCCAACTTTGATCTCTTCCTACATTTCCAGCTGCAAGTTTGTCCATGAATCCCACAAGTGATCGTTTCACTTCTTCATCTTCCGATTTCGAGACATGAAAGAGGAGAAAGATCAAAACGGGTAGTATCCGGACCGAAACTCGGTTCATTCTTGATGAAGAAGCGATGGTTAACAAAAATGAACAGGATAATGTGGATTTGTGTCCTTTATAAGAAAGGGTATGCTTCATCATGTGTTGCTGGTACGAACAAATAGAAAATAACAAGGCATTGACCACATTTGATTGCCAAATGGCTGAAATTACAATGACCATTTGCTAGGTAATAGAAGTAAGTGTCAATAATGGCTGGGAATGAGCCAAACGACCGAAGTGGCATTTTAAAAATTGACTGCCGGCAAAGTGAAATAGTCAAGAATTTCTGAAGATGCCATGTCTTGCTCAGTTGGCATTTTCAAGCCAATTCTTCTGGTTATTGAAAAGTAATCATCTTTCAACAATAGAATTTTTCAGTGGATAAAATATTGTTCTTTATACACTCAACCGACGCCAATACAAAAAGACTATAATTTGAGGATTAATTTTTATTTAAGTTATAACATGAACATGTGACATATTTAATTAAATAAAAATAAGGTAAATTAAGTTTTTTTTGGGTACGTTAATAGAATATCATATCATATCATATTTATTTTCTTAGTATATAAAAAAACCTAAGGATCGACTTGTGCTGAAGATCAGACAAACAGACAAGGTTTAATTAAAGTAAACAATTAATGTGGTGATGTGCCCATTAAGAGCTGGTGAGGGAATTCAAAATTGGAAGATTGATTTGATGGCATCCAAAGAAAGATGAGTGGGTTGGATTTGATTGTGGGTTGATTTGATTAGAGTTTTCTGCAAAAGTTTCAGCCTTTAACACAATAAAGGATCCTTTCAAACATAGGTGAAATTTTAACAATGCTTGTGATGTTGAATAAAGAAAAAAATTGAACCCAAATTGAGAAGCAGGATGGAGTCACATTGAAGTATTATAGTTACCTAATTGTTCATATTTCACAAATTACATTTTGTATATAAAATTTTCAAAACATCAACAATTATTTGCAAGTAAGTGAAAAAATTGCATGTAAATTCTAATTTAAACAAAGATTCTTGAAATTTTAAACAAAGAAGAAAAAACCTCCTGGGATTTTTATTTTGGGGAAGAAGAATAGAGGAAGAAAGAAAAGAAGAAGAGAAAATTAATAAAGATATCAGTTGTCATAATTCACATAATATAAGTTTTTTTTAAGCAAACAGTTGGGACAATTTATGTAACGGAATTATAATTTAAGTATCACATGTCATCTTGTTTGTACGTCTTCTTCACTGGCTTCTCGATAACTTAGAAATAGGAGGTGAAGAAGACAGTATGATGGCCAGGGTAGGAAAAAGAAGAAAAGAAAATGAGAGAAAATGAAAAAGAAAAAGAGGTACAAACAGGACAACATGTGGAGCCATGCGAGTGGCCAGCGCTGCCACGTCAACAAAAAAGGTAACGGCATTAGGCTTGGGTACCAATATAGTTGACAGAAAAAAAGTTCGGATATCAATTTAGGACAAAAAAAAATCATAAGTACCAATCTAAGAGAAATACACAAATTTGAATGCCAATTTTATATTTAACTCTAAAAAAACTATAATTTAAGGACGAATTATTCATTTAGAAAAAAAATTGTTTCATTCGTTAGCTACTATTAATATATAATTAGTTTTATCTTCAACCAAATCTTTTATATAGTCATAAAGGAGAGAAAAGAAAATCCAATTGCTTAAAGTTAAATTTGATGATAAAAATAAGTTTTCCAATATATTAATAAGTTATATACAAATAAATTATAATAAAGCACTACATATATATAATAGGAGCTGAAGAAGATGTTAATAACTTTGATTCCCAAAAGAAAGCTACCTCAAACATCTATAAATTTTATAAATGAAGCGTATAAAATATGCACTAAGGCACAAATCAATCATCTCAAACCACTGTCTGAGCACACCATATCAAAGTGTCTTCATCCAATATAATGGACAAGATTTTTACTCAAGCAGACCAACAAAGGTATCTTGAGTGCTTTTAGAATAGATATGTGGGGTTTCCTGCTCGCAATTTTACAAAAGATAGGGTTCAATGACCGACAGAGGCAACTTATTATGACCTATCAGATTTTCATAAACGGTAGCTCGACTTAGACTTGGGGATCCCTATCTTTTCTTGTTATGCCAAGATGTGCTTTCCTTGATACTCCTCCACAGACGATTGCTATTTATTCTTTAATGTTGTTGTGGTGCAATTAAGTCCATACTAGCTCCTTTTTGTTTGCCCTCTGGCCTGTCAATTAATCACACAAAAGCCGAACTATTCTTCAGCAATGCAGGCGAAGCAAACAAGAGGCAATGGTTGTTGGACATTGTAGGAGTTAACCAGGTCCACATTCCAGGGAAGTATCTGGGAATTCAATTGGGATGCTCGAATAATAAGAAGTTATGTTTCCAGCGGCTATTAGAAAAGTTGCAGAACAAACTTGCTTCTTAGAAATCACTTTGCCTTCCCAAGGTACGAGGCATACGTTATCTTCTTTACCAATTTATACATTTTCTTGTTTCAAGGCCCCGAAATAAGTTGTTGAGAAAGTAGACCAATTACTGAGAAGCTTCTGGTGGGGACATGAGCTAAATCAGAAAAAGTTGCATATGGCATACTATTTGTAAACTGAAATGTGAGCATTTCAAAGCTTGAATTGTTGAACGATGCCTTGTTGTTTAAGCAAGCATGGAGAATGCTTATAGAAACCCTTCTAACCTGGCACAAAAAGTATTGTTAAATAAGTGTTCTCCAACAATAAACTCTTACAATGTTGTTCAGAAAGTGTCAGATTCCTAGGTTTGGAAAAGCTTATTAAGAAAGGCGACATATATGCGAAAAATGTCTTCATGTCCCAGAAGGGAAAGGAGAGAGATAATTGTAATGCCCAAAATTTTTAATACAATTATTAATGACACTGTTTTGGAAACATGCACAAAAGAATTTTTGAGAAATTGGAATGAGCTTAATAAAGGATTTCTTTTAAAAGAATTAACTAGATACTGAGAAAGGAAATTAGTAAGGATAAATGTGAGTTTAAAATGTGGAATAAAATATTTAATTCGGATTTAGAGATGGTATAAGAATTAAACTGTAAATTGATCATACGAATTAAAAGTTAGTTTAATAATTATTATTTTTGTATAAAGGAGACATGAAGAATTGAAAATCAAGTTTGGATTAAATTGAATGTGTGGATTATTAAAAGGGGTATTTTGGAATTTTCTACATGCAATTCGTTTTCACTGGAGTGGATCATTTTCCGGTTCCTTATCTATTTGAACTATGACTTTAAGTACATCAATGTATACAAGTCATGCATATATAGTTTATTATCCACTTAGGATTAAGGTATATCATATTATGAACATCACAAGTGAATAAATCCATAAATGGATATAGGATAAATTCAACTTGGGTCTTGTTTGATGTATTATCAATCCAAATAATTATATCTATGTTTTTATCTTTTGGGACTCATTCACTCAGATACCGAAGACAATGTATCTCCCCATCAGACTTAATAGATGACATAATAGTCTTTCAATCAGTTTACTCAAATTCGATTATATTACAGACTATTTAGATTATCTACTAATATAATTTGTATTTTCGCATTATGATTCGACCACATAATGCAACTTAATATTAGTTAAATATTAGATAATCAATGAGCCAATATTTGTTTATATTTTGTTTTGCGTGCAAATACTGTTGAGAATATATACAAACGATATTAATGAGTAATGAAATTTTATTTCACCCAATTTGTTTGAAAAATTACAAATACACTACACTTAAGGTATTAAATCTTAACCGTATTTGTGTGCAATGTAGATATGATATAATGCATTATGAAATAGCACATATGTTCACTTGGTTTTGTTTGGAGGGAATGCACTTTTAGTTCAATATATATATATATCTTGGTTGTGTTTGGCTAGGGCACCTATGGTGCAATATGTACATGGTAGTTTTGTATGAAAATCTCAAGTGTTGGAATCTTATTTTACTAAGTTCTAAAAGTATGAGCATTGGTAAAAGAAATATATAAGTAGATATGTATTGAAACAAGTATGATAATAACAAGTTAAGAAAATAAGAATTTGATAGTAGGATGCCAGTAGTATGTTAAGAAAGAGGTACATAAATATTGAAATAGTAAGCCTTGTGAAATGAGAAGAAAATGTGAAATTATTGATGGGAACTGCATATAGATTGAAAATAAAATTAAGAATTGAATGGTATAAGAAAATTCTCGTTAAAGGAACAAAAAGAGGTTAATAGATGATAACCACTCTAATTAAGTGAAACGAATGGTACTTGAGTGTTTGAGTTTTAATGAAAAATTAATAAGTGATTCAAATGAAACAAGATTTTATGTCTATAAAAGACTCAACACTAACATGCTTGTAATCAGGGTGAAGACTTATAGGGATATGAAAATGAGTTCATATGCAATTGTGTTAAGGAATAATTGTTACATGCTTATAATATGTAATGACATTAGGTATGTGTGAGCTATATGGAAGTTTGTTGGTGAAAATTGTCTTTTAATTGGTTATATGAATAAGTAAGGCATAATATGAAGATGTTCATTTTGTTTATTGATGATTTGTTGTTTGTAATTTATTGTTTAATAACATGCTTTTAATGTAGAAACATATGTGGTACTGTTGGACATTGATGTGCACCACAATGCTTTAAAAAAGCTCAATGTGCAAATGTTGTTCCGTCGCAAGTTATAGGGGTTTGAGTTTGGTTCTTCATGTAGAGCAACATCACACTCAGAGATCTCAGCTGATTGAATGATTTGTAATTCCTTTTCGGCCTTTTTAATAGTCATGACATGTACTTAGGCCTTAATATTGTCTTTTGGGGGTGCTTGACTTGGATTTAAATGTTATTTTTGGTTATTTGGCATATTTAGTACATGTTTGACACTTTTGGTAATTTTGATGCACTAATTTTGATAATTTATTAAGAGACTTTGATGTTATATATGCATGTTGATTCAAGTTACTTTTTAATTACCATAGAGGCTAAAATTTGATTTAAAGTATGTTTGACCATGAATTTGCATGTTATACACATGTTTTGATATGTCAATTTTGTTAGTATTAGTTTGGTCTATGTTATGTATGTTTAAGTATGGTTTAGAGTAAGCTTGGAAAACTTGAAATGATCAATTTTCTATATTTCTGGTGTGAAGTACTCAAGTAGCAGAATCACATAATTGGCTATAGGTACCCAAACCTCAAATTCCAATACTTGCAAAGTCAATAGCTAAACTTGTGAAATAGGGGTGACAAGTAGCATCAAGTATTGGTATGTGTACCAAGTTCTTGTTTAGTTCAGGCCCATCAGTCTCTATAATGTGCTATACAATGTGGTTACTAAGACAGTGGTTAATAGATTGAGACCAGTTACGGTGAAACTCATACAGCCTAACCGAGTGAGTTTCATTGCTAGAAGACACATTGCTAATAACATCCTTATTGCTCAGGAGATCATCTATGCCATGCGGACTTGTAAAGGTAAAAACAAATGGATGGCATTAAAGTCAACCTAGAGAAAGCGTACAACCGTATCCGGTGGGATTTTTTGAGGACACTTTTCTTGAAGCAGGACTTCCTAATTCTCTTACTTAAGTAATCATGCATTGTATTTCCACGACTTCTATGCAGATTATTTGGAACGAAAAGATTACGGATACTTTCAAACCTTCTAGGGGTGTGCGTCAAGGAGATACCATTCCTCTATATCTTCTTTTTCTTGGGATGGAGCAGTTAGGACATCTAATAGAGAAGGCGGTGACTATTTCTTTATGGACTCCCATTAAACTTTTTCGTCGAAACCCACCTATATCTCATTTTTGTTTTTGCAGATAACTTGGTTCTCTTCTGCAAGGCAAACTTGTTGCACGCAGAAGTCGTTAGTGACATATTGGGTGTCTTTTCCAAACATTCGGGCCATAAAGCGAGTTCGTATCAAAATTCACATTTTTTCTCCAGTAATGATGTTGGAATTGTGCCAATGTTATCAGTAAGAAGTTTGGTTTCACACAGGTTGAGGACCTGGCAGCCTCTTTTTAGTTCACTATTGAGAAACTGTACCGCGAGTTGAATGAATGAGATGCTAGGACGTTGTCTATCATCAGACGAGTTACCTTAATGAAGGTGATTCTTTTGGCTATTCCCAATTATTTTATGAGCTTTGCATTAATCCCAATTTCAATTTGTAACGAGATTGGCAAAATAGATAGAGCTTTCATTTGGGGTTCTAGCTCGGACGGAAGGAAGTCGGCACTTAAGAGTTGGAGTAAATGGAAATGGCGGCCTAGGGATAAGAAGATTACGGGATCAAAATAAAACCAATTTGTTAAGACTTGGTTTTGACCTTTTAATCGAGGTGGATACCCTTTGGTTTTGGGTCCTGAGATGCAAATATAATGTACAAGGACTTCCTCTCGAATGTTAGGAGAAAGGTTGTTGGAGCAAGAGGCAGCAGCAGCAAGCTTCAACAAGATACTTGTCGAGCAAGTCTCGTGACTTGTAGGAGAAACAAAGCAGAAAACTCAAATGGATTTTTAAGCAAAACTAAAAATGGAGAGCATATGGATGATAACTTGTTGAATTCATTTCATCAACTAAATATGGCACAAAGCCAATACATAAAACAAGTTTACAATCTTGATAAAACAGTAGGTTGACCTAAACTTCACCTACTACCACTAATACACATAGTAACTTGTGCTAATTAGCTTGAACAAACAAACAAAGCTGATTTATCAGCTCAGTCAACATCAAAATTACATCAAACATAAACCTAACATAGTTATAAAGCAACTAAGTTACATTACTCTAACTTAAAATTACAAAATGAAACATAAACAGCTTGCTGACTAGGTGAACCAGCAGCTTCTGCATGTAGTGCCTTTGACAGTCTTGGTTGCTGCATGCTGACCATTACTTCAACACTCCTCCTTGGTTAGCATGTTGCAAACTCTCATATTAGCTCTCAGGTGTTCAAACTTGGAAACACTTAGTGCTTTTGTTAAAATATCAGCAATTTGCTCTTCAGAACTGCAATGTATCAGCTTAACAACATGAGCTTGCTCCATTTCCCGAACTGCATGAAGTTTGATGTTGAAGTGCTTGGTCCTTCCATGAAAAACAGGATTCTTTGCAATAGCAACTGCTGATTGGTTGTCACACATTATCTCAGTTGCTTCCTTTTGCTCATGATTGATATCTTTCAAAATTTTTCTAAGCCATATGGCTTGATTGACTGCTGCAGCAGCAGCCACATATTCTGCTTCTGCAGTTGACTGAGCCACTACTCCCTGCTTCTTTGAGCTCCAGCAAATCATAGCAGAGCCTATGTTGAATGCATAACCTGTAGTGCTCTTCATGTCATCCAAGGAACCAGCCCAATCACTGTCACAATATCCAACTAGCTTCAAGTTCTCAGCCTTGGTAAACTGCATTCCATAGGACAAAGTTCCTTTGATGTATCTTAGAACCCTTTTTGCAGCTCTAAAATGACTTTCATTTGAACAATGCATAAACCTCGAGAGTAGACTCACAGCATACATTATATCAGGTCTAGTAGTAGTCAAATACAACAAACATCCAACTAGACTTCGATAGGTTGTTTCACAAACCTTTTCATGCTTGTCTTGGCTTGAGAGTTTTTCTCCAACAGCAACTGGTGTGCTGGTTGCTTTGCAATTCTCCATTGAGAATTTGTTGAGAACCTTCATAGCAAAGGTCTTTTGACTTAGCCAAATACTATTCTTAGCTTGAGTTACTTCCATGCCTAAGAAGTAAGACATCAATCCCAAGTTTGACATTTCAAAGTGCTGTTGCATTTTGACTTTAAAGCTGCTTAGCATCTCATGATCTCCTCCTGTCACCAGTAGGTCATCGACATATATTGAGACAATGAGCTGAGTTTCAGCACTAGTTGATTTAACATACAGAGTTGGCTCGCTGAGACTTCTTTCAAATCCTTGACTGGTCAGATAGCCATCTATTCTGCTATACTAGGCCCTTGGAGCCTGTTTCAAGCCATACAAGGCTTTGTTGAGCTTGTACACCATTTCTTCTTTGCCAGACACCTTGAAACCTTGAGGTTGCTCCACATAAATCTCCTCTTCAAGGAATCCATTCAGAAATGCTGATTTTACATCAAGTTGATGTATCAACCACTGTTTTTGTGCTGCTAAGGCAACTAGCAGTCTAATAGTGTCTAGCCAGGCCACTGGTGCAAAGGTTTCCAGGTAGTCTGATCCATACCTTTGACTGAAGCCTTTCACAACCAATCTAGCCTTTAACTTGTTTAGGCTACCATCAGCATTGTTCTTTACTCGATAAACCCATTTGACACCAATAATCTTCCTGTTTGTTGGTTTATCAACCAGACTCCAGGTCTGATTCTTTTCAATCATTTTGATTTCTTCAATCATTGCTTGCTTCCAGCCCTCCTGGCTTTCTGCTTTTTCAAAGCAACTTGGTTCAACAGTAGCCACTTGTGCTCTTTCATAAACATCAGCCAGTGATCGAGTGCCTCTGATTGGAACATCATCTACATCCATTTCAGATGTGTTTTCATCATTTTCAACTTGGTCCACTGCGAGATCTTCAGCCACTGCCTCTGGTTCAGCCTTCTCCCAATTCCAGTGTCCTTTTTCATTGAAAACAACATCCCTGCTAACCAATATCTTGTTTGTAGCAGGTTCTAGGATTCTGTAGCCCTTCTTAACCAAGCTATAGCCGATCAGGATCCCTGCTTGAGCTCTTTTATCTAGCTTGCTTCTCTTCTCAGCTGGAACTTGTGTGTAGCACAGACAACCAAAGGTTCTAAGATGAGCCAGTGATGGCTTAAACCCAAACCAGGCTTCAAATGAAGTCTTCTCAGCCAGAGCCTTGGTTGGGAGCCTGTTTTGGAGATAAACTGCTGTGTTAACAGCTTCAGCCCACAGACTTTTGGGCAAATTCTTCTCAAACAGAAGACATCTTGCCATGTTCATCAAACTTCTGTTTTTCCTTTCACTGACCCCATTCTGTTGGGGTGTATACACATTAGTCAACTGGTGTTTGATACCTGCTTCTTCACAGTAGGCTTGGAACTGAGCTGAGGTGTACTCAGTTCCATTATCTGACCTCATTGCTCTAAGTTTGCAACCAGACTCAGTTTCAACAGCAGCTTTATACTTCAGGAACACAGATGGAACTTCTGATTTCTGTTTTAGAAAATAAATTCAGCAGTATCTTGTTAAGTCATCAATAAATAGAATAAAGTACCTGCTTCCTTTGAGAGACTCAGTCTTCATTGGTCCATACACATCTGTATGCACAAGCTGGAGCTTCTCTGATGCTCTCCATGTTGTGCTTGTTGGAAATGGCAATCTTGCCAATTTTCCTTGCTGACATATCTCACAAAGCTCATCATTCTTCACTGAATCGATGAAATTTTCTGCCAGACCTTTATTGACCCTGCGGGTTATGGATTTGTAGTTTGCATGTCCAAGCCTCTGATGCCAGAGTCTCGAGTCATCAGTGGAGGCTATGCAGGCTGAATGTGAGTCATTTGGCCAGTCTACTTCAAAACATTTATCAGTCATGGTGACTGTTATAAGGTTTGATCCACTTGGATCAAAATTTGACATTCTTTCTCCTTGAAAACAACTGAGTAACCTTTCTCAAGTAGTTGAGTTATACTGAGAAGGTTCCTATCGATTTCAGGTACCAAAAGTACATTTGAAATAATTTTGCCACCTGTAGAAGTATGAATCAGCACATCTCCTCTTCCTTCAGCATTGATTAACTGACCATTTCCAATTTTTACTTTGGTTTTGCAGGTTCTGTCCAGGGTTTTGAAGATAGTTGCATCTGGTGACATGTGGTTTGTGCACCCACTGTCTAGAAGCCAGCCCTTTGAACCCTTCTTCTGATTTGCTGCACATGACACAGCAAAAACATGTTCTTCTTGATCACTGCTTTCTTCAGCTACTCGAGCTTCTACCTTTTGTTGCTGAAATTGATTCTGTCTTGGTTTGCTTCTATTCTTGCAAACTTTTTCAACATGGCCTTTTTTCTTGCAGTGTTGGCATACTGCATCTGGTCTAAACCAGCATCTATCTTCTGGATGACCAGCTCTTTTACAATGTCTGCAGAGTTGGTCGCTGCTCCTAGCAGCATCAGGCTTAGGCCTGTTTTTCCAGAACTTTTTGCCTTTATGAGTTTTGATGCTCGAGGCTTCTTTGGCTTGAAAAGCCCCTTCCTGGTGCTCCTCTTGTCTGCTGGCTCTTCTTTGCTCTTGTGCATACAAGGCATTGATTAGCTCAGTTAAGGAGATAGTTGTCAAGTCCCTTGAGTCTTCGAGGGATGAAATTTTAGCTTCATACCTCTCTGGTAGAGTGGACATGACTTTCTCAACCATTCTAGCTTCGCTGAATTGCTCTCCTAGGAGCCTTATGCTGTTTACAACAGCCATAATCCGATCTGAGTACTGCTTAACTGTTTCTTCCTCTTTCATTTTGAGATTTTCGAAATCTCTTCTCAAGTTGAGCAGCTGTTGTTGCCTTGTTTTCTCAGTCCCCTGAAATTCTTCTTTCAGCTTGTCCCAAGCCTCCTTTGGTGTTTCACAGGCCATGATCCTCATAAAGATCACATCTGTCACACAATTCTGTATGCATGACATGGCCTTGTGCCTTTTTGTTCTTTCATCAGTGTGTTGCCTTATTTGAGCAACTGTTGGATTAGCTCGAAGAGGTGCTGGCTCAGCATCTGAGTTAACAACTTCCCATAGGTCGAATGCCTGCAGGTAAGTCCTCATCTTGACTGCCCAAATGTTGAAGCCCTCTCCATTGAAGACAGGTGGTGAAGCTGGTGAAAAAACTGATGATGCCATCGTTTTGATACTGAACTACAACAGGTCCTCTAAGAATATGGCTCTAGATACCAATTGTTGGAGCAAGAGGCAGCAGCAGCAAGCTTCAACAAGATACTTGTCGAGCAAGTCTCGTGACTTGTAGGAGAAACAAAGTAGAAAACTCAAATGGATTTTTAAGCAAAACTAAAAATAGAGAGCATATGGATGATAACTTGTTGAATTCATTTCATCAACTAAATATGGCACAAAGCCAATACATAAAACAAGTTTACAATCTTGACAAAACAGTAGGTTGACCTAAACTTCACCTACTACCACTAATACACATAGTAACTTGTGCTAATTAGCTTGAACAAACAAACAAAGCTGATTTATCAGCTCAGTCAACATCAAAATTACATCAAACATAAACCTAACATAGTTATAAAGCAACTAAGTTACATTACTCTAACTTAAAATTACAAAATGAAACATAAACAGCTTGCTGACTAGGTGAACCAGCAGCTTCTGCATGTAGTGCCTTTGACAGTCTTGGTTGCTGCATGCTGACCATTACTTCAACAAAGGTGATTCAAGGGGTTCATTGATTAGTTGGAAATGGTAATTTGATTACCTTATGGAATTATCCTTAGGTGACTGAAGTGGAATCTCTGATAGGTTGTGAACCTATGAGGGAGGACATGTTACTCAAGGATAGTCAGTTCTAATGGAGACTGGGATTGGCATTTTTGAACTTGGTGCTGCCGCATAACATTGTTACTAAGGTTGCTGGTATTTTACCTCCTAGTGATGCAGGGGAAGATCGTCTAGCTTGGTCTTGGTCTACGAATGGAGTTTTTTCGGCCTCAGCCACCTATAAAACCATGGCAAGGAGTCAACTGGGAGAGGAAGATTCAGTTTCGGACTTATTTGGAGGTGTACAGTACCAGAACGGTCAAGACATTTTCTATGGATGGTTTTCAAAGACCGTCTCCTAATTTTTATGCCGTTGGTAGAATTTATCTAAAAGCTTTGCTGATGATGGGTGAGAAAATTTCTCATAAAATATATTAAAATAATCTTCCAGTACATTATCTACCAGGAATAATAATAATAATAATAATAATAATAGTAATGTATCTGATTTTATGTACCAATTGTTGTTATGTCCATTGTCCTTTTGTAGGCACCAATGTTTTGAAAAATCACTTATCACTTCTAATTTTCTATTATGCTGCTGATAGCAATGAAGTGGGTTCATCTTTGCTTCCATTAGGACTTCCAAGGCATTTTTATGGATCTGCACGTCCATCAATTTCATCATCACTAGAACAGGTTTCCTCATCGGTTACATCTTCATCGCCATCGGTCTCCTCAGCAGCTGTTGGTTTCATGATATCTTCCTTCTTCGCATATAGCTCACAGAATTCTGTTTTCCAAGAAGACAGAAGATAACATTGCTCAGCCCTGGAAAGGAATATTCAATGTACAACCACCCTACCTTTCTTACAAACATCTTGGGAACAAACGTCTTATGCTAAGGATGCATAACCAAAAAAACCATATCACAAGTTCTAAAATCTTTACCTTTTACTTTCTGATCATATTGTTTTCGATCTTTCATCATCAATGATGCTGCATCCCTGTTTAGGGGGTGTGATGGGTTTGGATAAAGCAAGAGCTGTGGAAGAAAAACTTCAAAAATGTTTAAAAGATCTGCAAAAAAAAAGGAAATCAATTCACAAGGGCATTCATCAATTAAGGAAATTAATAATGTGGAATGTCGCTTGTTAGTAACCGATAGAAGTAAACTGATGCGTACCGAACATTGGACTCCACGACTGGTTAATAACATCCAAGCATACAGAACCAGACCTGAAATTCATTTAATATAGAAAAATTCAAGTTGCGTAAGAACTTTGAACAACAATTATCATGGTGAAATATTCAGTGAAATATTGCAATCCATGAGAATCAAGTTTGAAATTATAAATTGTTCACGTTTCATCGACATTTGGGTGAAGTATCTTATTCACGAATCTAATAGAAGGAGACTTGTAAGGATAGGCATCTGGAAGCTCAACCCGGATTTTCCAAACTCCACCTTCATACAGACCTATTGCAGTTGATGAAGTTAAGGATATTTAAGAAAGAAAAAAATGGATTCAGAACAAGGACATCCAAACTGTGTTGCTCAAATTTCTCACTTTCTGAAAGTGCCAGTGTTTGACACCCATGACATATACATATCGAGACATGAATATGGGAATATGACTTTTCAAGAACCCTCCATATGGAAATAACTTCTAAAAAATTGAACATGTCTTGACAAATACATACCCATATCTTACACATAGGCCCTAGTGCAAGCAACACAGTTTCCAAAGGAAACAACGATTGACCAGACGATAAAAGAATAAGAGACAGAAAACTCACCAAGCACAAAAAGGTTTAGGAAATCAAATTCCTTCTACGTAAAAGGGAAAGAGTAAGAGAGAGAGTAGAGGTATATGTGTGTATGAAAGAGAAACAGCCCCTTATTGTATAATAGTTTAATCAAATTAACAATCTATTCTCAAATTGATAAGCATGTATAATGCTATGGAACAGTCCCTTCAGTGCTGTTAGGCAGTAATTACATGAACATAAAAATATTATCAAGACGGATCATATCAAATGCATAACTGGAGAACCTATATTGAACAGATTAGAAAACATACTTTCTTTGGGACCATGAAATCTCACAATGAATTCGTTGAGTATATCATTTATTGTTTCCACAACATAATCATTCATCATCCTGGATAAAATGAATAGGAGAGAAGTGACAAAGAGATGGAAAACTCATTAGCAACTCAGATTAAAAATCCCAAAATTTCAGAAACAGTTGACAAATTCAGTAAAGCTTTCAGAGAAATGAAATGGGAAAAGTAGTAACATAGTTAAATAAAGTGGAAACAGGAACAGATCTCTCTCTTGAATCTGTTCATTAATGACCATGACACAATAGAGTAGCACATGAGAATTTAATGAATAATGGACATTAATGACCATGACCCTCTAATACTCTAATATCCCTTCCTCTCTTCCCTTCTTTTGGATAAGTAAAATTTTATTTATCCGAAGTAAGCAAAGTTTTGCTTCAAAGTTTGACAATGGTTACATAACCACTCACAAAAGAGTACATTAGCTAATACATTACATTCAAATACCTATTATTCCCCAATCAACAATCAACAAGGCATTAAGTTGATCAGTAAATTTGCTATGAGAAGGCAGCCTGTCTCTAACACTATAAGTGATCAATCAAAATAGCTCCATTGGTGATCAGGCCATTCCTCCCTTTCTCTCTCTCTCTCTAAGGGAGCAGTTGATTTTATAATAATTTTTTTCATAATTACTTTGCTTAAGCTTCCCTACTTGAAATGAGAGAATCTCACATCTCAAAGAATCTTGTGTCCTAAAATTGTCAGATAAACCACATCAAAGCAATCAACAGATTACTACAAAGTAAAAGTTGTGCTCTCCCAACTAAGGAGGTAAAATATGTCAACTAAAATAAACCATCAATGTACTCATTTCCCTTGAAAAACAAGTGCAGAAGTAATTTTATGCAGTTATGATGCAGTCTACAGACTTCTTCATGATAATCTTCAAACATGAATCGATACTGGCACCGCCTTTTAATAGTTGCCACCACTGCTGAAAGACCTTAACACAACCCACAACTTAAAAACATAACAAGATGAAAAGAGTTCATGTTAACCTATTCCAGCATTGTGTAGTCTGCCAGTCTCTTTATTAACCTATTCCACACACAGTCAATTCATCAGACAATAAATGTGTCAATTAAACAAATTCAATTAGTATTACCATCTTTGCTACAAACATCTAATCATGATGCAACCCTGTAAGGCTTATGGTTCAAAACATCCCATCTTATCCATATCACTTGTTATTTGATCAAGTCAGCTGGTATGGTTCCTCAACGACACTAACCTCTAGCCCCTCCTAACGAAATTGAAAAGAATAGTGCTAAAACCACCTTAATAAAGCCCCATTACCTAGGCAAAACATTTACAGACTGTCCTCCACAACATGAAAAGAGAAAGAGATCAAATCATGTGAACAAAGGCAGCAACAAACAAGATGTAAACATGAAAGAGAAACTTACAACTTCATTACATCCATTTCTCTCCTCTTGCTTTGGGAAGACATTTTATCTGATATAATTGTTGGATAAAATGGCAGCAACAACCAAACAATGAAACACTAAGAGCATAAGCTCTTCAAACAGCAAGCAGAAAAACACAAAGCATCAAGAGCATAAGCTCTCGGTTAACAAGCAAAAGGAAAAAAAATATGTTTGATTGAAACCGAATGATAATACCATTTTCATTTCATTTCAAAATATAGAGTTACAAAAGTGGAATGTTTACCTAACAATTTCCACTAAATTTGGCAACTTGCCAATTAATAATTAAAAAGATGAAAGAATATTAGCTATTATTATGAAAGCATATTAGCTATCATTATGTTGTTTCAATTATAGCTATCATTATGAAACCAAGTTGCACACCAACTTGTTTCAATTACAAAAGATTACAAATATTAAAAATAAACAAAATAAACAAAGTAAACAAAATGCACCAAGTTGCTCCTTTGTTGCTTTACAGTCCATGTTCAACACTCCTCCTTGGACTGTAGGCAACAAACACCAATTGATTTCCTTAGAAATTCAAACCTAATTGTGCCAAGAGGCTTTGTCAAAATGTCAGCCAATTGATCTTGTGAGCTGCAATGTATTAGACTCACTTCTTTGGATTGGACAACTTCTCGAACAAAGTAAAACTTGAGCTTAAAATGTTTGGTTTTGCCATGAAAAACAGGATTTTTAGAGATGGCAACTGCTGACTGGTTATCCACCAAAATTTCAGTAGGCTCGAGCTGTTCTTCATTCAAATCACATGGCAACTTCCTAAGCCAAATGGCTTGATTCACTGCAGCAGCTGCTGCTATGTATTCGGCTTCAGCAGTAGACTGAGCAACAGTTTGTTGCTTCTTTGAACTCCAACTGAAAACTCCCGAACCAAGTGTAAAGAAGTAGCCTGAAGTACTTCTCATATCATCAACTGATCCACCCCAGTCACTATCTGAGTAGCCAGTTAATTTCAGCTCACTTCCTTTCTTGAACATTACACCAAACTTCAAAGTACCTTTGACATACCTGAGTATTCTCTTTGCTGCTTTCAAATGAGTTGTATTGCAGTTGTGCATGAATCTAGACAATAGACTAACTGAATGCATAAGGTCAGGTCTGGTTGCTGTCAAGTAAAGTAAACATCCAATCAGGCTTCTATACTCCTTTTCATCTACCTTTTCTTCATTTCCAAAGTTGCTTAGTTTCTCTCCCACAACTAATGGTGTGCTCGCTGGTTTGCTGTTTTCCATATGAAACTTAGTGAGAATTTTCAAGGCAAATGCATGCTGGCTGATAAAAATGCCTTGATCAGACTGGTCTACTTCCATACCAAGGAAGTAAGTCATGATTCCCAAGTCTGTCATGTCAAACATGTCTTGCATATTCTTCTTGAACTCCTAAATCATATCGACCCTGCTTCCAGTCACTAATAGATCATCTACATATATTGAGACAATCAGCAAAGTCTCATCTTTGGACTTCTTTATAAACAAAGTTGGCTCACTCAAACTTTTCTCGAAATTGAGCTTAGACAGGTAAGCATCTATCCTATCATACCAGGCTCGAGGAGCCTGTTTTAGTCCATAGAGTGCCTTCTTCAGCTTGTAAACCTTGTCCTTCTTTCCTTGGAGTTTAAATCCATCAGGCTGTTCAACATAAATCTCCTCTTTAAGGAAGCCATTCAGGAAAGCTGACTTGACATCAAGCTGATGGACCTTCCACTGTTTCTGTGCAGCCAAAGCAAACAGGAGCTTTATGGTGTCCAGCCTTGCTACTGGAGCAAATGTCTCCTCAAAATCAATGCCAAACTGTTGATTGTACCCTTTCACTACAAGCCTTGCCTTGTGCTTGTTCAAAGAGCCATCAGCATTGAATTTGGTCCTGAAAACCCATTTGACACCTATGACCTTCTTCTGATCAGGTCTGTCTACCAGATCCCAAGTGTCATTCTTATGGATCATGTCGATTTCAGCCTCCATAGCCTTCTTCCAGCTCTTGCTTCTTGCAGCTTCTTCATAGCTTGAAGGCTCAACAATGGCCACATTGCATCTTTGGTAGATATCAGCAATAGACCTGGTCCCTCTCACAGGAGTTCATCTACATTGGCATTACTGACTTCATTTTCTGCCAATTCCAGATTGTTGTCAATCTGCTCTTCTTCAAACTGACTTGTGTTAGAGCCATCTAGACTCCAAAACCTTCCTTCATCGAATTTGACATCCCTGCTTACCAAAATCTTCTTGGTTGAAGGATCAAATACTCTGTAGCCCTTCTTGCAGCTACTGTAGCCAACAAATATACCAGGAACTGATCTCTTCTCAAGCTTGGTTCTTCTTTCTGCAGGGACAAGTACAAAACACATGCAACCAAACACTTTTAAATGGGAAACTGTTGGTTTAAGATCATACCATGCTTCAAAAGGAGTTTTATCATTTAAAGCATGTGTTGGCAGCCTATTGAGCAGGTACACTGAGGTGTTGACACCTTCAGCCCAAAAAATGTTTGGAAGCTTGCTTTGAAACAACAAACACCTGGTCATGTTCATCACTGTTCTGTTCTTCCTTTCACATACTCCGTTTTGCTGAAGAGTATACACTGTGGTCAATTGATGATGAATCCCAGCTTGCTCACATAGCTTCTGAAATCTTTCAGACAAGTATTCAGAACCATTGTCTGTCCTCAAGGCCTTAATCCTGCAGCCTATTTGATTTTCTGTCAATGCCTTGAACTTTCCAAAAACTTCAAACACTTCTGACTTTTGTTTCATGAAATAAACCCAGCAAAATCTGGTCAGATCATCAATAAACAGTATAAAATACTTACTGCCATTCAGTGAAGGAGTCTTCATTGGTCCACAGACATCTGAGTGCACCAATTCAAGTCTTTCTCGAGCCCTCCATGCTTGGTTTACTGGAAAAGGCAACCTGGCCTGTTTACCAAGTTGACATACTTCACAAACCTCATTTGCATCAACCTTAATCATGTCCTCTGTCAAACTCATCTTGTGCAGCAAATTGAGTGACCTGAAATTGACATGGCCAAATCATCTATGCCACAGATCAGCATTGTCAACTGAACTTGTATAGGCTCTTCTCTCAAGTTGGCTCACATCCAACATAAAACACCTATCTGCCATGGGTGCTGAAACAACTTCTCTACCAAGAATATCATTAATAACAAAAGAATCATTCTTGAAAACTAGAGAGTAGCCTTTCTTAACCAGCTGACCTACACTAAGTAGATTTTGATCTATTTCAGGTACATAAAGCACATCTGAAATAACCTTGTTACCTGAACTAGTGTTGATCACAACATCACCTCTGCCTTTAGCTTCAATCAGATTCCCATTGCCTATTCTAACCTTTGAAGCAAAACTCCTGTCAAGATCCTTGAACAGGCTCTCATTTGATGCCATGTGATGTGAGCAGCCACTATCCACAAGCCAACTGCATTTGGATTTGCTTGTGGTTGTAGAACATGAGGCAGTGAAGACATGCTCCTCCTGAGCTTGAAGATCTTTAGCAGTCTTGGCTTGTACTGGCAGAGTTTGTGACTTTTCTTGATTTCTACAAATCTTTTCATGATGACCATACTGCTTGCAGCTCTTGCATTGGATGTCTGGTTTGTTCCAGCAATACTTCTCCAAATGGTTAGTTTTCTTGCAGTGAACGCATGGTGGAAACCTCCTTCTACCGACATCTTTCTTTGATCTTTCCCTCTTTTCAAACCAAGGCTTCTTAGCTTTCTGACTTGAGCTGGGGCCTTCTCTGACATTCGCTTGAAAAGCACCTTCAGGACTTTCCTCCTGCCTACTTGCTCTTCTCTGCTCAAGTGCATAAAGTGAGTTAACCAACTCAGACAAAGAAATGGTTGTGAGATCTCTCGAGTCCTCCAATGAGGAGATTTTTGACTCAAACCTTTCAGGTAAGGTGGTAATAACCTTCTCAACAACCCTGCTGTCACTGAAATCTTCTCCAAGGAGTCTAATATTATTGATAGTAGCCATAATCCTATCAGAATATTGCTTGATAGTTTCTGACTCCTTCATCTTCAAATTTTCAAACTCCCTTCTAAGATTAATTACTTGTTGCTGCCTTGTCTTGTCTGATCCCATGAACTCCTCTTTCAGCTTGTCCTAAGCTTGTTTGGGTGAGTCACGGGCCATGATGCGAGTAAAAATTACATCAGACACTCCATTCTGTAGGCAGGCCATGGCTTTATGCTTCTTGGCTCGCTCCTCACCATGTTGCTTGATCTGAGCAATGGTTGGATTTGCTCTCAATGGTAGTGGCTCGACATCATTTTCAACTGCACTCCACAGATCAAGTTCTTGGAGGTAAGTTTTCATTTTAACTATCCAAATGTGGTAGTTTTCTCCAGCAAAAATTGGTGGTGGAGGAGGTGCAAAGCTCATGTTGCTGAAACTGATTTTGCAGAAGCAAAACTGACTTTGTTTTGAAAACTAAAACAAAACCACAAAGGTCCTCAAAGATAGGATGCTCTGATTACCATTTGTTGGATAAAATGGCAGCAACAACCAAACAAACACTAAGAGCATAAGCTCTTCAAACAGCAAGCAGAAAAACACAAAGCATCAAGAGCATAAGCTCTCGGTTAACAAGCAAAAGGAAAAAAAATATGTTTGATTGAAACCGAATGATAATACCATTTTCATTTCATTTCAAAATATAGAGTTACAAAAGTGGAATGTTTACCTAACAATTTCCACTAAATTTGGCAACTTGCCAATTAATAATTAAAAAGATGAAAGCATATTAGCTATTATTATGAAAGCATATTAGCTATCATTATGTTGTTTCAATTATAGCTATCATTATGAAACCAAGTTGCACACCAACTTGTTTCAATTACAAAAGATTACAAATATTAAAAATAAACAAAATAAACAAAATAAACAAAATGCACCAAGTTGCTCCTTTGTTGCTTTACAGTCCATGTTCAACAATAATTAATCTAAAGTGCCTGCCAAACTTTCAACAGTCTGCAAAATAAAATTTAAGTTTAACACTTCTATTTTCTAGAATCTCTTATCTATAAATCTGTGTAGGACAAACTCAATAGATATGGGTGAAAAAAGCTAAAGTTTAAGAAACCTCAGATTTTATGTAGTTCACCAAAAATAAATGTTAATGCACATTATAAAAAAAGTATAAATTTGAGAGAAGTAAAACTAACCAAATAAACCACATTACTGTTAGTGCAGACTATACATGGAAATTAACTTTTCTTAGTGTTCAATGTAGGATAGTGAGTTCGGATATTTGACCTATATAGCAATGCCTAGAAAGACCCACTAAAGACTTAAACAGATATTAGAAAAAGAAATTATCCAAATTTCTTTATTTGATGCTTATGTTCATTCAACCATTTCTCAGTTATGCAGGACCTCAACCTCTAGATATGACTAATTTAATTCACTTACTCTTAATCCTACTACTATTTCAGAAATGGCAAGCCCAAAGCATACTGAAATCAACATAAAAGCTGTAAGCTTGGCTTGTACATCAAAATTTTCACCTTTTCTACAAAGCACACCGCACCTATGAGAAGAAAAAATATATTTTCTATCATTCTATTTTTCTACTCTTCGAATTTTTCAATCTTTCCAATTTTCTTTCCACTTTACCGAGCAAAGCCTAAATGACTTCCTACTGACATACAACTTATTAAACCCACCTAATGCATCAACAACTTTACTATTCTTCTAACGTTGATTCATGAATTAATATAGAATCCTACAATGAATCATTACTTACATAACAAATACGAACTATTAACATAAAAGTAACTAAAATGGCTTAACTTGTACAATATTTGATTTGAAAAATTTTAAGCATCAACCCTTACATCACACATTGTCATTGGAACACTACAAATAGGAATCTCTCTGATCCTTAATAAATACCACTCAATACACAGTCAAACAGAGACAAAAAGAAAATCTCAATGAAACTCCGTTATCAATGGTACTTTCTTAAAAAATATACGACCAAATCCATCATCCTTCAACCGTTTCATACTTAAAATCCTAAAAAAAACGTAATTAATCTAAGACCCATCTCCAAATGGGTCTCCGAAAATGAAACGACCAACAAAATGGTTTTCCATGTTTGATCACTTGAAGGAATAAAAGTAGAAGAAAACCGAGAAATGAAAAATGGAGCCAGGGTATGTTACGTTTTAGCAAAGGGTATGTTTATCCAGAAATATCTGAGGAAGAAGGTTGGGTTAAATGGTAATCGTCCTATAAACAGAGAAACCAACAGGAGGAAATAAGAAACAGAAACAAGAGAGAATGGAAAAAGAAGAAATACAAAGGGTGAATGTCATGTTTACGTGTTGGATTGAGGTTCTAATTACGTGGCATGCGTGTTTTGCGCTTCGCTAATTTATCAATGGCTTAAGCCTTACGGATTAAACCCCTCCTACTTTTTCAAAATTACTCAATTGATATTTGAATTACTCGAATGCATAAAAAAAAATTTCACCTTCAAAGAAAAATATTTAAATTTATTTAAAAAATCGTAAAATATTATAAAATCATAAAAAATTACAAAATAAATAGAAATAAAGAAAAAAAATTATAATTTTTTATAAAATCGTAAAAAAAATATTATAAATATTATAAAATCAAGTAGAGGAAAGATCAGTGAATGAATTGATAGAAGCTAACGAAGTTTTTTGCACTAGAACATTTGTAAGGGTGACTTATGTGGGGAGTGTTACATGCATGCATACATATATACACCATACATTATTACAAACACTAACAAGGAAAAAACCAAGATGAATCAAATGATGCATGTTGTTGTTGTAACACCCGTCTCGATCGCTGAATCTGAGCAATAGGATGTCATATTCGTCGCCGGAGCAACTATGATAAATATATTTCAACTTTAAGCCATTGTAAGATTTAATTCAATCAAACAAACATTAATCACTATAATCAACCATTTACGGGATTTATACGCGTTCACAAAAGCTCCAAGAACCAATCCGAGGTTGAACATGAACCAAACATCCATCATATGATACCAAATTCAACAGGAGCGTTCACTTAAGAACAAACCAAATTAGACTCAACTAGGTACATGCCAACTTAGAATAAAAACGGAATATACAAACGTTGACAAGTTCGAGATTGTTGACTGGATGTTGAAGTCGTAGTTCAAATGTCTTGAATTATACATAACCTACGCACGAAAAACAAACCATATGTTGAGCAATGGAACTCAGTAATATTTTTATGATTCAAATAACAAAATTACAAGTTAAGAAAATTGTAACATCCAACTAGTATGTCATTCATATCAAGTGTCAAACCAATTCATTTAGCATTGCAATAGAAGTCATCAATTTCATTTACATGCCAACACCTATTATAAAGCCTTTTTAAAACTCAATACTGATCATGAATCAAACATTTATATCATTAACATTATAACAATCAATTCCATGTTCATTCCATAACAATAAACCATTTAAGTCTTTTTCTGGAGTCAGTCGACTCATTCATGTTCATTTCAACCTCCCCAAAACTCGTTTCCAATTTATTCACACAAAAGTTCATGTATTTCCTTTATCATGATCCCCATATATATATGTACAATTGATTCCATCGCATTATACTATTTCATTTCGATATATTTTATCAAGTCACTAACTCATACCAATTTCACATAACTCATTTCATTATCATATTTATTATCAGTCTATTTCATTACATTGTTAAGTTTCTAATTCCAATTACAATATCACGCCTGATAGAACCATTCCACATATCATATCCTAAATTTGATCGTATTTGCATACTCGTACCCTGTACATTGTTCTTATTGTATGACAATGATTTCATCACAATTCTATGCAATTATATTCACACTCAATTTCAGAATCACAATTTAATTAATCATCAACACATAATACCTTATTATAAATGTATCTTATGACTCATCTTAAATATGAACAAATAACTAGTTAGAAATATATCATATTAATATCCCATTTCACAAATTGAATCGTTGAATTCGTCACAGTATCATACTAGCCTTTCGGACTTATTAATTCAGTTTACAAATTTCTTTCACATTAACAATTCTTTTCATTATAATTATAATTTTTTACATATTAAATCCTTATTAACTTGACTTGGACACGAACGGATACACAAATCCAACCAACACCCAATTTGGCACTCGGTGCCTCATCGGATAATTTCCAAAGAAAATAGATTGCGCCCAGCGCTCATTAGTATGACCGAAGTAAATATTGTGCCCAACACTCATCGACACGTAGTCAAAGTAACCATTTGGCACCCAGTGCCTCATCAGAAGATCCGAAGTAATTAGTTTGTACCTAGTGCTAATCGAAACGTCCAAAGTAAAATGTGTCCAGCGGTAATCAACATATAGTCGAAATAACTCCACCCGAGCAATTAATAGGGTAATCATTTATCCAATTCCCTTATAAGTTCAATTCTCATTCTATTGATCTCAATATCATCAATTTATCACTCATGATTTCATTTCATACATAACATAGCATACCATTTCAATTCCAAACCAATTTCACTATTTCATTTAGTTTTAATATTTTCACTTTTATTCAATTTAAGCATCTATCTCAACAATAAATTAAATTTACACCAATATGATTTGATCAGTCATAATAAACTATTAATTCATTTTATAACTCTTCTATTATTTTTTCTCCTCCTCCTCTTCATTCCAGTTTCTTTATTTACAAGCATTTATACAAGAACCTTTAGCCTTAGTATGACATGCTTTTATGTAACATGAATTATCTTTTCACTATTTATACATACACTTTTAAAAAATTTGTCTTCTTGAGTAGTAGTCACTAAAATATTTATATCTGGACCTACAAAATTCGAAATTAAGATCCACTTTTTTATTTTTGAAACTAGACCCCATGAACTTTTTACCATAAAGTTCCAGAATTTATTTCTTGGTAGATTAGTACTAGTTTTTTTTTAAACCTCCGATGTTCTGCTGCTAGGTAGTTCCAACTCTTCTTCACTAAGTAAAAGTCTCAGATTATGTTGTCGTTGTTTGCTTTGAAAATAAACTCATTAAGGTTTTAGGCATATAAATTTCATCACCTAAAATTTTTTGTACAATTTATAATGATTTTTCAAATTTAGAACAATTGAACCCGAAATCATTCTGACATTGTCTCATAAAAAGTATTATATCTCATAATCTACAATTTCATTACTTTTACCGTTGCTTTTGTGCAAAACTAGACTCAATAAATTTTAATTTCATGTTTGGTTCAACCTCTAACTTGCTTCTTACAATTTTTTGGTAATTTTTCCAAGTTGTAATATCATTGTTGTCCATAAAATGTTTAGTTAAACAATTTGCTCTTCCATGATTTGAGTAAGTTCTTCTCATTTTATTATATAACATAATACATCCCAACCAAATTCAATGCCAATACATATAATCACTAAGTTACACAAATTTTCATTGCTGTTCAAATTAGTCCTCTAGTCCAATAATCAATCTCAAATATGACATTTTAAACTCAAATAATTATTTTCAATTTCCCTCGATATCATACCTTGCATAACAAATAAATATGTAACAAATATAATTATTCAATTTATAGAAATAAAAACATACATGAATTAACTTAGTAAATTCCATATGAACTTATCTGGTGAAACAGTAACCAAACGAGCTTTTAAGGACTATTCGACAATTTTTGTTTTTCTGTGATTAGCCTCGATTTGGTTCAATTCTTAATCTATATAATAATTGAGTTTAAGTTGTCAATTCCAAACATCTCATATCATCCTATTATAAGCATGCATCACTTCAATTTTATTTTTCAAATATCCCTTAAATTTTTATATTTTATTCAATTTAGTCCCTAACACCAAAATAGTCATATCTTTCAAATTTGAGCTTCATTTTCTAATCTAATTTCGATCTCATCCTTTATAAACTCTCTACTATCTATTTTTGTCAAATTCTCATAACAGCGTTACAAATAATTCATTTTAGTCCTTATGTTACAAAACTAACATTTAAACTTTACAAACTAAATTTTTTTATATCTAAGCTCAAAATCTAACAATTTAACACTAAAAACTTTAAAAAATCAACAATAACAACTTTTGAAAACTTTAACAATTTTACAAAATAATACAGAAACTAACTAAATCAAACTTTCACGATATTAAAAACATAAATTTTACAAAAAAACAGAAAATACCTTACCTATCGAAGGGTTATTTGAAACCTCCTCCTCCTCTTAAACATTCGGTCAAACAAAGAAAATTGAAAAAAAAAATTATAAATATCATCTCTTTTCTTTTACTTTTATTTTTTTTCTTATATATTAAATTTATTAAAAAAATACACCTGCCAATCGTCCATCATCATTAAAACCCACTTAGTAAACAAGAACAATGGTTTAATAACCATTGTGGTCCTCAAGCCTTTTATAAATTAGAGTTCTATAATATTTAAACTATTTACGATTTAGTCTCTGAACCTTAATTAATAACTAATTCGGCCAAATTACGAATCTAAAATTCAATTCACTTATAAAATAATTCAGTAAATATTTAATAATAATATTCACGAGTTCAATTTATAGAAATAGAGTCTTGACACTATTTTTTTTTATATCACTAACTTTCGAGTTGTTACAGTTGCACTGCAGGTAATTTCTTCCAAACAATTAAGAAGAATAAAAGGCGTGTAATTTTCTCAGTTTGCATGTATAACATTAAGCATCTTCTCCACTGAAGTATATGAAGTCAATGACAAGGAGTAAGAAGAGTATAAACATGATAAAGACAACGCATTTAAGCTCGGAAGGGAATTGCTATGGCAGCTACAATGACCCTCACTTTTTATAATATTTCTGAAGTTTGGGTACAATTTGGTTTGATATATAAAGTTAGTAAGAAAATATTAAATGTCAATCGGAGAAGAAAGATAAAGTAAAATTAAGGAAACATTGAGATGATTATGATCGGCTTTGACGTATTAAAGAGATGCTATAATAGGATATAATAATTTTTATAAATTTTTTTCAGGATTTTTATAATTTTCTTTTACAAATTTTTATAATTTTTTTAGGATATTTTATAATTTTTGCAATTTTTATATTTCTTTCTATTTTTTAAATACTTTTCTATAAACAATAACTTTTTAATATTTTTTATAACTTTTATAACTTTTATAACTTTTTTATTTTTTTATCTTTTATCATATGTCATATGTCATATGTCACATCGTGATTATAACACATAACGACTTTAACTGAAAAAAATATTAGATGTTATTGAAAAACCTTAATTTACCGCTCAACCAAAATTTCATTTTCATGTTTTTCATTTTAACTTGCACAAATTTATTATCTTCATCCATCAGTTATATATTTATATTATGGAACTATGGTGCGAGCTCATCAGATTTCTTAACCCATCACGCTGATGGTGCTCGACAGCCCACTGTACTATGGAGAGATCATGCCTGATGATCCGTCATTGCCTATGGAGGCCACAGACGAAAAACCTTGCTACCTCAGACATGTCTTCCTCTTATATCCTTGCCTTGAGCATGTTATTCGAGTGTCAAGCACCTAAGTCTTAGGCTCCCTTAGGTAGCTTTCTCAAAACTCTGTTTTCATTATTTGCAAGAGATTCTTTGTTCATGTGGGTGCCATTGGAGGAGATTCCTTGATATTGGTCTAAACGAATTAAATGTGGACATACTTCTTGAGACGAAGCTTCCGTCCACATGCCCATCAAAGGGTTGCATGCTTTGAGGGCTGGTGCACATCTACTTTTCTTCCTTGCCTCATTATTCACATCCTCAAATCAAGTCTGCTTTCGAGTTCCTTGCTAACCATGTTCTAGTAATGTTGTTTAGGTGACAAACTGTGTTACGAAGTGTTTATGTTGGCTCCATGAAGACTAGTCTTAGGTTACTGCTAAACTCCTTAATTTGTTCTTGTGCTCCATAATCATTGTAGCATTAACATCTCTTAACTCCACTCGATCCCAACTCTTGGGAACTACGTGTCAAGTTGTATGCATCGTTCCTTCTATAGAGGTTTTCTATTCTTTTTTTCATATTAAATCATGCAACGGGAGTTTTTTTTTTTTTTTGTCTTTCTATGTTCACTTAGGCCACAAGATCTTTAATCACTCAAGATCATGCAAGTGAAGATAGAAGCACGACTTCTTTGCTATGTCGCCTCCCCTTCTATTCAAAAGGTCGGGACCTAGAGCATTTTTAAGCCTTTTCCCCTGCCCACTTTGTCTGATAAAGAGTGAGTACAAGATCTTGAAAGAAGTATATGTTGAAGACATGGAACACTTCGTTTGAGGAGGTGATAAATCCCATAGTTGTTGACGGCAAGATGGATAATTCCTTTACTCATTCTTTCTGTGAGGCACCATAATATTTTCTTTGTAATGTGTTGTAGGCCAATTTTAGCCCATTTACATCAAAACCCAATTTAGTCTTACCTAACCCACCAAAATTAAACCCAAAACCCAAAATATTAACTACCCAAAGCCCAATTTACATCAAAACCCCAATGGCCCAAACCCTAAGCCCAAATCAAAATAAAAAAAACCCTAGCCCACAACTTAAACTTTTCTCAACTAAATCTTAGCTTTTTCCACCACCAACTCCACTAGCCACACCTTTTCCACCACCAACTCCACTAGCCACACCTTTTCCACCACCAAATCCACTAGCCACACTTGCTCCATTACCTACTCCACTAACCACACTTGCTCCACCACCACTTGTACCTACAAATGAAGATATAAACAATAAAAAAATATTTTGTAAATGGCTATATAAGCCTTCTCATATTTTGTATATGGGAAGATTTTTTTGGAGAGTTTTTGGGAGAAAGTTATTGTAAAGGATTTTTGGAGAGGTTTCTTTTTAAAGTAATCAAGGAGAAGAGTTATTGTGAAGGCTAGTTTTTGGAGAAGCTAGTTTTTTTTGGAGATTAATCAAAAATCAAAGCAAAAGAGGTTTATTTGTCTATTCTCATTTTAAGTTCTTTGTTTACTTATTGTTTTCCTTTCAATCTTATTTTGTTTCTTTTATACGAAAGTAAAAAATAAAAGGAGGAAGCTTACCCATTTTTACCGAAAAAGTTTTTTTGAGGTCCGGCTGCAGTGTACGGTGGCGCCGGCGGCGGTCCGGCGACCGGACGATGGCCGGCCTTGTGGCCGAAAATCACCCACCCTCTCCCTCTCTTTTTTTTGTTATTATTATATTTCTTAATATTATATTATATATATTCTTTTAATATATTAGGTATATTTTAAATTTTATATTACGTATATATATATTTTATACTATTTTATTTATATATCTTTAATATTATATTATTTATATTTTTTTTTCTACATGTTATCTTATGTATATATCTTAACTATATTATGTATGTATTTTTAACACTATATTATGTACATATTTTTAATATTATCATGTATTTATTTTTTATATATGTACATATTGATGTAGTATTATTAATAGTATTTTTTTAACATCATTATTATTTCTAATATATATTATGTACATCTTTTTTATTTCTATTTTATTTTTTATTTGTCAATATTAATTATTATTATTCTAATATTTTGATATTTTGATATTTTATATTTTATATATTTTATTATTCCCATCATTGTTCGCATTTTTTGACAATAATATTCTTGGATTTTTTTTTACTATCATTTTAAAAACTTTTTACATTTTAATTTTAAGAATAAGGCAATGTACCAATTTTAACATTAAGTCATCGATTTCATCGCTATGTTGGGTGAAATTAATCGGCTCGTGTTAAAAACGGGACGTCCTTCTAAAAAACAAAAAACTTACAACTTCTCATTTCCTTCAATCGGATCACACTTAAATGTCAAATTGAATTCGTATTTTTGAAAATCAAGACAACATGTGTTTAATAAGATACCAATTTTGGGCGTCACGAGGGTGCTAATACCTTCCTCGCGCGTAACCGACTCCCGAACCCTAAATTTTCTCTGAATTTTAACGTAGACCTAAACTTAGCCTTTTATTTGTTTTAATAAGAGATCTAATAGGTGTCCGATCACACCTAGGAAAAAGGATCGGTGGCGACTCCCTGTTTATTTCAAAAATCAAACGTCAAATTTCAAACTTTTTTTCAATAAATCGCCACAATTAGCGACCAAGCTAAGCTAAAATAAAATTTTTACGTCGCTACATAATGTTTCTCCTTTGCTTACCCATATATATATGTCTTATTTTAACCATTCTCAGAGGCAATGGACAAGAAATGTAGGAGAGAAAGTCACGATGTTTCAACATTATTATTTAATATTATTTATACGGTTTTTGTTTGTAAAGCAAAATGTATAAGTAAATATTAGCTTATTGATTAAGTTTAACTAATATTAAATTGCATTACATGGTCGGATTGTAATATGAAAAGATAATTAATATTAGTAATTAATCTAAATTATCCGTAGTCCTCGGAATCTAATTAAGCAAATAAAAATTGTTAATATTATTATATTGTTTATATGTTCAATTGGAGAGATAGTTTGTCTTGACTATTGAAGATGAATTGACTCGTAAAAGTAGTATTATATGTGATTTTTTTGGAGTAACAACAGTTCCAACATGACCTAAGTTAAATCTATCATAGATCTTTATGAATGAATTCACTTGTAATCAACACGTCAAATAGATGATAATTTATCTGTGAATTAATTTAATTGTGAAATTGAAAATTCCTTACTTAAATTCTCAACCAGTGAATAACCAATATAACAAACTTATTTTAATTATATTTTTATAAAAAAATATTAAACAGATTAATAATGTTAAAATTTGATAATATCACAACTAAAATATTAAACCTAAGTCATTGGTACGACTTACATGGGCAGCCTTGTTCGTAATGTGTGAGTCAACTGTATTAATCCCTCTAAAAATGAGATATCATTATTTCTATATAACGCTAGGCTAAAGAAGCTCCATTCTAAAAAATGTAATTACGTACAAAAAAAAGAAACAGGAAAAAATATATATAAAAGGTACAAAAAATCAATTAATTAAGTCCATGGTCTCAATGCTTTGAGATCAGCAGACATTGCTGATGGTATACAGTGGGTTGCAAGAATGTCCGGAGTAGCTGCTTTTGTTGTCATTGTTCGAAGCACTACTATCTGCATCAAACCACAAACATCAATGTATGTCTAGTCGTGTACTGCAACAAGAGCCTGTGTCGGAAACTACATGCATGAAGAGAGAGAGAGAGAGAGAGAGAGAGAGAGAAAACTTGTTCATATTCCAAGTCAAATTTCAAAAACTCATCATCGCAGTTCTCTACCATCTCAGCCAATCTCCATAAATTCGCCACCGGCTTACCATTAAGGGCAAGGACCTATATAGGATTAGGTGTTCGTCAATGATAAATGAAAGAACTGAACTACTGAAATCTAACGTAGTTGCCAATGACTGGTGATTCTAACCTGAGTGTTAACAATGTCCTCATATCCAATATTGATATTAGATACAAGAACTGATACGGGGTTGCGCGCGGACCAAGATCGAGTTGCCAAGTCACGAGAAACTCCTACGAAAACCCTAAACAATTAGATCTGAAACGAAACAGAAAATTAAAAGATTAGATTTTTGAATTTTCAGATCTGAAATAAAATCCCCAAATCAGCAAAGAATCAAATTGAGAATAGAAATAAGTGTTAGGGTTCTTGAAACCCTCAAGGAGATTGTGATTCTGCCCAATTGAACACCAAGATAGTTTTCCCCAAATTTCGACAATCTAATTTCACCCAAAAAGAGTATGGAAAAACCCTAGAAATTGGGGATTTTTGGGCTGATTCCTTAAGATAGAAAAAGGCTGAAAACACAATAAGAACAGAAAATAGATTAGATAATGATTCAGCACAAGTAGAAATAAAGAAAGAATTGACAGTAAGAAATTAAAAGATAAGTCCTAAGAAGCCTTGAAATCTCGAAAGATCTCACAACTCCCTTCAAACGGCTCTAATCTCCCCTCCAAAGAATATCAATGGCAAGAAGAAGGTTGAAGATGGCTCCCACAATCACAAGATTGTTAAAACAACTTCTAAAGAAAACTCAAGAGAAAAATCTTGGAGAAAACTCAAAGAAAATTCTGCTCTCAACAAATCTGAAATTTTAATAATAATGATAAGTGTTTAACAAGGTGGACAGCCATGCCTTTAAATAGGCCTTATAACTAGTCCTAATCTAATTAGAAAACTAAAATAAAAAAAAACTCCTAATTATTTTAATATGGAAATTCGGTCAAAGGTCATTTTATCTGGGACTCTTGGACTGAATATTGACATAAAAATTTAAACTAAGTAAATAAATAAATAAATAAATAAAAATAAAACTTTACAACTTGGGCCACTTTGACAATTTGGCCTGATTTTCAACTAAGTATGGATGGATTTCTTGATTGGGCTGGGAATTTGCTTATTGGGCCTCGCCTTCAAGAATTTGGGCTTTTGTGACTCGTATCATTCCCCCTTCCTCAAAAAGATTCGTCCTCGAATCTGAAAAATCAAATGAACTCGACTTTCCTCTATCGAACGGGACTAATGGCAATTGAGTCCACTGAAAAGAATAGCCATGAGATAGTAAATAGCAACGGAAACAAGCTTGTAGTCCAATCATAAGCATAACAGAACAGGTATAACGCATGTGAATGGACAGATTCAGATTACCATGCAAACAATCTAATTTACTCACCACTGCCTCGTCAAATATTTGAAACAAAGATGGACATGTTTTAAGGCATTCAGTCGTCTCACATTGTTCCCACAAACCATGAATAAATTGCGAGTAATAAATCAAATGGTAAACATAATCGTCACAAGTAGGTATTTGAAAAGATTCACATGGTTCACAGAGTTGCATAATCATACCATGCATTAATCGACGGTCTATAGATTCACTCACACATGCATTATCAAAAACAAGAATCTTTTTATCAACCATCAAAACAGATAGATCATCAATAAATAAAATAGGACAGTCAAGCACGTTTCGATCTAAGTGTTCATCAACACGATCTTTATCACTATCCGAGGAGTACAAAAGTGTTTCAAAGGTTTCAAGCATCTTACCTCGATAAGCAGAAGAATAAGGGTCGATTTTACCTTTTTCATTTAAAACAAACCTTCGCTCATCGGGGGCATAGTGTAGTCGAATCTTCGTTGTTGAGTTAACGTTTGTCAAATGGAACTCAAACTTCATGTACAACCACATAAACTGTTTAAGGCACGAATATAAATTGAAAACAAATTTGGAAAATTTCGTTACCTTATTCTCCAAAACAGATTTGGACAAATTCAAGGATTTTACACAAGGTAAATCAAGAGAATAACAAATCACGCTTCTTTTCGTAATGACTTTATCAACCACAATCGAAGAGTAACAATTAATCGGATCAAAATGAGGGGATCTTTTAATAACTAAGTCACCAAAAGTTTTATCAATAATTTTCAAATCTGCACTGGACTCGGTTTCTAAAATTTCCTTACCTCGCTTACCTTCGAGATCATGTAGTGTGATTTCATCTTTGCTTAAGTTGATCGTATGAAAGCATCTTTCATTTGAGAGGTATTGAAGTTGAAAGTTATCTTTCGATCTTTCGGGAACCTAAAAAGTAGCAACACAAGAAAAATTCATATCTTGGTTAGTGGAAACATTCCTCACTACCCTTTCCACGTCTTTTTCTTTTGTTTCTTTTTCTAATTCATTTTCTCTTCTTTCTTCAATTTCTTTTTCACTCTCAATCTCTTTTTGCTCTTTTTCATTCTCTTTTTCTTTTTCCTCACTTGTTTTAACAGAATTTTTCAGTTTGATTTGGTCCCATGGACTTGTTCCAGAGTGAGCGGCACTAAGGTGAGTTTCTTTCCTTGATGCTTGAAAGAATACCTATTGGTACGACCATCGTGAGTGACTTTTCGATCTAGTTGCCACGGTTCTCCTAGCAACAAATGGCAGGCTTGAATAGGCATTACGTCGCACACAACTTCGTCTTGATACTTACCGATAGAAAAGGCGATGCGCACTTGTTGAGTGACCCTAAATTGGCCTTCGTTGCTAAGCCCTTGTAGTTGATAAGGTTGTGGATGCTTGGTAGTGGTTAAGCAAAGCTTTTCCACCATCGTCGTGCTGGCTATGTTCGAGCAACTTTCACCATCAATAATAACTCTACAAAGCTTACCTTGTACGTGGCAGCGAGTATGAAAGAGATGTTCTCGTTGGTGCTCGCTCTTTGGTTTTGCCAAAGATGATTGTCCATGATCATGACAATCATCATCCATTCTAGGGACACGTTGAGGGTTGCACCTATGGGGCTAGTTATCCCTATCTTCCTTAATTGGATCTCGATATTGATGTTTTTGATTCACTCGTACCTCATTCAAAGTAGTATTCAATGCTTGAAGTGTAGCATTTATTTGTGTGATTGCAGCAGTATGTCTGTCTAACTGTTGTTGGACTTTCATAAGTGCATCATTATTATCACCTTTAGACATCTTCAAAACCTGTAAAAAATAAACACTCAACACTCAAAAATAAAAGTTAGCAAACCTCACCATTAATCACTCAAAAAGAAAAATCAAATTCTCAATGAGGTCGAATTCAATCTTGTGAGTTCTTTATCAAAGTTTATATCAACCAATTAGAGAGTGTGAACCAAACTACCAAAGAATCCTAATTTGCACTAGGATGCCAAAAACTGACGAGACACCAAGTGATTCGTGTTGCACCGAGGAAGGATTGTGCACACGTTTAAATCATACTAACACAAGAAACAAGAAGGTGTTAGATATTTTAAAAGGATAATAAAAAGCAAACAAATGAAAACCTACAGCTAAGAATCAATAAAAATTGTTGAAAACAGAAAACCCGAAAAACTGCGGAGTAACTTGACAACTTCGTTCGAGGTGTTCCCGATCTCAAAAAATCACAAAATTAAATCTGGAATGTCTTCAAATATTGAATTTTTGATCTGGAAAATTTGGGCACCAAATTCAACCCGCTGAATATTTTTTAATTTTTTATTGGATTTCGTCTTTTTTCAATTTTTTGACTTTTTCGACTTATTTTTTTGCGGGAAATATTTTTTTTATATTCAATAACAGTGCCAAAAATATGTATGTAAAATTTCAGATCAATCAGAAAACCTTTACCCACTCAAATGAATTTTTTTCGAAAATTTTTCTGGGTAAAACTGCTGTTTGTAATTTAAAAAATAGAGATCAGTTTAGAAATCAACCAAGAACACCCAAAATGCCCAAAATCTGATACCAAATGATACAGGGTTGCGCGCGGACCAAGATCGAGTCGCCAAGTCACGAGAAACTCCTACGAAAACCCTAAACAATTAGATCTGAAACGAAACAGAAAATTAAAAGATTAGATTTTTGAATTTTCAGATCTGAAATAAAATCCCCAAATCAGCAAAGAATCAAATTGAGAATAGAAATAAGTGTTAGGGTTCTTGAAACCCTCAAGGAGATTGTGATTCTGCCCAATTGAACACCAAGATAGTTTTCCCCAAATTTCGACAATCTAATTTCACCCAAAAAGAGTATGGAAAAACCCTAAAAATTGGGGATTTTTGGGCTGATTCCTTAAGATAGGAAAAGGCTGAAAACACAATAAGAACAGAAAATAGATTAGATAATGATTCAGCACAAGTAGAAATAAAGAAAGAATTGACAGTAAGAAATTAAAAGATAAGTCCTAAGAAGCCTTGAAATCTCGAAAGATCTCACAACTCCCTTCAAACGGCTCTAATCTCCCCTCCAAAGAATATCAATGGCAAGAAGAAGGTTGAAGATGGCTCCCACAATCACAAGATTGTTAAAACAACTTCTAAAGAAAACTCAAGAGAAAAATCTTGGAGAAAACTCAAAGAAAATTCTGCTCTCAACAAATCTGAAATTTTAATAATAATGATAAGTGTTTAACAAGGTGGACAGCCATGCCTTTAAATAGGCCTTATAACTAGTCCTAATCTAATTAGAAAACTAAAATAAAAAAAAAACTCCTAATTATTTTAATATGGAAATTCGGTCAAAGGTCATTTTATCTGGGACTCTTGGACTGAATATTGACATAAAAATTTAAACTAAGTAAATAAATAAATAAATAAAAATAAAACTTTACAACTTGGGCCACTTTGACAATTTGGCCTGATTTTCAACTAAGTATGGATGGATTTCTTGATTGGGCTGGGAATTTGCTTATTGGGCCTCGCCTTCAAGAATTTGGGCTTTTGTGACTCGTATCAAGAACCTTCAAAAAATTTCAAGAAAATGTCAGAACAGATCAGCAGAATATGCCCACTCT
The DNA here is from genome assembly GCF_007990345.1 of Gossypium hirsutum. Lineage (NCBI taxonomy): Eukaryota > Viridiplantae > Streptophyta > Magnoliopsida > Malvales > Malvaceae > Gossypium > Gossypium hirsutum. The sequence goes on from NC_053443.1 coordinate 7,585,100, forward strand.
AGTAAGTAGGCATGCATATGTGCATGCAAAAACACACACAGGAGAAGAATGAAAGAACCTGAGACACCACAACAAGCTGTTCATCGGGTGACTGCAGCGTTGCATGATAGAGTTTGTCCAATAGATTCATTGGAGCTTCATATTCATAATTGTCCCCATACTGAGCAAAATTTACAAATACAGCATAGTTAATTTGGAAACTCCACAGATAAGCAATTTTGTCACTAACTTTTGAAAAATCAAATTGACTACTACCATGTAGTTGATGAAAATTCAAAGTTCTACACTTTTTATGATCTAAATAATCATAAAATCTCACTATAAAAAGAAAACAACATACCTCAGAACGTAAATAAGGAACAGATACAGTTGTAAACACAAATCCTGCAATTATATAATATGAAGGTGGTTTGCCCCTGTTGTGTGCCGGAATAAGCCTTCTGGATGATGTAAGTTTGATGTTGAAATTTAGAATCTCAGAATTACGTAGAACTTCAATAGCTGAACAATCCCCAGTATATTTTTGTGACACTAGGTAACTAAAACCTATGCGTTCTCCATGCCTAAAAGGAACTGAGAAAACATTGAGAACAATATCAGATAAAATGTGTAGAAGGATTGAACAGATTAGACAAGAGAATACTTGAACAGTTATCAGTTTTCCTGGTAAAAATATTGATAGGATTGTTAGCTATCTGTTCTCAAGTTAATAGCGTTCTATGTATTACCACTTTTGACATAACTAACAACTTCCACTAGGATATATATTCAAGTTCAAAGTTGTGAAGATTGCAGCAGTAAATAGTAAGTAAATTCAAAATCAAGTTAATCCAGGAATTCATCCAAAAGGCATCCTCAGAAAAGTTCTCCTTTCAGTGCCACCCTCATTATTTTCCAGGGAACATACACAGTTATTTAGTTCAAACTAGTAGTAACCAGTTGATTTTTACGAGTACGAGGAACTGCTCTTATGATAGAGTGAAAGTTGGGCCTTATGACAGCAAGGATTTGCTCTTATAATAGACAACGTATGAAGTTTGTGCATAATAATTTCAATTGGAAAATCATGGAATATGCAAATTGATTTCTCTGAAGGCTAAATAGTGTACAAGTTTGTGTGCGCAAATATTTATTTATTGTATACAAAAAGAACAACTTACCCGTTCCATCATCGGCAATATCAACCCCATCAAAGCTGAGCACAATATCTGATGACTTCAAAACCTCAGATTCTGGAGCTGTGGGATCAACTCTTCTTATTCGAACACATTTCTGTTCAGGTTTCATGCCCATTGCTTTACGTAAATCAGGGTTTTCCATTTTTTGCCACTCAATCCCCAAAATAGGGAATCCTAGCATAAAAGTGCGACCATGAAACTTTAATCACAATGAAGCAAATAGTACATGTTGTTCCAATAGAGTCGGAAGCGTGTAAATTATTGTACTAAAAAATCACACAAAGTTCAATTCCCAGGGAAGAGAGGTGGATCACATGGATCTCTTAAATACCAAGTCTTTCCTTAGACAGAATATCCCTTCTATAGTAATTTAATAGCACAATTAAATACTACTATTATACCCTCAAATATTGAAAGAAAAATAGGACAAGAAAGAACACAAGAGTTTTAACGAGGTTCGGTAAATTATACCTACGTCCTCGGGCACTAACACCAGATGATAACTTTACTATCTCCAAAGTATTACAAACAAATAGAATTCCTTAAGAATTCTCAAATGGGAGAAGAGAGAAAACTAAGAGAGAAAGATTGGTTGGGATGGTTGAAATGAGAAATGGTTAGGCCTATTTATAGTTGAGGTTCAGGGACTAACTTGCAAATGGCCTAAAAAATTAGGGACCAAAATTGCAATTATCCTATTCAACTTTAAACAACTTGCCTATCATTTTTTTCTTTCGGTGCCACTTGCACCTCCCATTTTTGACTTTTCAACCCCTTTTTAATTTGACTTATCAACAATCTCCACCTTGAAGATTTGATTAGGATAATCACATCTTCACACACTTCCTTCAACTCCCCAAATTCGATAAAGCTATCTTTTGTAGTGCCTCCAAATGCGCTCTCGAGCGCCATACACCTAAAGGTGCTCAAATTCTCAGGATGTTAATCAAGTTCAAACAATGATTAAACTTGATTGTTGTTACCACCTTGGTCATCATATCTGCGGGATTATCTGCTGTCGGAATCTTCTGAAGTAGAATTTTTCCTTTTTCAAAGACTTCCCGCACAAAGTGATATCTTACGTCGATATGCTTGGTTCTTGAATGATAGACTTGATTTTTCGCTAAATGAATAGCGCTCTGACTGTCACAATATAAACTTATGTGACTTTGAACAACTCCTAAGTCTCTCAACAGTCCATTAAGCCAAATAGCCTCCTTAACAGCTTCTGTAACTGCCATATATTCTGCCTCTGTAGTAGACACAGCTATTGTAGACTGTAAGGTAGACTTCCAACTCACTGGGGCTTTCGCAAGAGTAAACAGATACCCCGTAGTTGAACGACGTTTATCTAAATCACCAGCAAAGTCGGAATCAACATATCCAACTACAAACTGACCAAGTGCTTTATCCTGTTCAAAAATTAAACCAACATCTACGGTTTTTCGAAGATACCGTAGAATCCATTTCACAGCTTGCCAATGTCCTTTTCCAGGATCATGCATATACCTGCTCACAACTCCAACAGCTTGTGAAATGTCAGGCCTCGTACACACCATCGCATACATCAAACTCCCAACTGCATTAGCATATGGGACTTTCGCCATATATTCTCTTTCTTCTTCAGTTTTCGGAGATAATTGAGCACTAAGTTTCAAATGAGAAGCAAGTGGGGTACTTACATGTTTTGTGTTTTCATTTACACCAAAACATTGTAATACCTTTTTCAGATATTGCTTCTGATTCAAACAAAGCTTGCCTCTCTGTCTATCTCTACTTATCTCCATGCCGAGAATCTTCTTGGCCTCACCTAGATCTTTCATCTCGAACTCTTGATTCAACTGAGCCTTCAGCTTATCTATCTCATTTTGGCTCTTCGAAGCGATTAACATATCATCAACATACAAGAGTAGATAAATGAAAGATCCGTCATGCAGCTTCTGCAAATACACACAATTGTCATATTTGCTTCTTGTGTACTTCTGTCTTCTCATAAAGCTATCAAATCGCTTGTACCACTGCCTCGGGGATTGATTCAATCCATATAGCGATTTGTTCAGCTTACAAACCCAATTTCTACCACCAGCATCTGTGTATCCTTCGGGCTGAGTCATATAGATCTCCTCTTCTAACTCACCATGTAAGAAAGCCGTCTTAACATCAAGTTGAGCTAGCTCCAAATTCAACTGTGCTACCAAGGCCAACAAAATTCTAATGGAGGAATGCTTCACAACAGGGGAAAATACATCATTGTAGTCAATTCCCTCCTTCTGAGCGTAGCCTTTAGCTACCAATCTTGCCTTGTAGCGAATATCCTTCTTGCTAGGAGATCCATCTTTCTTTGCGAATACCCACTTGCATTCGATTGCCCTTTTACCTTTCGGTAATTGCGCCAACTCCCAAGTATTGTTCTTCCGGAGAGACTGTATTTTTTCATCCAAGGCGCTTTTCCATTTATCACTTTCTAAGCTTTGCATTGCTTCTTGATAAGTGATAGGAATATCATCAACAACGGGAAGGGCGTAGGCCACCATATCAGTAAATCGAGCAGGTTTATGAATTTCTCTCCGTGGCCTTGCAACTGCAACTGATTCTGGTGTACTTAGTGGTTCTTGGGTCAGAACCTCTTCAACCTCTAATTCCTCCATTGTGGCTGGAGAATTAGACTTATTAACTGGGCAAATCCCCATCTGCTCAAACTCCACCTGTTTTGGAGTACACTCCACCTGCTGTGGAGTATTGCTCGTCTGAATATCTTTATCTGCTACCTTTTTCAATGTGGCAGATTCATCAAAGGTAACATCTCTGCTACAGATCATTTTCTTTGTGCTTAAGCACCAAAGACGAAATCCCTTCACTCCAGAAGTGATTCCCATAAAGAGAGCTTTCTTTGCCCTCGGATCTAACTTTGACTCCTTCACATGGTAATATGCAGTGGATCCAAACACATGTAAGGAATCATAATCTGTAGCCGGTTTTCCAGACCATACCTCCATAGGAGTTTTTCTTTCTAATGCAGATGATGGCAAACGATTAACAAGATGGCCAGCGTATGTCACAGCCTCAGCCCAAAATTGCTTGCCCAACTCAGCATTGGACAACATACATCGAACTTTCTCCAGCAATGTTCGATTCATACGCTCTGCCACTCCATTCTGTTGTGGTGTATCCCTAACTGTGAAGTGTCGAACAATACCATACTCTTGGCACACATCGAAGAACGGATCACTTTTATATTCCCCTCCATTGTCCGTCCTAAGCCGCTTGATTTTCTTGCCAGTCTGGTTTTCGATCATAGTTTTCCATTTAAGAAAAACTCCAAGCACTTCATCTTTAGTTTTCATGGTATACACCCAAACTCTTCTGGAAAAGTCATCAACAAAAGTAACAAAGTAGTGTTTTCCTCCCAACGAAGGTGTTTTGGAAGGCCCCCACACATCTGAGTGAATATATTCCAAAATACCTTTTGTATTATGGATAGCAGTGCCGAATTTCACTCTCTTTTGCTTTCCCAGAACACAGTGCTCACAAAATTTTAATTTGCAAGCCTTTGCACCTTTCAACAATCCTTGCTTTGCCAGAATTTGCAAGGATTTTTCGCTGGCATGTCCCAACTTCATATGCCACAACTGCATTGAGTCCAAGTCTTTGTTATCGGAAGCTGCAGCGACTGCTCCAATAACTGTACTACCTTGGTAGTAATACAAGTTATTTTTCCTGATGCCCTTCAATATCACAAGTGCGCCAGATGTCACTTTCAAAATCCCATCTCTCATAGTAACAACTGAACCATTGGATTCCAAGGCTCCCAATGAGATGAGATTTTTCTTCAAACTGGGCACGTACCGAACATCAGTCAGAACTCTGGTTGATCCATCTTGATTCTTTAATTGGATTGAACCTATCCCAACAGTTTTACAGGCATTGTCATTGCCCATATAAACAACTCCTCCATTTAGTTCTACTAAATCAGAGAACCACTCCCGGTTAGGGGACATATGATAGGTACAACCCGAATCCAATATCCACTCATCTGAATGGAACGACGATGATGATGCAACCAGTGATAGTTCAGAGTCACTAGTATCATGCTTTGCAACACAAGCATCTACAGCAGCTTTTCCCTTATTCTTCAGCTTTGGACAATTTTTCTTCCAGTGGCCTTTCTCATGACAAAAAGCATATTCATCTTTCCCGAGTCTGGACTTTGACTTTGATCTCCCCTTTTGAGTTTTCTTCCGAGTGTATGAACGACCTCGGACTACTAAAGCTTCTGTATCTCTGATTGAGTTTTTCTGTTTGTCCTTCTTTCTCTGTTCATAACTGTATAAGGCCGCACAGACTTCGCTCAGAGATATATCACTCCTGCCATGAAGTAGAGTAGTTTCTAGGAACTCAAACTCCTCAGGAAGTGACCCCAACAGCATCAAAGCCAAATCTTCATCTTTGAATGTCTCATCCATATTCAGCAAATCAGTGACTAACTGATTAAATTTGGTGATGTGATCATTCATTGTGATACTTGGGACGTATGTGAAGCGAAACAGTCTTTTCTTCAAGTGGAGCTTATTTTGACTGTTTTTCTTCAAAAATTTTTCTTCAAGTGCCACCCACAACTTATTTGCAGAAGTCTCCTTTGAAAAAGCATACCTCTGCTCTCGAGAAAGGCATGATCGAATTGTGCCACATGCCAACCGATTGATCGCCTTCCAATCTTTCTCCTGTACATCATCTGGTTTCTCTTCATCAATGGCAATGTCTAGACCCTGCTGAAAAAGGGCATCTAGAACCTCACTTTGCCACATACCAAAATGGCCCGTGCCATCAAAGATCTCCACGGCCAATCTTGCATTTGCAATTGTCGGTCTTGTCCACATGGATGATGTTGAAGCTCCTACACCGACCATTTTCTCCATAATCTTTCAATATACCTAAGGAAATCTTTTCTGATGTGGAAGATCAGTTTAAACTGCAACCACAGAGCATACTACGATTAACCTTCGGCTCTTGATACCACTTGTTGTTCCAATAGGGTCGGAAGCGTGTAAATTATTGTACTAAAAAATCACACAAAGTTCAATTCCCAGGGAAGAGAGGTGGATCACATGGATCTCTTAAATACCAAGTCTTTCCTTAGACAGAATATCCCTTCTATAGTAATTTAATAGCACAATTAAATACTACTATTATACCCTCAAATATTGAAAGAAAAATAGGACAAGAAAGAACACAAGAGTTTTAACGAGGTTCGGTAAATTATACCTACGTCCTCGGGCACTAACACCAGATGATAACTTTACTATCTCCAAAGTATTACAAACAAATAGAATTCCTTAAGAATTCTCAAATGGGAGAAGAGAGAAAACTAAGAGAGAAAGATTGGTTGGGATGGTTGAAATGAGAAATGGTTAGGCCTATTTATAGTTGAGGTTCAGGGACTAACTTGCAAATGGCCTAAAAAATTAGGGACCAAAATTGCAATTATCCTATTCAACTTTAAACAACTTGCCTATCATTTTTTTCTTTCGGTGCCACTTGCACCTCCCATTTTTGACTTTTCAACCCCTTTTTAATTTGACTTATCAACAGTACATGCATCACACAATTCAAAAACAAAGAAGAAGAAATGAACACTACAAATAAAAAGTATTATTTAAAAGACCCAAACTAAATTACCAGTATAGGCTTCATTCTTCTCATAGTCTTGGATAAAATGCTGGATGATTGGTGTTGGTATCACATACCCTATATTTTCTGCTTCGTCTTGTCTGAGAGACTGAAATGCGATTCCCACACAATTGCCTTTATCATTGAAAGCAGGCCCACCAGAGTTTCCAAAGTTTATAGCAGCATCTACCTGCAAATAATCATGCAGAATTGATAACATAAGAAATCTTTTATGGTTTGCAACACAGAGAAACAACTGCTAGAAAAGAAATCATGTAACCTGCAAGCCAAGGAGCTCTGTTGACCCGTGAATATAAGACAAGATTTCTATACGTGATACAACTCCGCTTGTTATAGAAATCCTATCTCCCCCAATGGGGTAACCAACAACAGTTACAGCATCTTGAAGAGCAGGTAATTCTCCAAATTCCACTGGTGACACACCTTCCCAGAACTCATCATCGTTAACTGTAACAATTGCTGCTTCACCACATAAACCAAATCATGCATTCAACCAAATAAAGAATAAAAGCAATTATCTGAAATCATGAAGATGACCTCCAGAATGTCAATTATTTTCACATCATACTCTACTGACTAATGTCTAAGCACTTCTTTCTTCAACGTTAGTTCACACTACACCATGACTGGTTTGAACTTTCCTCTCCTTTTCTTGTACTATATAAGAATTCTTCATCAATCCTTTTCTCATTAACCAAGCATAACCTCCAAATCAATTTACATTAAGCACTCAGTAACCATAAGTCAGTTTTCTACTTTGTACCCTGCATGTGTTGCCAACACTGACAGAATACTCGCAATCTTATCTGAAACAATAAACTCTACCTCTCAAAAATTAAGAAACAAATATAGAGTGAGAGATAACAGTCCTTACACCCCAAGTAACCTACTTAGCAAACAGTCAATGTTACAAGCTTCACCGCTATGGGCAAAAGAGACCATTGCCACCTGTTGAATTTAGTTCCCATGCAAAACATGCAAAGGTGGCCATGCAATGAGAAGTGGCAGCAAGTAGTCGAGCTATGAAGTGCAGAACTGGAGCTTGAAGTTGCCTAACTACTTGTTATGTTTTGATTGTATTTTAATTATTATTTTGTAATCTAGTTCATGTTGAACTAAGTTGGTAAACCTTATGATGTGTTTTTGTTGATTGATTGACTGAAAAATCAGCAAAGAAACTTAAGCAAGCTGATTAACAATTTCCAATATAAATTTAGTGGTGTTAGGTATGTCATTAGGTAAAGACTTGTTCATTTTGTTGTTGTTATCTATTATATGTAATGGCATTATGCCTTTAGGAGGTGTTAATGAAAAATATTAGCTCTTTTCATTCAAAATACTCTCTCTCAATTTCTTTTGTTTTCCATTTGCATGTGTTTCTGTTCTTGCTTCTGAGTTTGTTTCTTCAGCAAGGCTCGAGGCTTGCCATACAAGCAAGATTGAAAACAGTTTGCTGCTGCCTCTTGCACCAACAATTGGTATCAGAGCTTCATTCTTAGTGGACCTGTTTTTATCAAACTAAGAAAGCTGAATGTCTTCCTCAAGTTTTTCACCAGCAGCCCCACCAGTCTTCAATGGAGAGGGCTTCCACATATGGCTGGTCAAGATGAAGACTTACCTGCAGGCCTTTGATCTGTGGGAAGTTGTCAACACAGATGCTGAGCCAGCACCACTGAGGGCCAATCCCACAGTAGCTCAGATTAGGCAACATGCTGATGAGAGGACCAAAAGGCACAAAGCCATGTCCTGCATTCAGAATTGTGTGTCAGATGTCATCTTCACCAGAATTATGGCCTGTGAGACTCCAAAACAGGCATGGGATAAGCTTAAGGAGGAGTTTCAAGGCACTGAGAGAACAAGGCAACAGCAGCTATTGAATTTGAGAAGGGATTTTGAGAACCTGAAGATGAAGGAAGAAGAAACAGTGAAGCAGTATGCAGATAGAATCATGGCAGTGGTTAACAGTATAAGGCTCCTTGGTGAGCACTTTGATGAGGCAAGGATAGTAGAGAAAGTTCTCTCCACTTTGCCTGAGAGATATAAGGCCAAGATATCCTCTCTTGAGGACTCAAGAGACCTTGCTACCATCTCTTTGACTGAGCTAATCAACACTTTCTATGCTCAGGAACAAAGGAGAGCTAGCAGAGCTGAAGACCACCAGGAAGGTGCATTCAATGCCAAGGCCAGAGAAGCCTCGAGCATCAATGCTCCAAGAGGTAAAAAGCCTTGGAAAAGCAGGCCTAAGCCTGATACTGCAAGGAGCAATGACCAGCCCTGCAGACATTGCAAGAGGCCAGGTCATCCAGAAGACAGATGCTGGTTCAGGCCAGATGCAGTATGCCAATACTGCAAGAAGAAAGGCCATGTTGAAAGGGTTTGCAAAAATAGAACCAAGCCAAGGCAGAACCAATTTCAACAACCAAAGGTTGAAGCTCGAGTAGCTGAGGACAGTAGTGATCAAGAAGAGCAGGTCTTTGCTGTTTCTTGCTTAGCTGCTAAGAAGAAATGCTCAAAATGCTGGCTATTGGACAGTGGTTGCACTAACCACATGTCACCAGATGCCTCCTTATTTAAAACCTTGGATAGAAGTTGCAAAACCAAGGTCAAGGTTGGAAATGGTCAGTTCATAAGGGCTGAAGGAAGAGGAGAGGTGCTGATATGTACCCCCATAGGCAACAAGATCATTCCAAATGTGCTGTTAGTGCCAGAAATCGACAGAAACCTTCTCAGCATAGCTCAATTGCTCGAGAAAGGCTATTCTGTTGTGTTCAAGAACAAACAGTGCCACATTGCTGATCCAAGTGGATCAAGCCTTATGACAGTCACAATGACTGACAAATGCTTTGATGTACACTGGCCAAATGACTCAAAGTCTGCATATACAGCCTCTGTTGATGATTCCAAGCTTTGGCATCAAAGGCTTGGGCATGCCAACTTCAGATCATTGGCTCGAATGGCCAAAGAAGGCTTGGCAGAGAACTTTACTAGCTCAGTGGAGCATGATGATGTGTGTGAAGTTTGCCAGATGGGGAAACAGGTAAGACTGCCATTTCCTACAAATTCATCTTAGAGAGCTACTGAAAAACTGCAGCTGGTGCACTCTGATGTATGTGGCCCGATGAGGACTGAATCACTCAGCAAAAATAGGTATTTCATCCTCTTCATTGATGATTTTACAAGGTTTTGCTGGATTTTCTTCTTAAAACACAAGTCTGAGGTAGCTCAAGTGTTTGTGAAGTTTAAAACTGCTGTAGAAACAGAAACAGGTTGCAAGCTGAAATCGATAAGATCAGACAATGGCACTAAGTACACTTCAGCTCAGTTTCAAGCCATTTGCAATGATGCTGGTATCAAACACCAGCTTACAAATGTCTACACACCTCAGCAGAATGGGGTATCAGAAAGAAAGAACAGAAGCTTGATGGATATGGCCAGGTGCTTGATGTTTGAGAAGAAACTGCCTAAGACCATGTGGGCTGAGGCAGTAAACACTGCTGTCTACCTTCAAAATAGGCTTCCTACAAAAGCTCTTGCATCCAAAACACCTTTCGAAGCTTGGTCTGGTTTCAAGCCTTCCTTGGCACATCTGAAGGTGTTTGGTTGCCTGTGTTATGCACAAATACCAGCAGCAAAGAGAGATAAGCTCTCTGAAAGGGCTCAACTAGGTGTTCTAGTAGGCTATAGCTCAGTTAAGAAGGGCTACAGGGTGCTGGATCCTTTGACAAACATAGTTCAAGTGAGCAGAGATGTCATCTTCGATGAGAAGGCTTGCTGGAATTGGGAAAAGAATAAACCAGAAGCTGCTTCAGAAGACCTGGTGCCAAATCAAGCTGAACTTGAGCAGCTAGGACCTGAAATGGATGTTGATGATGTGCCTGTGAGAGGCACAAGGCCCCTAGATGATATTTATGAAAGGGCACAGGTTGCAATAGCAGAACCTAGCAGTTTTGAAGAAGCTGAGGCAGATGAAGGTTGGAAACTAGCTATGGTCGATGAAATCAACATGATTGAGAAGAACCAGACATGGGAGCTAGTTGATAAACCTACTGGAAAGAAGACCATTGGAGTAAAATGGGTCTATCGAGCAAAACAGAATGCAGATGGCAGTCTGAACAAGCTAAAAGCCAGGCTTGTTGTCAAAGGTTTTAGCCAAAGGTATGGTCTGGACTATCTGGAGACATTTGCACCAGTAGCCAGGCTTGACACAGTTAGAATGATAGTTGCCTTGGCTGCTCAACATCAGTGGACCATTCATCAGCTTGATGTTAAGTCTGCATTTCTAAATGGTTTCCTGGAAGAAGAGATCTATATCGAACAGCCTCAAGGATTTGTGGTCACTGGCAAAGAACACAAGGTGTACAAACTGAAAAAGGCTTTGTATGGCCTGAAACAGGCTCCTCGAGCCTGGTATGCTCGAATTGATTCTTACTTGCTCAGTTTGGAATTCGAGAGAAGTCTCAGTGAACCAACACTGTATGTGAAGAAGAACCAAGCTGAAACTCAGCTTATCCTGTCACTCTATGTTGATGATTTATTGGTGACTGGAGGAGATAGAAGAATGCTGGAAGATTTCAAAAGAAAAATGATGGAAATGTTTAAAATGTCTGATTTAGGCAGAATGAACTACTTCCTTGGAATGGAAGTGAAGCAAACAGCAAAAGGAATCTTTCTTAGTCAGAGTTCTTTTACTATGAAGATCCTGGATAAGTTCTCTATGAAGAACTACAAGCCAACAAGCACATCAATGGCTGTTGGAGTGAAGCTTTCGAGGCAAGGGAGTGGTGAACCAATTTGCGAGACTATGTACAAAAGTCTCATTGGTAGTCTGTTGTATTTGACTGCAACAAGACCCGATATCATGTTTGCTGTTAGTGTGCTATCCAGATACATGAATTGCTGCAATGATCAGCACTTTCAAACAGCTAAAAGAGTGCTTAGATACATCAAAGGCACCATTGATCATGGTGTATTGTTCAAAAGGGCTGAAAACATGAAGCTGATAGGCTATGTTGATAGTGACTGGGCTGGATCTTGTGATGACATGAGAAGCACATCTGGATATGCCTTTAGTCTTGGCTCAGGCATGTTTTGCTGGAGTTCTAAAAAGAAAAGTCTGGTAGCACAGTCAACAGCAGAAGCTGAATATGTTGCTGCTGCATCTGCTGTAAATCAAGCCATATGGCTTAGAAAAATCCTAGCTGATTTAAATCAAAATCAAGGAAAGGCAACAGAGATTTACTGTGACAACAAATCTGCTGTTGCAATTGCAAAGAATCCTATCTTTCATGGTAGAACAAAGCACTTCAACATCAAGCTACATGTCATAAGGGAGATGGAGAAAGCTCATGAAATCGAGCTGGTTCATTGCAATTCAGAAGAGCAAATTGCTGATATCTTTACAAAGGCACTCAATGTGTCTAAATTTGTTAAATTAAGAAGGCAATTAGGTGTCACTAACATGGAAACTAAGGAGGAGTGTTGAATTTAGTTCCCATGCAAGATATGCAAAGGTGGCCATGCAATGAGAAGTGGCAGCAAGCAGTCGAGCTATGAAGTGCAGAAACTGGAGCTTGAAGTTGCCTAACTACTTGTTATGTTTTGATTGTATTTTAATTATTATTTTGTAATCTAGTTCATGTTGAACTAAGTTGGTAAACCTTATGATGTGTTTTTGTTGATTGATTGACTGAAAAATCAGCAAAGAAACTTAAGCAAGCTGATTAACAATTTCCAATGTAAATTTAGTGGTGTTAGGTATGTCATTAGGTAAAGACTTGTTCATTTTGTTGTTGTTATCTATTATATGTAATGGCATTATGCCTTAAGGAGGTGTTAATGAAAAATATCAGCTCTTTTCATTCAAAATACTCTCTCTCAATTTCTTTTGTTTTCCATTTGCATGTGTTTCTGTTCTTGCTTCTGAGTTTGTTTCTTCAGCAAGGCTCGAGGCTTGCCATACAAGCAAGATTGAAAACAGTCTGTTGCTGCCTCTTGCACCAACACCACCCCTCTCCACTTGAAGAAATTAGCAATTTTCTTTCAACAGACTGCATGGCAATTACTCTTTAGTTTTAGCATGGCAAGATAACTTGAGGGCAGTGATACTAGTTAGCGATAATTCTAATCATTACATTATACACAGGGTATTCAATTTCAATATATGATTTGTGCGATTATTATAATTTTCTATTATACCGACAGTCTAGCAGGCTGAGTTTGCAGACCAAGTTTGCATGATAATGGGTGCTTGTAGGAAGTACCTATATTCTCCTGTGAAGTCACAGGTGAGATCACGCATGGGATCCCATAAATAAATACGTGTTAAGTCTAGAATAGTATTCGTGTCTATATGCATGGAACCTAATTAGTATGTCAGGAGGTGCATTGTCTTACAAAGTCACACATGAGATCACACATGGCACCTATGCGTGAAACCTACCTAGTATGTATAGACATACACCACCATCTAAATAAAACACAGAAAAACACTCAACAATATGCATTATTAGAAATTTAATTGTAAGAACTGAACATACCAATATCACATTCGGTTCCAATAGAAAGGACAGTAGCCAAGTACTTGGTATCAGACCCACGTTTCTTAACTTTAACTTGAGTGTAATGCTCGACTGAATGCGCATTTGTTAAAACCCTTCTCCCGCTGATCACGAACCCACTACTACTGGAACTATACTGTCTTTTTCTCTGCCAAGGCATCGAGAAGTTGGGCTCGGTGTGAATGCAAAACACCTTCACCACTGCATCCATTGCCGGTACCACTTGAGCACCAATAGGATCCACGGCCAACTCCAATGGCGGTGCCGTTGGAAACACGGCGACAAGGCGAGGGGATGGGGGGAAGAGGGTCGGGGCTATCGGGGAGTTTGGGGAGTTTCTTAGTTTGACCAGGAGGGCGGGAAGTTAACTATTTATAGAATCGTTTTAGGCGTAAATCCAAAACTATACATGATTATAGTTTAATATGAGTTATAGTCTTTTAATTCAATTCGGGTTTAAATTATAAGTTTAGTTTAGTTAGTATATGTAAAGATTTCTTCATTGCTATTACGAGTTGGTTTTGTTATGCAAGATTTATTTCTTGTAATTTTTAAAATAGGTTTTTTCAAGTTGAACTCATTCTTCATCCTTTAATTTGTCAAAAATTATTTATTGGAGTAATAATTAGAACCATTAATTAAGTTTGAAGAGATTTATATCTCAAATGGTTTAATTCAAAATTCAATCAAGTTTTTACTTTAATTTTGTTGTAAACCCCAAAATTTTCCCTTACATTAATTCTAAAATAAAAATAAAGAAAATTAAAATGATAAAATGGTTTTTCCTCTTTATTGAAAAAAAAACTAAAACAGATTCTAAAAATATAAAATAAGTTAAAATGATAAAATGAGTGATCAAAATGAAAATTTATTAAATTTGGGTGACTAAAATGAGTATACAATAACATTGCCTAACCCCCAAATTAACAGGGGTGACAAGAAAAATCATTTGTTAACAACAGTGCCCTTATTGCAAACTTTTATTTTTCAATGTCCAAAATGAAATTTTATAAAAGTTTAGTGACCAATTATATAATTTACATTTAAATTTTACACTCACGTTAAAAAAAAAAAAGTGCTGTATGTGTGAGTAAATCTACGTTACTTTCTTTGATGAATGGATCAAGTATAATATATCAAATCATTTTATAACTTTTATAAATTTTAATAATATCATAGATCTATATTATTTATGAAGCTTTTACTAAGTCGGTGTCATCCACCAATCATATCTCAGCTCAATTACGAAAATTAGAGAAATATTCTTCCGTAATTAAACAAAGTTATATTATTTGAGATTACTTTAATCTTTTTATTTTAACACGAACAATAAAAATATATATGTGGTGATATTTGAGCCTACGCCAATTAAATTAATAAAAATTAAATTTATCACCCAACCAAAACTTTATTTTAATTTTTTTCATATGTTTTTATTTTAATGTGCATAAATCTATTATCTCCATCAATTGTATATCTATACTATTAATAAAAGCTTTGATTGAGTTAGTGTTACGGGTTAACTGAATATCAACTCAGTTAAGAAATGTCTAAAATACCCTTTTATTACATGCTTACAACTATTATTTTGATGACATTTTTGTCTTGTCATACTTTTATATAGTCTTTAAATAAAATAACTAAAATTAACATGCCTATGGGCTAAACTTATATTTTCCGGATTTATAAACAAATTGTTTACCGTTGTGCCAATAATAATTCTTAAGTAAACTTAAAAAAATAAAATTTTAATATAAAATATTTTTTCTTGTGTATCTATACTATTTAGTAGGTTTACTGAGTTGAAGTCGCCCGTCAACGAGTCCCAACTCAATTAGGAAAATTATAGAAATATTCTTTTGTAATTAAAATAAGATATTATTTGAGGGTACTTTAGTCTTTTTAATTTTAACAAAAATCAATAAAAATATACATATTTGAGATTTGAACCCACATCAATTGAATTAGTAAAACCTTAAATTTATCAATCAACCTAAGTTTCATTTTCATGTTTTTCATACTTTTTTTTAAATTTAATGTGTACAATTTTTTATCTCAGTCAGTTGTGTATAATAATATTGGTGTTAATTGAGTTGATGTCACAAGTCAACTTGATATTAACTCATAATTAATGACGACGTTATGATAAATAATTATAATGCATTTATTGTTACTATAATGTATTTATGTGTTTAAATTTTGTTTTATTCCCAATTTAATCTAATTTCTATTTTAATACCTTACATATTTTATTCGTTATTATGATTGATTAGTTTCAAACATACGTTTCATTGTTTATTGTATGTTATTTTTAAACACACACACACATATATATATATATATTTAAATTTGTAGTTTCCACAAGCATTCACATGTATTAGGATTTCTAGTAAATATAATTTATTTTCTATTTTTTTAAGTACTTTAATTGGTAATTATAATGTATTAAACTTTTATTAAATTATATATATATGATATTTTATATTAAGTATATATTAAAATGCAAACTTGAAATTAATAAATATGAGTTTATAAATCAACATGTGTAAAAATAATAAGGCATAATGTCAAATTTAGCCTTCAACGTTTATATCTTTTGTCAATTTTGCCCTTATTCTTTTTTTACCTAAATTTGGCCCTTAAACTTTTAAAAAAGAAACAATTTGCTTTTTTTAAATGGAAATGCTGATTAATTTTTTTAACGATGTTGGCATGACAATCCATATGGCAATAAATAATTTAAAATTTATAAAATATTAAAAATTAAAAATTAAAATTCAAGAAAAATTTATTAAAAGATTATAAAAATTAAAAAGTAGTATGAAATATATGTAGATAGTCATGCAGACTTTCATATTTAAAAATTTAACGTTTTAGTTAGTTTTTATGTTAAAAAAAACAATAATTCAACTCTTTTGAAAAGATTGATGGTCAAATTTAACTCTATTTTTTAAAAGGTTGGGGGCCAATTTAATTAAAAAAATAAGAGCCAAATTATTAAAATATGTAAACATTGTGGACTAAATTTGACATTATGGCAAATAATAAATGCCCTTTCCAAATTTATCGATATGTTAAAAGGGAAAATTTTGGTTCACCAGGTGTAGTTAAAATATCCTTTCATTTTTGTATAGTCTTTGAAGTCCATAATTTATATATATAAGTCAATTTAAATTTATTATTAGAGTAAACTATCACTCGACTATTAATAAATTTATACTTTGGTCACTCAATTTCAAAAATTTATAAATTGATTACTTAACTGTTTTAAGGTTACAAGTTGGTCACTATCTCGTTTACCTGCTAACATATGTGAAATGTAGGGATAAGTAAACTAATAGTAAGTTCACACTTTGATCTTTTAATTTCAAAAGGTTACAAGTTGGTCTTTGAACTATTAATAAGTTTACAAGTTAACACTTTGTTCACAGAATCTTTGCACCAATACCCCTAATGTGATAATCCAAACAGTATCAACAACTTAAGCCCCAAACACTAGCAATGCCATTGTTAGCCCTATGTCACCTCTAACCAACTCAACAACCCTTCATTCTTAACTCACTCACCATTTCTCCTTCAATAAAAATCATAACCCTAAAAAACCCATAATTGAGTTATTTGAACCACAATCAAAACAAACATAAATATGAAAAAAAAAAGAGAGAAGAAAGTCTCCTATTTCAACAAGCCTCAAACATGACCTATAGAAGCAAAAGGACAGAATAAAATCAGAGGAAAGAGAATCAAAATATCAACAAAAAAAAAAGGAAACTAAAACTTACTAGATCCAATCAGGAGCTAGTTGGAGAGTTACAGGAGATGGAAGCTCAACCCAAAAGGTCAAGGAGAAAGTCTTGCTAAGAAAAGGAACATATTGGGGTCAAGCGACCATGGACAAAGATTGGAGAGCATCTCTGTTAGGACTTCAGATTTAAATCAGTAGAGTTTCAAGTCATTTCAAGGAAAATTAAACCATAAAGTTGAAAAAAGGAGGGAGAAAGATTTCGTTCAATACCTTTCTTTGTCAAAAGAGGAGGTCGAACAATGGCAAAATTATTGGAATACAACTATGAAGGAGGTCCCTAAAACCCTAAAACCTTCGAATAATTTAGTGGCTAACTTATAACTTATTTTAAATTGAGAGACCAAAGTGTAAAATTACTAATAGATGAGTGACCTTGGACGTAGTTTACCCTATGGTAAATAGTGAGTTAACGACCATAAGACAATTGTTAGCAACTAAATGGCTCTATGACTTAAACGGTAACTTTCGAATAATTCAATAATTAATTTGTAACTTTTTAAAATTAAGTGATCCAAGTATAATTCTACTAATGTTGATAACCCTGGATGTAGTTTACCTCATTATTATTATTATTATTATTGTTATGCCCTTAGGTTAAGTTTGTATATTTTATATATGTGTAATACATATTATTTAACTGTCTATTTTTATATTAAAGTTTTTTGAAAAGTGATGATTATGTAATATAATTTAGTTGTGAAATCCCTCCAAATTGAATTTATCAATGAATTAATTCAGTTGTTAAAGTCACACATCCTTAAATCTGACCAGTATAACAAACTTATTTTAATTATATTTTATAAAAAATATTAAACTAATTTATAATGTTAAAATTTGATAATATCACACCCAAAATAAAAACGAAACACATGATATATCCATTTTTAGTGACATTTCGATTGGTGTCTTCCTTCCATAATCGAAGTGTTTTAATCACATTTCGAAAGATGCGGTTCTACATGTACTTCACTTTGGTCGACCTTCGTAAAGTCCTCTTTTATCTAATTTCCCAAGTCCAACACCGTCTCCATCGCATAGTGCTCAAGTCTTACTTTCTAATGTTTTAAGAAAATTTATTTAGAAAAATCCAGTCTTTGCTACTGGGTCAGACTTCCATTGGGAGACGTGTCCTGCAAGCCTTTCGCTCAATGATTTTTAATCAAACCCCATCTCTTGGCCTAGCGGCACAAGCTGTTCACCTAAAAACCTAAGTCACTGGTACGAATTACATGGGCAGCCTTGTTTGTAATGTGTGAGTCAACTGTAAAAGTATTTTTTTTAAAAAGCTTCTTTTTTAATCCCTCTAAAAAGGAGATATCATTGTTTCTATATGAACGCTAGGCTAAAGAAGCTCCATTCTACAAAATGTAATTACGTACCCCCAAAAAAAGGAGAAAATAGAAATAAAAGGTAAAAAAAAATCAATTAATTAAGTCCCTGGTTTTCATGCCTTGAGATCAACAGACATTGCTGATGGTATACAGTGGGTTGCAAGAATGTCCGGAGTAGCTGCTTTTGCTGTCTTTGTTCTAAGCACTACTATCTGCATCAAACCACAAACATCAATGTATGTCTAGTCGTGTCCTGCAACAAGAGCATGAGTAGAAAACTACATGCATGAAGAGAGAGAGAGAGAGAGAGAACCTGTTCATATTCTAAGTCGAATTTCAGAAACTCATCATCACAGCTCTCTACCATCTCAGCCAATCTCCTTAAATTCTTCACTGGCTTACCATTAAGAGCAAGGACCTGTATAGGATGAGGTGTTCATCAATGATAAATAAAAGAACTGAACTACTGAAATCTAACGTAGTTGCCAATGACTGGTGATTCTAACCTGAGTGTTAACAATGTCCTCATATCCAATATTGATATCAGACACAAGAACCTTCAAAAAATTTCAAGAAAATGTCAGAACAGAATATGCCCACTCTAGTAAGTAGGCATGCATATGTGCATGCAAACACACAGGAGAAGAATGAAAGAACCTGAGACACCACAACAAGCTGTTCATCGGGTGACTGCAGCATTGAATGCAAGAGTTTGTCCAATAGCTTCACTGGAGCTTCATATTCATAATCCTTCCCATACTGAGCAAAATTAACAAATACAGCATAGTTAATTTGGAAACTCCACAGATAAGCAATTTTGTCACTAACTTTTGAAAAATCAAATTGACTACTACCATGTAGTTGATGAAAATTCAAAGCTCTACACTTTTTATGATCTAAATAATCATAAAATCTCACTATAAAAAGAAAAGACTTGATAAGAAACATAAAAGTTGTACTTGAAATCACAACTATATCATTTATCTTCAGATCCATTTATTGCATAATTTGAAAATAATTGTCTAGGGATGCACGCAACTGGAAAACTAGTACAGTTAGAACGTGGTAAAAGAAAAAGGTGTCGCTCAACAATTACACAAATTCCTGTTACAGATCCTAAAAAATGAAAAAAGATGATGTAGCAACTGATCCAATTAAGAACATTCTCTATCCCAAGAAAATTGCAGCACAGAGCACTTATTTACACCACAGACAAATTTAGCTTCAGCGGGAACAATAATTTAGGAAATCCTTTGGTGACCACACCTGGACACCAAAGAATTTAAACATTATCGGGAATGTGAAATTGTTGCAAAAATCACACATCTAGAATGACGTAAACACCCAACATCAAGAAGGATCTAGAAATGTTTAGTTAGGCTATTAAAAGGTGCATAAACGATAAATTTGCAGATTTTAAGAGAATATTCAATCTGCTATGGAAGTAAACTAGCAGAACCCAATTCACATTGCAGACTGCTCAGCACTTCGAAAAGCAAAATCCAACAGAAACATTTCAAACATGCCCATGCTTTGCTGACCTTTGACACAAAAATCGAAATTACAGAAAATGTACAATCATACGAGCTATAGATAGTGCAACAAAAAAATAACAATATATTCATATTTTTTACTTTTTGAGAATGCCCAAAGAGGAACACAAAAATATCATAAAAATATCAATCTTTCATTTTATAGCATCTAAGCTAGCTAAGTCTTTAACAGGCATTATTTTATTATTATTGTAACAGGCAATATATTTTGAAGTAAACAACACACCTCAGAACGTAAATATGGGACAGATACAGTTGTAAACACAAATCCTGCAATTATATAATATGAAGGAGGTCTGCCCTTGTTGTGTGCTGGAATAAGCCTTCTGTGTGATGTAAGTTTGATGTTGAAATTTAGAATCTCAGAATTACGTAGAACTTTAATAGCTGAACTATCCCCAGCATATTTTTGTGACACTAGGTAACTAAAACCTATGCGTTCTCCATGCCTAAAAGGAACTGAGAAAACATTGAGAACAATATCAGAAAAAATGTGTAGAAGGATTGAACAGATTAGAAAAGAGAATACATGAACAGTTTTCAGTTTTCCTGATAAAAATATTGATAGGATTGTTAGCTATCTGTTCTCAAGATAATAGTGTTCTATGTATTACCACTTTTGACATAACTAACTACTTCCATTAGGATATTTATTCAAGTACTTAATCAAGTTCATAGTTGTGAAGATAGCAGCAGTTAGCCGTACATAGATTCATAATCAAGTTAATCCATGAATTCACCTAAAAGGCATCCTCAGAAAAGTTCTCCTTTCAATGCCACCCTCACTATTGTTGGAATAGAGCAGTTTAACTTTTAATTTTATAAAGCTCTACGAACACAAATGTGAAGTAATGATTAACATATTACAGGTATTTTCCAGGGAACATACATGGTTATTTAGTTCAAAGTAGTAGTAACCAGTTAATTTTTACGACTACGAGGAACTGCTCCTATGATAGAGTGAAAGTTGGGTCTTATGACAAGAAGGATTTGCTCTTATAATAGACAACGTATGTAGTTTGTACATAATAATTTCAATTCGAAAAACCATGGAATATGCAAATAGATTTCTCTGAAGGCTAAATAGTGTACAAGTTTGTGTGCGCAAATATTTATTTATTGTATACAAAAAGAACAACTTACCCGTTCCATCATTGGCAATATCAACCCCATCAAAGCTGAGCACAATATCTGATGACTTCAAAACCCCAGATTCTGGAGCTGTGGGATCAACTCTTCTGATTCGAACACCTTTCTGTTCAGGTTTCATGCCCATTGCTTTACGCAAATCTGGGTTTTCCATTTTTTGCCACTCAATCCCCAAAATAGGGAATCCTAGCATAAAAGTGCGACCATGAAACTTTAATCACAATGAAGCAAATAGTACATGCATCACACAATTAGAAAAAAGAAGAAGAAATGAACAGTACGTATAAAAAAATTTATGCAAAAGACCCAAACTAAATTACCAGTATAGGCTTCATTCTTCTCATAGTCTTGGATAAAATGCTGGATGACTGGTGTTGGTATTACATACCCTATATTTTCTGCATCTTCATGTTTGAGAGACTGAAATGCGATTCCCACACAATTGCCTTTATCATTGAAGGCAGGCCCACCAGAGTTCCCAGAGTTTATAGCAGCATCTATCTGCAAATAATCATGCAGAATACATAATATATGAAATCTTTTACGGTTGCAACACAGAGAAACAAATGCTAGAAAGAAATCATGTAACCTGCAAGCCAAGGAGCTCTGTTGACCCGTGAACATAAGACAAGATTTCTATACGTGATACAACTCCGCTTGTTACAGAAATCGTATCTCCCCAATGGGGTAACCAACAACAGTTACAGCATCTTGAAGAGCAGGTAATTCTCCAAATTCCACTGGTGACACACCTTCCCAGAACTCATCATCGTTAACTGTAAGCATTGCTGCTTCACCACATAACCAAATCATGCATTCAACCAAATAAAGAATAAAAGCAATTATCTGAAATCATGAAGATGACCTCCAGAATGTCAATTATTTTCACATCATACTCTACTGACTAATGTCTAAGCACTTCTTTCTTCAACGTTAGTTCACACTACACCATGACTGGTTTGAACTTTCCTCTCCTTTTCTTGTACTATATAAGAATTCTTCATCAATCCTTTTCTCATTAACCAAGCATAACCTCCAAATCAATTTACATTCAGCACCCATTAGCCATAAGTCAATTTTCTACTTCCCTGCATATGTTGCCAACACTGACAGAATACTCGCACTCTTATCTGAAACAATAAACTCTACCTCTCAAAAATTGAGAAACAAATATATATATATATAGAGAGAGAGAGAGAGAGTGAGAGAGAAAGTCCTTACACCCCAATTAACCTACTTAGCAAACAGTCAATGTTACAAGCTTCACCGCTATGGGCAAAAGAAACCATTGGCAGCCCTCCCCACTTGAAGAAATTAGCAATTTTCTTTCCACAGAATGCATGGCAATTACTCGTTAGTTTGAGCATGGCAAGATAACTTGTGGGCAATGATACTAGTTAGCGATAATTCTAATCATTACATTATACACAGGGTATTCATTTTCAACATATGATTTGTGCGATTATTAAAATTTCCTATTATGCCGACAGTCTAGCACATTGAACTGAAGCATTAATAGTATTCCATATGCAGCATTAGAAATTTAATTGTAAGAACTGAACATACCAATATCACATTCGGTTCCAATAGAAAGGACAGTAGCCAAGTACTTAGTATCAGACCCACGTTTCTTAACTTTAACTTGAGTGTAATGTTCGACTGAATGCGCATTTGTTAAAACCCTTCTCCCGCTGATCACGAACCCACTACTGCTGGAACTATACTGTCTTTTTCTCTGCCAAGGCAACGAGAAGTTGGGCTCCGTGTGAACGCAAACACCTTCACCACTGCATCCATTGCCGGCACCACTCGAGCACCAATAGGATCCACGGCCAACTCCCCTCCTCCACTTCCTCCTCCAACTCCAATGGCGGTGCCGTTGGAAACATGGCGGCAAGGAGATAGGATTGGGGGAGGGGAAGAGGGTCGGGGTTATCGGGGTGTTTGGGGAGTTTCTTAGGGCGACCACGAGGGCGGGAAGCGGTGGTAGTGATTTCGACGGCGGAGGAGGTAGAAGGGATGATTTCGATGTTACTGAGAGAGAAGACATCGTCCGAAGGAGAGGAAGGAGGCGATTGTAAGGGTTGGGAGGGGGTAGGGTTTTTGGGTTTTCGGCCTCTTTTTCTTTTTGTATCCCCCATTTTTAGTAATTACGAAATTAGTAAGGAAGGAAGACGAATCGATTAACGGGATAACCTTCTTCTAAGAGATCAATGTAGGGAAATATCCAAGAAGAAGAAGAAGAAGAAGAAAGAAACGGTTGGGTTTTCTTTCCTTCTATTCATCAAATTATTCAGTTGATGTTGGACAGCTTTTCGTTTGTATGCAAATTACTTTTCGTTTGATCACTCTTCCTTTAAGCTACTAACGATATTCCTACATGACAGTTTAAGTGGATTTTAAATGTCAACTTGAATGTCAAATTAGGACGAGATTAGATTTTTAATAAAATAAAATCAATTAATTGAAAATTTTGAATTAATTACATATTGAACTGTAAAAGAAAAATCATTCTTCATTTTCTTTTATTTTTTTTCTATTTTGACTGAATAACATTCGACTTGATCTAAAAGTAACTATAATTTTTTAACTTGTATTTAATAAGTTATCCAAACATCTCGATTTAATTCATATACGTAATTTAACCTAACTAAATAATAACAAACTTATCTCATTAAAGGTAAACAACTCATATGCTTAATAAATAGGTTATTAAAGCCCAAGCCACTAAGACCTTAGAGGGACTCTCCCTCATAAGAGCATCAATGCTCTACTTAGCATCCTCTTCCACATATTTAACAAACTTTTATAGACTCTATGTTTAACTCAGTCAAAGAAACACAAAATGTATGAAGAATTCAACAACCTTGAAAATGTGTGAGAGGTTAACAACAAAACATTAGATCCAATTTCTTGCTCGATCAACCTTAGGCAAAGACCAAATTCCTATAGATGGTCAAGTATGTGAATCCTTTGGCCTAAACCCATTCCTTCCAGTTAGAGTTGTGTGACCAAAATTCTAAGAGGTTGCTTACAAGTTAAGTTAAATAAAATATATCTTCTTTCTAGAATATTTAGTATTTATGAGTATACTATATTTAGCATTTATTAGCATAATATATTTGACTTTGATTAGAATTAGGTTTTTTCAACCTATAACTAGATGTAGTCGAAACTCCTCTTGTAATCATTCAAATTCGACATAGTGAATTTTCTTCTTCTTTACCCGTGGTTTTTTTCCCAAAAATGGTTTCCATGTAAAAAATCTGTTTTCTTTATTTTTATTTCTCTTTTCTTTGCGATATATTATCATTACCGACGTTCTATTTTCTCAAATTGGTATCAGAGCTTTCGTGTTGTTCATCTTGATCACGATAATGGCGTCTTTGAAGCATGAAATTTCGCTGTTGGATCGCAACACCAGATTTGCGTTGTGACAGATTAAGATGCAAGCAGTTCTTATGCAGATGGATCTGGAGGATGCCCTGCTAGGGATAGATAAGATGCATTTGACATTAACAGATGAAGAGAAGAAGCGTAAGGACCGAAAAGCGTTAACACAATTACATCCACATTTGTCTAATGAATTTTTGCAGGATATGATGAAGTAGAAGACCCCCGCTGCATTATGGAAGAGGCTGGAACAAATATGTATGTCGAAAACTCTAACCAGCAAGTTGCATATGAAGCAGCGTCTTTATACTCATCGTTTAGAAGTAGGTACGACTGTGCACGAACACTTAACAGTGTTTAAAGAAATTCTCTCAAACTTAGAGGTCATGGAGGTTTAGTGTGATAAGGAAGATCAAAGGTTGATTCTATTTTTTTGTTGTCCCCGTCTTATTCAACCTTTAGAGACACGATTTTATATAGCCGCAAGTCTTTCACAATTGATGAGGTTTATGATTCTTTGACCTCGTATGATAAGATGAAGCATCTTGTGGTTAAACCCGACTCTAAGGGAGAGAGTCTCATTGTTCGTGGGAGAAAAAAACGGAATGCTGATAATGATCGTAGAAGGACATAGGAACGGAATCCTTGCGGTAAATCTAAGGGTAGATCGAAGTCTTCAAATAGAGGTAAAACTTGTAACTTCTACAAGAAGAAATGGCACATTAAATCTAAGTGCTATAAGTTACAAAACAAGATCAAAGGGGAGGCTGTGAATCAAAAGGGAGGCTGTGAATCAAAAGGGAAAACAACTAGAAAATTCTGGTAAAGTTGATGTTGTAGAAGACTATAGCGATGGTGAACTTCTAGTCGCTTCTGTCAACAATTTTAAAGTGAGCGAGGAGTGGATCCTTGATTTGGACTACACTTTTCACATGAGTCCCAATCGGGATTGGTTTACAACTTAAGAAATAGTATCTGAATGTGTTGTTTTGATGGGAAATAATGCTTCATGTAAAATTGCAGGTGTTGGAATGATTAAAGTTAAGATGTTTGACGGAGTTGTCAGAACACTTAGTGACGTGCGACATGTTCCAGAATTGAAGAAAAATTTAATTTTGTTGACTACTCTTGATTCAAAAGGGTACAGATACACAACTGAAAGTGGGGTTTTAAAGATTTCTAAAGGTTCCCTCATTGTGATAAAATGGCAGAGAAAGATTGTCAATTTATATGTTTTGTAGGGTTCTACTGTTACTAGTGATGCAGCTGTCTCTTCCTCTTCCTTGTCAGATGATGATATTACTAAACTTTGGCATATACGCCTAGGGCATATGAGCGAGAATGACATGGCAGAATTGAGCAAAAGAGGACTTCTTGATGGGCAAGGAATTTGCAAACTAAAGTTCTGTGAGCACTGCGTTTTTGGAAAGTAAAAGAGAGTTCGATTCACTAGAGGAATCCATAACACAAAGGGAATGTTGGAGTATATTCATTCTGATCTGTGGGGGCCATCCAAAGTGCCTTCGAGAGGTGGAGCTAATTACTTGCTAACTTTTATTGATAATTTTTTCAGAAAAGTTTGGGCGTTCTTCCTAAAGCAGAAAAGCGATGTGTTTTCCGCATTTAAGTCTTGGAAAACTATGATTGAAAAATAGATGGGAAAACAAATAAAATACCTCCACATAAACTATGGCTTAGAGTTTTGTTCTGATGATTTTAATAAAATGTGCAAGTCAAAGGGGATCGTGAGACACTTGACAGTTCGTCATACTCCATAGAAAAACAGCGTTGCAGAACAAATGAATAGAATGATCATGGAGAACGTTCGATGTATGTTGTCAAACGCCAACTTACCAAAGTCGTTTTGGGCTGAAGCAGCCTCTACTACATATTTTTTGATCAACCGATCTCCATCCGTTGCCATTGAGAAAAAGACCCCACAAGAGGTATGGTCTGGTAATCCTGCTGACTATCTGATTTAAAAATCTGTGGGTGTCCTGCGTATGCTTATGTTGATAATAGAAAATTGGAACTGAGATCTATTAAATGTGTTTTTCTTGGTTAAAAGCTGGTGTAAAAGGGTATAAGTTATGGTGTCCTAAAAATTGAAAAGTTGTGATTAGCAGAGATGTTATTTATGATGAAACTGCTATGCTACCTAACTTATCTCTTAAATATTCTTCCAATAAAGAAAATCAAAAGTAGGTGGAGCATCAGATTAATCCAAAATCTACAACAGAGTCGACTCTTCAAGCCAGTACAAAAATTTAGAATAGAGTTGCTTCTTTACCATAATACTCTATTGCTAAAAACAGAACTAGAAGAGAAATTAAACCTTCAAAGAAGTATATCGAGGCTGATCTAGTTGCTTATTGTAACATCCCAATTTTGGGCCTAGTCGAAACAGTGGTTTCGGGACCACAAATCAGATGAGGAAAAATTTATTTTTACTATATTTTTATGGCCTACAATTTCACGGGATGATTTCGTGAAAATTTCGTTCAAAAATTTTGACGTATGGGCACTCAATTTAGTCAAAAGGATTAAATTGTAAAAGGTGCAAAAGTTGAGTTCTACATGTTAGAGGTGTCCAATTGTTATGAAATTTTAAATTGGAGGTCTTTATATAGTAATTAGAACATTGGTTAAGTTATGGACAAAAATGTATATGAGATAAGTGAAATAGGAAATTTTTAAGTTAGGGGCATTTTGGTAATTTGGTAATTAAAATGAATTAAAAGGGAAAAAGATGGCAAATTGTGATCATCTTCTTCATTTGGCTGAAATTAGCAAGGGGGAAGCCACAGTTAGGGTTTTCAAGCTTCCAAGCTCCATAGTAAGTGATTCCAATCCCCGTTTTTAATGTTCTTTACGTTTTTAGAGTCTCGGTAACTTGATTTGGCTTATTCTAACAATAATTTAACCTATGGTTTATATTTTGAAAAATACTCATAGGTGAAATGTGTTTATTTTGATGTTTTATGGTAGAATATGAAGCTTGAAATTATGTTAAACAACTTTTGCTAAGCGATTTTAAGTGAAAACGAGTAAAATGACATAATCGGTAAAAATACATAATGTTCATAAGTAAGTGTTAGAGTGGGAATTCGATGTTGCCATAGCAGGGAAAAATGTTCAGCATGTTATAAAACATAAGAATATGGGATGAAGTTTTATTTCCGAGCTTTAGGGAAAAAGTGTAAATATGTAAAACTTAGGGGCAAAATTGTAATTTTGCCAAAGTTAGAGTCGAGGGCTGTTTTGATAAATGTGAGTATTAAATAAACTAAATTTTCTATCATAGATCAAGAAGAACGAAATTCGGGGTTAGACCGAGGAAAGAAAAAGGTTGAAGATTAAGTTGATAGATTTAGCCATATTTTGTATCAAGGTAAGTTTACGGTAAATAAATATAATATTTTAATAATTATTATTAATGCTTCTATTTTCCAGCAATTATGTATTTATTTCATGAAATTATTTAATGTTGACTCAAGTATGAGATGATAGAGAATCAGTGTTAAAAAGTCTCGTTGAAACATAAGGAATGTATTGGATACAAATGTCATGACATTTGGGTAAAGAGATTCCATGTAAGACCATGTCTGGGACATGACATTGACATCATTGAGATTATGAGAGGTCTCATGAAAGACCATGTCTGGGACATGGCGTTGGCACCGAGATGAGAGGTCCCCCATAAGACAATGTCTAGGACATGGCATGTGCACCGATATGAGAACTCTCATGTAAGACCATATCTGAGATATGACATTGGCAGTACAAGAAACATCCCATGTAAGACCATGTCTGGGACATGGCTTTGGCATGTTATTATCAAAAAAGAGACCCAAGTATCCTTATTATTCCAATGTGGCTCAACGGGCTAGTAAACAAATTATGTTCCATGAAAGTTCAGGTAAAAGCATAAATAGCAAATTCAGGTGAGTTATAAGAGTTAAGAACGTATTATGTTATCAATTGAGAACCAACATTTCAGCAAGAGAAGAGTAAGTTATAATCATGAGTTATCTCAGTAAACAAGTAAGTGAACGAGTAAGAGATTAAGTAAAGAGGAAATTAGAGATAATGACACTTGAGTATATTTATTTGTGTTAAATGTTGTTATTTATTTGCTTGTAAACTTACTAAGCTTTATGCTTACTTCCTTTATTTTCCTTCTTTTATAGTATTACAAGTAAAGTCGGGAATCTTAAAGACGTTGGAGAGCGCTCACACTATCAACAACAACAACTCGGTATTGCTAAAGGATGATGTGTAAATATGTGATAATGTTTAGCTATTAAAATGGCTAAGTAAGAATATGTTAGGTATTATGAATGCCTAGGTGAAAGTTTATACCTAGAAATTATGAAAGAGTAAAAATTTGCAATGAAACAGTTTTGGGACAGCAGCAGTGACGTGACTTTGAAAAATCACCAAGGATAGTATAAAATGAATTAGAGAATGAAAAATATATAGAATTAAAGCTTATAGAGTCTATTTTCATAGAAAAATAACGGTGTGGGTAAATGAATTTTATATTCTAAGATATTTGAATTTTGGTTAGACAGGGTCAGAATGGTTTTTGGAGTCTCCTGTTCTGACTTTAGAAAATCATTAAAAATTGTACAAAAATAATTATGAGTTATAATTTATATGCCTAGACTCCTTAGTGATTCTATTTTTTTTGAAACAATTGAGAACATCATATGAAAATCATACGATGATAAAATTGATTTTTAGTGAATAAAGATCAGAACCATCAGGCAGTGAAACAAGGGAGACTTTAATGAATAAACTGTACTAATTGGCTTAACCAAAAATTTTGAAAATTTTATGGTAAGATAATATATGAGTCTAGTTTCAGGAAAAATTTACGAATCTAAATTTTGAGTTTCGTAACTCGAGTTATAATTAAATTAGTGACTATTGCGCAGGTGCACAACATTATGGTGAACAGTGAAATAAATTTTAAAAGCAAATTTTTATGCCCCGAACTAATAAGTTAAGTAACGCCCCATGTTCAACTTTAGAAACGGTCTCGAGTAAGGGGTGTTACACTTATGCTTTAAATGTGGCTGAAGATATAGATGCAAACCAAGAGCCATCTAATTATTCTGAGGCGGTTAGCTGTGATGACTCAGAAAAGTGGATGTTTATTATGCAAGAGGAGATGTAATCACTCCACAAAAACAGAACATGGGATCCTGTGAAACTTCCTAAAGGTAAAAAAACTGTTTGTTGTAAATGAGTGTTTAAAAAGAAAGAAAAGACTCCAGAAGTTGAAGAACCTAGATATAAAACAAGACTTGTTGCAAAGGGTTACATTCAAATTCAAGGAGTGGACTTCACAGATGTGTTTTCCCCAGTTGTGAAGCATAATTCGATTTGAGCTTTGCTTGGTATTGTGGTCATGCATGATTTGGAGCTTGAGCAGTTAGATGTAAAAATTGCATTTTTACATGGAGAACTTGAGGAGGATATTTATATGCAACAACTAGAGGGTTTTACAGTCTAAGAAAAATAGGACTATGTTTGCTTGCTGAAAAAGTCCCTTTACGATTTGAAACAGTCACTAAGACAGTGGTACAAAAGGTTTGATTCCTTGATGACTTCTCATGATTTCAAAAATAGTTTTGACAGTTATGTTTACTTTAAGAAAAATAGTGATGGTTCTTTTATGTATCTACTCCTTTATGTTGATGACATGTTGATAGTAGCAAAAGATAAATGAGAGATAAGAAAGGTTAAAGCCCAACTAAGTGAAGAATTTGAGATGAAAGATTTAGAACCAGTAAAGAAGATACTTGGTATGGAGATTCTTAGAGATAGAAAATCAAGTAAATTGTACCTAAGTCAGAAGGGGTACATTGAGAAAGTTATTTGTAGGTTCAATATGCAAAGTGCTAAGCCTGTTAGTACTCCTTTAGCAGCCCATTTCAGACTTTTATCGGCTTTGTCTCTACAATCAAATGATGAGATTGAGTACATGTCACATGTTCCATACTCTAGTGCAGTGGGATCTCTCATGTATGCTATGGTTTGTTCACGTCTAGATTTATCATATGCAGTCAGTGCAGTTAGCAGATACATGGCAAATGTAATATCCCGAAAATTACTACAGTAAGAAAGTGTGTATACTTGATATAGTAAAATAAGGAAATAAAGTGACAAAAACAAAATTTTGATTTATGTCAACATTGGGAAGTATATTATGACATATTAATGCAAGAAAGGACTAATTCGCAAAAGTGAGAAAAGTTTTGTTGCCTAGAAGTAAATATTTAAAATTTGAGGGGTTAAAGTGTAAATATGAAAAAGTTGAAGGATTAATTGTGCAAATATTTTAAGGGTGGAATGATCTAGAAACTAAGGAAAATGGATGAATTAGGAACAAATTGAATAAGTGAAGAATTATGAGGGATTAAATCGTAATTTTACCAAATTGAGTGATGACTCAAGGATGGAATTTTAAAAAATCATGAAGGGCAAAATGGTCAATTAGAAGGAGAGAGAAATCTAGAAGGCAATGATGATGTTGAAAATATTTTAGATAAATAAATAAATATTAGTTTATAATATTTGATTTGATTTTTTTAATGATATTTTATTATTTTATTTAGTATATATATGTGTGGAAAGAAAGAAAAAAAAAGCCACCATCCCATCATTTTTCCCATGCACCAACGTGAGAAGAAGAGAGAAAGAAAGAAAGTTTTACTTTCTTTACAATTTGGTCCTTTCACCAAATACTTACCATTCTCACTTAGAAATCAAAAGAATTTCCATATCCATCAAGAGAGAAAAATAACAAAGAGACTATGGGGAGCTAAAATATCAAGTTAGATTTAAGAAATAGAAGCTGGGGAAGAGAGAAAATCAAGTTAAAGTTTGAAACTAATAGAACAAGGTAAGAACATTAAGATTTCAATACATTTTTAAGTTTGATATTAATGTAAAAGTATGGAAATGATGTTATAGTAGAGTTTTCTTATATAAGGTCTTATGTTCTTGATATATTAGTGAAGGAAAATAAGTGAAAGTGATGGGAAATATTATAGAGAAAGGGAATAAGGGAGTTATAAACTTAGTAAGCAACATCTTGCACTAAAACAGTTTTGGACAGCAGCAGTAGGTTAAATTTGAAAAATCACCATAAATTGTAAAAATCGAATTAGAGGATTTAAAAACTATGAAATTAAATCTTATTTAGTCTAGTTTCTCATAGAAGAGACGGTGTAAGTAATGGAATTGTAAATCATGAGATATAATAAATTTTGTGAGACAATGTCAGAATGATTTCGGGTTCTCCTGTTATGACTTTGGAAAATAATAAAAAATTGGATAAAAATAATTAGGGTCTTAAATTTATATTTTTAAATCCTTAATGAGTATATTTTCAATAGAAACAAACAATAACATCATCTGAATCCCGCACGAGGAGATAATTAATTTTTAGTGAAGAAGGGTCGAAACTGTAAGACAGCAAAATAGGGATGACTTTAAAAACTGTACTTATTGGTTGAACCAAAAATTCTGAAAATTTTATGGTAATAAGATATGTGAGTCTAGTTTTAGATAAAATTAATGGATCTCAATTCGGAGTTCTGTAGCTTAAGATATAATTAATTTAGTGACCATGACTCAAGTGAACAACTTGTTATGAGTAAACAAGTAAATAGTGGTATTATGTATATACCGCAAGGATGTGGAATGGAGAGGAGGAGGAAGAAAAATATATGTGAATATTCAGCTAATATGAGATTATTTTAAAAATAGCTAATTTACATGTTTTAAGTTCAGGGACTAAATTGAACAAATGTGAAACTTTAGGGGTAAATTTGTAAAAATGTAAAAAAGTGAACAAATTGCATGAAATGAATTGTTTTATTATTTAAATTAATAAATTGAACAAATTATTAATTTAGATCAAGATTGAGTGGAAATTCGAGGAAAATAAAAAATTACCAAAATGTCCCTGAATTTTGGTATTTCTGCAATTTAGCTTGGTAAGTTCGTATGAACTATATTCTGTATAATTTTAATTAAAGTGGATGTTATTTGGTGATGAATATTATATAAATATGTGTTTTATTATTGGAATTGAATTATTATTGGTAATATGTATAATTATTAGATGCATTGAAATGATTATTGGAAGCTCGATTGGGTTGGAAGCTTATCGGAGATATATCACACTATCCATTGGTTCTATCAGTGATTTTGAATGATTTGATTCTGGTTATAATGGCATGTATAAGTTAAATTGGCCAACGTTAGCTCATTAATGTTTTGATTTTGATTGGTTATAAATATGAATGCTTGATGAAATGAAATGTTTGTAAATTAATTTGTAAACTCCGGTAATGCTCTATAACCCTATTCTAGTGATGGATACGGGTTAAGGGTGTTACAACAAATTTCGATAAATAATATTGGAAAGCAGTTCAGTGGATTTTAAGATACTTACGAGGTATTACTGATGTTTGGTTACAGTTTGGAATAACTAGAGATAGAGTCATTGGGTATGTTGATGCTAATTTTGCTAGAGACCTTGATAGAAGAAGATCTCTCATAGGTTATGTCTTTACAATCGAAGGTTGTGCAATCAGTTGGAAAGTCATTTTGCAAACTACAGTCACTTTGTCTAGCACTGAAGTTGAGTACATGGCGATTACTGAGGCTTGTAAAAAAGCTATTTGGTTGAAGGGACTCTTTAGTGAACTCAATGAAGACCTTCAAATCAGTACAGTATTTTGTGACAATCAGAGTGCCATCTTCCTTACAAAATATCAAATGTTTCATGAGAGAACAAAACACATTGATGTTCGGTATCATTTGGTTTGTGATATTATTGCTCGTGGTGATATTGTTGTGAGCAAAATTAGTACTCATGAAAATCCTGCAGATATGATGACTAAGTCACTTCCTATAACCAAGTTTGAGGATTGCTTAGAATTGGTTGGTGTTCATTGTTGAAGTTAAACCCTTAAGGGGTTTTATGGAAGAGGTGAAAAACTTGTTCATTGAGAATTCGTGTCAAGGTGGAGATTGTTAGAGTTGTGTGACCCAAATTCTAAGAGATTGCTTGCAAGTCAAGTTAAACAAAATATATCTTTTGTCTAGAAGATTTAGTATTTATGAGTATAATATATTTAGCATGTATTAGCATAATATATTTGACTTTGGTTAGAATTAGGTTTTTTCAACCTATAAATAGATGTAATCGAAACTCCTTTTGTAATTATTCGAATTCGACATAGTGAATTTTCTTCTTCTCTGCCCGTAGTTTTTTTCTCGAAAGGGTTTCCACGTAAAAAATCTGTGCGTTCTTTATCTTTATTTCTCTTTTCTTAGCAATATATTGTCATTACCGACATTCTATTTTCTCACTTCCAACTTCATTATATGTATCATTATTGATTTTAGCATCGAAGGATGTTTTGGAGGTGAAACTCTAGTGCCCTTTCACTTTTTTCTTTCTTTTTGTAGACTTATCCAACCCATCTACAAGCTAAAAATGACATTAACATTTAACACTATTTGCGGGAAACTTGTACACGAAAGTCATGGATTTTCTGACCAAACAGCCAACCTTACCCACAACCGAAGCTCAAATCCAACAGTCTTCTCTCGTAATGACTAATCCAACGATCCCCAAAGTGAGCACCCTGCTGGTCACATCAGGACCACTTGACACCAATAGTATGTCGTGAACATTCTCGCAATTAGCAACAGCTAACACCACACCTCAATCTCTTGGCACCTGAGCTTTATTCCCAGTGTGCATCACAATAAACAAACAACTAAAACACGACCTACAAGACATGTCATCCTTAATAAAAGTTCAGCCACCGCCATTAAGCCCTTACAAGGAAAGCTACATAAAGCGTACTACAACATACCTAAAAGCATAGGACAGAAGGGTGTCAACCTGAAGCAATGGATATGGCTGAACAGGTTGCAGCATTGAAGCAGAAGTTGCAGAACTTGAAGCAGCCTACACATAATGATTTTGAGTAGATGCTGCTCATATTCCGCTATCTTTAGTAACTCACTAGATTCATGTACTGGCCAAAGTAAACTTATCTGTAGAAGTTTGTGATAGATTTACAGACCCTACAGATCACTTAAACCATTTACGGGTCTTTCATAACATGAGAAACATCCTGGATGTTGTCTAGTGTAGAATATTTCCAGCCACACTTAAGGGCCAATGAGGCAGTGATGGTACTTGTTAGCACCTGGTTCTATCATAAACTTTATTCAACTCAAGTGGAACTTTATGGCACACTTTGGTAGTTGTAGAGTTGCTTTAAGAACATCGGCTAGTTGAATGCCAGTTACGCAAAACCAGGAGGAAACCTTAAGAACATACATTTGAAAATTCCACAATGCCACGTTGGAAGTCAAAGAATTAAATGATGAATGGAAAGCTAGGCCTTCATTTTTAGAGTTAGGCACAGCCCTTACGGTATGCCTCAACAGACAACCAACTAGGTTATATCAGTTGTATGAAAAAGTGATGAGTTATGCTGAAGTGGAATGGGTTGAACTAACCAAGAGAAATGTGGAATGAGTAGATGCAAGCTAAAAAAAGGACAAAGCCTTCAGGTTTGACAGAAAAACTAACAGAATTCAATGCAAAAATGATAGCAAACCTACAAAGGATTTGATGTTTGTGAATCAATTTAAAATACAAGTCATAGTTTGAGAACACCCGATGGAATTAACCCATTAGTAAAATTCTCAATGTTTAATTTTTTATATAACTCTTGGAACTACTTATAACCCCTCCCAACTAGGGGTGTGCAAAATTCGGGTAAAACTGAAAAAATTCGGTTAATCGACCGAATTCGGTTAATCAGTCGGTTAACCGAATTTTTTTGGTCGGGGGTCGGTTAATTATTTTTTGATTTTTTGGTTAACGGTTAATTCGGTTCGAAATCGGTCGGTTAACCGAATTTTTTCGGTTAACCGAAAAAATTAATAAATAAAATTATAATATATAAATAGGCCCACTATTCACCTAAACCCAATCTAAACCCAAGTATTCAACCCAACCCAATTACCCAACCCAACCCAACCCAATCATAAAATTAAATTACAAATAATTTAATAAATAAAAATATAATTTTAAAACTAAGACTAAAACTAAAGTCTAAAAGTCTAAAAATAATTTAATTATGTAGTGATTAAATTTGGTTAATTCGGTTAATTCGGTTAATTCAGGTAATTCGGTTAATTCGGGTAATTTGGTTAATTCGGTTAATTAAGTTAATTTTTAACCAAAAATAAAAAAACATATAATTTCCGGTTCGATTAATTTTTTTGAAAAAAATTCGGTTCGGTTAACGGTTAAAGATTTTAAAAGGTCGGTTAATTCGGTTAATGTTATTTCGGGTCAGTTAACCAGTCAGTTAACCGAATGAACACCCCTGCTCCCAACCCTTAAATAAGACGAAAACACAAGCTCGAACTCACATCCTCCTACAATGATAAAAATACCAATGCCAACTGATCTAAGTTTAATTAAAAAATATATCTACAAGTAAAAAATGAGAAATTCGAGAATGAAAAGTAAATAAATTGAAGTCATCCAAATGATATTACATCATTAATCCACCAAATAATATGGATGCATTTTCTAATGCCAATAAAATTGTAAGAAAATAAAACAAGACTAAAAAGTTAGTGGTTTACATCATACTGATGGAAGTTGACTACATGAGAATAAACCGATTTAAAATACCTAATGGCTAAACATCACTCAAGTAAATTACAGACACTTCTTCAAAAGTTGGGCCACTAGTTCTAATTGAGACAACCAATTTTATTTGGACTGATAAAATGAGACATCTAACTCATAAAATAAGAAATGCATGTAAGAGGAACTAAACGCCTAGAAAGCAAAGTATAAAATAGAAATGGAGAATATCACATATAAGAGGAAAATGCATACCAAGAAGAAAATTGACATACCTAATTATGTTCGCCTCCGAGCCTTCAACAAAATCTAGCTATTAATGTTGCCTTACATAGCCTTTTATATGCAAGTTGCACTCTGCTTGATTTCTTCAAATTAATTATCCAGATAGACTTTATTAAGAAATTTAATGAAATAAATATTATTTTAACTCATTAGGGAATCTAATTAATTTCTTTTGAGAAATGTACAAAAACGTGTTTGTTTAACTTGTTTTAGTGATAGGCTTGTTTTAGTTTGAAATGTACAAGTGTTAGCACTTATATTTTGTTCAATAAAGAACTTGTTTGAGAGAGTAATATTTGTAAATAAAACAAGTGAGCCACTTGATTTTACAACTAAATTTTCAGGGAAAAACTTAGTAGAGAGTAATCTAATTTTTAATATGAATGCAAAAATACTACTTGGGTGAGTTGTGAGACTCAAATCATCATTTAGATGTGTTTGAAGATGGTGGAATAGCTCTTTAGGCAAAACCCTATGCTAGTGAAAGCCTAAGTGCGTAACCAATCTTTTGGTATTTTTATTGTTTGGTGTTCGTCAACAATAAAATTGCAACTTATCCAAATCTAACATTATATCTGCTTGCAAAAATAAACTATTTTCACACCTAAGGAGAAGACGGAAAACTAAGTGACTTTCACTTAGACCTGTCCATGAGCGAAGCCGGGTCTTGTCAAAATTTTAGACCTATTTATCAGGCTCGAGTCGAAAAATAAACTTAAAATTTTGCTTAAACTCGACCCAAAAAAATGCTAAAACCCAAACCTGGGCTTGGCCCGTCCGAAATAAATTTTTTATATATAAAAATTTAAAAATATAATACATCAAAAATACTAACAATATTAAAATAAATATTTATACTTAAATAAGACTCACATATATGTAAATTAATAAACAAATACCTCTAAAATAGTAACAAAATTAACAATAAAATAAGAGATATACAATATTCAAATAATAACAACGAAATAATAATAACATAATAGTGAATTGTAGCAAAACTGTGAGAAAACAAAAAAAAAAGCAACAAAACAACAAGAAAATAACAAATCTTTTTTTGTCTTTTTGTTAATTTGAGTCAAGTCCAAACCAAAAAACCTTATATGAGGCTCGACTCATTTTTTAATCGAGTCTACATTTTTATCCAAACCATTTCATTTTTCGTTCCCACAGCCCAATCATGAACAAATCTACGGTTTCACTCAATTACATCTCATGCAAGAATGAAAACTAGTTGGCTTTTTACTCTCACTTACCACCCTTAATTCTTAAAATCTTTAACACCTCGTTCTTCGTTAGTTTTCAACCCATCCTTAATAAATTTTAAGTAATTCCCACCTTTCTCTTTTTCTCATCCTTCCACTCCACTGTATGCTTCCCATCCATGGTGGGATTTTTGTCACTGCAAGACACCTCATGCTCCATTACTTGTCAATTTTCATGCTTGACACCTAACCATCTATGTGGTATTTCTTCCTGCCAAAATCACCCATCATTACTGGTTACAATCTTGCATGAAATACACCACTTGGCAACTCACTTAATTGCCATTTAACCTTACTATTTCCGCCCTTTAGACCCTAAGTCATACCACTTTACTTGAATATCTCATTCAATCCGAATATAATTAGACTTAGATAGTAAAGAAAAAAAAACACTTATAATTATAAAATAAAAAAAATCAATGGTAAATAGAGGTGATTATGGGCCGGGCTGAGTTCGGGCTGAGCCCAGACAAAATTTTAAGCCTATTTTCTAGGTCCGGGCTTAGCCCGGCCCGAAATATGGATCTAAAAATTTATCCAAGCTCGACCCGAAAGAAAATTGTTAAGCCTGAGCTCGAGCCCAACCCGACCCATATTAAATTTTACAACACCAAAATAGCATATTTTAAAAACAAAATAGCATATTAAATTTTAAAAAGTATATTTGATTAAAAATAAAATATATGTATTTAATATATAATTCGGGCTGGGTCGAGCTTAGTTGGGCCAAAAAAGTTTTACCTGAGGCCCTACCCGTTTTCTAAATGGGCCTCGTTTTTTTGCCCAAACCTATATTTCAGGCCTATATTTTTACTCGAACCCTCTCATTTTTCGGGCGGACCGTCGGGCCGGGCTGAATAGTCCAAACCATAATCACCTCTAATGGTGAACATTGATTTCGTAATAAAATAAAACCAAAATGGCTTTTCTCTCAAATCATGGGTGCCCATTTGCAAGAGTATTTTTCGTAGATTGAAAATTGAAGACACTTGCCTCACGGAAACATCCAACCAAACAATATTCATTGGTTTCTGTAATGGCCTCCTCCCTCAAATCGATATGCCATTGCTCATCTTCACCATCATTGATAGTAAGGCCTACTAGACTATTTTCCATGGATCTTGTGAAAGAGAACAAAAAGAATCAACGAATATATAGAAAATAGGGGAAAAGGTGAAAAACGCCTGAGCCCACCAAAATGGACAACTTCTTAATTGATCCCAAACTATCTCCTAGATTTGTATTTCACCTCTAAACTTCAAAACATTTTATTTAAATCCTCAAAGTATTAATGTTCTATCAATCAAATCCTTCCATCAATTACTAATTGAGACATCTTCAAAAGTTGGACCACCTGTTCTAATTGAGACAACTAGTTTTATTTGGACCGATAAAATGGGACATCTAACTCATAAAATAAGAAATACATGTATTCAAGTTATGCTCCCCCACAAAAGAAGAAGAGGAAATGAACACTTAAAAAGAAAAGTATAAAACAGAAATGGAAAATATCACATGAGGAAAATGCATATCAATAAGAAAATTGACATACCTAATTATATTCGCCTCCGAGCCTTCAACAAAATTTGGCCATTGACATATGCCTTACATAGCCTTTTATATACAAGTTGCACTTTGCTTGATTTCTTTAAATTAATTGTCCAGATAGACTTTATTAAGTGAATTTAATTTAATAAATATTATTTTAACCCATTAGGGAATCTAATTAATTTCTTTTGAGAAATGTACAAAAAAAAACGTGTTTGTTTAACTTGTTTCAGTGATAGGCTTGTTTTAGTTTGAAATGTATAAATGTTTGCACTTATATTTTGTTCAATAAAGAACTTGTTTGAGAGAGTAATATTTGTAAGTAAAACAAGTGAGTAACTTGATTTTACAACTAAGTTTTCAGGGAAAAACTTAGTAGAGAGTGATTTAGTTTTTAGTATGAATGCAAGATTACTACTTGATAAGTTGTATTACTTAAATCATCATTTATATGTGTTCGAAGATGGTGGATTAGCTCTTTAGACAATACCCTATAGATGTAAGTGAAAGCCTAACTGCATAACCAATCTTTTGTTATTTTTATTGTTGGGTGTTCTTCAACAATCAAATTACAACTTATCCAACATCTAACTTGCAAAAATAAATTGTTTTCACACCTCTTTTAAGAAGAAGACAAAAAATTAGATGATTTTCACTTAAACCCGTTCATAAGTCCATTGCCAAAATTTTAAATCCATTTACTGGATCATGGTTACAATCTCAAAATTCTAAAACCCGTCATTACTGGTTACAATCTTGCGACCACTTGGCAACTCACTTAATTGCTATTTAACCTTACTATTTCCAGCCCTTAATTTGGTTTTGAAACCTAACTCATAGGCGTCATTTCCACTTATTTGTATAATTGCCGCTTAGTCCATTTTAACTAAAGTCAATTTTGCACTTTTAAATCCTTCTACTTTATTCATTTGAAAATGAGCCAATTACTATTCAAGCCCCTCTACTATTCTCACTATTAATCATAGTATTTCAAAGCATTTAACCATCAACTTCTCAAATGTTTAGGGAAAAGGGAAGTCTACCTGGGTGGTTGGGTTATGCAGCTTTTATTTAATGTTTGTTAATTGCTTTGTCGGGTGTGTCCTTTTGTTTCTGTTTAGTTTGGGTTTCTTTAAGAGTATGTTTGGTTGGGTGTATTGGCTCTAATCGGTGGGTCCCACCTAATCCCTCTTTATTCCGTCGTTTGGTTCAATGTGTTTCTAATACGCGTGTAATACAGTACAGATCTAATCGATGAAAACCACCGATTTGTAATACAGCTCTTTTGCTCAGATTAGGTGCTGCATCGTTTACCCTCCCTGTTTTACCCTCCCGATTAGCTTCCCCATTCTGTCGCCTCTTCCTTCTTTCTACCTTCTGTCGATTTGCTCAAGTTTCGACCGATATTAGGCTCATCTGTCTCTCAACCTTTTCTTTTCTTTTTCTTTACAACCAATCACTCTTTCAATTTGCCTTCTCAACCAGTCGACCTTTTTCTTTTCTTTTTCTCTGTGTCACTCTTTCAATTGCTCTCAATTGGTGGGTTTTCAGGTTACTGCTACTGAAAGGTAAAGGTTTCTAACTCTCTTTTGCTCTCAATTATCCTGTAATTGTTCTAACTCTCTTCTTCTCTCTGTACTGAGTTTTAATGGCTGTCTTGTTAGTGTCTTTAGCTCTTTTTCTCTCTGTACTGAGTTTTAATTGTTCTAACTTCTTATCGATTATTGCACTGTTAACCTAATCGGTTTTCCTTTTTCTGATTACAGTTTCTTCTTCATTGCACTCTGCCCCGATTTGCTCATTAGAGGTAAGTTTCCCCGATTGCATGTTTATCTTCAACTGTTGTGCATGTATATGATTGAAATATAGATTTGTTATCTCTGTCTCTATTATCATTGAATCCCTTTATTATTTTCTTGATCATTTAGCACATGAAGATACAGTGCTGGGATTATTTTTTAATTTCATCGATTTTTTGCTTATTCCTGATTAAATCTTGTAAATATGATAAATAGCGATAGATAAAGAAAGAGGCGATTAGACTTTAATGGCATTTTAGCATAAATGGTTTTTGGTGTAGGGAGGGGTAGATATACATGCATTGCATGGATGTTTCTGCGAAGCAGTGGACAAAATGGATCTAATCTTTGATCCCTTAGCTTAGATGTCAAAATTTGTTGCCTTGAGTTCAAAGTTTTATTTATATTTTATATGTAAAATCCCCACTATTTCTCCACTCCTTTTTCAAACCATATCTATTTAAAGGTGTAAGAAAATTTGGTATAGAAAAGATTGCAGTGATGTAAGGGAATGTCATTCTTTTAGAGGCAGTGGTGATAATGGTAGGCTTTGCTGAAATATGCCCAAAATTGACTCAACCTCATAACATGGTAGGCTTTGCTGCAACAAAAGAGTCATAGTTTAGAACAATATTTTCCAATGGAACATGCTAATTGTGCAGAATTATGCATAGATACCTGTTGGTAATCATCCTTTATCTGAATCAGTTTAATCCAGCAAATTTTGATAGGTAGAGGGATTACTGATCACATCGGCAATTACAGTTAGAATTACATTATATTCAACTAAGCAAAGACACCACTTGTTTTATAAGATTACTAGCATCTCCTTAGAAGAATCATCGAGCACCTGCAGCCCCTCTTTATTGTTCAAGACCATTTTAGTTATATGGTCAACAGTTGGTTGTCCTCCCTTGAAATGTTATTGATTTGTATTGATTTGTTAGTGAGTAGAAGATGAAACTGGAAATTGTTGCAATTTGTTTTGATATTGTTATTGATTTGTTCTGGAAATTATTTTGATTGTCTGCTGGAAATTGTTCTTGATTTGTTAGTCAGTACAATGTGAAACTGGAACTTGATTTGTTCTTGATTTGTTAGTCATTGATGGCAAAAAAATGAATAAATAAGGATAAATTTCAATGACAAAAATAAGAGCATAAGCATAGAGAAGCTATCATGAACTCAAAACAGCATTACTCTTCAACCTTACAACAGTTCAGGGTAGAAAAACATTGTCAACTTGACACAAATAAAATCAATTCAGTGAACGCACTATTGCACATAAAAACCCTACCTTCTTCTATCTATACTTAACCAGTACATAACCCTCCTGGTTTCCCATAAAAGGCTAAGCAAGTCTGGCAGTTGGTTCAATTATATATAGGTATATAATATTAGAGGGACGAAAGTTGAAATTTAACCATTTTGTAAAATGAAGAAGAAGAAGAAGAAGATGGTGAGAGAGCCACGTGTTAGCAGTAGGAAAGTCATTTGGACATTTCTTTTATATATAGGTATATAGATTTTATTTTTGATCAACTATACCCCTTCCCTTCTGTATATATTGAATGCCTTCTCAAAATTGATTCTGTTACTTCTTTGTTGTCGTGGTTCTCATCACAAAGTCCTCATGCTTTAAAAATATATTTCTCATACGTATACTCTTTCTTGCTTTAACTCTTCCTTCAACATGTCTACAACTATACTCTTTCTTGCTTTAACTCACCCTAAAAATCGTTCCCAATAATATGAATATATGTTAACATTTGTATAAAATGAATTATTAATATGTAAATTTAATATACATTTACAATATTATGAAAAAAAATGAATATAAACATGTAATTTATTTTAAATCAGATCATTATATCATTCTTCAAAAAAATCATTATATTAAATAATGTAAAAATATAAATAATTGAGACATAATATTAACACAAAATTTTCTCAAAAATTGAATCACAAAGATAAGTGATGTAAATATAGAACAAAATAACACATAAAATAAATATAATATAAAAATTAATTTAAATACAACATAAAAAATAAAACAAGTAAAGTAATGTAAAAAAAACACACACACACACAAATTGCATAGTTAGAAGAAAGATATGTATCTCAATAAATTGCTATTACGTGTTAAATAAATAAAATAAATTATGCCCCTATAACAATTTTCAAATTTGTTGATGTTATATTCTTTGTAGTTGTTATTTTAATCACTATAAATTTGTCCTATAATGCTTTATATTGCCATAATTTTAATAAATTTGGAACATGATTTGGATAGGTTATGACTAAAATGTTATTTCTCCAATTTGGAGCTTTTTTGAGCAATAACATAGGTATATAAATTGGTAACAAAGTTGGCTTTTGCCAATAACACAAAATCCAAAAAATGATAAAACTAAAACAATACAAACGTTGACACCTTATGTTAGACTTTTTCCAATACAATAAAGGCAATTATGTCAATTAAAATGCATAACATTAATTACAATTATTTTATATGACAAGTCACACACTATAAATAAGATGAATAGGAGAACTTTAAAGAAAATTTCTTTTTCCTTTACAGAAAAATACTAACCACATTGTATGGTTGATACAATCAACTAATTTCGTAAAGTACTATTTTAAAGGTTTGGAGGAGACTGAAATTGCAAAATAAACTAATAAATTATTTTTAAATAAAAATATAAAATATAAATAAATATGTATGATTGATACAATCAACTAATTTCGTAAAGTACTATTAAGCGAAAGCATGTTTATAAATAAAATTGGTTCTACTTTCTTTGATAGCAGTGGCACTAATAATGGTTCAGTTTGTTTTCAAGTGTCGATGTTTTATTGAT
Source organism: Gossypium hirsutum (assembly GCF_007990345.1). Lineage (NCBI taxonomy): Eukaryota > Viridiplantae > Streptophyta > Magnoliopsida > Malvales > Malvaceae > Gossypium > Gossypium hirsutum. Next base: position 7,629,219 of record NC_053443.1, read on the forward strand.
TGTGTCTTCTAATTTTAATATGTTGCAGTAATAGCCCGTCTGCCTTTAATTGCACAACGTGAGAGGAGTAAAAGAATTGGTATTGCATTGACACTATGGTTGGAAATCTGTAGAATTGCAATTTGGTTCTTATTTAGAATGGGTGCCAGCCTTAGCCTACAAACTTATAGACCAATGATTAGGTCTTATACCTTAGATTTTTATGCAAAACGGGATTATGTGAAAAGTCTTGTATATGCTAGTGATGAGACTTGTATTGAACAAGTTAGGATGAATAGAACTGCCTTTTTTAAACTATGTGAGATGTTAGAATCGATAGGGGGATTGAAGTCGTCAAGAAACATGTTTGTTGATGAGCAAGTAGTAATGTTTTTACATATCATATCCCATCACCTGAAAAATCGAGTTATCAAGCATCACTTTAGAAGGTCCGGGGAAACTGTTAGCAGAGCATTTCATAGTGTTTTAAATGCTGTCATACGCTTACAAGATGTGTTATTTAAAAAGCCGGAGCCAATTACAGCCGATTCTTCTGACACAAGGTGGAAATGGTTTAAGGTATTAGACTGAGTTTTATATATAGCTTGTACAACATTTAGTTAACTTAGATTTAAATTAGTATTCTAACTCAAGGTTTTATATCATGTGATATAGAATTGCTTAGGTGCTCTTGATGGAACCCACATCAAGATTAGGGTGCCAACAGTTGATAAACCTAGATATCGAACGTAAAAAGGTGACATAGCAACAAATATGCTAGGTGTTTGTACACCTGAGATGCAATTTGTTTATGTTCTTCCTGGTTGGGAATGTTCAGTTGCCGATGGACGGGTGCTTCGAGATGCCATTAGTAGAAGACATGGTCTAAAAGTTCCTCATGGTAAAGTGTATAGTTAGAGGAATTTGAATTATTCATTAAGATCAAACTTTGTGTGCTGAATTAATCATTTTAAAAAATATATATTTTATAGGTTGTTATTATCTAGTTGATGCTGGATACACAAATTGTGAGGGATTTCTTGCACCATTTAGAGGACAGCGATATCATCTGAACGAGTGGCGTCAGGGTTATCAACCAAGTTCTCCGCAAGAGTTTTTTAATATGAAACATGCCTCAGCACGTAATATTATTGAAAGATGCTTTGGCTTATTAAAACTTAGATGGGGAATACTTAGGAGTCCATCGTTTTATCTTGTAAGGGTGCACAATAGAATTATTATTGCATGTTGTTTGCTCCATAATTTTATTCGAACCCATATGAGTATTGATCCCATTGAAGCGGAGGTGGGAGAAGGATTACCTACTAATGTGGTGGATGACGATGAACTGAATATCACAAATATTCATCCATCGGATGCTTGTGCTACTTGGAGGATGGAACTAGCCAACCAAATGTTTGATGAATGGCAAGCATCTAGAAATTAGTTAGGTTTAGGGACAAATTGAGTTTGAATTGATTTGTTGATGTTATTTTATGTATCTAGTTTATGAAACTTTGGTGGTGTTTGATTAAAATTCTGTATTGTACTAAACTTTGTTGAATTATAATTTAATTATCTTTTCATTCAGCATGTGTTATAAATTTAAATTTACTATTGAACTAACGATATAATATTATAAACTGTTCACCTTTTGATTCATGATATTAAAAATAGTAAATAATGTTAATTTGTTTTTTTTTCTTAAGATAAATATGTCAGGTGTTCCACAATCACATGCTTTTTCTCAAGCTTCTCGAGGAAGCAAAAGAAAATGGGTTCCAGAAGAAGATGCAGCCTTAGTTTCTTGCATGGTGGATTTGCACAATGTAGGAACATTTAATGCTGATACCGGGTTCAAAGCCGGTTATTTGAACGAGCTAGAGAAAATGCTAGAAAAGGCTTTACCAAGAGCAATGTTGAAGGCGAAACCAAATATTGAATCTCGGATTAGGTGCCTAAAAAGGGAATGGTCAGTCGTCTATGACATGCTTAATGGCCAAAACAATAGTGGTTTTGGTTGGGACGAGCATAGGCAGCTCGTTGTTGCTGAAGATGCAGTTTGGGAATCCTATGTAAAGGTAAAATGTATTTCAAGTATTTATTTGTTTTTTTTACAAAACTTATAACTAATATGATTTCCTCATTTTTTTTAGAGTCACAAAGAAGCCTCTCAGTTCAGACATCATTCTTTCTCTTACTACAACCAGCTTACTGCCATATACGCAAGAGATCGAGCGACTGGGAAAGACGCTCAAACAGCTGCTGATGTTCTTGAAGAAATACATGCTGAGGATGTACGTACTACAGATATGAATGAAGAGAGAAACACATTCTATAACTGCGAAGCTGACGTCTCTTTAGACGACATGGATGTTTTTGGTATGGATCCGCGAGGAGATAGAGACCAAGGGGGTTCCTCATCTTCAAACAAGAAAAAGAAGAAATCTGATGCTCGTGATAATGTGTATTCTTCATTTGATGAGGCTGCCACTTTGTTGGCCGAAAACATCAAGGCCATTGGCGATCAAATCAGTAGGAGTATTGCCTCCGAGGTGTTAGTTCAGCAGAAGTCAGAAGAACATCAAAAGATGGAAGAGAAAGCTTCAAATTTATATTCAGCCTTATGGTCAATTGAAGGTTTAACCGACGATCAGCGGTATGATGCTTTGAGTAAAATTCCCTATCATCCAACTCAAATGATCGTTTTCTTTAGTTTACCTTCTATTGCCCGATTGGAATGGGTCAGAAGATTTCTTTCTCACCATTAAATATCAATGTTCAAACTTTTTGATGTTGTAAAACTATATAACATATGGATTATGATGTACAATTTCATTTTCATCTAACCTTTTCTTAATATAAGTTAATTATGTTTATGCAGAATATAATTCTCAAGTTATATATTGATTTTAGTAAATTCATATAAGAACATTTTATTATTAAGAATTTTATGAAATTATATATCACTATTAAATTATATTTAATATTAATTATTTTAAATTGTATAAATTCATATAAGAAAATTTATTATCAAGAATTTTATGAAATTATATATTATCATTAAATTATATGTAATAATTATTATTTTAAATTATACAAATTCATAAAATATAATTTATTAGTTATAATTATTTTAAATTTTATTAAATCATATATTTTAATTAAAATATATTTAATATTAATTATTTCAAATTTTCTTTTATAGTATCATATATTATGATTTGAGTAAATTCATATAAGAATATTAATTATTAAGAATTTTATTAAATTATATATTTTAATTATAATATATTTAATAATAATTATGTTAATTTATATTTTACAGTATCATATATTATGATTTGAGTAAATTCATATAAGATTATTAATTCTTAAGAATTTATTAAATTATATATTTTAATTATAATATATTTAATAATAATTATGTTTAAATATGATTAAATTATTTATTATTGATAATAATAATCTTATTAAAATTTAAATAACAATAACAATAATCATTTACCAAAACAAATTTATGCTAAGGGTATTCTAGTCATTTTAGTTTTTTCCATTATGCTATTACACCTCTATTCCATTCAACCAAACACAAGATTACTATTACGCCTCTATTCCATTACATTCAACCAAACAGTTGATTTGCTATTACACCTCTATTCCATTACACCTTTAATCCAATACAGCGAACCAAACGTGATGTTTTGGTTTGTCTGAACTTTCTTTTATTTTCTGTTTTGGTTGGGTTTTAAAAGAGTTGGGCATTCATATTTATACAAGATTTACAGTTACATATCAATGGAGTTAAGACTCAATCGAGATAATTTAATTAAAGTTAAATTAAATTTAAAAATATTTTTTATATGTATAGGTGTATAATAATATTTGTGTGTCTTTAAAAATTGATTATATATCATTGGTATCTAAAAATCATATATAAATTTTTACTTGAAGACTTTGAATGTTGCTTTTTGTGTAAGATATGTGCATCTGTTTACAATTACAAGTTATACATGGGGTCGTTGAGTTCTTTTGAAGACCTTTCATGGCTGTCCTATGCCCTCTGCCCTCTGCCCTTTAGTAATATTAATAAATTTCAAAGAAAGAAATAAAGGCAGATTTGCGAGTACAATAATGATGTGCTCACAATGATATGAAAATTATTTGCAAAGAACAACGGCAAAATTGACCAATCCCCATACATAACATTTTCAGATAGCATTTCATGTATTGACTAAAACCTGTATTTGTTTGTTCACACTTCACAGTAAGTAAACGATGCCTTCTGTCAGTAAGACTAACTATGACAATGAATCTAACCTGAGAAGTATCAAACCGGCATCTGAAAATACTTACGTCAACCAACACCCACCTATCTAAAGAGAAACTATGCTGGTTGTTGTCCTCAAACCAACCTACAAGTTCACTGTGTTTCCATTTCTGTATTATAGCTGTGTTTGGCTGTAAGCCACCATGAGTTTATTTCTTTAAACCAAAACCAAGTCAGTTCATGCAAATCCACCTTCCAGTCTAGTTCAATGCATAACAAAATACTTCATGTTTCAATCACAACTTTCGAAAGAAACCTCAGTTTCTGTGTTGCTCGTTGATGTTGTTGAGCTTGAAGCACCAGTCAGGCCTGAAAGTAATTTCAGTAAATCAACAGTATCATCTAGATAATACCTAGCTTTGCTTGGTTTTTGACCAATAGTGCAAGCAAAAATTTCGGGAGAAACGGGGAGAGATGATATATAAGCTGTATTTGATATGCTTTCAAACATGTCTTCGTCCGATCTGTCATCACCAACACACAAGACAAAATCAGGCGGTTCCCCATTACTTATCATGGTGGAAAGAACTTTCTTTGCAACTAAGCCTTTAGTAACTCCCTGGCACATCAAATAGCTAATGTTAGGGTGTTGGAAATAAGTAAAGTAGAGGTATAAAAGAAAGCAAAAACAAGCACTCGAAATGAATTTATGCCTGTGGCTTCACTTCAACTATTTGATGGCCCCTTTTAACAACAACAGGCTCATTGGCAAGGACATTTTCCAGATGATCCAGTAGTTCCTTCGCTTGACTAGATCCAAAGTCGGGGTCAGCATCTTGGTGGTGCCATACCAAGGCACTCTCCTTGGACTCTATAAAGGAGCCATCAGTTGCCTCTGTAGACAGCTGCATCACTGGTTCAGCAATTCTTTTCCAACCAAAGTCTATAGCAATTGGAAAAGTCTCCCACTCGGACCTCCTATTCCACCTACAAAGGGATAAAAACAGTTAAGAAAAAGTAAGTCTGCACCATAAGGATTTAATTGAAAAATTGTTTTGTATTTATATAAGGGAGTATTTTATAGAACTGAAAAGTACCTTATGAAGTATCCATGTTCAGCTGCTATACCTAGATTCTCACATTGAGCAAACCAGTCACTCAAGGAGTTTTTCCCCCTACCACTAACTATAAAGACAGTATTCTTGGGGTCACTGCATATACTGTTCATGAACAATATAACTTCAGGACCGGGACTTTTAATAATAGAAGAATGGGGCACCACCGTCCCATCATAATCCAAAAATATGGCCCTTCTGCAAGTCCTTCTATGAACAGAGAGGATATGATCTATGGAAAGCTTCCTAAAACTTGGAGAAATGGACAATATCCTGAAACTCAGTCCAAAACCAAAACCCCAACAATGTCTGTTGTAATGCTCTTTGCATGCCCTTTCCAAATCTTGCATAAAACTCTGGGACCAATAAGCAACATCATGAGAACTAACATAGCGATAGTGCTTCTCATGTCGAATTTGTTTCTCAACGCCAGGCATAGTGATGGCCATGTTTAATGCATCAGCTAGAGCATCAATACTCCAAGGATTAACCCTGATTGCCCCACTTAGGGATGGTGAGCAACCTATAAACTCTGAGACAACAAGCATGCTCGTACGAGGAGATTCAGGGGCGATTTGTAAAGCTTCATCCATTCTGGAAGTCCCTTGTCTACAGACAATGTACTTGTATGGAACTAGGTTCATTCCATCCCTCACTGCATTCACAATGCAACATTCTGCGCAAGCATAATAAGCAGCCTTCTCGTAGAAAGGGACACAACGATCAATCAGGACAACTGGTTCATATCCTGGAAAACCAAAAACATCATTTATCCGCTCAGTACTCTCATATATTTCCCTTTTTGCTTCCTGAACATCTTTCCCGGTGCTTCTTGCAGGATTTACAATTTGAATAAGGACTACTTTGCCTTGCAACTCTGGATGTTGTTGTAACAGTTGTTCCATAGCTAATACTTTTAGACTAATGCCTTTAAATATATCCATGTCATCAACACCAATGATAATCCTTTTTCCATTGAACTTCGCAACAATTTCTTTGACCTTAGTAGAAGAAGATGGGTGATTTAGTGAAGATTGGAGTTGGCCCATGTGAATCCCAACAGGCAAAATTTTCATGTAGACTGTGCGACCAAAATAATCAAGTCCAATGTGTCCTCTCTTGGATTCATGGTCAAGGCCAAGAATTCTGCTGCAACATGTAAGAAAGTGGCGAGCATAATCAAATGTATGAAAACCAATCAAGTCTGCATTAAGTAGTGCTTTTAAAATTTCCTCCCTGACTGGCAATGTCCGGTATATTTCTGAGGAAGGAAATGGACTGTGAAGGAAAAATCCAAGCTTAACTCGATGGAAATGTTTCCTCAAAAATGTTGGGAGAGCCATGAGGTGATAATCATGAACCCATACATAATCCTTTTCTGGATTTGTTACCTCTATGATCTTATCTGCAAATATCTTATTAGCAGAAAGATAAGCTTGCCAATGCAACCTGTCAAAACGATTACCATAGTCTGCGCACATGGGTAGCATGTAATGGAAAAGGGGCCATAAATATTGTTTACAAAACCCATGGTAGAACTTTTTCTGAAGGTCGGGAGGAAGAAATGTGGGCACGCAATTAAATTCCTCTAACAATGTCTTAGAAACTTCATCTTGTTCCTTTGGATCCACATCAACCTTCAAGGACCCCACATAGACAACAATAGTATCAGATGAAAATCCATCCTTCATTTGCAACAGAAGAGAGTCCTCGTCAAAACTGAACAACCATTGCCCGGATTTTATATCTTTTTGAGCTTGCAAAGGAAGAAAATTTGCCACAATAATTGTCTTTTCACAACATTCAGAAGAAAGAGAATCAAAATCTCCATCATCTGTTATGCCACCATCAACAGGAACAGTCATAACCCGAGAGATTCTCTCCGGAGTTTGAGGGGAATTAAACATGTCCCCCGATGCTAAGTCCATCAAGCTTATGTAGGAACTTGATGCCATCACTCCCTCAACACCTTATCTATCAATGTTGATGACTGATGAACTAAAATCCGTCATAAGAAAAAAAAAGGGGAGATTTTTATTAGTATGATGATTTATAAGGAACCAAATGCTTGCAAGAAAGTGGAAAAGAACACTCATCACTTTGTGCAATATAAGGCAGCTCATTAAAATTGAAATTAAGGAAGTCCAAAAAGTATTGAAGATGCCAATGATAATTGTCATAGCTACCTATTCAAATCTTAGTGCTCAGTTTAATGTGGTTAACATGATCGACTTTTGGACTTATTAAGCATAGTCCATCATGTTTCAGTCTAAATCAGTTACAAGAGTTTGCTAAACATATGATTAAGATGTTATATACATTTCACAGAGTACCATTAACTTATGTGGTTCTAGCTGTTACTCATCCCCAGTGGGCAAGTAAGCAGAAGCAAAGCATGCAGATTATAAGTGTCTTAAAAGCCAGACTGGACACTGGTTAGACCAGGAACCAACACTAGGCCAGATGACATAATTACTCAACACAGGCATGGTAAACTTTAAACCACACTTGAAAATCAAATTTAAGAAAAAAAAGAGTGTAAACAATTAGATGAAATAAGAACTAAAAGAAACCAGCAAGAAATCTAAAACATACCATAAGATGGTAAAACTACAAGCAGTTTTAATATACTAGCATGCATCAAAGAGATATAAAATAAATTTAACTGCAGAATCCCTAAAATCAGCATCATTTTGAAAGGAGCTACAAGGACCAAACATGAAATTTATGTCAATAGAGCATTTTCTATGCCTAACATCTATAATGCGAAGACCTAAGATCAAAATAGTATTTTCTGAACTTCCTATGTCACAAGTGCATTTAAAAAATAGTCTTTATCTCTAATTGCAAGTGAACTATAAAGATCAAAATTCATTCTTTAATATAAAAAAGTAAATAATTAACGAGCAGGTTTTCAACAAATACTCGAAACAAAACTGTTTCTATATTCATATTGAATATAACAATCAAAATCTCAGCAATACTTACACATCAAATAAGCACATTGTACATACCTCAAACTACAACAAAAGGAAAGATGGGTATCATTAAGTATTGTTATCCCACATCTTTTATATATTGGATTTTTTTACTTGTATTCAAATTGGACACTTCTATTTATTACCACCAATTATTTTTAGTTGGATGCTTTAACATGGTATCAGAGCTCACAAGGCTTATATGTGGACAACCTCATCGAGAATTGTTAACCTTACTTGGGGTTAGGTAAGAAAAACATAAAAAAAAAACTAATTCTATGATATCATGCTAAAGTATTCAACTTAAAAGCAACTAATTATTAGTGGATGGCTCAAAGTTTCATATAAAATCATAGGTGCATGTATGGTATAAATCTAAAATTCTATTATGTTCTTATTCTCCCTAACCACTTATAAGGTTGACAACCCTTACGAAGTTTGTCTAAGTTAAACCCTGTGAGCTACACTAGAGAGAGTGCGTTAAGTAATGTTATCTCCATTTTCGTTAAGTATTTGGTCTCCTATGGTCTTATATTAAAGTTGAGGCCAACCATTTATCATCAACTAGTTTGAAGTTGGATGCTTAAATATATATCTACAAGTAAAAAATGAGAAGTTTGAAAATGAAAAGTGAATGAATTGAAGTCATCCAAATGAAATTACACCATTATTCCACCAAATAATAGGGATATGCATTTTCTAATGCCAATAAAATTGTAAGGAAATAAAACAAGACTAAGAAATTAGTGGTTTACATCATATTGATGTAAATTGACCACATGAAAAATACTATGAAGCAATTTAAAAAATACCTAATGGGTAAACATCACTCAAGCAAACTACAGACACCTCTTCAAAAGTTGGATCACCAATTCTAATTGAGACAACCAATTTTATTTTGGATTGATAAAATTGGACATCTAACTCATAAAATAAGAAATACATGCATTCGAGTTATGATCTACCCACAAAAAAAGGAGAGGAAATAAACACCTAGAAAGCAAAGTATAAAATGGAAATGGAAATTATCACATATAAGAGGAAAATGCATATGATAAGAAATTTGACATACCTAATTTTGTTCGCCTCCGAGCCTTCAACAAAATCTGACTATTGGTGTATGCCTTACATAGCCTTTTATATGCAAGTTGCACTCTACTTGATTTCTTCAAATTAATTGTCCAGATAGACTTATTAAGAGAATTTAATGAAATAAATATTATTTTAACCCATTAGGGAACCTAATTAATTTCTTCTGAGAAATGTACAAAAAACGTGTTTGTTTAACTTGTTTAATTCCAGCAAGATCATTAGGTCACTTAACTATTTTTCGAGTATGAACAAGACGAATAAACGATAAATGAAATAAATTATAAAAAAATTACCATATTATTTGTTTCATCCTTATCTAAATTAATGGCATCTTTTGCAATGAAATCGAAACCTTCTCAAATAAAACCATAGTAATGAAAAATGAAAGAATACAATTAGTGTACTCCTTATAAAAGTTTCATGACATTGTTGGGCAAGCATTGACTCATAATTTATCAATTTATCTGTCAAATTATTAAATAAAAAATGAAATGTCTAAATAAAAAGGCAAATGACAATAGAAAATGAGAGCAAATGACTATTCTTGGAGCCATCTTATCTTTAAGAAAAACATAAAAAAACTAGGGCTACAATACCATGCCAAAGTATTCAACTTAAAAGTAACTAATTATTAGTAGAGGGCTGAAGTTTCATATAAGACCATAAATGCATGTATGGTATAAATCCAAAATTCCATTATGTTGTTATCCTACCTAACCACATATAGGGTTGACAACCCTTACGAAATTTGTCCAAGTTAAATCTTATGAGCTACACTAGAGGGAGTGTTAAGTAATGTTATCCCTATTTTCGTTAAGCATTTGGTTTCCCATGGTCTTATATTAAAGTCGAGGCCTTCCATTTATTACCAACTAGTTTGAAGTTGGATGCTTAAACATATGTCTACAAGTAAAAAATGAGAAGTTTGAGGATGAGAAGTGAATGAAGTAAAGTCATCAAAATGAAATTACACTATTATTCCACCAAATAATAGGGATGTGTATTTTCTAACGCCAATAAAGTTGTACGAAAATAAAACAAGACTAAGAAATTAGTGGTTTACATCATATTGATGGAAATTGACCACATGAGAATACTATGAAGCAATTTAAAAAATACTTAATGGGTAAGCATCACTCAAGCAAACTACAGACATCTCTTCAAAAATTGGGCCACTAGTTCGAATTGAGACAACTAATTTTATTTTGGACTGATAAAATGAGACATCTAACTCATAAAATAAGAAATACATCCATTTGAGTTATGATTTACCCACAAAAAAAGGAGAGGAAATGAACACCTAGAAAGTAAAGTATAAAATAGAAATGGAAAATATCACATATAAGAGGAAAAAACATTCTGATAAGAAAATTGACATACCTAATTCTGTTCGCCTCCGAGGCTTCAACAAAATCTGACTATCGGTGTATGCCTTACATAGCCTTTTATCTGCTTGATTTCTTCAAATTAATTTTCCAGATAGACTTTATTAAGAGAATTTAATGAAATAAATATTATTTTAACCTATTAGGGAACCTAATTAATTTCTTCTAAGGAATGTACAAAAAAACGTATTTGTTTAACTTGTTTGATTCCAGCAAGATCATTAAGTCACTTAACCATTTTTCGAGTATGAACAAGACAGAATAAACTAGAAATGAAACAAATTATAAAAGATTTACCATATTATTTATTTTATCCTTATCAAATAAAACCATAGTAGTGAAATGAAATGTCTAAATAAAAAAAAGGTAAATAACAGCAGAAAAGGAGAGCAAATGACTATTCATGGCTCCACTAATTTGAAAAATTCTATAGGTGTGCCTGGCATCATTTTAACCTCGTTCAATAAAACATTTTCTTGGTTTGTATGGTAATGTTATAACTGATACTGTTGGCTTGCATTTAAATTTGCATATTTAGAATTGCTTTATAAAATTGTTTAATTTTAGCTGCAAGCGATCACATATTAATAAACTTTTGTTTATTGATTTTCATGAATTGCTATCAACAGTTTTCCTAAATTAAGAACCGAAGATGATAGTTGCCAACTTATTCTAGAGAAAGAAGCATAAATCCGAAGTTAAACCTTACCCTTTGTAAGTCCTTTCCCTCATACTAATTCTAACGTAATTTATCAAAAAATTAGTAACTTACGACTTGTTGTTAGAACCCCTTATTGCCGTTGTGTCACTTCATATCTACCTCTGTACAGTCTTCTTTGACAACCAATTCCCCCGTTAACATACACTAAATAGGATTAGACAGTAAAAAGAAAGCAGCAAGAACCGAAAGGGGAGGATGGGAGGTTGGAGTGTACATTCTGTGTCGACTCCTCTCAGTTTGAGTTTGGGCTCACACTCATTGCCCAAGCCTGCTTATTACTGTTGTTTCAATTATGGTTTTCCAGTAAAATCCAGGAAAGCTCCTTTTTGTGCTATTTCGATTCGTTGCTGTGCATCTGCATCTAAATCCTACAACGTTAATAAAATCCTGCAAGCTGAGCCTGAGATTGATGATTTCGTGGTGGTCAATTTTTATCGCTTTGTCTTCATCAGAGACCCTCAACACGAAATTGCTAAGCACCTCACTTTCTTAAAGGTTTCGCTCGTCTTTGGTTTCCTCTCAGTTTAACTCCTTTCTTCTGCTCTACCAGGCGTTTCATTTATTTATTTTTTCAATTTTATTTTCAGGGTTTGGACATACATGGCCGAATCTATATAAACGAACAAGGGATTAACGCACAGGTACTTTGTCAGTCGCCCCTTGCGTTTTTTATTAATTAATAATTGAACAAATAGTTACATTCCATTATTCAAGGCGATTTGAGCATTGTCATTACTGTCATATGCTACCACTCCATAATTTGGTGATGAATCGACATTGTTTTTCTGCTCATTTGATTTTTCATGCTCGACTAAACAAAAGGATGTTTTTTATCCCTTTTTTTTGCTAAAGAAAATGAAATATTAGGTTGCAAATGCTAGTGCTTGCTTCATTTTTGACCTTGTACAGTTATTTTCAAATTTAAACTACAGAAATTTTAGTAATTGAAAATGCATATAGTTCTCATATGCTTTTCCATGTATGTACAAGCATATTTTTCCTATCTTCATTCAGCACTCTCTTGGTGCTTAGTTCCTTCCAGCATATTGATTAATTGTAGAAGATAGTTTGGTCTTTTTTGTTCTCTTCTTTCCCTCCCATTCCTCCTTTCCTTTTAAAGTACTCAAGTCGTATGTTGTTTGGAAAAACAAGGGCAGAGTATTTCTTGAATGCAAGTAAATGATTGATATTGATGGCAGTGCTAGAAAGTTGCATAGCTTGGTTTGCAGTGCATAATGCCTATCAGATTCCTTGGAGGAGTAGTTCATGTTTTGCCACTAATAATTTCTTCTGTACCCCTTCATTTTGCAGTATAGTGGGCCCTCAAAACATTCTTTTGCATATGTTGAATGGTTAAAAGAAGATGACAGATTTTCAGATATACTAGTTCAGACATCTCCTGCTTTTAACGGGCATGCCTTTCCCAAACTGAAGCTGCGATATAAGCCTTCACTTGTACAAGTAAGCAATATGTTTATGTGTCTGCCTGTCTGTCCTTGCATATTTGTTTAATTGTATCCAAATTTGATTTATTCCTTTTCTCTTTTGCTGCTTTTTGGTCTTCATAATTGTATTGTGTTCTTTTTTCTGTGATGCAGTATACACATTTGCCTTTAGTTAATTACTCTTGTAAAAGGCTTACATATTAGGGGGAGAACTATGCTCCTCATAGCCCAAGAAATAATAGTTTGTCTTATCACCAAAAATATGATAAAGAAATAGTAGATAAAACCCCTATAATAATCTCTACATAATCATTGGAAGCCATGATAAAGCCTAAACTAAACAGAAAATAAAGTTTGGTTTTCTAGACTTGTGACAAAAACAGGCATGCTAAAAGTTCTTGGGTGGTGCCCTTGATTGTATCATCCTTTTTCATTAAGCATGTTAGTGCTTGAAACAGCCCCATTGGCGAGAACAAATTTGATATCTTTGATGGAAATTTGGCATCTTATGAGCAGAGGTGCTTGCAAGAGTACTTATAGAAACAAAGAGAAGAAAATGAAAGAAAAAAAGAACTTATGGCAAATTGTCAACAAAACCTCCAAGTTTGAAAAAAAAAACCTCACGTGATTGAGTTAATGAAGTAAACCATGTATGACATTCATGTTTTTGGTTGATACAAGATAATCTCTTTCCACAAACATAGAATTTCTTGATGGAATGTTTAACTGTTTTAAATTCAATACTATTACACTCCCACCGGTATTTAAATCCTAATGGAAGAAGCATATTAATTGTAACTTCATAATTCATAAAATAGCTACCTTTAATGTAACCTTAGCATGCATGCTGTTGATATGTTTCATAAAGGATTCAACAAACTTAGAAAGATGAAATTAGGTGGAAATAACAGGATGAAAGGTACAAGATTCAAAGCTAAAAACACCCTCACCTTGTGTCTCCAACATGTAGGTGAACCTTATTTCAAGTAAATAAAGGAACACTATAATTTTTAGAACTTGGGACTTCAACTTGGAGGATTTGGATTCAGATCTTGTAAAGGGAGGCTAGGTATATGGAATGTGAAAGAGCCATCTTTTTTCTATGATTCAAGTCAACTGGCTTCCTAACATACTGAAAGGATAAAATGTTACATGGCTAAATCCCTATTCCCTTGTTTTTCTCACAATATAGTTCAACCGGTCAACTTAACAATATCTAATAATCCCTAGTTGTCCTACATATTGTAGCATGAACTTTCAAAATTGTATTTGTGGTCTAACTTTATGGATCTGTGTTCTTCCAGCTTGTGAACTAGGTTCAGAAGCATCTGATTTCAGTATTAGGATTTTACTTATGTTTAGGATGGAACTATTTGTTGAACTTGCATTTGATGATTGTGACTATAGACAATTTTTCATTAATCTCATTGTTCTTTTGATGTTTGGGTATTTATATACCTTATTTCTGTCTCTCTTTTACTCATCCAATTCACTTGAATATACACACACAAAAATACTATAAATACCGAGGACATTGGCAAAACATTGCCAAGATATGCTAGGCATGGGCTAGGTACAGCATTGAAAGGACAAAAGATTGCAGTGAAGCCATGTAATGAAAGAGAAACTTTAAGAAGAATTTGATTCCCTTGCTTTAGGATTATGCTAGTGATGAAACTTTGATTAAAAGGGCTCAAATTAGAGAAGAAACTTTGATTGGAAGGTGTTGTGATCAAAAGAATGGAAGGAGTTACTACGATCCTTTGCAACTTGGCAGCTGCTTTGTCGATGAAGAAGATGGAGAAAATGGGTTTTAGAATAGGGCAGAAAACTATTTTCAAGTGACCTTTTGGTTGAAAGGTTTAGAATGTAGGAGGCTACAACTTCTAAGTCTCTAAAGCTATTGGGCCAGATATAGCAATTACAGCAAAGTTGATTGCAGCTGATATGAACCCCCAAGTTTTGGTTGGTTTATATGTTCAATAAAACTGTGAAGTATGAAATGGCAGTTTTAAAGTAATATTATTCCTTGTATTTGCTTAGTGAATAGTTCTTCATCCTCTAGCAACTACCCATAGTATATTTCTCCCTCTTGAATTTTCTTTAAATGTCACATCAATGATGGATCATCCTAACTACAGTTACTTTTGTTCAGTTGGAAGGAGGAATTTCTCACCTCCCTTTGCTTGACCCATCAATGCGAGCGACAGCTATAGCACCATCAGAATGGAGGAAAAGACTAGAAGCAGTAAAAAACAATGATACGGCATCAAATACAAATCCTAGAACAAACTATATTTTGCTGGACGTAAGAAATGGTAGGTAGAAATCTTTTGATCTAGACATATCTTTTCCATATATTGTATACTTTGGCTTTAATAATTGGAAGAACAGTAGTGTAATCTGGTAACTTTAAAGTCTTATTTTTTGGGAATATTTAACTGACCATCAAAATCCCAGTCCTTGAAGGTGAATTTGGAACTTATTGATTCATCAAAGAGTTATAGATAGAATGCCAGTTAAAACTATCCAACATTTTGCCTTATTGTCTATTAACTAGAAAATGAAGGAGGCTTGTCATTCATGTAATACCTGCAAAAAATTACTTTGGAAAAAATGAATTGGATTAAGTTGTTGGCAATATTCTGTTGCACATTTGGCTTTTCCATTTTCAAGTGCGAGCTTTAAGTTGAGCATTGTTTGAGATAGGATGATCCAACTTTGTGCCTGATAAAATGTGTATCCTAAACTCTGAGAAACATGATGATGTACTTAATAGATTTAAGGTTTTTTTACAAATACAATAATTTTTACTGATGCCCAAATGTATAGCATAGTAAGACATAAATGATGACTTGCTAGAAAGAGTTTTTAATGAGGTAGAGGAGACTAGGTTTTGCAAGAGTAAAAACTAGATACATCATTCTATCAATTTTTTTATATTGTGGAGAAACGAGTTATGTATCAAGCTCTGTATATGACAATGATTTCCACATGGAAGTGAAAATTTTCTTTAATTGCTGTGATGTCATAGAAAATGGGCTGCTCTTTGAAGGTGCTTCACCTAGATCTAGATTAGAGATTTAGCAAAGAAACTCAAACAGATTTATGGTTGACTGGACGAGAGAATTTAGGGAGAGGGCAATAGAGATCAATCACAAAGCAATTGAAAACAGAAAGTAATATCTCTCAAGTTGAATTGTGCCATGTCCATAGTGCAGTAAGATAAAGGACTACATGTCGAGCTGTTTGGGTAACTATTAGGGAACTAACTCTTCACTATAGAACACTTATAGATTTCTTTCTCATTGTTCCCCTATTAATGTCTGAAGATGTTGGGATTCCTTGAATTTAGGTTATGAATGGGATATTGGTCATTTTCATGGTGCTCAACGACCAGATGTGGATTGCTTTAGAAGCACTTCATTTGGAACATCTCCAACTGAGGTAATGGTGTTACATTGCCTACTTCAAATTTTGTTTTGACTTTTATGTATGGTTGCATGTTTAGATCCCTGTTAGACAGCATATTGTTAAGTTTTTCTTTTTTTCACAAATAGTTTTGCAGTCCCATCCAAAATTCATGAATGTATGTTAAAACAAATTAGAAGTCCTATTATAAGTAAAACGATAATTGAGGAGGTTTTAAATTGGACAATTTTGGAAGGTTCAAAATTGGCGAACAAGTCATATAGGATTTAGGTGATGATTTTGTATAGAGGAATTATCATAAGAATAAACTGGTAAGCTTGTTGTAGAGAGTTCTCATGCTGTGGTATGGTTTGCGGTAGTGCCTGTAATGCCTTTTACTGCATTGATGCATTGCATAAATTTGGAAGTTTCAAATGACGTTTAGGGAGACAACTCAAGTAGCTACAGGAAGAGGAGACTTGAATATTCTTTTACCTCACATCCACATTTGTGAGGTAATTCATCCCCAATTTAAAGTCTCCAAGAGAAACAAACAAACGAAATACACTATTCAAGTTCTGTTACATTTGAAAAGATCTTTGAATAGCTACTAATGGTTCAATACCAAAACAATATCCCAAACTGGATCTCATGGCTTCAACCAATTTAGAATCTTTAAATAGCTAGTAAACCACATCTAGCCTCACACATTTGAACAAATCAACCATTAGTTTCAATATATTATATAGTTCAGTTGACAACATTAGTTAAATCAAGATTGCTCAAAGTGTTGGCTGTTGCATTTGTGGCAATTTCAAGCTTTTATTGCAATTTTAATTCCAGACCTTACTCGTTAGAGAGAATCTTAATTCTCCCTGTTAAATAGAGTTTACATATGTTATCTTGTTTGAATAAAATACTTATAACCTAAGTAAATTAAGACGGGGACTCTAAATAATGAAAGACTCTTAATATCTCTCTACAAATACTTTTAATTAAAAAAGATCTTCTAAAGATATAAAATACTCATAACTAAAATCTCCTAATAAAATAATAAAAAACTAATCTTTTAATAATTACTTTGCCTCTAATATTACTCCCCTCCTAAACAATAATTACTTTGCCGGTCCAATTTAAAGACTATTAAAAATTTTAAAAAATTAATTTAAAAAAAAAACTCGATTCAACCATCGGTTTTTTAGCCGGTTCAATCTATTCAATTGGTGGTTCAACCGATTTGTACCGGTTCTCAATTTAACTGGTTCAAAGACATTCTCTGGACCAATCCCTTGGTCGGTTCCCAGTCCAATCGACTGGTCCGGTCTGGTTCTAATAACACTATAAATTAAAGGGTCTTCTGTTCCATCAAAAGTTGGAAAATCTAACTTCATGTATCGTGGAACCACTCTGAATCTTGTCGCTGTCTCTAATCGGTTTTCCTGTTTCTCTAATCGACTTTCGTTTTTGTCAACATTGCTGTTATTGCTGTCAAACCCTTTTCCCTTATCAAAGTTTTGATTGGAAATCATCAATTCCCCCATCTGTAGCATGAACTGATTGATCTTCAACTCTATTTATGCTTTAAACAACTCCAACTCCTCTCTTGTAATGGAACGTCCATTGTTCCTGGCTCTGATACCAAATTGTTACAGCCTCGACGGATGAATATTGTCACCGGAGGATTCACAGGCAATCTGTTTGTCTTGTTAGGGTTCTTTCCTTGTTTTTTACCTCTTCCTCACGAATGACCTATGTTGAACAAGTGGAACTCCTTGAAGGGAATTCCCGACCTTAAGACCTGTTAGAAAGAATCTTAAATCTCGTAAAATTTGCTTAATATGACTTCATTTTATTTCTAGCAATAGACCTCTTAAATAGAGGTTAATAGGTTTACTTGTTTGAATAAAATACTTATAACCTAAGTCAATTAAAACAAGGACTTTAAATAAAGAAAAACTCCTAATATCTCTCTAAAAATACTTTTAATTTAAAAAGATCTCCTAAAAATATAAAATACTCATAAATAAAATCTCCTGATAAAATAGTAATAAACTAATCTAATAATAATTACTTACGTCTAACATTTAATGGTGTAAATAGCATTTAGAGAGTGTGGTTGATTTTGATATGCTCATATGATTTTATATAGGATTTTGATTTTGTAGCTGAAAACTAACTTGCTGGAACAAAGCAGGTCAAAGACATGCATTCTACCGTAGTGGCATGTGGATCATTCTTTTCTTTTCCTTTTTCTTCTTTCCTTTATGGGCTTTTATGTCTTTCTTTCTGAATGCTGGCTATTATCTCTTCTCTCACATTTGCAGGGTGTTGCTTCAGATCAGCTATTACAAGTTGATAAAGAAAAAACTGATATTTTGATGTATTGCACAGGAGGTATACGTTGTGATGTATATTCAACAATCTTAAGGTAACCTGCTGTTCTGTTCTGTCCTGTTCTTTTCATTTCTTTTCTGTAATTATGCTTGAAACTTAGAGCTTTACACCAGAATTGAAAAATGCATATAAAACTTAAACACGCACATTAAATTACAAATCTAATATTTCAACATTAAAAATAATAAAATTTAAAATAAAAATTATAGAAGTAAAAGGAATGGCATAGGTGTAACATAGTATCTTAATGCCAACTAATTCAATGGGCATACATTAAGCAAACCGTCCAACATACAACATTTCAATATCACGACTTTTAGAATTCTTAAGTTATTCTTTGGCTAAAGAGTAAGGGCTTCTAGGAACATATACATGGGATGTAGAATGACATCATACAGATGGAACAATATGGTAATTTCTGAAAAATGAGGACATTTCATAGTGGTTTATTGCAATAAAAATACATTAGATATATAAATATGCTTTATTTGCGTTTTCTCACTATACTTATAATTAATTTTAAGCAAGTTCAAACTAAATGATCGTTTAAAACAAATAAAATGATTTTAAAACAGTTCACTAATTACATTAATAGATTGTTAATTTAGCTATCTTGAACATGCTTTTCTAAATAGGTTGCACTGTCAGTTTGGGGCTTTAAACATTGAAATATGTTTAAGCCAAATGCTTTGCCCAAACACCTTAAAACACCATTAAACCAACCAAAATTATATGCCCAATGGCACTTAAGATTTGTTGTCTCCGTAAATCCAAGTAGTATCATTCTCTTCAGAACCCTAACTAGCTTTTCCTCCCTCTTTACTTCTTCAATGGTTCACATCAAACTTGTTCTAGCAAAATCATGAATGGTTAATTGTAGTGCAGTAATTGGAGGTTGTATGCTTATTTACGAGTAAATTCCACCCACCCATATAACTTGCACTTTTCTTTTTCCCGGTAGCATCTTGTGTTTTTTTGTCTCAACTAGCAGCCTATGATTGAATTTTAGTACTCTGCCATTAATTTTACCTGGTGAAAAAAATCAAAATTCTGAAGTATCTGTGAAAAAAAATCAAAATTCTGAAGTATCTTATTTGTTCACCTTTAAGCTCTATTTCTCTTTTGGATAACATTAAAAGCTTAACCCTTTATTGCTATAGAAACTTAACCACATCATGCTTAATTAAGAGAAAAAAATCTTAGGGTGCTATGAGGAAAAGCTTGAAATATAAGCGGTGTTTTTGTTGTATCTAACTACATAAAAACAGAATGCAAAAAAAAAAAAAAAAAAAAAAAAGAAGGGTAACTGATAACATGTATCCCATTTGGATTTAAATTGTGGTTGGGAATGTGAATTTCTTTCACATCCTGTTATTGCTATTGTGGACAAATGGATGTTACCACGGTAAAAAATAAAGGCTATGAATATCGGGGGTGAGGAGAGTGGAAACTGTTAGATAGCAACCTGAACCTTGTGTTACGGCCGCTATTTAAATCCTTGATCTAACATGGATATGACACTGATATGTGGGGGCTGCAGTGTGTTCTGTAAAGAGGGAATGCTCAATCTTAGTAACGATGCAAATTGTATTTATTGGTAGGAAGAGAAAACATAATGAGATACATCTTAGCTGTGATTGAATTACTTTGCAAGTCAATGTACTATAGAAAATTTCCCACTCTAACAAGATAGTCCATTTTTATGTTAGACAACAGGGTTTTCAAAATTTGTACACCTTGGAGGGAGGGGTATCTCATTACCTCAAAACTGAAGGTCCTGTAAAATGGATTGGGAACTTATTCACATTTGACTCTCGTCTTTCTCTCCCACCATCTGCCTATAACCATGAAACAATGATTGAAGCCAGCATGACTCAGCAAGCATCCAGTGATAAATTTGCTAAATGCTACGTTTGCAATTCACAAGTTTCTGAGTTAAGGCACCGGAACTGTGCCAATCTTGACTGCAACTTTCTTTTCTTGTAAGTTTCTCTCCCCTTTTATTGCGTATTTGGCCTGCATAAATTGTGAAGGTTTAGCTCATGCTAGAAATGCACGTCACACAAATAACCTAACCAGGTTATTGTGGCTGTTTCAATATAGCCATTAAACACAATTTACCTATGGACTGAATCAATCATATCAATTATGTTGGTTCTATAGTTCTAGCATGTGATTTTAACTCTAAATTTGTGGACATATGGGAATTCTTGAAAGATCATGCATAGAGGACTGATGGCAGCCTATTCAAAGAAGTGAAACTTCTTATCTTGGTAGTGGAAAATATAATGTTTAAATCACATTGTTTTCTTTTTTGTGTTTATTTCTAGCTTTCTCACTGGTCATCATACTTGTTCTACATTTATTTATTTATTTTTGAGGGGGAGGGGTGATAAACCATAAAAGTTTAGCAAAGTCAAAGGTCTTCTCACATCCTTTTTTCTTCTTTTTCTTTTTCCTTCTATCAAGATAAGGATTACTCCAATAAAAAACCGCAATATATAACTTATATGTTTTTATATTTTCATGTAGAAAATATTCAAAGTTTACATATATAATCAATTATTTGAGTAAAATTCATATTATTACTCAAAAATGTCTAGTCAATTTTCAGACTCATTTTATATCCCCTAAATGTAATAAAAAGGTTGAAGTGTTATAAAATGTAAATAATTACCATGCTGAAACCGATTTCAAGGGCCTAAAGAAAATCTTAGCGCAGGTAATCGGGTTAGAATGGTGCCCAAGTCTGCTTTTTTTGTGTGTGTGTGTGTGTTGAATTAGTGACTATTAAGTATTCAACCTTTTCAAATTGATACAAATAAGGAATTAATTACATGGTCGGTAATCTAGTCCTTAAAATTTAAGCCTATTAAGTATTCAACTCTAAAGACCAGTAATCTAATCCCTAAATATCAGTAGTAATCAAATCAGGTCAGTTGTCATCAGCTGTCAACGCATGGTCAAGCATTCTGCTGTGGCTCGGTCTTGACTCTAATGCTAAAGGAACGGTTAAAAATAAAATGTTGATGATAGTTGCTGATAGAATAAATTTCTAAGAGGGAAGGAATAAGAAAAAGATGGAAGAGCGAAGAATGTTGAAATTTTGAATTATGCTAAAGGAACAGTTAGGTAAGAAGTGTGGAGCATGTTCAGATCTTGATACCCTATGAGGCATCTAATTTAAAACCACTTGTGACTAAATGGGCAAAAGTAGTGTTTTTCTATCATCTTATATTCAAGGTCAACCTCCCCATTTATTGTCTATTAGTGTTTAGGTAGGATGCTTAACATTGAGTCAAGGCCCCGAGTATACTTTGTTCATCTTGCCTAACCCCATGTGAGGTCGATGACTCTTTGTGAGGCTGTTTACGTGTAGGCCTTTGTTGAGTTACATGTGAGAGGGAGTGTGAAGTGGTATTACCTCAAATCTATTAAGTTTATTGTGATCTTGATTCAAGTTGCTGATTAATTTTAGGTTGGATGCTTAACAGTTTATGTTACCATTGTGTGGTTCATTCTTTACTTTTTGATGTTGATTTTTTGATTGGTTTATAAATAAACTTATATATTTTGAAGCCTCCCTTTGGAGTTTATTTCCTCTCTTCATTTATTTGGATGGTGTAATGACTAGATGGTACTTAGTTTGGTGGTTATATTTAACAAGCGTTCCCAGTCAAACTTTCTGCTTTTATCTTGATTCTCAATCTGTATAAGATTAGATGGTATTGGGATTGAAAATCTCAATAAATGAGAGCCTGAAGACCCACCCCCTTTAAGCCCTTATCAAAGTCAAAGGTTTTGCTTGTTTTATATAAAACTTTGTTGATGAATATTTGTTTGGAGTTTTGCTTGAGTCGGTCAAGCAAAATTATTAGTTGATCTTAGTTTGCTTGGTTTTATTTTATAAGCCTTGCCCATTCTTTTCTCTGCTATCTTCTTCTTCAATCTGTATAGAATAAATGAATGGTATTGGCTTGAAAATCTCAGTAAATAAAAGCATGAAGACCTAGCCCCTTTAACACCATGTCGAAGACGAAAGTCTTGCTTGTTTTATGGAAGATTGTTTACGAGTAATTTCTTTGGAGTTTGCTTGAGTTTGTCAAGAAAAGTTACCTCTTGATATGAAAAGTCAATCCAGTTTGATCTAGGAACATTGGGTTTTGCTTGAAGTATTATGGAAAATTATTGATGGTAATGAAAAACTGTTGATGATAATGATAACTTTGTGATCATTCAAATTTTGGGAAGTTTTGTGTTTTTAGAAATATCATATTTCGGTGGAACAAATGTATTTTTTTACATAAAATATTTACTTTCCAAACGTTCGTTTTAGGTAAATAACTGATGGGTAAATTGTATTTATCTCTACTATCCAGATGTTGTGAAAACTGTGTGATGGATTTGGGAGGATGTTGTTGTTACAATTGCATGACTGCGCCCCGACGCAGACCTGTTTTACCGGGGTTTCAAAGATACAAAAAGTGGCATGTGTATCGAGATCAGAAAGTCGAAGCTTGAGCTCAATGAAGAATTCACGATTAGGATGTTTTTGAGGTAATCATCCATAATCTACCACAATTTTGTGGTACCTTATAATCTTGTTAGAATCTAGTTATTGTATCTAGAAAACCTGCAATTTTTAAGTTTGCAACAGTTTTTGCAATGCTATGTTGCAAATGGTCACTGTAGTCTAGCACTTTCATTATAATTTTATATTTCAGCAAACAAGCAACTTAAAATATCAACAGAAACAAGAAGAAATCTAAATTAAAAGTTAATAAGAAAAATAATATGGATTAAGAGATTGCGAAAAATATTCAAATGAAAATTGAACACAAATATATCCAGTGAAAGGCAAATTAAAAACAAATTTGGGGATTTCATAGCTCTCCTAAGAGGATGATCAAAGCCTTACCACTTTGTTTTGAAACGCAGATTTGCATAACGCTATATAGGAAATCAAGTCCATTAATAAGCAAGACAAAGACTGGAAACCCCAATCAACATAATAACACTGGCTTTAACCTCCACGGTGAATTGTCTCACCGTCTTTATTTTATTATTTCTTGTTTTTACTTCCACCGGCAGTGTTACCTCCAGCCGCCGCCTTTTCTTGTAAGGCCTTTGCATCTCTTTCCCAGCGTTGTTCAGGGGTCAATCCATCGTCCTTGGATTTTCAATCTACAAAAGATCCAACTTCTTGCTTTTTCTATGTTTGTGCTCAATCAAATTCCATGTTTTAGTGAATTTAAGAGAAGATTGGGTGATACTTTTATGGTTTCACAATATATATTCAGTTTTCATTCATTTGAAATCTTTTTTTAATCTCTTGATCGCTATTATGATGATCATCATCGTTTGATTTTGATTTCTTCTTCTCTCTCCATGTATAATATTTTTCCTTGGAAAAGCTTAGATGAAATGAAACTGCAAAGGAAAAAATAATTGATTCTTTTAACCATGGCTTAAGAGATAATGACATATATAATGCTGACATGGAAGTTCATTCTTTTAAGAATGAAGTAAAGTCAAGGAAAATGTGAAGTTAATGTGCATTGACTATTGTAATTTTCTGTAACGAAGTTAATGTTCCAGCAATATATATTTCAAATTAGGAAGCTAAGTTTGGATTGGGTGAAATGGATTTTTATAGAAGTTTCCGTCAAATAATTATTTTGTGAAGCCAAGAATGGAGGGGGGAAAATAAGCCATTTTTTCTTTTGAGAGAAGTGATACACCAAATCGGGCAAACGACTTTTGTTCAACATAATTACAACCTAAAATTATTTAAGAATTAATATCAATACCAGATGAGCCTTCACTTTAATAGTAATGCACAAATATGGAAAACTAAAACGCATGGGTTCAATCTTTTTTATATCTATATATATTTTCTACATAAAATATATAAAATGATAAATCTCGGAAATCATACAATTCAATTGATACCAACAAGTATAGATTAATAGTATCCCTAATTTAAAGCATAAATGTTTTTAAATGGTAAAAGTACCATAGAGACTTTTGTACAAGAGTCAAATTGCATTGTCTCCTCTACTCAAAATGGGCAAATTAGTCTCCATACAAAGAGCAACTGGTTGTTCTATTGAAAATTACATTCATTTTTATTGTTAAAAATTGTCCCATATATGTCAGAACGAGGTACATGTGACATACAACGTATAATTGATTGACACGCCAATTTTTAGCGGTAAAAATGAAGGGATTTTTTAATAAAAATGATTCGTTTGCTCTTTACACTGAGATACAATGATTATTTTACTCTTTTTTTAGTAAAGAGGACAAAATACAATTTCTCCCACAATTTGATAGGTCTAAGCGTTGCTAGCTATCCTACCGTGGATTGAGCGAACACAGTTGTTTTTAGTCCCTTGAATGGAAGATGTTGTCCTAATGAAAACTTGAAAACAGTGTTAGTCTTAGACGCAAATGGTTAAGAGAAAATGGTTATTGCAATTCTGAAAATATTGAAAAGGAACGGCTTGTGAGGAACGTTTGTCCAAGAATCTATTAAAGAAAAAAAGTGAAAAATAAAATAACCCAAAGAGAGGCGACTTTGAATACTTTATATAGCAATCATGATAAGCGTAACTAGTGGGGAGTGTAAAAAGAAATGGCACCATTGGGATTACCTCCTGGTTTTAGGTTCCATCCCACTGATGAAGAGCTGGTGAATTACTATCTCAAAAGGAAAATAAATAGGCAAGAAATCGAACTCGACATCATCCCCGAAGTTGATCTCTACAAATGTGAACCATGGGAGTTAGCAGGTCTCTCTCATTTCTACGTCTCATTTCTATGTTTATTTCTCTACCACTTGCCTTGATTCTTACGTATTATTTTCACAGAAAAATCATTTTTTCCAAGTAGAGATCCGGAGTGGTACTTCTTTGGACCCCGTGATCGAAAATACCCGAATGGGTTCAGGACGAACAGGGCGACAAGGGCGGGATATTGGAAATCTACAGGGAAGGATAGGAGGGTTAGTTGCCAGAATCGAGCCATTGGAATGAAGAAGACACTGGTTTACTACCAAGGCCGTGCCCCTCAAGGAATCAGGACCGATTGGGTAATGCATGAATACCGGCTCGACGATAATGAATGCGAGGGCACCTGTGGGATTCAGGTAGTTGCTGCATCATAAACTTAACATCCATGATAAAGATAACAAGCATAACAGGACACAAAACGAATGGTTGAACTCGTCAGTTGCTTGCTTTAGTATGAGATTATTATTCACCAATTAATCAGGATTTCAACTGCATTCATCATAGCATTTTCAGTCTCATCCTAGGTTTTCAATTACTCACGGTAAACAATAGTGAAGAGAAGAATAGAAATCCATGCTACAAGCTCCGGCAACGGCGGAACGTGCCACTGAGTTTTGGCGGCCAATTTAAAATTGTTAAAAATTTTAGGGGTCTAATTGAGTTTTTAAACTTTTGAGGGACTTAATAAAAAATTTTAAAAATTTTGAGGTTTTAATTAATATTTTTCAAATGTTTTTCAAACTTTCGAACTTTCGAGGCACCCCTCTGGCTCCAATGTTGTTTTGCCTCCTGCATGAATTCCTACTTTTCCTCTATCTTTTTTTTTATTGCTATGTTTCAACAAACACAAAAAATTTAATGTTGTTTGAATCTGATCGGATCGGTCGGTCAAATCGGTTGAATCGAAAATTAATTCAGAGAAAGACTTTGAACCGGTTGATCTAGGAATCGATACGAACCGGTTGATCTGGGTAAAAAATAGGTTGAATTGATGATCTGACCGATTCGACCACCAATTTGATTTAAAAAAAAAATCCACCCCGAAACAGGAGTGTTGACAATTCTTTAGGATTTAGACCTAAGATCATGAAAAGCAATTACTTGCTTTAGTTGTCTTCCCTAAATTGCTGAATCTTATGAAATGTAGAGACGTGGGCAATGCATGACTTGCATGCAAAGTTAGGGCATTTAGGCACACTTTTACTTTATCATGATTTTTTTTATAAATAAATCCAAACAAAAATGGGTGACATATTCCTTACTTGCAGATCTCTAAAGTAGGAAATGTTTTGTCTTACTTTGCCTTTTCTAATAAGACAAAACCATTCTCCTCTCTCATCTCTTCAAGGTTTAATTACTATAATTTGATATAATATTTACTTTATTTCTCTTTTCTTTATATATTTTAATTATGTTTAAATTATATAAAAATTTTCATGTTGATTATTCATATTATATAAGTTTAATGCATTTCTTATCTACACTAATTAGAAGTCTTTGATTGAACTTAATGCTCCGAGTTAACGGTACTAATTTTATTATAAAAAAACTTAAATTCTAAAATAAAAATTATTATATAATAATTTTATTTTTTTAATTGAGTTTATTGTTACAAGGTAAAATATATCAACTTGTTAAGTAAATTATAAAAAAATTTACAAAACAAAGGTGTGTAATTATAAAGAGATTTTACTATTTTTAAATTCACTACCTATTTTTTTAATCGCCACTAATAAAATTTTGAAATAATAATTTATTTTATTTACAAAGAAAATAGTCATTTTAGTTTTCTATTTAATTTTTCGCCTATTTTAGTTCTTAAACTTGCATTGTTTCTCGAATCACTCCAAAATAGATGAAATAATTTTATAATTTCTTTTTTGATTTTTAAAAAATATTAATTACTGGTGTGGCACTCATGTGGCAATCCACTTGTATGCCACATCAGCAAAGTTAACAAAAATTAACTTTTTTACCCATTTTGAAATGATTTGATAAATAGCACAAATATAAAAGTTAAAAGAGACAAAAATTAAATAAAAGACTAAAATAAATTATTCTTTTAAGTTGACATTATGGCTAAAACTTTTCCATACATTGTTAAGATTAAAAAAAAATCATCTAAACAGTGGTATGCCATATTTCTAATGTATATTGTATGTGTATATTTTAATTTTTTTTACAGTGTATTTGAATTGTATAATATGGTAGTGTCCACAATTATTCTAACTTGTAACTACATCCCAACACCATTAAAAGTTATATTCCAAACATATATATTTTGACACCTTTATAAGCAGAGGTGTTCATGAGTTAGGTCAAACCCTGACAAAAATCTAAGCACGGTTAATAGGTTCGGTCTGAAAATGGGCTTAAATTTTTACTCAAGTTTGATCCAGATAAAAATGTTAAATCTCAATTTGGTCTGTCCGTATTAAAATTTTTTATTTTATTTATTTATATAAAAAAATTAAAAATATAATTCATCAAAACACTAAAAATATTAAAATAAATGTTTCTCAACAAATTGAAAATAAATTTTAAAAAAGGTCTTGATATTTAAATAACACTAAGATATAGGTGCAATTTAACGAGTAAATTCCTCTAAATTAGTAGCAAAATTAACAATAAAACAAGAGTTATACAATGTCCAAACAATAATAACAAAATAGTAGCAACGTAATAGTGAAATAACAGTAAAATATTGGGAAAACAATAAGAAAATAACAACAAAATAAGAAGTTATTTTTTACAAATTCGGGTGGACAAAAAAGCTTTACTTAAGACTTGACCCATTTTTTAAACAAGTCTTATTTTTTATCCAAACTCATTTTTTAAACTTATATTTTTACCTAAATTTTTTCAGTTTTTGGTTCATCCGCACGTAAAACTTTACTTATAAGCCAATGAATTTGCTGTTTTATTTATTTATTCATTATGTTGCTATGTTTTGTTTAATTCCTCGATTTGGGTAAAGATTTGTGAAGAAAATGAACATTGGTAGCCAATATTTTAATGCCTCTCCATCAACAGTTTCAATGGATGTTTGTCCTGTATTTGTGTGTTTTTTCGTGTTAAAATTTTTCGAGATTTAAATCATTTTCTATTTTCAACATATTAATAATATTGATTATTAGTGAGATTCAATGTAATTCTTTTTTATTAAGTATTATTTTCATTTAATTAAAAATGATTAATAATTTTTTATGCAAAATTTAAATATTTCCACTTATGATTTTTATTTCATTTAGGAATAAAACTATTTTTACTAAAATTTGAGACAAGATGTTGTTATAAAAAAAACTAAATTAATAAATAATGTATTTCATAGTTTATTGTTGTTATTGTTATAGAGGATAAAAATAAAACATAAAAATAAAAAAATTCTATAATAAATTTGACTATTATAATGAAATGTTGTTGTAGAGAAATCTAGCTGTATATAACTTTTGACAAGTTTGTAATATGTGTTATATGGATTTAAGCACGTGCACATCTTAGTGTCATATTCATTTCATGTCGTATTATGTTTTATGTCATGCAATTAAATTATAGGTTAAAATATACCATTAGTCTCTACACTTTAATAAAATTTGAGATTTAGTCACTATACTTAAAAAGTTAAAAAAAAAAACTCAAGTCATCCTACTCTCTTGATTTAAAAATCCAGTCCAATCATTGAAATTGTAAATAATTTTCATTAAAATTTGTCAATTTGACATGTTGATTAGGCCATCCTCATGTGATGTGGACGAAAAATAAACATGTTACGTTGGCAATTTTTAATTGGAATTACCAATTATGATAATGATTGAACTAGGATTCTTAAACCGAAAAAGTAAGAGGAATGAAATTTTGACTATTAAATTATAGGGACTAAATCTCAAATTTTGTAAAAGTAGAGTGACTAACAGCACAATTTAACCTAAATGATATGAATAGGAAGTAAAGAGAAGTGGTTATTGGCAGGATTCTTATGCGCTATGTCGGGTGTTCAAGAAAAATGGCATGACGGGGTCGGAAACAGAAGAGCAAGGGCAGAGTAGTTTAACGGTAATGGATCAGTACTGCTCGCAAGGTGTAATTATGAATGATTCGGAAACCATGTATGGGGAAGTCCCCATAGGCGCCTCCTCATCTTCATGCATGGAAGAGGAAGAAGATAAAGATGATTCATGGATGCAGTTTATCACTGATGATCCATGGTGCTCTTCTAACTGTACTGCTGCCATGGCTGGGGATGAACTTTCTAATACTGGCTTTTACAATCTAAATTAATTTTGAGATGGTGAATATACAACACAAAATTAATTGGGTAATTATGTTTCTTGAAATAAGACGCAAATATTACACTGTAAAATCTCTGATATTTTTCTCTCATTCATTAGGAGATTAGTTTCTCTGATTGGGTGTAATCACTTGGGGCCTCATTATTATTAGTATTATTAAGACAATAACTACATTATGCTCAGCTTCGGCTTTTATTATTAGTCTCTCACCCATAAATCAGATCAGATATAATTCATCATCTTATTCCTTTTATGAAAAAACCTAATTCCACCAATTAATTACATATCCAAAAACCTAAAATTACACCTAATTTAATTTTTGCAAATTTACTTCATCATCGACTTGAAACTTTGTATTCTTTACATTTTGGTCCAAATCGACCTCGGTTTAGCAAATAAGATTTCATAAATTTGTATAAGACTTGGAATTGATTATATAATGATTAATAGGCATGAAGTACTTGTAATTAAATGTATATTGATTATTCAATTGACTGTTATAAATTGCAGTTGCTCTAGCAACAAATGTGATATCTTGTAATTGAATTTTCAGCTCTTTTAACTTCGTTGGTGCCATACGGTACAAGGCAATTAACACGAGAGCTATACCTGGGTAAACTTAAATTGCAAACTCAACCTCACGATCAGGAGGCAATTTCGACAATTTTCTTCTAGGAACTCACATATTGTTCGTATCTTGCTTATTTGGCTTTCATCTGAGTTCGAGTTAATAATATAGGCTAAATATGCTTCGCAACCTTGATTCAGAAGCTCATTAGCTCAAACCGATGAAATGATATGAGTAGAACCACTCGATCTGATGTCTTTGACTTCAATAATTTCGCCTTCCGGACTTTGGACAAAAAACTTCTTTTTATGGAAGTCCAAAATCACATCATGTTTAGTTAACCAGTCTATTTCCAGAATTACATCAAAATCGCTAGACGACATGATCAACAAATCAATAAGAAACAATCTATTATGGATTTCTAATGGGCACCGCCTACACACTTGGTCAACAAGCACGGTTTGTCTCAAATGACTTGAAACAACTATTGCTACTTTTGATATCTCAGATTTCAAATTCTCTGATGAAGCTAGAATTTGTATAAGAAGCATAAAGCTAGGGTCAATTAAAGCATGCACAGGTGCTGAATATAAAAGAATATACTTGTTACAACATCGGTAGCATCACCCTCTTCTCGGGTTCGGATCATGTAGGCTCACACAGTTGTTGAACTGCCAACTCGGTTCCTCTTCTCTGACTACCCCTCGATACAAAACCACCACGAGGATTTCCTCTACCTCTAATTGCAGGAGTGAACCTCTGAGTGGTAACAAGAGGATCATTATCATTCCTCAAACAATCTCAAGCAAAGTGTTCTTGAAACCCACATCAATTGAAAGAAAGGGATAACCTAACCTTTTCCTACAAAACTGACTTGAACCAAGCAAAAGTGATCTAAAATATCTTACGATAGTTATGTACTTACTCTGGTCATAAAGTTAATAATAATACTAATATTTGTTTTTTTTTACTAATGTTGAGAGCGCTTTGCCAGATCAATTCACTAGATTCTTGAGCTTTAGGAGAGTTGATGGTTTAACTATTTATTTAGGTGTTCTGTTATTTCATAAAAGGGTTATAAGTTGCACATATAAATTTATTATTGACTTTAGCTAAAAATGGGTGTTATTTGCTTATCTTAATTATCTTATGAAAATGGCACTGATTCCAATTGGAATTTGCAAGGAGATTGATAAACTAGTGAGTATCTTCATTTGATTCGCATACAAAGTGAAATTTGCCTTTGTTAATTGGAATTCTTTGTGTCAACCTATTAAATGCGATGGATTAGGATTAAGGCATTTGGTTGAACACTACAAGTCTACGATTTTGAAGATAGGGTATAATATAGTAACAAAAACTTCAGCTTCATGGGTTCGGGTTGTTGGAAGAAAATACAAATTGAAGTTGTCCTGTGAACATTGATAAGCCAAAAGTGCTCGATCCTATATTTAACAATTAGTATCAAAGATTTGGAATCAAATTCGGAATAACTTGCGCTGGTCAATAGGCAATGGAAGACGAGTCCAATTTTGGCTTGATAGCTGGACATCCGATCTTAAGCTGTTAAAGAACTATTGCCATAATGTAGATAAAGAGAACATGAGGTTTTGGATAATACAATGGTGGACTGAACATAGAGACCGGAACTAGGAGGTTATACAACGGGAATTAGGTCAACCAATCATTACAAGGATTGTGACTATTTGGCCTCTTGAAGAACGTAATGGTGAAGCCCATGACCAGTTCTGGAGGTTGTCTAGAGGTGTGGCCGCCCAGGGCCCAAAATTGAAAGGGGTCTAAAATATTGTTTTCTAGTTTTTAAGGGGCTTAAAAAGTTATTTTTTTTAACTTTTAAAGGTTAAAAAAAATTTACTAACTTTTAAGGGTCCAAAAGTTTTTTTTACCAATTTTTAAGGGACTTAAAAAAAATTTCATCAACTTTTAAGGAACCTAAAACCCCATTTTATAGTTTTACCTAGGGCCCCAAAAATGTCAAAAGCGAGCCTGGTGAAGCCTCATGCTTTTGAAGGTAGGCGGAGGATGGGAATTACTCAACATACGTAAAAAAAAAAAAAAAAAAGGTCGAACACGGTCACGATGGATAGAGACCCCGGATTGAAAAACTAAAGTTGAGAGTGAAAGGGGAAGCAGAGTTTTAGATTTTTTTTCCCTCGAAAGTTTTTTTTCGTGAAAGGAAATGAAAAGTTTTTTTGAAGCTTGAAAATTTTAGGGTTTTTGTGAAAAGAAATAAAAGGTTTTTTTAAGCCTGAAAGTTTTAAGATTATCCTGAAAGGAAATGAAAGGTTTTTCTTCTTAGATAAATTTGAAGCAATCCAAGGTCCTGTCTTGGGCTATTTGTAATTAATTCAAAATATTGGGTTGGATTTAATTTTCGTTTATTATTGTAGGCAGCCCAAGGTCCTGTCTTGGGCTATTTGTAAATTAATTTAAAATATTAAGTTGGGTATAAAGTTTTAGATTTTTTCAAAAAAAAAAGAAGTAAAGTAAATTACCAAAAAAGTATAAATGTATTAGTATGTTTTGTAATATTTTATGTTATGGCAAGAGAATTTAATGGAAAAGAATCCATTATATTTTAATGAAAAATATTAATATTTTTATTCATAAAGTACTTTTTTATTGTCATATCTAGTCATATTTGTGTCCCCATTTTTTAAAATTTACTATGTTACTATGTCTGTATTGTGTCGTACCCTTATTGCGTATCGGTGCCCTCATAGCTGGTTATATGCTCCTAAAGGGAGAAAACTAGGACCCGTAAATGCAATTTGGTGAAAAGTTTGGGAGATAGGCGCTCCCAAAGAGTTGAACAGTTTTTATGGCTATTTGCCTAGAGTAGACTCTTGACTAATGAGGAAAGAAGTAGACGTGGTATGATGGATTATGCTTCATGTCGAGTTTGTGGTCATTGCGTGGAAACCATAGTTCATGCCATTCAAGAGTGTGATATGGGTAGAGCTGTGTGGGTAAGGATTATACCCCCAACGGGCAATTGACAGCTTCTTCTCCTTGCCTTTACAATACTAGTTTGTGGGAAATAGTGATATCAGGTTTTGAACTCTACTTTAACGAGGTGAAATAGATTCTTGGTTCGCAATCCTAGCTTGGATGATTTGAAAGAGAAGGAATGAAGTCGTTTTGGGGAAACCATGCCAGAGTGTGGAAACCATTTTGTCTCAACATGGAGCTGGGCAAAAAGCATTGAAGACAACGTATGTCTTTTGATTGAATGTAGTGGGAATAATATTGAGGTGCCTTAATGGCAGCCGCCCCCGACTGCTTGGTGCAAAGCTAATATAGATGGAGCAATGGCTACTAATTCTGGTATAACCGCTGTAAGGGGATTACTTCGCGACAGCAATGGAAGGCGACTGATAGGCATTTGTTCACCACTGCAAGCTGAGCTTTAGGGAATGATCGACGGCCTAAGAGTAGCATGGCAACAAGGAATTCGAAAGGTGATCATAGAATGTGATAATTTATTCGTACTAATGCTTCTGTCTAACCAAATGATAGAAGACTGAAGCTTCCCTTGGTGCGACAAATACGGCATTACCGCAGCTAGCAGTGAGAAACTGAGATTATGCACATCAGGAAAGATGATAACCAGTCAGATGACTTTATGGCGAAGCTGGGATTCAGATTGCAACAAAAGTTCCGACTAGAGCCAACGCTTCACTTGGTATTGAAGGCTTTCTTATTAGGGATCATCTAGCAATAGAGGAGTGGCTAATACTCTAGTGTTTTGATTATATCTCTTATTATTCCAAAAAATAATAATAAAGTAAATAAATAAAAAAGACATAATTATACCATTTTATAATTTTCTTTTTTTCTTTTATCTTTTAATCAAATAAGATTTCTCTTCTTCTTTTCATTCTATTTATTTTATTTTTATTTTTTTGCATTTAAAACATGCTCTGGTTTTTGGGTGCTTGAAAGTTAAAACAGGTATTCCACAATTGATAAGCTTGAAGAACTTAGCGGCCATGGAACGTGAACCGTGATCATCTGCTCTTCGTAATTGAACTCGGTCAGTGTCTCATCAATTTTGCAGGTCATCGGTTTCTTTGAAGCGTACACCCTCATTTCTCCACTTCCTTTTACTCCAATCCTTACCAGATTTTCACCATCACCCAGCATCGTCGACTGAATTGCACCACCGGTATTAAGCATGTTCACAAGCCCGATGGGAGCAAAGTGGATGTTCTTTCTTGGAAATATTGTCACAGGGGAAACAGTAAGTAGCTCGTAATTGAACGGCTCAAGTGAAACCTCTATTTTATCTGATGGTTTCATCAGCATTAGCTCCCTTTTCTGGTACATGTATACAGCAAAGATGCTCACACCATCCACCGAAACAGGGTTCTTGCCATTGCTCCATTCCACGTCTTTAGGGCTCGCAAAACAGCCTACCATGGCTGAAAACTGAGAGGCACTCTCATTCCTTCGAGATTCACGGGACCATCCACCCCCTTGACAGTTGAACAGTCCTAAAACTCCTGTATACTGATGCCAATGCAAATGATTAATTGACCAAAATAAAAATTTACTTATAATTTAGTGATTACAGTAAAATCTTACTTTGTTGAGGTTCCAAATCTTGAGCATTGTTTTCCCATCATGCAAAGGGTCTTCAAATAGGCAATCTCTTGTTGGGAGAGCATAGTGTTGGCATCTTAAGATGGATCCATCAGGCAATGCAAGGCTCTTTAGCAACTTGAAATTGTGTTGTCCGACTATGTCACTTATATAAATGGGTCCACCAGATATAGCTCGAGATGCGGCATGGAATTCAGCACATTGATGAGTTGATTGGAACATGTCCCAATCGGGTTGTATGAAATTGCCCATCCACAAGCTGTTGTAGGCACAGTGCACCATGTGGCAACCTTGAAGCCAATAGGTCCCATGTGGATCGCCTGAGGGGTCAGTGCACCAGAAATCATCACCTATGACAGCACAGAATGATATTACATTAAACCTAGACTTAATCCCATACTGTTTTTTTTTTTTTCTTATTTTAGTTTTCAAGTGCATACCAACACGACCAAGTGAAATGGCCTCTGTTCCAAGGAAAAAGAAGTCATTACAGTGCTCCATGCTAGCAATAATGCCATTTCCTTTGAAATGTTTCCTGATAGAAGCAGTTAAAGCCTTGTAATAAGCTTTGGCCAGATCTACACGTCCGCCGAACTCCTCCGCCAGCATCTCAAGCAACTGAAATACAGCAAATTAGCTTAATAGTATACGCAAAAGCCTGGTGAAAACTGGGGATTTGTTCATTTGTTGTACTGTGCATTAGAAGCATTTGAAATGTTACAAAATGAAAAATTAACTTGCTAAATTTAGTCAAACCAATAATGACAAAAAATTGGATTGTACCATCCAATTAGATTAAAAATTGATTGATACATAATCTAAAATAAAACAATAAATCGATTAGTCTATGAATTAATATAAAATTAATTGAATCAAATTAAAAATTAATTCAACTAGATTTTATAATCTTTTAATATATTTTTTTAATAATTAATTTAATTTAAACAGAATAAATCATCCAAATTCAATTCTAAATTTATTGGACAAAAGTAAATATCCAACAAAAGGAGCTTGCCAAATTGCCACCGCTAGCTTTAGCTATGTGATGACGAGTTTTTATTGTAAAGCCTGATCCTTGAAATGACGATCCAAAATTTTATGCACGTCATGCCAAATACGTTGTATTGGTACCCATCTCATTCTCACCGCTGACAATTATACCATTCACTCGCTCATCTAAATAGGGGACACGTGCCCAGACACCTGGTAATGGTGCTGTCGTGTACTAAACCCTGCAATCACAATTAACCAATCTTTTTGCACCACAGCCTCTTCATTCCTACCATGCAAATGCTATCTGAATTACATAAATATTACATTGGTCCATTTTTATTTATTAATGAAATAAATCTTAAAATTATACATAAAAATTTTAATTTGATCTATTTCTTATAAATTATTAATATAATTATTGATGTAACATTATTTTATGTTTATATATTGTATAATTAATTAATTATATTTATCCAATATAAAAATAAATTGATGTCTTTAGTTCTTTAAATATATATGATTAAATTAAAATTAAAATTTTAAGTATACATTTGAACCATAATTAGAGTTTCACGTATATAATTGTGCAAATTTAAAGTTCATATATATAGTTACACATTAAATTAAAATTCGTGTATAATTTTAAGATTTATTCATGATGTTTTACCTTCATACTCAACTCACTAATCAATCATTAGTGACGTCAGAGCCTTAATCTATATATATTTTTTAAAATTTTGTAAAAATAGTTAAATTTTAATTTTAATTATTTATCTTTAAATTTAAGATTTCATTTTTATATTTTAATTTTTAAGATAATTTGGTGTTTATACTTTTATAATGTTATTAATACATTCACATAATTAATATTTCTAAGTTTTGTATTAAAATATTATATAACCTTTTATAACTTGAATTTTCTAAAAATTTAATTTGTATACTTTAATTTTTGACTAATTTTACCCTTTAATTTACTTCTATAAGATCATTTAATTTAAATAATTAATATTGTTAATTATTTTAATTAAAATATCATGTTAATTTTTCTTAAGAATACTATTCTAAAAAAATTATTTTATCATGAAAATTTAAGTAAATATTTTAAGAAAAAATCATAATTAATATTTTCAATATTATTTTTATTGTTATATCACTATTAAATAAATATTTAAAAAATTAAAATCTCACTTGAGAATTTAATAAAAGAATCAACAATGGTAATAACAATTTTTAAATGAAGAAAGTAAATGATTAAATTTTTAAAAATAAAAGTAATTAAATTAAATTTTTAATTTACAAAAAAGTAGAAATTTATTCAAATTTATAATAATCCTGGAATAAAAGAAGAAAATCTTATAAGAGAGGTTGGAGAACTTACATGGATTACGTCAACCTTGACGCCATCAATCCCCACCGATTGAAGATGAGAGTGAAGTCCTTCATACATCTCGTGGACTACTTCCGGCGGGACCAAGCCTACCCCATTATTCACAATCTTGTCTACTGCTAAATCTTCCATTGTCATCTTCAACCCCTGCGACAATTTAGGCGTTACTACCTTCGCGGGTGGCATTCCTTGGACATTCGGTCTTATCCCACCCCAATATCCACATAATGCATGCCACACATACACATGTTCTATGGTCTTATATTCTTCTTTTAGGTCCCTAATAAAGGCACCCATCCCCTTCTTATTACCTAACTTAATACTTTCATACTCCCTAAACTTATAGTTTTCTTCCATTTTTATGAGCCTACACGGCATTTGCTCACCAGCTGAAGTTCGATTCATGCCGTCTTTATCGCTGATGGGGTCATCGTCATGACAAATGGACTGCCACCCATCATCAATAAGGACCATCCCAGGAGGGCAACCACCTTCAGCTAGGCCCTTCACCCCTTCCCAAACACCTTTAGGGTGTACATTAAGGTAAAAAGCATCCCAAGTGCACCAACCAAATTTGTCTACGACACCTGGTGGAGTTTTCTCTTCGAGAAGCTTGATGGTCCCCAGATGGTGCCTGGCCACCTTCATGGCCTCTTTGACGAGTTTATACGGATCATCACCAACATGCATATACAGACAACTCCGGAAAGTAGACCTAGACACCCGCGTGGACCCACTTTCCATGCAGATGTCTACATTGTCATCAATTCCTGGCTGGAGAGAAGCCCTGAAAGGGCCTTCAAGAAGTGGAAGGAGCAGAACGTAAGGACGTCCAGACTCATTTTTGTCCAACATCATCATCTGAGTCTCATGCTCCAAGTCTTTTCCACTGTTTCCAACCCAGTGGGTGGTCCACCAGACTTTGAACCTGAATATGCTCATGAACCTTATGCCACTGAGCTTGCCTATGGACACTACGTGTTGACTTTTTGGTTCCTCAGTGTCGAATCCAACAAAGCATCCTACTGCGCCCTTGGATTTGTCTAGAGGTGAAAACGGTGATGGGGTGGCTACAATGTTTTGAGGGACATTGGAGAGAATTGGTTGGCCATTAGCAAGGAAGTTTGTTCCTTTCAAGGTTATTGACATGAATACATGATCATCAGCTAGCCCTATTGCATCCAGGGCATTCTTGGTTATGCTTGGAGGAGCCATGGAATGATTGTGGTGATGTATGTCAAGTTTTGGTAGAGAAGGAGAGGTTGGCAAGGGAGACAAGGAAAATAATCTAGAATTTGAGTGAGAGCAATGCAGGGATACGCGGTGGTATTTATAGAGGGCTTTTAAGCTTTGTGTATACTGGAATGATTCCACAAACCAAAATATTTAAAGTTTCTCCAAGACTTTCTATACATTTTAATTTAATATTTTTGCTTTTCCCATTTAATTAAATAAAAAACATATAGTAATAAATATGAATATAATGAAAAATTTTAATCATAATAAAATATTTAGACTAACTAATAATATTATAAAAATTGATATATTAATTTATGTCAAAAATTTAAATATAGAAATCAAATTTTAAATTTAATAGTATAATATAAGGATCAAAACTGAAATTTGACCATTATTACTAATCTAAAAAATCAAAAGATTCTAACTGCCACGTGTTGCGTGAGATGGTTTATGGCATTCCTTTTGTATACAGTATCAGATTGTTGTTACTAGTTTTCTTCCCACGTGTAAAAAGAATGCATGCATTTATTTTTTTATATTATCCATACTTTGTCTTTTTATATGATATCTATCCATATTTATTTTTACTATTTTATGGCGTTAGTGTCACGGTACTGACATGAGCGTAATTTTATTTTTATATAATAAATCAATAAAATTTAATATTTAAATTAATTTGTTAACTATATTTTATAATTTAAATAAGAAATATTGTTTTGTATTAATTATTGTAATTAAAAATAAAATATTTAATAAATTAATTAAATATTAAACATATAAAATCACATAAAACCCATATAAAATAAAACATCCAGCATTTTTGTTTTTATCCCCTTTTTTTTAATTTTTACTGAAAAAATTGGTTTGGCATTAGTAACCATGCTAATAGCTAGCAAAAAAATAAAATATTGTAAATTAAGCAAAGTAAAAAAAAACCTACCAAGTAAAAATTATAATATACATATTTACTTTGTCTATATTTTCCTTTTAATCATAAAAACAAAATATTTTTGTGAATAGAAAAAATTGTTATATAGGAAGTCGGTAATAATTCAAAACTATGGTTAGAGGAGAGCCATGGGAAGAATCTAGCCATGGATATCACATTTGGGTAGAGAAGGGGACAAGGACGAGTGGGTAAATACTAGCAGTATGTTTAGTTGGGTTGAATGGATTATGGATTACAGGCGGAGTTGTGTAACACTCTATTATAACTGGACTAGGAATAACCATTCCTTACTCCCCTTCTGAATCCCAATTCAATGCAATTATTTCATTTATGCCCTCATTTATTCACGAGCTTCTTCCTTAACTAGCAAAACACTGAGATATTGAACCAAACT
The DNA here is from genome assembly GCF_007990345.1 of Gossypium hirsutum. Taxonomy (NCBI): domain Eukaryota; kingdom Viridiplantae; phylum Streptophyta; class Magnoliopsida; order Malvales; family Malvaceae; genus Gossypium; species Gossypium hirsutum. Next base: position 7,669,248 of record NC_053443.1, read on the forward strand.
AAAATTTTTGATTAAACCAATTTTGAACTAGTCTAACCGTGATTCTTAGAATTATAGGTCCAACTAGTTCACAGCAAATAAATTATTAAAAATATATAAAAATTGATTCAATTAATTTTTTAGCCTGTTCAACCGGTTTGTATTGATTCTCAAGTCAATCAGCCTTTTACCTCTTATAGGACCAATACCCTAGCTGGTTCTTGATCCAACCGGCCCGATCCAATCTAGATAACATTGAATTTTAGAATTTTTTAAAAAATTATTTTTTTATTTTTTATTTTTGACTTTTGACTTTAAAAGAGTTTTTGTTTTTTTATTATTTTTTTGTTAAAAATTATAATTCTTTTGTTTTTTAAATAAGAAAATAAATAATTTTTTTTTAAAAAAAACATACTTTTAAAGAGTATAGATCAAATTGACGAAATACTATAAATGTTGAAGGCTAAAAAAGTTTAAAAATTAAAAGAAAGACAAAAATAAAATAATATACCCATGAACTGATACAGACTGGTTGAAGTAGACTAAAAAATCAGTTGAACTGACAATTGAACTTATTTTTATATACTTTTTAATTTTTTAATAATATATTTACTTTGAACCGATCGAACAGCTCGTTTTGGAAATCAATTAGTCAGGCTAGTTCAAAATTGATTCAATTGTCGGTTCAATCAATTTTTTAGCTTGATTCAACCAGTTCATACCAATTCGTGGATCAACCGGTTTTTACTTTTCACTAGACAAATACCACAACTAGTTCCCAATCTAACTAGCCGATTCGGTCAAGTTTAGATAACATTGAATTTTGAAATTTTGATTTATATTTTTAAGATTATTTTTATTTTTGATTCTTAATTTTTAAATAGTTTTTATTTTGTTTATTTTTTAGTTTTAAAGAAGTTATATTTTAATTTAATTTTTAAATAATTACAAGTTTTTTATTTTTATTTTTTTATTTAAAATATAAAAAAATATTGTTTTACAATTTATGTACTTTTAAAGGATAAAGACCAAATTGACCAAAAACTATAAATGTTGAAGGCTAAAAAAATTAATTTACCTTTGTCAGTTAACTTTAACAGCAATATTAAATGGAAGATAAAAAATTTTAAATTAAAAAAATACAAAAAACTCAATATCTCAAAATTAAAATATAAAAATTAAATTTTAAATTTTAAAATAATCCATATACTTTTAACATATTTAAACTTTTTATATTAATAATATTTATAATAAATATCTAACTTCAAGTCAAGTTGGATTGGACTAAAACAATTTTACTCAAAGCATGGCCCAAATAGAAAAAATAAATTTATTTTTCGAGTTTTTCGAACCAACCTTCAAGAATGAATAACGTTTGAGCCACACTTTTTTGTTTGCCTAATAAAGAGATTTATTAAATAGTCTTTTTTTATTCTTAATTAAATTAAAAATGTTATTTAATTCTTAGATTGTGAAAGAAAAAACATCACTATTTTTTGTCAAAAACAAATGCAGGAGAATAAATTATTTCTTAAGAGATCTTTTTTTATAAATATTTTATTTACTTTATTATTTATGTTGTGTTTTCTTTTCCGAAATAAATATAAAACTTTAATTACTGAAGTCTTTTTCAAGATCTTTCACCATTTTGAAAAATAATAATAATAAATCTTTTTGGACTATAAATGTTTGGTACTTTGTTATTCTTATATATAAATCAGAATTGATACAAGTCAAATACACTAGATATAAGAAAGAAAAGAGTAAGGTTGCGGTATCATGGAACAACTTTGCAAACAAGGGATTAGGTTTCAATCAATCTCAATTTGTTGACGGGTGTCTTCTTCCTCCTGGAGTCCTTCAGAAATATCATCCTCACTGATGTTAGAGGCTTCCACAGTTCTAGCAACCCATTCCTTTAATGGCTCTTCATTCAAATCAAGCCTTAAAATCCCAGCAAACATCCCACCCATGAAGGCTACTGGCTCCTAAACAAGAAATCAATGGCATTAACACCGAGTTTGGATAATATAACCTACATTACATTTTAACATGAAACACAAAGTGAAAAAAGAAATCACCAACCAATGACCATTTCAGAAGTTCTTTTAGAACATGTTTAGACCATACAACCATGACAAGCTTCCACTTAGACTTTATCGATCTACCATCCGGGCAAAATCCACCCCATGCTGCTTTGTTGCCTATTTAAACCTTACACGCGAGGACTAAAGTCTAAACCAAAGACAGTCTGATCTCTCCAGTATGTGCGTGAGTGAGTGGGTGCTTCCTCAAGAGGACTAAATGCTAGGGCTAAGAAAAATCGAAAAATCAAAAACGAACCTGAATCGATGTATATGAACAATTTATGGAATACAAGTTAAAAATCCATATTACCGAAACTAAAATTTATTTTTATTTAATTTATAATTATTTTAAATTTTTTATGATGTAAAAATAAATATTTTATATTAAAATAGTGAAAATATCTTTAAATTTCTATATAAAAAGTTTTTTTAGAAATTATTATATAAAAGTTATTGGTTATTTTTTATTTTTTTAATTCTTAAATAAACTTTGAAACTTTATCAAATAAGGTCCAAAAGCCATAAAACAAAGTTTATTTAATCAAAATAAATCCAATAACTCAGCCAACTAAATTAGGTTGGCCGGGCAGATTATAGTGCACCATCGCTCTGCATTGGGACCATAGCCTCAACAACTCAATAGAAATGAAGTCTTCCAAAGTTTCCAAACATTCTCTCTATTGTTTTTTTGTCCCATTCTAACATAGGTATCTTCCCCTAATTTGCATCTTACAAATTACATCTTCCTTTTGGCAATGTACAAAGCACCTTATTATTTCACTCATGTTTCATAATATGTAAAACCCTCGTTGTGCACCATTGCCAATTTTATCCTCTCTTTCTTTGCAGTAAACGACACAAGTAGAGAAAAAAGTACCCTTGTGTATTATTCTCCTCAAAAGTGAGGTATATACACAACTTACAGAGGTTACACCAAGGAAAGAAACCAAAAACTTAAATCCCTAAATATCAACTATATAATCCTTATGTGGATCAGCCCAGGATTATTTACATAATTCTACAAATTTTGTTACACTCTTCCTTGAGTTGGAGCATAGACGTTAATCATGCTCAGCTAGTTACAAATATAATCAATCCAAACTCCTTTCTATGCTTTTGTTATGTCCCCTAATTGATATCCGATCTTGAAATAACTCAGGAACTAGCATTTTACATTTGACAAAAATCACGTTTGATCAGAATGAACAAGCAAGTTATTTGAATCCAGAGCATGCCAGCAGATTACTCTAGAGGCCTTTCATCATCAAAGTCAAACACTTCCAAAGCCTAAATCAGTGCAAACAACAGACCTAAATTGCTATGAAATTTAACAAAGATTACATAAGAAGACCAATATAAGGAACAAGAAATATTCCCTAACTCGAGATGTCATTCGTCCTACAACGGTTGGAAAGGAAGGTTGTAAAAATGAAGTAAGAATCCTCCAAATTAAAAGAAGGTTGGCAATTACCGAAAGTGGTGGTAAAAGTACCATGGAGGAAGTTGTACTAGAAGTCAAATTGCATTTTGTCCTCTCTACTAAAAAATGGGGCAAATTAGTCTATAGGTTAGATCAAAGAACAAATTGATCCTTTCTATTAAAAATTTTATTCATTTGTACTGTTAAAATCTAGTGTGGTTGACGGAATAGTTAGACAATAACACTTAATGTGCCATGTTTACTTCATGCTGATGTATAGAGATCAATTTTTATCCATAGAAATGGACGGAGTTTTTAATAGAAAGACCAGTTTACTATTTGATCTAAGGACAAAATTGCCTATTTTCTAAGTAGAGAGACCAAAATGCAATTTGGCTCCTAGTAACCAAAGTGGTTCATCAATCATTTCCGCCATTTAAAAATTGAAAAATACCTAGATATGTAACCTACATTTGATTATTGTTTTGCCCCTAATTTCTGTTTCAGTGCTCACATAGTTTCCCTAAAACACTGGCAAGTTAGGATATCTCTCCATGGCCAATTTATTATCCAACTCGAATAAAACAGCAAATTGAGTTGGTTCTTTTAAGAGATTCAAAACCTCAAAATCCATTCCAATGAAAAGAAAAAAAGAAGAAGAAAGCAAGCAGAGTAATAATCAGTTAATCCAGAATCAGGTCCAATTCCAAACATCGAGAATTACAAGAACACACCACATGGATGAACTGTAAACAAAAAGAAATTCTTAGGTAATTAAAAATGAAAATGAATGTTTCAACGGACCTTAACAGCTTGATTGAGGATGGGCACTTGATTGGGATCGAAGAAAAAAGCTTTGATGACCCTCCGCTTGGAGTTTGAATTGAAATTCACGGAAAACGACAAAGGTTTCTTCCAAGTCCCCTGCCAAAACAAACAATAACAAATATATGATTAAGGTATGTCGAAAGTGGAGGGAAATGAGAATGGAAGCACAAGAAATGAAGAGGAGTTGGAGTACCAGAGCAGACCAGCAAGAGTTGGTCAGACAGACGACGCCCATGGTTCCTTTAGGACCAAATAGTTTTTTTTTCTTTTTTTGGTTAATTCTTTCTTTCTCTTTATCTCTTAGGTTTGTGTGATTTTATGCTTTTTATATAAATATAATTTCTTTTTAATTTTTTTCATAAAAAATATCATATCATTTTATATATCATATAGGTTTTTTGTGGGTACAAATATATCATATTTTCTTAAATCAGTTGCTGGAAACATCTAATATGTTTGCAAATTAGGAAATTAGGAAGATTGAAAAATTAATGATGTAAAATCTTTTTCTAGAAACAATGTTTTTTCTTCAAATTAATTTTTCTTTAAAAAATGTTTTTTTTTCGAGCAACAATTAGTAATATCTTATTTTAAATGGTTACATTTTGAGGATAGTCCCTATACTTATTGATTTGTGTGGATTTAGTCCCTCTACTTTGATTTGCTTAAAATTGGTCCTATTTTCCGATTGGCTCATTAACTTTGTTAAAAAATTAGGTATAATCATAAGTTTAGCCCCTCAACCTTTACAACGGTTATTAATTTAACACCTACTCTTTTAATTTTTGCTTTAATTATTAAAAATTTAAAAAAAAACATATGTCGAAACTGTTTTTTGAAAACAAAAATTTTAGGTTGTCGACTTTTAAAAAAATGAAAATTGGGAGTCGCCACCAATCTTTTATTAATGTGTGATTGGGTCACCTAAAAACGACTTTGGTCTACGAATTTTAGAAAAACGGGTCCGGAAATCGGTTACGTATGAGGAAGGATTAGCACCCTCATTACGCCCAAAAATTGGTACCTAGTTAATTAATTAATGTCTTAATGTCGAAAATTTGAAAAATATAATCCTTAGCAAAAACACTTAAACGTTATGTATTAAGACCCTTATCATTTCAGAGAAAGAAAATGCCACACCCAATGCGTTAGGGCACGACATTCTAATTTCCTCAAAAATGAATTAGGCCAGAATACTCGTGTAATAAAATTTAAAAGAATATCCATTTATTCAAGATTTAAGAAATCGCGGCCCAATACGTTAGGGCACAATTCCTCCAAAATCCCAAACTCGGAATATTTCCTTTATTGTTTTTTTAGAAAAAAAAATCTTCATTTCGAGAAATCAATGCGTCATATCCAATACGTTACGACACAAAGTGTTGAATCCCCAATAATGAGTTCTTATTTTTTGATTTAAGAGAAGTGCTCGATTGTTAGATTTAACGAAGAAAATCGGAACCGAATACGTTAGGGCTCAATTTCCTTAAAAATCCTAAATACAAGCATCATCTCAATTTTGAAAATTTTGAAATCGAGAAAAAAAATGATGTGATGCTACATTAAATATACAATGCAATAATAAATATTACGATGGCATAGGAATAATATGAATAAATGAATAAATAAAATTGATAACAATAATCCATGACATGTAAAACATTTAATGTAAACACAATTATATATCGAATGAGGGAAGCAAATCAAATAAATGAAGAAAAGAATATATACAATATGAACATAAAAATTATTAAAATATACATATGATTTACAAATAAATTTTTGGGGTTATGGAACTTATATATATGCAATACATAATATTTACGAATATAAAGAAAAATAGATAAACATATATAGATTATAGAATAGGTATTTAAAAATATATATTTGAGCCCTTTTAAAAAAAATAAATATCCATATAGATATAAATAAAACATTTGTTAAAAATATATATACATATGTACCTATAAAAAATAGTAATAATAATAATTACATTATAGAGAATATACCTATATATAGGAAAATAAATGGATACATAAAAATATATATAAAAATATTAAATTACAATATTATAAATAAATATACGTACATATAAAAATATTTGTTAAAATAAATAAATAAATAATATATAAATAAAAACTAATTAAAGAAGTAATTACATTATGGAAGTCAATTAATTTTAAAGAAACTAAATTGAACTGAATATGAAAAATCTGGGGACAAATCTGCAAATAAATAAAGATCGAAAGACCTCAATGAACGCCCTAATAATTCAGAGGTGCTGGAAGGGAAATTTTCTCTTCTCCTCTAAACGACATCGTTCAATAAGGACGAGGTTGGAATTAAAAAAATAAATAAAGGGAAAATTAAAAAATAAAGAAAACTTAATTGAAATACACTAAAAGGAGGAGGGGCTAAAAATAAAATTTGCCCCTACAAATAAAAACACGCGGATCCTGGATCCAGATCAGGTCAATGCGCGGATCCCACCTCCTTCCAAACGGCGCTGTTTTGATTGGCCTATTTAAGCCAAATTTCAATCAAAAATTTCATTTTTTCCATTCTTTACAAAAAAAAAAAACTTAAAAAATTTCTCAAATTCTCCCTTCTCCTCCGGGCACCGGCCCCCTAGTCCGACCATCGGCCGGTCACCGGCCATCGCGTCGGCCGCCGATCTCCGGCGCCAGCACAGCTGTATGCGATGGCCGAAAAAGGGAAAACTCCCTATTCGGCCCTTTCGGCCTCCCTTAACCCGAATCCGGGCTCAAATACTTCAAAAAAACAACAAAAATACCCTCTAGGCCCTGGAAACCTTTCGGCTTCCGGCCACCAGTCCTCGGGGGTGGCTCCCTTAGTCGTCTTCGCAACGTCGCAGATCCGAACCCAGATGAGTCCTTTCTCTTTTATTTTTTATTTTGTATCAGTATATAAAAATAAAAATAAAAAGAAAATAGATGACAGAACGAAAATATCAACCTTCGATTGATTCTCTTTGTACCCTCTTAGTATCCAGTTGTTTGTGAAAATATTTATGTATTTTACTGATTTCTGAATCCTCTCCCGTTACAATATGTTAAATCGCTTTTATAGCGATCGTCAATACAAGAAGAAAAGAAAGAAATAAAAAGAAATCTTCCAATTTTGATTTGATTTCGATTCCTTCATTTTTTTTTCTTTCCTTTCTTGTGTTTGCAGGCGATTGCATGGAGATTCGGCTCTTGGTGATGGTTGCGGTGCGAAGATCTTGCTGTTGCTAGGGTTTCAGAAACTGTTCTTGCCTATTTGGGCTAAATTGTAATTGGGCTTTAGGTTTGGGTCACTTATTTTAGGTTTTGTTGTAATTGGGCAGTTTCATTTGGGCCCGTTTATTATTTGTAACCCGGGCAAAAATCGGGTATTACAACATATAGCAAAAGTATAAGTTTTTCCCATATGAGACAAAAAATTAAAGATAGAAAAAAAACAAACTTACTATTAATCATTACTACTAGAGATTTTAACTTGCAATTTTTATTTAGCAACAATAAGTATCGTGTATATTAAGTAAGTTACATAATAAATCTTTAAACTTAACCTCAACTTTCAAATAAGAATAAACTTTTGATTTAATCAAAGTACATATTTTAACTTTAATTATTAACAACTTAGTTCACTTAAAACAATATTGTTAAATTATTTTAACAAAATAATTGAATCCACATTCCTACTATGCATGTCTTTAACATGTAAACAAATTAATATCTAATTGAAATTTTAAATTGTTATACCCTTTCACTACTTGGACACGTATCGGCAAGATAGAAGGTGTTGACTTCCTTTTTGACTCCACCTAAGACAATATCTTGGTTGGCCACCTGCCCATACTTAGGGAGAGGTACCCTTCTGATACTAAAACCGCCCACTTTCAAGTGTGAACACTCCTCAAGTGTGAACATGCTCTCAATGTAATAAAGAGTTTATTTAGGCATAACTACCTCGTACTAATTGAGTACATAACAAAATGGGCCCCACGATATATGTCCTTTACACCTATGAATATCATGTATGCATTTGGTAGGGCTAAATATTTATCCTGCCACGTCATATCAGTGGACAATAGGACCTCTCTTATAAATACTCTTCCAACAATAAAGAAAAGATCAGCCTTTTGAAACCCTAAAGTTACTTTGAAGAGATCTTTTTACTCTCGTTCTTAGTCAACCTGCCCTCTTGTTCTTGTTCAGCTCTTCGCCTCTTTAGGTGAATTGACCTACATAGAGCCACCATTGTCTCATCTCTTGTTGGACTTTGTATCAACAATTGATGCGATGAACATTGACCAAAAATGTCTCAAATTCAAAAAGATACAACTCTCAACTCCTCTAACCCTGCCATGTCCGGTAATCTTGCCAACTCCTCTTAGGGAATGGCAAAGATCCTGCCAATATTGAGCTTCCTTCGAACCAAAAACTTCTTTCCATCACTCAGATGACGAACCACCCAACTATTACCCCACTTAAAGCCTTCACATAACTCATGGCCTCCCTCAACATCCCTCTATCCACTCCTTTGTATGATCTTGCCATTGCTACAAGCATGCCACCTGCTACCCCAAACACTCAGATCTCACCTGTAGTAGTACTATTTTAATTTTTCATAGTTGGGTGACAAAATTGAATAGTTGGGTGGCAAAAAAAAAACATAGTTGGAGACTACTAATGTAGTTTACCCTACTTTTTTTCGTATTACCCAACTATTTTAATTTTTAAAATACATAAATACCATATAATGCAACAAACCTTAGTGTATTAAGCATTTTAATATGGATTAATATATTATTTGGTACTTGAATTTGAATTTTAATGTGATACTTGTGTTATTTTTTAATCCAATATTCCACTTGTATTTAATAAAAGTTATATATTTTGGTACCCAAAGGTAATGGTGTTAAATTTCTAGTGTTTCATTTGAATTTTAAGGTTGATTTGATGAAAGTTAACTGCTAATATTATTATATTTGAATTTTTCATGATTTTGTTAATAGAAATTTAATGTTAACTATGAATTTATTAAATATTTTGTTTAATTTGTCAAATAAGTCCGATAGGTGTGATTTAATTTGGGTTTTAGGGTTGATTTTATTAAAGTTAATTATTAATAGTATTAGCTAATTATGAATTTCTATCAAATCAAATTTAAAACATGAATTAAACACTAAAAAGTTGTCATTGTTATCTTCAGGCAAGCTTGATCAAAGCTTTTGGATTTGAGCAAAATGTTGATGAATCTTATATTTACAAATGTATTGTGGGTGGAAAGATAGTTTTTTTGGTTCTCTATGCCGATGACATTCTACTCATTTGGAATGATGTAGGGATGTTCTCATTAGTTAAATTATGGTTAACTCAACTGTTTAGTGTTAAGGATTTGGGTAAAGCCAACTATGTTTTAGGAATTTGAATACTTAATGTCTAAAGAACAAAGCAATACATTTATGGCAAGTTTCATACATAGACAAGATATTAGAACATTTTGCTATTGTCGATTTAAGAAAAGGGTTGTTGGAATGCCACTACGCCCTGTGGTGCAACGGAAAAAAAATTTTGACGATCAACAACCATGGATCCAAGTATGATGAACGAATCGGGTTGAAACAAAGTTGAAGATATACTTTTTCGATCTGATCCCCTGCGCAATGCCAATCCCAAGCCGCAACAAAACTGTCTCGGCCTCTACATAGTCCACCTACTCAAAAGAACGAACAACAAAAACTCTCTTGAACCTTTCAAAGAGAATAATTAAAAATTGGTTGCTAGACCCTCTTTTTCTTTTTCTTTGATAACATACACATTAGACAGGATATTATTCAATTTCTTCAATATCACATAATAAAAAAAATTGTTCTTTTTCCTTTTTAGAGAAACATATGGAAAATAATAAAATATTTTTTTTCCAATAGAATATTAACTTCCATATTTTTTTATATTTGATCGAAATTATTATTACAACTATTTATTTTAATAGTTTCAGTAAAATATATTCAATTAATATTTTAACTAAATCAAATTCATATATTAATTTTAATTATGTTCTCTATTCATGTACAACAAGTTTGTGCATATAATGTGTTTAATATTTAACTGTCAAATTAAATTATTCAATAACTATTTTAATTCATGTGACAGCTAAACACAATATCAACTATGTTTCGATTCTATTCGCTTCAACCATAGGGTGTGACCCTATAGGCTCTTGTAATGTTAGTAGTAATACTAAAACATTTTTAATGTTACAAGCAATGAGTGACATCTAGCAATGCATTATTGTTACACAAGTTACAAAAAGTCGTGATTCAGCAGAACCTTTCTGTAATTTTTCATTTATTATATCTTTTTATCCTTTATATCTAGATTGGGCACAAATCATGAAATAGTCACACTTGTATAGTCCGATCTCATATTTCTTGATATTCTGAGTAGACTGCAATAAACAAATAAGTGTGGTATCTCATATCAACTTATTTGAGTATGACCATTCATTTCTAGTCTCACTCTATCAAGTAGCTTAAGATATTGCTCTCATTATGTAGGAGGGACAAATCCTATCTTCATCAATCATATCCCACTACATAGATTGTGACATACACAACATCAGTCTTTATAGTACAACCTATTATAATAGATGTTTGGCTGTAACAAAATATACGACTCACGATACTGGGACAATGATAATCTCAAGTCTGAGGATCATATACATAGTTATCACTTTAAGTAATGTTGTCATTATTACATAATAATCCAATAAACATACTCATAGCAGGTCATTCCAGTATGTTGTTCTCTAACACATACTCATGTATTGATTTTGACATTCCTATGTCAATGACAATATTTTGTCATCAATCAACTACATATTAGTCTCAATGTATTATTATTGTCCAAGCCCACAGTAATACTTGACTAAAGACCTTTTAAGAATAATCATATTATTATCAAAAATTTAATATTAATCATTTTATTTACACAAAAAAAACTGAAATAACAATGGCAATGTTTTATGTTAACAAACAAGGTAAAATGAGTATGTGATTATAATTATCTTATGATTGGTCTTTGGGCATACTCTAACATATGCACCTTCTATATCGGGCTTTCATCCCTCTTTGGAGGATTATCCTATGACAATAAAAAAAAGAGCATATGAGAAAGGTTCCTTATATTTTGGCAATAGGAAGTCTCATGTATGTTATATTATGCACATATCTAGATATTTATTTTGAAGTAGGTTTGGTAGGTTGATATCAGGCGAATCTTGGTTCAAGACATTGACAGACAGTTAAACATATACTTAAGTATTTACAGAGAATAAGAGATTATATGCTTATATATTTGAAAAGAGATTTAACTCCTATTAGATATACGGATTTTGACTACCATACGTATAAGCATTCAAGGAAATTGACATCAAATTGTGTTTTTGTCCTAGGCAATGGAGTCATACTATGGAGAAGTGTCAAGTAGAGTTGTAATATTGATTCCATGATGGAGGTCAAATATGAGGCTGCTTCTGAGGCTACAAAAGAAGCAATCTGGCTTTGAAAGTTCTTAACAGATCTCAAAGTTATAACTGATATGGAAAAAGCTATCACACTATATTGCAATAACAATGTGACAATAGCTAACATCAAGGAAACTAAAAATCATAAACAGACAAAACATATTGATCGAAAATATCATATTATATAAGAGACAATGACAGACAAAATAGTGGATGTAGTTAAAGTCACATCTAAGAAAAACCTTGTGGATCCATTTACCAAGACTTTAGTGGCTAAAAATTTTGAGAAACATGTAAAGGGTATGAGTAAGTAAAATATAACTCACCTACTTCACTAGGGCAAATGGGAGACTATTGGGATATAGTGCTCTTAATGTAGTTATTTTGTCATGAATGCTTGTAATTTTTTGAACAATTTGGTTTATAAAATTCCACCATTTATATTATTATCTTTTGTATGTTTCCTCAATTTTTTTGCACGAAAAGCAAAATGTATAAGCAAATATTAGGTCACTAATTATTTAACGTTTAACTAATATTAAGTTACATCATGTGGTCGGATCATGATGCAAGAAGACAACTTATATTAGTGGGTAATTTAAATGGTACATAATCTTAAAATCTTAAAATCAAAATTGAACAAATTGATTCAAATGACTATTATGTCGTCCATCAAATCTAATTAAAGAGGTACCTTGTATTGGTATCAGAGCAGATGACTTCTAAAAAAATAGGCATAAGTGTGATTGTCTGGACTAACAATACATCAAACAATATCCAAGTTGAATATATACTAGATTTGTTTAGAGATTTATTAACTTATGACATTCATATTGCGACTTACCTCAATCCTGACTATGTGTATACAGCTCATATACTTTGATATACTGAAAGTCTGAGTTCAATTGGTAATAAAGCTAAAAGCTGACATGTTTGGCATAAAACTTATATATGGCATATATTTACTTACAATAGTGGAATTCATAGCCCAATAAAAGGAAAAAATATATCCTCTCATAAATATTGTATGGTTGATATGGAAAAGTAACGTGGTCACAGATCATTTTTTTGGGACAAATGATTTATTTACTGTGTACTAGTAATTGACTTTTTCATGAAAGAAGATGTAGTGGTTACTATAAGATAAAATAAAATTATATTAAGATAACAAATTTAACCTAAAAAGATTAAGGATATCCTATGAGGGTAACACATATATGATAAGATCATTGGACAAACATATATTAAGTTGCTTTCATAATGATATTAATAAGAGAGAGTTTAGTTATGGTAGTTTTATGACTCCATGACTAAATAACATTGTAATTAATAGACGAAGAGTCGAAACTTAATTATCCTTACTTTAGAATTTGTATAGAGTCTTAGGGTTAGACTTAAGATTAGAATTATGCTATAAGTTTAGAATTAGTTTTAGAGCTAGGGTTAAGATTATGTTAAACTTAGGACTAATCTTAGAACTAGGTTTAGGATTAGACATAAAACTAGAATTAGACTTAAGTTTAAAACTTAGGATTAGACTTAAGTTAAGAGCTTAGGATTAGATTTAGTCAAACTTAGGACTTAAAACTCATTAAATTGGTATCTTACATTAACATGTTACATCTTTAGATACCTTTTCCATGACATATTTTGTGCTTTTATTTGAAATTTGTTTTGTACTAATATGTAATGATCACCTCCCTCATGTCACACTCATTGGTATCTATTGTATTATTACATTGCTATATTATTGAATGAAAGCCTTTGTCATGCCTTGTGCTAATATCTCTTTTGCTATTCCTATTAAAATCTATGGATATTGACTTACCCATGTGCCCAACATATTTTCTCATTTTAAATTTCTAATAGAGAAAAAGTCCAGAATACCCCTTTAATAAACCTTACATTCAATTTATCACTAAAATTCTCTTTATGCAAAAATTATGCTTTAGTTCCTATACTTTTCACTTTCATTCAATTTATTCTATTCCTTGATTCTCAATTCTTCATGCCAATATATTTTTCCATGCCTCTTCACTCAAGATGATTATTGAACTACTCTTTCTTCGTAATGGTCAATTTACACTTTAATCCTTATATTTTCTCCAAATCTCAATTTAACCCCGTTTCCAAAATTTTGAACTCACATAGATCTTTACAATTTCCTTTCCCAAATATCTAATTAATTCCTTTAAAATAATTATTTAATGAATTCATTCCAATTTCTAAGGAATACTATTATGCATGTCATCGGGACATTGCCATTAATGAACCAAAAATTTTAAGGTGTTACATAAATAGTTCAGAGAAATATGTTTGATTGCTACTACAATAAAATTTTTAAAAGTTAGCAACTTGATAAATAAGTTTAAAGAGAATAAATTGAAAGGAATCACTATAAAGAGAATCTTAGGGGAAAAAAACTTTTTTATTGAGTTTCAAGTGGATAGGATGAAAAAATGTTCCTTAAGCGGGGATGAGATTGGATATTGAGGTGGTTTAAAGAGGCGGAACCAGGGCCATGTCTAGATTATATGATATTTAGATTACTAGGTAATGGTGATGGAAGTCTCTCTTCATAGCTAGAATATGATAATAATTTAAAACATTGTTGTTCCAGGGGACAGGTAGCATCAATGGAAGATTCACTCATGAAAAGTTACGATTACAATAAAATTACTACAAAGCTTTTAATTATTTAGTTAAGTTGTATTAAGGAGATTTTGATACTCAATTACAGAAAATTCCATATTAGAGTTTTATAATGCAATGATATCTTTAATTCATTATTTTTGTTTGGAAAATGATTCTAATCAATCCATTTCTCGTGTCATCTAGCATTGAATCAAGTGGTTCTAATGATCGGAGAAAGAAACTAGGAAAGATAAAGAAACAAGTTCATATTAGAGGTGGAGAAGGTGAAAGAGAACATAGGGTGCATTTAAATTAACTGGTTCTAATGAATTGACTTAAGGGATTTTAAATGTCAGACATACTAATGGAGAAAGGGAGCATAGTATTTAGCAATTAGGTATGTAGCCATAAAGGAGCAGATGTTGGTGATTCATGTAGAGGTAGCTATCAAGAAATATTGGTAACTGAAAATGGCCACTAAGGATGAAGGAGAGCTTAGTGCATCAACATTAGATCGAGACAATTCATAGGTTTTTTAAATTAAGACGGTTTAAATTCTTTGTAAATTGGTGCAACTAGGTTATGATCAAATCCTTAGAGAATGAAAATAAATGTAACATCCATGAAATTAGCGGAATACATAATGATAGGTCTGACTTTTAAAAACAAGGAAAGTGAAAACTCTTCAAAAGATCAAAGATGAACTTTGGTCGAGAGTGGCTATTAGAAATTTGAGGGAAAAAGAAAAGACGGTGTGAAGGAAAAAGGTGCAATCGTTGTTTAACAAAAGTAAAAAGAAAAAAAAAATTACACCAATAAGTCTTTTATTGATTTCAATATTAAACGAGGAGGAGGCATAATGGTCAACAAGCTCTTTGGATTATCGACAAATGTTGATGATAACAATTATAAACGAATTGATTTATCTTGAAATCAAGGATATATGAAATGGTGTTTTTAGGTTTGTGCATAATTCTTTTTTTTAAAACTAATGTTTTGGGGTTTATTGAACATTAAGACGGTAAAGAGTGAAACTAAATTAAATATTTCATGAAGACTATTCATCTTTACTTAACAGGGACACAAGTTTAGGTTTATGGCTGGCTTTTATTAAAAGAACAGTGGGTGTGAAAATTTGTTGAAATTGTATGGCCTTTATGCATGTATTTTATGGGATTGGTTAGAAAAAATTCGGATGAGATATTAGAACTTAAAAACCTTATTCAAGGGCAATGGTAATGGTCACTGTATATGTTAAATACAAAACTCATGTGATAAGATCTTAGAGCCTTTAACAATCATTTGGTCGAAGAGGGAAAAGGATGTAGAACATGTTCTACCCTAACTTCAATGAATTTATTTATGATGGGAAATTCGTGAATTTATTAATAAAAGGGAGATTGTTATTTCCTATTGCACTCATTTTTAGATTTAAGTGTAGAAGCAGTGGGAAAATTTCATTTTAGCTTTACATCTATTTTTCACTTTTTTTAATTTTTGAATTTGTCAATCTTCTTCTTTTTTTTTTTTTGGTTAAATCACTCAAAATGAATAAAACTTTACTGATGTGGTATAAATTGTTAAACAAAGTTAATTTTTCCATTTATTCTAAAGTGATTTGATAAAGTATTTAAGATTAAGTCTTAAAATGAAGTTAACTCCTTATGTTTAAAAATGTATGAATTTGATGAAACAAAAATTATAAAGGAGAGATGAAGCATATCCATGATTTGGTGGTAGAGTTTTTTGTGTATGTTTTATTTCGGTAATAGCTTCTAAGCTGGTTATAGATGGTCTTTTTATCATCATAGTCAACAAACATAACATACATACACGCCACGGAAACAGATATATGGATTTGTTTTCATTTTCATACGCTTTTCAGTACCAGAAAATGTCTTAAGCTTGTCAAAGCGCAAAAGGCTAGGAAACTTCCTTCCTTTGCCCTTTTAGTTTTATATATATCGATCTGTTTTCATTCTCATTTTTATATTTTTAGCTTACTTATCGTAAGCGAGTGGTCTTAGCTTTGTCTTCACATATCCCAAATTCTACCCTTTTATCCGACACTTTACTGGATCTTCAAGAAAATTGCTTCCCTTTTTTTTTTTTTTTACATTATCGTATCTCTCAACATTCAGCTCTTTCTTTCCTTTTTCTAACTTTTTAAGGTTCAAACATTTCAGTCACTGCTACTCCGTGCTTATCTGGTTGTTAGCGGATTACTGAACTTTCATCGAAATTGTTCATCCGGATCATGTGTTGGGTGTGAATTTGTTTTGTTAGTGAGCTTTTCAGGAAAGGGTAGTCTTAGTTTTGTTATATAAGGGCAATTGCTGTTATTGGAGATCTGGGTTTTCTTTTATTGATTTGAAGATGGGGATATCAGATGAGAAAGTGGTTGCTGTGATCATGGTGGGTGGACCCACGAAAGGTATGGCCCTGATCTTACGGTGAAATTTGTCATCTTCAATGTTATGCCTTGCTTGTTAACAATTCCGTTTCGGATTATTTGGATCGGATATGGAGTTTTGTATGCAGCGAATGATGTGATCTAGTCTTTCTTTCTTTTCGTTTATGTTCAGACTTTGATGTCAAATTGAATCTTTTTCTTTCTCAATTATTTGCTGGGGATCTTCGACTGAGAATTGTAATGCAATTTTTAAAATTCCCTTTGAATTTGCGGATTGCAGGCACTCGGTTTCGTCCATTGTCATTGAACATTCCAAAGCCTTTGTTTCCTTTGGCTGGACAACCTATGGTTCATCACCCCATTTCTGCTTGTAAAAGGGTACAATGTTGGATCTATACTAACAGAATATGAAAAATGCTCTTTTGGTTTATAGTTTCTGGTATGTATTAAGATTAATATCTCTGCTGTAGATTCCAAATCTAGCACAGATTTATCTAGTCGGTTTCTATGAAGAGCGTGAATTCGCTATGTATGTCTCATCAATCTCTACTGAGTTAAGAGTTCCAGTCAGGTAAATCCTTGCTTTAAATTTATACATTCTCATGAGGGGATTGATATGTCTTTATGGTTGCTTCATCTTAGAGTTAATCCTTTTTGTTCTTGCTGTTATTAGATACTTAAGGGAAGACAAACCACATGGTTCAGCTGGTGGGCTTTACAACTTCAGAGATCTGATCATGGAAGATAATCCGGTTTATATCCTAACCTATTTCCTTCTTAGAGGCATATCTTTCATAGAGAAAAATACACAGGCTGTAATCTGCCTTGTTTGTCCATATTTACTTTACTTTGACAAAGTTATATGTGTTGTGTGCTTTTGTTTTTGCAGTCTCATATCTTCTTGCTGAATTGTGATGTTTGCTGCAGTTTTCCACTCCCAGAAATGCTTGGTAATCTTCTTCACAATGTTTGAACCCCGTAATGTATCAATCTTAATTTTCTGAATATAGTTTCTTGCTGCTATCATGCTATGTAGTGTGTTCTGCGTTGCAAAAACTCTAGTGTCAATCTTTTAGGACTAATGGCTAGTTTAGCATTGCTTTTGAAAAGGTTGCTATTACTGTCAAAAAGTGCTTTTGAGAAATAAAATATTCATCTTAGGCATGATGTTGTAAAGTAAAAAAAAAAAGCATTTAAATGATGTTCAAATTCATTAATATTAAGATATTTCAGTAAAAATATTAAAAAAGGAATTTGTTGTAACTCATTATTAATATTTTGATATATGAAATTGAAATATAATTTTTAAATACTTTTAAGTGATTAATATTGACTATTTATAAAATTTAATTTGAATATATAAACTATATTTTAAATATTAATGTATAACCATTACAAATACAAATATATAATGTTATATATTTGAAATAAATTTCAAATGGGGAAATAATTGTGTACCCAATATAAATATTACACAAGATACATTGGATTATAAATAAGGCTTAAAATTGTCATTTAACTCCAAAAGTGCTTTTTTTCCAAACTTAAAAGCTATAAATTTTGGCTTTTGTGTTGGGTTCAAAAGCACTTTTGGCCTCAAAAGCTATTTATTTAGCATTGCTTATGGCTCCGAAAGTGCTTTTGAAAAGCAATGGCGTACAAAGCCTAACTGCAATTAGCAGTGGCGCGGATAAAATTACTGCAAAGTTTATTTATGTTTATTTTGTCTTCCTTGAAGATTAATTCTTCCTTTTACCTGTTTTTTGCCTTCGTAGAGGCTCACAAAAGATATGGTGGTATGGGAACTATCCTAGTAATCAAGGTTGGTTGTCGTGGTGTGATATTTTAAGACTTGTATTTTCTTTTGTCATTTGGCCTTATTCTCCTCTATTTGCAGGTTTCAGCTGAATCAGCCAGTGAGTTTGGGGAGTTGGTAGCAGATCCCATCACCAATGAACTGTTACATTATACAGAGAAACCTGAAACTTTCGTATGTGCAGTATCAGAGATTCAACTACAATTTGGAATATTCTCTATTTATTGTTACTTTGATTGAATTTAATGGATGCTCTGCTCCAATTACTTGCCATCATGCAGGTAAGTGACCGAATCAACTGTGGTGTCTATGTGTTTACACCAGATATTTTTACTGCTATCCAAGGTGTTTCCTCTCAACGGAAAGACAGAGGTCAGTAATAAACAATCTTTAAATTGTGCTTCTAATTTCAAAGTAGCTATGGCTATGTACTCATTGGAAACATAAACTGGATTCACTGGCATCTTTCTTTTTCTTTCTCTTTTCTTTCTTTGTGGATTATTTCGTAGGTTAGTGTTTTTTTTCCCTTTTGAAGCTATGCCATTTTTCTGCATCCTTATCAGTAGAAATTTTTTCTTTGCTCAGATCCCCATTATATCTGAATATCATTAATCTTCATTGTACTAAAATCTCAATTCATGTTTTGCCATCTCTAGCCAATCTGAGACGTCTTTCCAGCTTTGAAGCCCTCCAGTCTGCTACAAGGTATGTCTGTTCTTTTCTTGATTTTACAGCATTACAGCATACTAGGTGCATACTTCATTCGCTTCTCTTTCTGTCATTATGAATCACACAAGTAAATATTCACTTAGTTTATTTCACTTCTTCTCTATCTCCATTCAAATCAACCTATGCTGATGAAGTTATGATATGTGGCATGCCATCTTTTTTACATTTTCCATGTATTCTACCTCAACAATCTTGCTGTTGACACAAAATTCTAATAATAGATTAATGATGTTTAATTTTTTTTCAAAGCCATTGAAACATCCATTTGATCATTTGACATTTTTTTGAGGGGGGGCGGGGGGCTATAAAACAATAGTTTACACTCACTTCTTTAGTTGGTGCTGGAATCTAAATGAAACTAAACCGCACACTTATATTCCTCAGGCTGTTTCAACCCATATTTTGATTTTTAGTACTGGTTGTGCCTTTCTTTGGCGTTCTTTTATATAGAGAAATATTTGTCTTTATGTTGGAACCTCAACATGTATCCTAATAAGAGCTCCTATTACCAGGAATCCTCCGTCAGATTTTGTAAGGTTGGATCAAGACATCCTTACCCCTTTTGCTGGGAAGAAGAAGTTGTATACATATGAGACCATGGATTTCTGGGAACAAATCAAAACACCGGGGTAAGCCAAACTGTGGTATGGTGCAATTTGTTTCAGTAGCTTCCGCCTCGTTTTTCTTCCCCTTCTTCATTTTACCCCATAGTTTTTGTATTATTTTTTTAATGAAAACATAGAAACCAACATTAAAATAAAAAAATAAAAAAATCAAACAAAATCCAAGTGAATGCGTAATAAAATGAACAAGCCAATCATAACTTCCCCTTCGACTAACCCTGATTTTTCCATGTTTACATCTGCAGAAAGTCCTTAAAGTGTTCTGGCCTGTATCTTGCACAATTTCGGTTCACCTCTCCCAATCTTTTGGCTAGTGGGGATGGTACAAAAAGTGCCACCATTATTGGCGATGTTAATATTCATCCATCAGCAAAAGTACATCCAAGTGCCAAGGTAACATCTTTTTCATTGCGTTTTAATCATGATGTATGATGGAGAGTAGAGTGCTGCTGTTCTAGGTAATTTGTCTATTAAAGTGTTCATTTGTTTAATGGACTGTTTTAAGTGGGTGATAAAGTATATGTTACCGACACTTATATGCTATTTGCCACATTCCCTAAATGCTTTTCAAAAATAATATTAGCACCCACAGAGATTAGAAAACTATTTCCCTCCCATGTTTGTGCTACTCCTTACGTTATATGAGCATTCTTTTTCTTCTGTTGCCTGCATCATCTATGGGATTGATTGCTAGTGCTACATGGTTAAACAGATCGGTCCCAATGTCTCAATATCTGCTAATGCGCGTATAGGAGCAGGTGTAAGGCTCATTAGCTGTATCATTCTTGATGGCGTTGAAATCATGGTATGCAACCGAATTCAATGTTTTCAAATTGCTTTAAAAACATTGACTGAGGTCCCCTTGAATCTGACACATGATTGATTTGCTTTGTCCAGATTGATGACTCAGTTATTTTGTTTTCAGGAAAATGCTGTTGTTTTTCATGCAATTGTAGGGTGGAAGTCTTCTATCGGGAAATGGTCCCGTGTTCAGGCAAGTTTAACTTATGGTTATTTTTACATGATATTGATGACTAAAAGCTATGTTATATTAGACTTTTTTTACAAGTGTTCAACATATGTGTCTAATACATATTCGGATGTGGGTTTGAGGTATGATCGGAAAAATAAAAAATTGAGCATATCCTTTCTGGATTCAAAGCTATATTCAACACTCACTCCCGAGTCTAGGTAACCTAGGCTGAATGTTCTTCAGACTGATGATGAATACCAGCCTCCATAAATTTCCTCTCAAGATTGTCTCCTGTCGAATGACTCTTTCTTGCTCTTCTACCTGCCATTTTTACGCTAAATTCAAATCGACTCGACTCATTGCAGGCTGAAGGAGACTATAAAGCAAAACTCGGAATCACAATTCTTGGTACTTTGCAAACATTGCCTTTTGTTTTATTTTTCCGTTTCCTTTACGTAAGACAACCTGTTAATCATATTCGCATATCTGTTACAGGAGAAGCAGTGACTGTTGAAGATGAAGTCGTGGTCACCAATAGCATTGTTCTTCCGCACAAGATGTTAAACGTCAGTGTTCAAGACGAAATACTATTATGATATTTGTATCCGCTCCCGTTTGCCGCCTCTAGGCTCCCTCCTATTTCGCAGCCCCTTTATCTACCCTAGTTGTGATGTAATGGTTGCTACTGTGCATTTTGTGAACTAGGGAAATCAGTAGTATTTCTTAATTTTTACTCGTATGTATATTGAGATGCTCAAATTAGAATAAAATTCAACCGATGTTTCATTTGGTATCCTTTAATCTGACTCATATTTGGGATTCATAATTGTTTCTCTTACATGCTGAGCTGAGCTTGGGGTAAATTCTGCGACCCACCTTGGATGGAAGTTTTATATAGTCAAAATAATAGGAAATATTTTTATTTAAATTTAATTATTAAACTATATAAATAAGATTCGATTCCCTTATACTTACTAAAATATTAATGGTATAAAAAAATTATAGAAATACCTAAAATTACTTTAGTTAATCAGACTTTTTGGCTGACCTGAAAGATACAAGGAAAAAGAACTTGCAGGCCTCCTCTACGCATATGCTACTTCTATGAGAATTCCATTCATTTTAAAATGAAATCTTAATAATAATAATAATAATAAAACATACAGAATTTACAGTAGATGAAATTTAAACTTTAACTTGACAATACTAGAGAACCTTTAAAAGAACATGCTCTTTGTTGTTATATTTATTTTAATAGTATGATTATATTTGATCTATTTTATAATTTACCATGTCAGTATTTTTAACATACCAAACTCAATATAACGCAAGAAATAGTAGTATACATGATACAAGTTCCACATTATACTATTTTATAAGATGCCATATTGAAAATTTTCTTAAAATACCTAAAGGTCAAATACGATATTAAACCTACTACAAAATGTGAGCGTTTGTTATGGAGGGAGAAAAACAAAAACAATGTCATGTTCATGTTCATGTTCATGTAGATTATAAGTCAAATGCATGTATATATCAGTCAATCATCATCATCATCATCATCATCATCATCAGAACTTGCATAGGCTAAGCCTAATAAGGATTTGGTAGACTTTTCCACCTTATTCTGCTTTTCTGCTGTATTTGATTCCGAAACACAATGCCCAACCTTCTTCTCATGGTTGGACTCCTGCCCCTGAGATTGTAAATTGGATTGATTCCCCTCAGGCTCAGAGCTGGAGGGAGATGAAATTTTGGGCCGTTTCGGTTTAACTTCCACAACTTTTTTCAGCAAATCTTGCTGTCTGCAAAACAAAGAAGATAACAGAAAATGGTAAATTAAAATAATAATAACATAACAGTGTCCAGAAATATAAATATAACTATAAATATTTTATAAGTGAGAGAGAGAGAGAAACCTGATTCCACTCTTTGGCTTGGGTTCAACTCGAAGAGGAAGAGGAAAGGATGCAGGTGAGGAATCTGCTAAACTTGCAGCTTTGTGTCAAGTGGTTAAGAAAAAGTGAGCACCAATATAAAACATGTACTAGGTAGACAAAACTATACAGTATTCAAGATCAACTTTGTGTGATATGAAACAACTCGTCAAGTAATCTAATGCAACTGAGAAAACAAAGTGGGAACTGATGCTAGAATTCTAAGACATGCAACATAGAAAGTTGAACTTCTACTGATAACGATGTTGATGTTAAAACAGTTCACTTGAGAAACCAACAATTTCTTCCTCCTCTTTCAAAGTAGTAATTGCAAATAGAAAACAACAAACTCAAATGAACACAAATTCAAGAAAAAGACGATTACTTTCCACTGACGAATCAGCTGCTAGGTTTGCAACAAAATCAAAGCAAACCAGAGTAGCAATGAACAATTGGACTCTGCTCAACCTAAACTGCGTGATCTAACACAAGAGAAACACCATAACAAACAAAATAACTTTCATTTTCTTTAACAATCATGAGCTCTTCGCGAATAAAAGTTACAGGGATGAACCTACATATTTCAGCACATAATACTTTAAACAAAATCATGCTCATCCTATGTCTTTTACCAAGTGGCATAAAATGTTGTAAGAAGCAAACACAAAGCAGGCAACAAGCAAGAACAATGACAAATATAATAAAAATGTGGCAAGAAACCAATGCACTAAAAGCACGTGGCAGTGAATTCAATTAATTATTTGCCAAATAAAAGGTCAAAATCTACATGGCATGGGGAGCAAGAGTCACAAAAAATGTTCAAAATAGGATATCTTAAATGCAGCAAATGCCCGTTTCTCGGTACGGCGCAGGAGGCGTTCAGCATCCTCCTCTGCTTCCATCTGCTCCTTGAGATAGAGTAAATCATCACTGTCCAAAGCTGCATAAATAATACATAATAATATATAGATTTATCAAAAGAAAAATCTATCGGGGTCTCAAGATGTAGGGACAGATATAGAAGAGCTACCGCCCCGCCCATGTAGGTAGCCTCCACGTTCTCCAGCAACCTCTTGCATCTGCTTGTATCAAAAGCCCAATGGGAGAAGCCAAGATCCCTGCCAGGGCATGTTATCAGAAAACTAAGCAAATTTGTATTTATAGTAAGAAATTGATGCCAGCCAGATTTAATTCAACAAGTAAATTATTAAAATTATAGCAAGCATCATCATTCCTTCCACTTCTAGTCCTAGAACTGTCAAAGATATATTATATCTTACTAGCTCTTCATTTCCTTTCAAGTACTAGCATCTACCACACATTTGACAGCTATGAGCATACAGATTTAAACCTCATAATATAGGGCAGAACTTAGAAAAAATTAAAATGCCCTTAATACATAGTCATATCCAATACTCACCCAAGTCCAGATCACACAAGGCATAATATGCCATGGTACATCTAAATAATCTAGAAAAACTTGCAAGCACACTCTTGTACCTTCAAACAAATATCTAATTGAACCTTGAACTTTAGATGATAGAACTGGCATTAGCAGCAAAGGAAAATTGAGATAATTGAAATGATTAAAGGAATTAGCATTAAATAGAGCCACAAATGAAAAGGCCAACCAAAGTTGTACATATTAAGGCTATGCTTGTTTTACATTTGGAAAACAAAACCCTTTTCTCAGTAACAGTATGAATTTTGTTCTCTGGATGAAACTATTGACAATACTTTCCATTGTTTGCCATCTTTGAAACACTTTATCGGTAATCTAAACCCTAGCCCTCTACATCAAAACCCACAAACTACCATAAGATTATCAAGTGCTCAAATTTGTATGGAAACCTGTTAAAGCTACCTGAATCATTCCTTTTTATCAATCAATAAATTTTCACCATCACCATAGCCAAGTTAGGCAAATTTTCTGAACAAATTAATCAAAGCTTATAAAATATAAAAAAATTAGATGCTAACCAAAAAATGAAGTCCAAACAAATGAGAAATGGAGCAGCAATTAATGAAAATAGAAATAGAAAATGGTTGATAGTGGTTGAGGAATGAAAAGATGGGTTGTGACTTATTGAGCTTGGCAGCCACAAAATACCACAACAAGGGATTCAGAGCTATATGGAAAATTAAGGAAAGAGAGTAATGTCGGAGGCAAAGAGGGAAGAAGAGAACATGGAAAAGGAAGGCAGGTCGTAGACATAGCAAAGGAGTATGAGAAAAAGGAGAGGGCTGTTGTAGGCAGCTAAAAACAGCGGTGTTGGTGGATAGTTGGTAATGAGAGGGTCCGTGTGGTGAGTGTCAGGGAAATATGGGTCTTTGATGACTAACAAGAGATTAGGTTTTCTTCTCTCCTTCCAAAATTATCTTGTGGATTAAAAAGAAGAAAATTTCACCAATCTATTAGGTAGACCATTTAAATTTCGGCCATAAAAACCAGAAACTGAGATAAATGGATTTCCCAAAGTCATTTTCAGCAAAACAAATGGCAATCTCATAATCTATTGATTGGGTTGAATGCTCTCTAGTATGTATGTATAAGAACAAAGAAACAAGACAGTGAATTGATAATGGTTTCTGTCATATGAATGATGTTACGTATGAGATAACACCAGCCATTGTGTCCCATTGGACAACAAGAGCTCTTTCACTGAAACGGTAAGGGATTCTAGAAACTGCAGATTCTATTAAAACAATCGATATCCAAAAGAAACCATAAGAGAAGGTCCAAAGCGTGCGGGCAGGTTCGCATAACACAATTCCCATAAAACCAAGGAAAAATAATAATCAAATTCAGGAGGAAGGAAAAAGATGGGAGAGGCGACGCTCTAACCTTGGCAACCATACGCTGGAAAGCAATATCTTCATCGTCCAGTTTGTCCTTTCCTTTGCCCCACCTTTTATCTGCAATTAAGATTTTTAATCAGTAGAAAGAACAAAGAACAAATCGGGAACCTACGATTCAAGTTTCGATTTTCATACTTGCCTTTGGGGTCGCTCAGATTGGTGTACTCACGAACTTCTCTCCCTGCCATATCTCAAGAACACAGCAAAACAGCAAATCAAGAAGAGAAACTTGGGATTTTTATTCCAAAACCTAACTGGGAAATTTTTGTCTTGGGGGATTAAATTAAATCCAAGTACACGACACTAGCGTCGAACACAAACCAAACGTCCCTTCTTTGCTTCCCGTCTTTCGGGTGCTTGACCCAAGTGCCGCAGATTCGATTGGGCTTAGACGGATAAGGGCCCTTACAGGCTATATCACTAAAGTTAGGCCTTACTTCTCATTGTCATTTCGATCCAAAACGCAACGTAAACATAATCCCGGATTACTTTTTAAGGCTTAACGATTAAAAAAGCTTTTAATGTGAGAGTGTTGGCTAAGGAAATTTGATGAGAAGATGATGATAATGCTACGGACATGTTTGGTGTCTTACTAAGTTTTTTTTTCAGTTCGAGTAATGCGGGCGAAAATGGGTTTGGGGGGTGGGTAACCGGGTTGGGTTGGGTTGGGAAATTTTTTATTTTAGTTTTTTTTGGGTGGAATTTGTTAATACCATTAATTATTGTGTTTAATTTTAAAATTGATAGAGATTAAATTGTTCCAATTTTTTTTATTGAAACTAATTTGCTCAATTTCAAAATTGATAACAGCTAGGTAAGTCTTTTACGAAAGCTATAGATTTTGTTACCAAAGATAACCGTGGTAACTTTTTAGTATTTAATTTAGATTTTAAAATTAATTTGATAAAAATCCATAATCAACTAATAATATTAACAATTAACTTTCATCAAATCAACCTTAAAATCAAAATTAAATCACATCATCAAATTGTATTTGACAAACTAAACGTAAAATTGAATAAATTTGCAATTAACACAAAATTTATTCTATTAATAAAATTATAAAAAAATTAATCTAATAATATTAACAATTAACTTTTATAAAATCAATCCTAAAACCTAAATTAAATACTAAAAAGTTATCATTACCTTTTAATACCAAAATATATATTTTTTGTCAAATAAATTGAACCAAAAAATAACACAAACACCACATTAAAAAAAATTCAAACTTGAATACCAAATAATAAACTAAACCGCAATTCTTATAGTTAATTATTTTGATTGGTTAATAAATTATGAACTAATCTTTTATATCATAAACATTAATTAAATATTAGCACGCATCATTATTATATATACACATTTTTATTTAGAAAATTGATGAATTAATTATTTAAATATATAAAATCTTTGAATCCTTTAATTTATAAATTTTTACTTTTTAAAATAAAGATAAATTTATTTTTTATATGAAATGATTTTAAAATGTATAAATTATTTTATTTTTTAAAACATTTTCAATATTATTTCTTACCAATATTTTAAATATATATTTAATATTTCTATCGATTTAAACATATATTTTAATATCTTTCACGTGAGTTAAAACTAATTATAAGAAAAATTACTAAGTTCTATGCATAAGCACATATTTTAATACATAAAACTAAGCCATTCATCTCATAGATCACAAACCATAATACATTCATACATGTCTATGTATGTAAATGTATATATTGAAAAAAAAGGTACAGTAGACTTGATGCATAGATGTTGGAGTCTCTCATATTTGAGTTCTATGAACGATAATCCTGCCTTCTCATTAATCACTTCACTACATGCCAATCCTCTCATAAAATACTAACTCTTTAATGGATCTTACCTTATGTCCTCGATGGTTTATTTATTCGAACAGCCCCCAATACTCTCACAGCTTTGATGGCGAGCGATACCACCCCCATGGTTCATCAGAGACATACTGCGTGACCTGCTTCACACTCAAGTAATTGTCGAGACCCCTGTAGAAAAACCAACCAGTTCTTAGAAAGAGTCCCTATTTTCTTTTGAGTGAGGAAATTAAAACATCAGTTTCGTGCAAGGTTTTCAAAATTGGACCAATGATCAAACCGGTCAGAACACCAGTTCCCAATCCGGCTGATCTGTCCGATTCGATTGAATAGATTCTTAAAAAATCATAAAAATTTAAAAAATAATAATAAAACAGAAAAAACCGATTCAACCGGTCAAACCCCTTATGCAGGACTGGTACCCAGGCTGATCTGGTCCAGTTTTGAAAACAATGGTTTTGTGATGCAAGGAGCACATATATGCTTAGCATTTATAACAATGAAACCGTAAGAGGACAACTAATAAGATGACACTGTTATAATATAATTTGGATAGTCGGAGTGCGTACCATTCCCCGAGTTCACGCCCAAAGCCACTGCGTTTATTGCCTCCCCATGGAGCTTGACAGAAGCATGGCTGTGAACAATTGACCCACACAATTCCAGCTTGGAGATTCTGCAAAACAGGAGGGGGAGAAATCACTAATAAATAGTTTACAACATGAAAACTAATTTTCACTCTAATTTTTCACTTTTTTTTTTCTCATTTTCTATTCTATCAAGCACACCCTTAAGGTGCATAATAGCTAAAAGCTTCAACTACCGACTATTAACAACTCTCACCTTGCTTACACGATCACATCTTTCCAGGTCATTTGATATCACGGCAGCACCCAAACCATAACTGGAAATTAAAAAGTATATAGAAATCAGAGACATTTTATGGTATTAACCAGACAAAATAGCAATTCACTGCACTTCAACACGAGAATTCGGCAACTTACTGGGTGTCATTTGCCAGTTCAAGGGCTTCCTCTTCTGTACTAAATGTCTTGACACAAAGAACAGGTCCAAAAACTTCTTCTCTCCAGATTTGCATGGAAGTTGTCACATCAGTTATTATAGTTGGTTCAACAAAAAATCCCTTCTTTAAATGCTGTCAAATAGTTCTCAAATATGAGAAGTTTAGACAGATAAACAGTGTTAATAACAAGCAGCAGCAGCAAATACCTCAGGACGAACTCCACCACTCAAAATGGTAGCACCTTCACTCTTAGCAGTTGAGATGAATTTCGATACTTTCTCATACTGCAACCAATGAAATAAAATTTGAGCAACTACTGATTGTGAAAATATAGGTATTAACATGTCTAACAATCCACTCATTTAGTAACATTTCCGAATCACCCATATTTACAAATTCACTATCTATATCTCACCCCAATACCTATCAAGAGAATCATAGACACTGAAGAACGTAAAATACCAACGTGGATTTAACAAAAAGCATTAATGAGACAAAAGGAACAAGGGTGGAATAGTTTAACATTTCTAACTGGTACGGCTTCCCATTCCAATAGAAGACAAGGAAGAAGGCAAAATGATACATATTGCTCAAACAGAACCCTTACCTGTCCTCCACTAACAACGGGGCCAAGCCTGCATCCTTCTTCAAAGGGATCAGAAATCTTAATGTTTTTAGTCCATTTCACAAGCCTGTCCAGAAATTCTCTCACAATGTTTTCCTGAGACATTTGAACATTGCAGTTTCACAGTGAGAAGAGGGGACCAAGAAGGAAAAGGAAAAGGAACTAGGATAGACTTCTGATTAAATAAAATACTATCGTACATCTGTTATATGAGATTTCAGCTGCCAGGGCATAAAAATAAGCTTGCTTTATCTATTGAACAGAAACGAGTTACATTTACAGCTCTTGCTCACTACATCAGGAATGAGAAATCATGTCTTCCAAAAATAACTACAAAGAGCCCCAAAAAATTTCAGCACAATATTCCAATTGATATGATGTTTAAGCCCATAACACCAAATTTACAGAAGAGCAGTGGGCAATAAAGAGGTACGTTCACATGGCAACACTGTTTGCTTAAGCAAATAAATTGTGATAAAACATGTAAGGAGGTGAAAGGTGCATAAAGTTCTGATTACAGCTCTTAGTGATCTTTCTGAATTAATAGTAATCAGTTGAACAGCAAAATGATGATAGATCTGGCTGGGTCACTGTATTTGATTTCCATTTTTCAAGTGCTTCCCTGAAATAGTATGTCCAGTCTGGTCGCTGACCTCACGTTAGGCTTTTGACATTTGAGATTGGGGTCCAAGGGAAGTTAATTTGCATGGTTATTTAATTTCCAAACAAGATGCACTAAGGAGCCCCTCTAGGTTGTATGGTGTATACAACCTTGTTTCCGATCATACAACTACTCCCCTTCCAAGTATTGAACCAAAAGTAAATATGGCATTATGAAAACATATTTCAGAACCGTATAAAGAAAGAACTAACAATATCATCAAGCAACTTACGTGTACAATAAGACGGGATGTTGCACTGCAAATCTGTCCATTTGTCCAGAAGCAACCAAATGCAGTCCATTCAGCAGCTATTGAATCAAAAAGAATTTTATTAAACTTTATAAACATGAAGTCAGGGAAAAAAACCATCATGCTGTACGGTTTTTGTAAGATGATAGGTTTCAGAATCCAACTGTACGGAAACATATGCTTAAACTGTAATTCAGATGGCACTAACCTTTGTCAAGGTCAACATCCTCAAACACAATAATTGGGCTTTTCCCACCAAGCTCTAAAGAAACAGGCTGACAAAGAAAGCACATAAGTATTTGTGCACAGAAGGAAATAAAGTGATTATGACCACAAAATGGGAGAAAAGGAAAAACATTTTTGTTTCCAGAACTTTAATATACCTTCACCATTTGAGCAGCTGCTGCCATTATCTTGGTCCCTGTTGCACTGCTTCCAGTAAAGGCAATCTGCTTAAAACCAAGTATTAAAATTTATACCAAAATTGATATTTATCTTATAATAGTCAATAACTGAAATCAGAAAGTCATAGAAAAGCATCAATGGAATGAAAACAATTGAACCTTGTCAACATCTGGATGAGATGCCAAAGGAGCGCCAGCTTCAGGGCCCAGCCCAGTCAGAATGTTCAGGACACCAGGAGGAAGACCGACCTCCCTACACACTTCAGCCAGCTCCAAGCAGGTGCTGGAAAGTAAAAATGCATACATAATTAGCAGCATTGTTGGTTCCAAATGAAAAATATAAACAAATGCTCTCAAGTTCTTATATAACAGACAAATTACTGCAACTAAGTTAAGAATGTACATAGATGCCAACTCCGAAGGCTTCAGTATTGCAGCACAACCAGCAGCCAAGGAAGGAGCTACTTTCCATGTAGCCATCAATAGTGGGTAATTCCTTCAAAAAAGCAGAAACACAACAATATGAAAAAGCCATTATTAAGTGTCTTCAAGTCAGCACCGATGTTTGAGTAGAATGAATTGATATGCAGCCTTATAACAAAAAAAATGCGACAATCAAGCCTGTAAGAGTAACTAATTTAACTTGCAACTAGCACAACGGTTTTGCAATTACCTTAAAAGCTAAAATTAATACAGGGGCCTAGTTTCATGTAGTGCTCATGCATATGTATGATGCACCAAAAAAGTAAAAGATAAGTCCAATGCACAAAAATTAGCTTTCATAAATTGGACAAGAAAACCTAAGAATTGAGCAAGGATAATGATAAAATCTGTACTTTTACTGGTGAAACTGAGCAGAGCAGCATAACAACATTTAGAAATAGTTATACTCCAATTGCACAAAGAACAATAAAATAAAAGTACCATGGAGTAATCAATCCAACAACCCCAATTGGTTCCTTAAGCACATAACTCTTAAATGTCTCCATAGGAAGAGAGACAGGAGCCTTTTGCTTTGCATCTAAGCCTTCAGCAAGGTCTGCATAGTACTCAAAACATCCAGCAACATCTTCCTGAATGAAATGAATTGAACGGGTAAGAAAATACACTAAATACTGAATCATAAAACTTTCATCAGTGTGACGAGCATACAATGTCCCAAACTGCTTCATCAAGAGGTTTCCCACAATCAATTGCTTCAAGCTTAGCCAACTCAGTTTTTCTCTCTGTTACCTGGATCACTCAAATAAACACAAGACATCAAATCAAGCAATACAGCCAATTCAAAGATCAGCATATTCTTCAATTCATTCAGAATCAGAAAGGGCCAGAAGTTAGGAGATCCCAAGGGAACCATTACAAGGCTATGGATTGGAGGAAATAAGACACAAACAAGTAGATTGAAGGCTTCTCTTATTTCAGTTTCATATAGCCAGATATGCCTCAACCGCCTGGATGGCTTAGTTCAACAGGCAACCTACAAATAGACTCAGCATATGGGATCACAATATGAAATTATTGATACTATTGAGCCCCTAAGCCCTCATATTAAGGGACCACGTTCTCAGCAAGTTCAAAAAGCTAAATAACAAGATGAAATCATAAAACGAATGCAAATAGTCTAGACTCTAGACAATCCTACACAACTAGTAAGTTCACGGCATGTTTACCTTAGCAGCGATGGCACGTAAATACTTGGCACGGACAGCGCCAGGAGCGGTAGCCCAATCCTTGCCTTTGTTTCTAGAAAGAGCTCTCCGAGCAGCCGCCACCGCAAGCTCCACGTCTTCAGCTGTAGCTGCTGGAATGTTACCTGGAAAAAAAAACGCATCAAACCTCAAATTTTCAATAATTTCTAAAACATTATCCGCTAAACACCACGGAATAAACTTATTAAACCACTAATCAAGAAAACTAGAAAGATCGATCCAAAACATAAAAAAGATGCAAAAGATAAAGAGTTCACCGATGATCTCTTCAGTAGCAGGATTGATGATTGGGAGTCGCTTCTTGAGAATGGGCTCTCTCCACTCGCCATCGATAAATAATTGTCGACTCGGAACTTGGACCGCCATATTAACTCAGTTATTTTAGTTTCACTTCCAATCTCAAACTTAAAAGCTTTCTGGTTTATAATGAAGTTGATCGCTGTTTCTGGGTTTATAAACCTGATCCGGTCTCCATCTAAATTGTTGGATAATAATAATAATAAGGTTAAAATATGCCCTACATCCTTGTGCTTTTCACAAATTAGTAATTTAGTCTTGTACTTTTATTTTCAAGAATTTAATTTCCTATTTTTTCGATTTCAAGATTTAATTATTAACACTATTAATTTTTTATTAAACTTTTTGATGTGACATTTTAAAATAAAAAAATACTCACTTGATAATAATGTAACTAAACAAATGGCCTCATAATCAACCTGAATTTAACAAAATAATTTCAACAGTGTTAACAATTAGACCTCAATTTTGAAATTTAAAAAATAAATAGACTAAATTTCTAGAAATAAAAGTATAGGGATAATTTTCAAATATACAAAGAGTTTAGGGACTTATGGCATATTTAACTTAATAATATTTTTTTTGTTTTATTTTATTTTTGGCTTAATCCACAAATCGATACTTAAACTATATAGTTTTTCCATCTTGGCACCTAAACTCTTTTTTTTATCATAAATGATACTAAAACTACTCTTTTTGTTTCCAAGTTGGTACCTACATTAGTCCCGTGCTTATTCAAACCATTAAATATATTTTAAAAAGGGGTTAACCCACATATTAGTATCTAAAGTATACCCTTTTTCTCAAGTTGGCACTTAATTTTTTTTGGAACAAGTGGTACTTAAATTATTTTTCTATTATCCATTTTACACCAAAATATTTTATTCATTAAAAAGAATTTCAACCAATAATAAATCGTCAATTCATATAAACTTAAAAAAATATTTTTAATTCTTTTATTTTACATTGTTTCTCTCTTAATTTTTTTTCATTTTATTCTCTCTCTGTTTTCTTTCTTCTTCCTTTATAATGTTTGATAATATTAGTAATACTTGAAATTTGCCCTCGAGAACGAGACGCCGATAATTAATTATGTTTTCAAACTTCATAACCTACTTGCTCGACCTGATGGAATCGAAAAAGTTATTTCATTGATCAAAAATAGTGTTTTCATAATCGAACCAATCAGGGTATTGATTTGGGGATAGGAGTTGAACCGATTAACCTGCGAATCGATACAGACGATTGAACCAAGCCAAAAAAACCCAATTGAACTGATTTTCTCTAATTTTTTAAATATTTCCATTTTTATGTTTTTTTTAATAATTTATTGATCGAATTTAATGAACTGGTCCAATTAAGAATTGACAACTTAATTGGTTCGACTATCAATCTAGTAAAATATATATATATAAGAGAAAGTACTATTTTTTATTTTTTTTCACATGTCAATTTTTAATTGATTATATTTTAAATAGAGTTAACGGTTTAATTAATATTTAAACTAACAAATGTATTAA
Source organism: Gossypium hirsutum (assembly GCF_007990345.1). Taxonomy (NCBI): domain Eukaryota; kingdom Viridiplantae; phylum Streptophyta; class Magnoliopsida; order Malvales; family Malvaceae; genus Gossypium; species Gossypium hirsutum. The sequence goes on from NC_053443.1 coordinate 7,703,422, forward strand.
TTGAGGGGAAATAGTTTAAGAACAATTTGTGACAAAAAATATTTAAATATCAAAATAGAAAAAAAAAGATAACTATGATACTAATTTATGGGTTAATTTCTTTTTAAAAATAAACTTAACGGTTTTACTACTAAAAATCAACTTAAAAGAGAAAAAATAGTTTAAATGTCAGTTATGGTAAAAAAATATTAAATATCAAAAGAAAAAATAATATAATTTAAATATTAATTTATAGGTGAAACCTTTATTTTGTATACCAAAATCTTCCCCTAACGCTCAGAATCGGAATATCATGTGAGTATTATTTTTAAAGGTAAGAGAGCACGATTTTCCCTTTTTTTTGGTAATAGCTTTGGCACTATCTCCACCTAATTATAAAAAATATATAATTATATTTTTTATTTATAACGTGCGATTCTGTTTTGGGACTTGGAATGATAAAAAAGACAAGGGGATTTAAATTTTGAAAATGAAAGGCCGAAAGGGTTTTCTAAAGTTGAATTCAAGCCTTACACCGGTTTAATTAGGGTAAATTATAAAATTAATCACTTATGTAATGTCTAAATTATAGATTGATCACTGGAATTTAATTCATTATGCTTTGGCCACTAATGTTATGAATTTGTTACATTTTAATCATTGTGTCGTTATCGGTATTACGCTTTAGTTATTTAGACCTAGGTCGTGTGTGATTCATCTCGTAATTATTTTATTGTAATATGACTGGTGCGTAGTTATTTAGACCTAGGTCGTGTGTGATTTGTTTTATTAATTTAGTTTAAATAAACCTCTCTTGACTCATTGAGTGTGATCATCGGAATGCTTCTCAGTGTTTCGTTTTAAATTTTACTATGTTACAAATTGACTTGTACATTTGCAGACACTACACTTCATTCAAATATTCAACTGCATTTTCTTTAGCCCCAAAGAACGCATGTTGGGGCGTGATCATATACAACACGTATATCTCAAATTATATTGACTAAAAAAATTTGATTTCAAAAACGATTTTTCTAACACCAATGAAAATCAAGTTGTTACAAAAAATTACTTATCTAACCTGTATCAAGTCGGACCATCATCCCTTGATACTTTCACTTAGTGAGAAGTGGCATGAGACTGGGTTGAGGCTATTTCAGTTTCATTTGACTTGGTTATTGTACAATGGCTTCTCAGGGTTAGCTCGTTCAAGCTAGGATGCAACGACTCCTACGACAAACACTGTAACTCAAGTTGGTGTGGCAGGTCGTAGGTGGAATATAAGTTTCTTCTTTTTCTTGTAGTACCGAGGGGAGGAAGAGATGTGTTTTGGAAAAGATCAAGCGAGTGTAGGAGTCTCTAGATATGGCGCTAAACCCATGTCTCTTAAAACTAGAAGTGGACTTGCGCACGAAACTTGAAATACTACTTGACGAGGAGGAGTTGATGTGGTGTCAAGGTTCTTGTTGTAATGGGATGGTTCAATGTGACTATAATACAAACTTTTACCATTGCAGAGCTAAGAGAAGGACACGAATGAATCATATTACAACCTTGAAGGTTAGTGATGGAAGTTAGTGCTATGACAGTGAGTTACCTAAAGACGAAGTTGTTAATTTCTTTAATCGTTTATATAGAGTGGAAGGGCATTATTACAGGTGACTTCCACTTCGAGGTCGGTTTCCTATTTTAAGTACTTCTGAGTTACATTTTTTAGATGCTGAGATGTCTGCAGAAGAGATCAACAGAACTTTGTTTTAGATGACACCGCTTAAGTCCACTAGTGTTGATGACTTCCATGTGCAGTTCTATTAGTGTTATTAAGATGTTATTGGTCGTTCCTTATGCCAGATGATTAAGGGCATCTTCGTCTAATCCATTTTTTGGAATGATGCGCTTCTAATCCTCATTTCAAAGTAGGATTATTCTTAGTTCAAGCCCATTAGTCTTTGTGCAGTCCCTTACAAAGTCTTAATAAAAGTTATTGTCAACAGATTGAAAGTTATGTTGCCAAGGATCATTACTCTACCAAATGAGCTTTGTACCAAGTCGGCACATTACAGATGATATTATTGTAGTTTAGGAAATTATTCAATTCATACGTACTTGGAAGGGGATGAAAGGATGGATGGCCATGAAGGTGTATTTGGAGAAGGCTTATGACTATTTGTGCTGGGATTTCATGGAGGATACTTTAAATGATGTGGGTTTGCCATCTGGTCTAAGCAAAGTAATAAGGCATTGTATTTTTACTTATTCAATGTAGATTCTTTGGAATGATCAACTATTTGAGGAGTTTCATCCTACTAGAGGAATTCATCAAGAGAACCCTCTGTTGCCTTATTCATTTGCCATTGTCATGGAGAGATTAAACCATGTGATTGGAGAAGATGTTAAGTTGAATTGTTGGAATTCAATAAGCTAGGCCAACAAGGCACTGCCATTTCTTATTTGTTTTTTTGCGAATGATCCTTTCCTTTTTTACAAAGCTTGTGTTGAGCAAGCCGGGGTGGTTAAGGAAATTCTCCATAATTTTTGTAAATATTTGGGTCATAATTTTTGTAAATAACTGTTATAGTAAAGTTGTTATTCAGTCAGTTAGTAGCTAAGCAGTTTCTGAGTCAGTTAGCAGTTTAAAAGTTAGTTACAGCAGCAGTTAGTTTGTTCTAGCTCTCATGCTCTCATGTTTGTATAAATACATGCAAGTCTGCATGTTCATATTTTAATCAAAAAGAAAATATCATTTCTCTATTTTTTCTATCGTAGCTCTGATAATCTTACATAAAGTTTATTTCTCTTCTAACATGAGCGAGGTGATTGATGATTGGATTGGTAGTATGTTCAATTGTAGATGGTAAATAATTTGGGCACTTATCTTTGTGTGCCCTTGCTCCACACGAGAGTTACAACAAGTACTTACTAGTTTGTTGTTGATAAAGTTTGTCAGAAGCTAAGTGGCTATAATGCTCATTTACTCCCAATGACAAGCAGAGTAACGTTGGCAAATGTAGTGCTAATGTCCATTCTGACTTACTTTATGCAAACTGCAATGTTTCTTGGTGGGATTTGTAAGGAGATTGAGAGGATTGCTCATAATTTTATCTAAGGCGCTCATAAAATGGCTCTCACATATCAAGCTTTATCATCCCTCACTCATATAATTTCTCTCCAATCATTTTTATTTCTCCACTATAAACCATTTCCCGATCTTAAAAATTTTGGTCACTAAAAATATTTGGTTTACATTTGAGATATTCTTGAGTCGTCGGTGATGCGATATTGCTTCGAGCCACACACATTTCATATATCATGTCGAAATAGGATCATTGCCTTTGAAGCCTATCCTAGGGAAGTCGGTTATGGGGTGATTTTGCTTTGTACGATCAAGGGTAGAAGTCGATGTGGAGGTTTCAATCGACGACCATTATGCGGTAATGAATCAAGGTATAATGGGGGAGCCAGTTGACAGCCGTTATGCGGCCACGAGCTCAAATACCTAAAAATGATGCTTTATAAATACCATACAGAAGTTTGATGTCATATTCATACGGAAAAACTCTGGGGTTTCTAGCTATAATTGGTGTAACTTTTTTCTCTATTTCCAAGCAATCGATACCTTTAACCTTCATTCTTGTTTGAAGGTCGGCACCGTCATGGACACAAGAGGACTCTCAAGTGGGGAGCAGCTGTTACGGTGCAGTAAAGGCGATGCTCCTTTCGGAGCGACAATGGTTGTCATTATTACAGGACCTATTAATAACTACAACTGTTGTTGCGCCAACTCGAGTTTGACCTCTACTATGCTGGAACATCCGCTCTCCTCCTAAGAGCCCTCTTGTGTCCACCTCGGTGTTGACTTTTGGACAAGAATGAAAGGTTAGAGATGTCAATTGCTTGGAAATAAAGGAAAATTTTACGTTGATTACATTATAAGTCCCCAGAGATTTTCCGTATGATTATAGCCTCAATTTTATGTATGGTATATATAGGGCATTGTTTGCGGGTATCCAAAAATCTTGAACTCCTGATCGGGTAACGATCGTCACTTGGCCCCTCGGTTGTACTCGAACCCGTGAGCATCACGGCCACCGGCTGGGACATTCACGTTGAATCCAATCCCTGATTGTATCAATCATTATTAACCAGATTTCCCCACAATAGGTTTCTAAAGTCATGATTCTATATCGCAGTGACATATGAAATGTATGTGTGTTGCAGCGCGTTATCACATCCCGACCCCTTAAAATTACCTAATTATTTTTGTTGTTTTAGTCGAAAACCTTGATCACTTTTAAAACACCCTAAATCCTATAAAACCCTAAACCAAAACCCTAACCCTAATAAAATTAAAACCCTAACCCTAGGAGAGAAAACTGAAAAGTTGGACGCACTTTCCAACTAAATCGACCTATATCCTTAATTAAATTTAAAACCCTAATTAAAAAAATCAGTCTATAGGCCTTATTTTGCCTAGTTATTATTTTGAATAATGATACTTTGCATTAATTACATAAAGTAAAACTATATTGTAGGCTGAATATGTTAAAAATGTTTCAATTATTATTTGAAAATTTTCTATCATAATATTTGAATTGATAAATTAATATATTTTAATTATATTTAATAAATCATTAAAAAATATTATTTTATGCTAATTACTATATTTAAAATATAATATTTAAAAAAACTAGCTAAATATTAAATTCGTAAAAATAAATCATAATATTATGTTCCCGCGCGAATCTCAGCAATCACTTGTTCTGATTCTACATATTGATCGTTTTGAACTAAAAGAAAACTTTTTGGTGGAATAGTCACCTTATGTATAATATCTTCACTCTCAATAATTACATACAAGTCCCGATAACATAAAAAAGCAGGATGCCCGTGACGTGTGCGTGTAGGATGAACCAAATCCTCATTGAATTTTATTTTTCCATTAAAACGGGCTCGGACATGTTCTGCAGTACCCCCTGTAAATACTCCGCCGATATGAAAAGTTCTTAATGTTAGTTGCGTTCCCGGTTCTCCAATGAATTGCCCCGCAATAATACCTACAACTTCTCCCAATTCAACCAGGTCTCCATGTCAGAATTAGTTATTTTAAATATTTTAATACTTGTTAAAAACTTAATATTATTTTGATATAACATATATTTTTTAATGTATTATTTATCAAATACTTTATTTTAATTTAAGGGTTGGGAAAAGAATCCGATGATGTAGTTAATAAAATAATTAAATAATAAGACGTGACGTGATATATATGTACAAAGAATAATTTTAATAATAAAAAAGATAAATTTTAATAGAAAATGATAATATAATCGGAGTGACTCATGACTGTTTTAAACTGCCATTTTGGATTGATCTCCTCAAACAGAATCCTGTGACCGGTCACAGGGGATCTGAGCTTCTTCCTTCCCAATTTCGAATTGGGTATCTTGGTGCCGCCCACAGTGATACTATTAGCTTTTCACTCAAAATCAAAGTTTCTAGGGTTTTGTCCGCCGGAATCCTGCCTTCAATGGCTTCTCACGCGCATCTCGATGATGTCAGTTGCTTCTTTCTCTTTACTATGCAGCGCTAATGCATTCCATTTTAGGGTTTCTAATATCTTTTTTGCCTTTTCCAATGATAAATGGGTGTGTTTTGGAGAATAGGATGACGATTTTGGCGGTGACTTTCCTGGGAGTCATAGTGCAAGGCATTCAGGTTAACCTTATTTGATTCCTTCTTTCCCTACAATATTTTTTTTATCAATTTATTTAAATGAACAATTTGTATTATTATTTTTTCTTTCAAATGCATATTCAGGTAATAAAAGAAGTTTTGGTGATCTTGAGGACGATGAGGACGATATTTTTGGATCAAAAAAGGTAGCAATAGTTTTTAAGGTTTATTATTATTATTGTTGTTGTTGTTGTTAAACCCAATGGATTTGAGGGAAATTTTGAATATGGAACCTTAGTGCTCTAAGTTTTCATCCTTATTCATTTCCTACTCATTTATCACTTGACTTCGAGAAGCCATTTGTGGAGAAACAAAATATATTAGTTTAGTTATTTTAACCCGAGGAATTTTGTCTGTTTGTATTGTAGGGCAATTCTAAAGTAGAAGAAACTGCCCCCGGTGTAGCAACAGGGATGATTTTGTCACTTCGTGAGAGGTATAATGCATAGAATGACTTATACCTATGAGATTATTACGTTTATGCAACTGCTTGTTTGTTTGCAATTTTCTGTGAGATTTATCTTCACTTTTTATCGTGATTCTTTTTTTTTTCTTCCACCTTTTGCAGCCTTCAGAATTGTAAGGACACCCTTGCAACGTGCCAAGTATGTATCGTCCATTGTTTGATATCATCAAATTGTTTCTTTGTTTAATTTGTATATGTGTAATAAATAAATGTTGTAAACTCACCTACTTGGAAATACTATAGATACTAAGACATTAAGCATGGAAATTTTGCTTCACAAACGAATAAGTTTTATATGAAAAACCATCTACAACATAGATTTTTCGAAGTTTTGTCTTTTTGGTTGTACAAGTTTTATGCTTCCTTGTTGACTTAGGACCTTTTTGGATATTTTACAGTGTTCCTTTCTTCCTTTTTTTTTATCCTTTCTAAAATAAAACGATTCTATAATAGGCTTGGAAAGGGACTTGTCTTGAGGACTCTAGCTATCATGTCCATGTTAGCTCTTTCTGTCCTTTTCACTTTGAAATGGTATTATATAGGCGTGGAATTAGCTTAGTCCATAAAAAAATTCATGGTTGAAGAATATAATGGCAACCACCTGAGCTTTCATACCTTTTTTCATAAACTGTACTTCCTTTTCTCTCCTTTTCCTCTTATTTCTCTTCTTTTTTTGGATTTTTTTATTATGATGTTTTCTGTTTTAGACGGAGCTTGAAGCTGCAAAATCAGAGATTCAGAAATGGCATTCTGCATTTCGGAATGAGCCCTTCATTCCAGCTGGAATAGCTCCTGGTTTGCCTTTTCTTGTAGTCTTCTCTATATTTATGTTTCATATATTAGGCCCTATTGATTACCTTTCCAGTTCGAAGTTCTATTAAATATTGATCATTTTAGGTATGCTACTTTTCTGATGGAGCAATTGTTTTGTTCCATTTTCTGTAGAACCCAAGTTAGTAATGAATTATCTTCAAACTCTGAAATCCTCTGAGGAGACACTGAAGGAACAAGTAAGAACTTGATATTGCTTACTTTCTCACTATATATTTTCTGCTTTAACTGTTCTTATCTGTTAATCAGAATTTCATGCATGCTTTGTTCTTATTTTCAGCTAGAAAAAGCCAAGAAAAAGAAGCTGCCTTTATTGTAACATTTGCAAAGCGTGAGCAGGAGATTGCTGAGTTGAAGGTGACATCTTTTAATTTTGTTTTCCCTCTTGACTACCATCTATGATTGTTTAGCATGCTGTTTGCTGTCTAACTGTTGGAATATGGCAATGTGCGAGGATGAGATAAATTTTTGGATATTTCTGGTAAAGATAAGCAAAAAGTATATCAATGTGCAGTAATGATTGTTCTAAAAAACATTTTAATTCCAGTATAGATTGCTATTGAAGAGACTCATCTTTTAGGGTGTGCTTGGTTGAGTGATAATGTAGAAAGATGGAAAGAGTAGAGTGGAACAGTTGAAAGAAAATAAATTTTCAGTGTTCTTGGTGGGAAAGAAAAGTGAGAGGAAAAATTCTGAAAGATGACCATTTTCCATCATAATGCATAAAGACAAATCATTCCAAATTGGTATGATAAGAGGAGGGAAAAGTAAAGAGATACAAGTGTGCATATTTACAAGATTATCCTCTTTTTTTTTATTTAAAAAAATCGTTTTCTTTCCTCTCATTTTTCAACTTTACCAAGCAATGATGTAAAGAAAATTACTTAATTCTTTTCATTTCTTCATCTTTCCTACCAAGCAGACCAATGGAAAGAAAAATATATTTTCTATCTTTTTACTTTTCTTCTTTTCCAATTTTCTTTCCACCATACCATGCAAAACCTTAGTTTTAATATGTGCACCATTAGGACTTGCTGGTGAATATGTTATCTCAAATGTATGCTACATTTACTTCTTGAGGAAACTGCATATTTTCTTATTTTTCCACTGTTGATGTTTGTCTATTGTTGATTCTCAAGTCGGAGAGGACTCCTTTAAATCTAGTGGAGTGAGAATTCGTTTTGCTCATCTATGTGCAATCCTTTACGATCTTCCTTTTGGGAGTTTCTCTTTGCTGTTGCTTGTGGTGTAGATTGTCATGACCTTTATTCTACTTCAGATTCTGAAAGAATTTCTGGGGGCACCTTTACCATTTTTTCTTACTTCTATACAATCACCCTGACCCTTTTTTTGGTTATTCTCTTGTATAAAGCATTATGCCCCACTTAGTGCATTGATTACTTGGACATGATTGTCTAATAGCTTGGCCAACTATGACCAAAATCTCTTTTAATTTCCAGTCAGCTGTTCGTGACTTGAAAGTTCAACTGAAGCCACCATCAATGCAGGTATTATCTAATGCTCACTTCAAAGTGAATGATGTTATTTCTGTTAGCAGATATTATATATTACTTTGCTTTTGTTGTTTTATTTTCTACTTGGGAGGATGGTCAAGAAAAATGCATAAAATGCATTTCATAAGAGCTTATGTACCCTTATTTTATGCATTCAAATAATCTGATATTGGCATTATATCTGTCTTTTGAGTTTTGAGTTTTCACTATAAGTTGTCTTAATGGTTCCAAATTCCCAATTGAACCTGCCCTCTGTATTTAAGCGAATTGTTCTTGTTACTTCCTAACATTTTTATGCGATTCAACATTTTGTTGTGTAATTTATGGGTCTGATTTCATCAAATATCTGCTTCTCTTATTCTTTTTTGTCCAGATATTTGTTAGACATGATTTTTTACCGTTTCTGTTACATGATCTAGAACTAAAGGATGTTTTGCACCTTTCTACCTGTTTAATTTTCTTTGTGGCTTATGTGACAGGCCAGAAGGTTACTACTAGATCCTGCCATTCATGAGGAATTTACTCGTTTAAAGGTTTGTTCTTAAAGTTCCTTTTTGCTTATCAGTGCAAGGGTATCTGTTTTCTAAATGAAGTAGAATGAATTTGGGGAGAAAGGAATCATAAAGGGAGTAACATGTTTGCCTGGCAGGCACTGTATTAGAAGCCATAGATGGACCATTGTAATATTACTATTTGTAGTTAATCTTTGGGCTTTTGGACTTTAGGGTGGTTTGGAAATTTTGACAAGTTGGTGTCACAATGGATTAGGCCTGAAACAAGTTCGGTTTCTGTTTGTTTTTTAAACTTTATGCATATCCAAATTCTTCTTATTCGTTTCTGGTTGGTAATCTAGAACATGTTCAAGATTTAAAAGTTGAGGCCTGTAAGTTTAATCTGCTGTTAGGTTGCCCTGTGCTTATAGATTACCCATACAGATACAGTGTTATTTTAATGTCATTATGCTAGAAGTGGAGATATATGCTGTTAAGTAATCCATTGTGCTTATGGATCAGTTATTTATAGTTCTACTGTTATGGTACTAGAATTTGGTTGAGGAAAAGGACAAGAAAGTTAAAGAGCTGCAGGAAAATATTGCCGCTGTTAGTTTTACTCCTCAAAGCAAAATGGGAAAGATGCTGATGGCAAAGTGTAGAACATTGCAAGAGGAAAATGAGGAGATTGGTACTCAAGCAGAGGAAGGAAAGGTATGCGGTAATACATGCATTACTTTGTTGGTGCACGCCAATTTATGTGTTTAAGCATTCATCTCCCCCATAATAAAATTAGGGGGTGGCAAATAGATCGATTGTGATAATTACAGGCTGCATTGTAAAAGCATCTTTGCACTTCGAACTGGAATGAATCCTGAAATAGATTAGAAGGCCTTTCAAAGCTGCATATGATTTATTATGTTGAGACATTGGTTTGTTATTTATGCTTATTTTTACTTACTCTTTGTTCACTCTTTGTTCAATGCAGATGCATGAATTGGCCATGAAACTGGCCTTACAAAAATCTCAAAATGCAGAACTTAGAAGTCAATTTGAAGGTCCGTGTTAAATAAGTTATGAGTTTTGGTTGAATGGACCAGATTGGGATATCCAACATTAATGAGAACTTGAATATGCTCTCTGCCTTTCCGTAATTGAAATTGTTATTCCATGGTTGAAAATTTGGTTCATGCTCATGTTTGATCGTTGCTGTTCTGTTGCTTGCAGCATTATACAAACAAATGGAGGGGCTGACAAATGATGCGGAAAGATCAAATGAAATGGTTGTTATCTTTCTCTCATCTTTAATCTTCTCATTAAATTGAATCATCAAATACCATACATTAAATGAGCATCAGATGGAAATTCCCTTATAATCATGAAATTGCCATTTCCGTGCCATTTGACCTCAATATAACCATCATGCTGAGTCATATCATGTGTTATATACGCCTACTTTCCTTATTTGACAAAAAATAGTGCCCTTTATTTGCATGATAATTGGCATTTGCTTGAAGAAGCTAAGACATGTTTTGAGATAGGATCATTATATTGCTATGTTATAGAGTGGGAAAGATAATAATTTATGGAAGAAAAATGAACTTTTAATGTACAAGCAACACTAGATGCTCTTCCTCTCCATCATGCATCTTCTTTCCCGCTTGATGTCATTGCACCATGTCATTGTAAAGTTGGAGCAATAAGTGTTTTTTCTATTTGACGCTATTTATATCTGGAACCTCCTCTTTGAGCGCTTATTTTGTAGACTAATCACTTTCGTATCCTACTACTTTTCTCACTACCTTTTTCTCTTATCATTTTTTTCTAAAAACAGTTTCATAGCTTCATGCCTTCACCTTTCTTTCCTTTAGGACTTGAGATGAAACTTATTATCTAGAAAAGCCAAAATAGAAGCAAATTTGTGTGAAAAAGGAAAAAGAAAAAAGCTCAAACCCAAAACTTTGCCCACAATCTATCCAAGGTTAAGGTATTATAAGGAACTAGAAATGAAATTGAGGGAAATGAAAAACATATTGGTGAATTGCAATTTTTAGTTGAAACTTTTTGATTGAATTAGAGAGCTCAGTAATAGTAAAATATCTCCATTTTTTTAGGACTTGAGGTAAGCGAAAGATAAGAAGATTTGTTAGGAGATTTGATTCAGATTTTGATTTGATTTTGAGTTCTTAAAATTTCCTTGTTAGTTTAAATAAACTTTCCTAATAAATTAGGATACTTGGTTGTCATTTTCTTTTCCTTAGAACATGAAATTAGGAATTTCATTTTGTTTCTTAAATTGTAAACCTTCATTTAAGAGGAAAATTATTAATGAATAAACAAGTTGAAAGTTGAAAGTTTCAGTAAATTAAAGGTAGGAGTTTTGTGGTAGGGAACTCTACTAGAGTTCCACAACCATAGGCAAAACTAGGGAAATAAATGAGGGCAAAGATCCTTTAGTTGAATCTGATTCCTGTTTCATGTTTCGTGACTTGATCCTAGATTCGGGATCGTAACAATTTGGTATTTGAGCTAGGCACCAAGAACGAGAAAACCTTTGATGAGAAAATTCGAAACCTACTATGCAAGGCTTTGACTTAACATGAAGCGTGTTTGGTTGTATTAGTGGCACGAGTTGATGCAAAGTTAGAACATATTTAGGTTCTGTTGTGCAAGTTCTTTCTTGGGAAAGAGGTAGAGACAACATATTTAGGTTCTATTGTGCAAGTTCTTTCTTGGGAAAGGGATAGAGACTTTTGACCAAGGAATCCCAAACTGTACTTGTGACCAAAATGCACACTTTGGGGTTCGTTTTAGTAGTAGAAGCATCATGGACATACAACAGTCCATGATGGCAACGTGGGTAGGGAAATAGTACCTAAATACATCAAACTTGATTTTCCTACATATAATGGATCGGATGAAACCCTTGTTTGGCTACATAAACGAGAGATGTTTGGCCAACAAATAATATTGCCTCTCAAGATAAGGTTGGGTTGGATGTCTTCTACATGTTAGGAGAAGCATAGCTCTCATTCTATCAATTGAATCTGGAACCAAAAGTGACATGGGCGATTTGGCAATTCAAACAGTTTGTGGCTTAACCTAGGAAGATGTTATTCAATTCAAAACAACTATTCCAATGTAGTTTTTTCCTTTAGAGTTTAATAGTAGGCAACTCCTTTAGATTTCCATAACCATAGGCAATAGGAATCAAAATAAGGGCAAAGACTAGTCAACCCCAAACTCGAGACCATAACACCATTCTTGTCTAATCAAAGGGATGACTTGCATGAATGGTCATGATTGAGGAAAAGAGAGAATTACCACCATCCTAAGCTCTTGGTTATAAATCTATAACTTAAGGACAAAGTTGAAAAGGGGACTTTAAGTCATTGTGAAATGCCATGTCATATGGTACTATGCTATGGTCCTAACTTATGGATCAAGTCATCGGATGATATGCCAAAAAGTCTACTACAATTAAGGGGGTTTTTCCTTTGTTACAATTCTTGCCGCGAGAATAACCTATGATAAACTTGTTAAAGGGAGTCTATTGCAGTACTTGGACTTGAACTTATTGTTGATATACCTTCATGCCCAGAGTTTTTTTTAGCAAAAGAAGATGGAGTCGTCATTGCCATGTTGGTATCGTTAGTACACTAGCTTGTTTGTTACCATGGTTTTCTTGGCATGCTTGCAGTTCTTGCTAGTTGCTTTTTTTTTAAGGATCATGTCAAATTCATTGCCTGAACAAGGTTAGGAAGAGGATTTTGCATCACCTCATCAAGCCTAATTGAATTCATTAATTTTGCGGTAAACAAGTTGACCTATTGGTCCACTCACATTGTATTGGCACGTGCCAACAACCCTTGAAATTGACATTGGTCCACTCACATTCCAGTCCGTTTCAAGTTAACCAATTGACTGCCGCCAAATATGTGAACGTTTGACTGGAAATACAACATAGATATAAAAATATAGCAGTGGTGTCTGCAACTATACGGATCAAATTGTAATATGGTAAATGTACAACGGGTACTGGAAGTACTTCGAGGATCGTACCCAAGGGAGGTTGAATTAAATCTAAAAATATTGTCTACAATAGTAGGTCTAAACTGTAATCATTAACACTACATTACGATAATTGAAGTCATAAAATAAATATTAAACTACAAAAGCAAAGTTGACAAATGAAAAATTCTCTAATAACAAACAAAAGATTAAATTGCTTTAGAGCTCGGGTTTTATTAGGGAATTAGTTATTAACTAAACAGTATTACCTTTCAGCCTCTACTACCTAGCTAATCAACCAATACTCTTTTATCTTCCTATCTTGCTTTTTTGACCGGTATAAATTATGATTTTCTCGATAAACTTATCTCTAGTTCTTGTTTAACTTAGATTACTTTCTAGGGTCGTCAATCCTAAGATTTAAGCACCCAATAATTTATACCAACTAATTCATATGAAAACTATTATTCTTTCGTTAATCACTCCCACATTCGCTCACTAATCTCCGAAAGGACTTAGAAGTTAAAATCTTAAACTACTAAACTAAAACCTTAAAATGGCTTGGCAAAAGTTCTCCCTAGTTGAGCATAAGCCTCCTATTTATAGACAAAGTTAGCAACCCATTTTAGGTCAAATACAAGCCTTAATCACACTAAATATGGATTGTGTAGACAAAAACACCTTTAATTAATTTTTGCCCTCCGTCAGACCTGTGTCGCGACACAGCCTGGTGCGTGTCGCTACATATAACTTTGATTATAAATTCTTGTGTTGGTTTGGTTGTGTTGTGACTCAGTTGTTCTTGATGCTTTTGGGCCTGAAAATAGGTGACCTGTACACTCAATTAGATCATTAGAATTACCTTAAGTTTGATATTGGCCCAATAGGTCAACTAACTCGAAATATTACGTAAAAATGCTTATTTTGCAATAATTTGAATCTAAGTTAAGAAAACTAAAAATGTAAATAATTAAACACGAAACGATTTAAAAACAAGTTCGTTAAGTACCGAAAAGTACTTAAATTACCCCTACAATTTGTGGCAGGTCACCAATTCACCTTAAGGGTTAATCTTCAATGGTGGGGCAAATCTCAAAGTGCAATATTCCTTGCGCCAGATCTACCTTAGTTGTTTTCCGGTTTGAGAAAATTACTCACTCTTGTGTAGCTAAATCAAAAGATCTTTTGTACCATCAAAGGTCAAAAAGTAACTTTGTATATCGCGACACAGTTCTTGATCCACATGTTGACTTTGTCTTGTTCTCTTGTCTATTCTGTCGACAACTTATTTTGTTGACATTGTTGTTTCCTCTATCAAACCTTTTTCCCTTTCATGATTTTGGTTGGAAGTCATCAATTCTTGTCTTTGAAATGACATTTGTTGCAATAGCTTATTGCAACTTGTCAATGCTTTCAACCATTCTAGACTACTTCCAGTTTTGCATCAATGCTCTTTGATGTTGGAATCACCTATGGTGTCTAGCTTTGATATCAAATTGTTACGGTCTCAACTTACAAGTTGAGTCATCAGACAATTTGTCGGAAAGTCTACTACTATGAAGCACGGACACGCCGAAAAGTCCCTTGTACTGGTGTCGACACGGGCACGCTGTCGACATGCCAGAATACATATCAAACACATCAGGATATGACAAAATAATAATAAATATCAGACACGGTCAGATATGAGACATGCAAGGACACAGGATTTTGGTGGTTGAAAGTTAGTGATAGGAATTCTCTATTTGAAACCTAGATATACACTTTATTGTTGAGATTTTCTAAAATCTAATTTGGTGCATGTGATTAGGAGGTTGAGGGAGATATAATGGGGGTGTTTTTCAATATTTCGACATCGTTGATGGTGGCCGAAGTGGTAGCGGTGACATTGGTTCTAGGTAGAGGAAGATGAGACAGAGAGAGAAGGAAATATAAGAGAGAACTGAAAAGATGAGAAAGGAAAAGGAAAAAAATAAAGGACGGGCCATTTAACTTACCCTCTAAGTGAAAAGTGAATTAATAGTTGACTGGGTCTGAGTTTTCTAAGATATAATGGGGTTTGCTGTACACCATTAAATATAATTAATGAATTAATATGTATTCTGAAAAATATATATCACTTTGATTTTTTTTAATAGATTGGAAGTTAGGATATAAATTGTGTGATAATAAAATATTTTCAATATTACGACATTTAATTATATTGATAAAAATATCAATATATTTATCGAATATTAATATATAAAATATATAAAAGAATTTTTTATTGCTGTGTCCTGCCATATCCTTATCCTCATTTTTTTTAAAATTATCGTATCGTCGTGTCCGTACTTCATAGTAGTAGACTTTCCAATTGAGGGGTTTTTCCTTTTGTTATGATTCTTGCTGCGAGAATAACCTATGATGAGTGAGTGAAACTCATCAAAGGGAGTCCCTTACCTTAGACTCGTTAAAGAGAGAGTCCTAAACCTTTGAAATTAAATAATTTCTTAATTTTTTTGCTGTCAATCAGCCTCTTAAATAGAGGTTACATAGGTTTACTTGTTTGAATAAAAACTTAAGGAAATTAGAACATCAAATAAAGAAAAACTTCTAATACCATAAAGATTATTTTAATTAAAGAAGACTTTTAGTTAAGGTAGATCTTCTAAAGTTAACATCTTTCTTGAAATAATAATTAATGTCTTCAATGCGTAAGTAATAATTGATGTCTCACATACTAGAGAAGAGATGGCAATCCATCCGAACAAATAGCATTTTCCTTAGACATATCATGTTTCACTGTAAATCATATCTGGGCTTTTGACTGGACAATTATTTTCTATTCCGACAGTATATATTGGCAAAATATTTCTCTTAAGCGAGCACACTTTCGTGAATCCACTAAAAACTCTTATCTTTTGTCGACAAAATTAATATCTTCATTTTGATAGTTGCTGTGTTATCAAGGTGTGCGCCTAGGTGTGGTTGCGCTTTGTGCCTTAACATTAGATAATAAAACTGATGCAGACATTTTCAGGCTAAGTTAGTAATGTGCTAGGTATTTTTTTTAAGGCAATAGGCTTTAAAAAATCCCAATTGATTGAAGCTCTCTAATTTCTTTTTATTTTAACTTTTTTCATGAGGTGTACTTTTACTAGTAAAAAAAGGGAGAGTATCAAGCTCTCCACTTCTCAGTATTTGAGTATTCAACATGGGATCATAAGGAAATTATACACATTGTCTTTTGTTGATAAATTGGACCACTGTTTAGTGTCAATTATTGTAATTGTTTAAGTTTATACGCACACATCACTCAAGCAAGTATTTTTATGCCTGAGGTGATATAAGGGTTCTAGTGCCTAGAGTGTACCTTGTGCCCTTGATAACACTAGATGGTTATCACCAGGTAGACTGTATCTGCTGACTCAATTCAGTTAATAACAATTCTACTACTTTTTGTATATTATATTTATCATATTCAAGGAGGGTCATATATTCACCAATTGCTATTTTACTGATGAAGGCATAGTTACATCAAGTTGGATGTTTCTTGGTTTATATTTTACCAAATGCTAATCATGTTCATTTAGCCGGCACCAATGTACTAGTATTTCGTCATGTTGTTTTATCATTTATGTTGCTGTTGTAATTGCTTAAGTTTGATAATTCAGCTGGGCTGTGCTGCAGGTGTTTATCTTGCAAGAGAAATTAGAAGAGAAAGACGACGAGATTAAAAGGCTTAACCTAGAGCTGCAGCACAAGATGCTGCCGACTGAAGACAATAACAAGACAGGTTTATTCTCTGATACTGAAAAGGTTAAAGATGAGATGATAACCGATGAAACTGGGAACAGTTCTTAATTAGATGGACATGTACTGTACGATATCGGTCAATGATTTTGGCTCAAACTTTTGTAGTTTGTACATTCTACATTAAGTAGGTTTTTTTTTGGGAAAACGCATTGCTGTTGGTGAAATTGCACTATTGAAGTGCACGTCCACGGTGTATCCAAGTATGAGTTTAAACTTAACCTTCCCCGAGGATAGCATATTATGTTGTTTTATTTTATTAGTGTTTAGATTTTTTTGCATGGTTAGCTTTGGTACTCGTGGATTATATGCTTGTGGATTATATGCTTCGACGTACACTTTATTCTTGCTATGCCCTCACTAAAACATTTTTCCCGTTATGAACCATTTGGGAACTTGAATTTGAGGGGTGAAAGGTTTTGGATTTTTTGATATGCAAATCCAAAAGAAAATTTGTTTGGATACTAGATTCAAAAAAATTGATATGGAACATAGGTACTTGATTTTAAATTTCAGGGATATTATCATATGGAACATTAAAATTAAACGATTTAACCATTTTAATACTTGTAAAATTTACCTTTCATCTTTTTTGCTATTAGTATCGTTTATGCATATTTATGCTTTTATGGATCTTTAGACGCAAGAATGTTTTGAATTTTTTACACGTTTTCTGAAGGGTTTATATAATTTTTGGCTTTCTTTTTGGTATTTAAACTTTGCAATTATTTTCTTGCCTCATAAAATTTTTATATTTTTAAAATTTAGATATCAAAGTGAATAAAATAATATAAATACCAAAGTAAATATAGTTGCTAATCTAGCGGGTTAAAATTTATGTTACCCTTTTTGGAATATAAATTAACAGTAGGATAATTAATCTTATTTGATATTATAATCTATTACCAACCGTATTGAATATTATAATGACAAGATACATTTCATTTTTAAGAAGAGAATATGATTCAAATCTTGGAGATAATATTGTTGGAAGGGATATTTATAAATCTTGAACATGAATAGTAAAACATACTTGGAAAGTACCAAAAAATATTATCACATGTTATATAATAATTATTAATATTATTATGGCAGAATTACAAGATTCACCCTCAATGTTTTGGGGGTCTTCACTTTGGCCCTTAATATATTTTTGTTGCAATTTCACCCACAACGTTGAATTTTTTTTAAATAAGGCCAAAATGGATGGAAATCGTTAGTCAAGTAATGATCAACATTTTTGTCTGATGTGGCATGCCACCTCAGTTGAAGGAGCAGAGGCCAGCAATGGTGAGCGATGGAGCACCGACTGGCAGTTGGGGTTTGTTTTGAGGAGGGGAGAAGAAACAATGAAAGAAATAAGAAGAGGATTAAAAAAAATTTAAAAAAGATAGAAAATAGAAAGACGTGAAGGAGAGGGAGAAAAAAGATTTTTTCTAATTTAAGTTTTTTATTTTATTTTTATACATTTTTACTATTTGATAATATTTAATATTTTTTATTTTTGAATAAATTTAATTCAAAAGTTCACATCAATTGATGAGGTGTCAAGACAAAAATATTGACCGTTAATTGATTAACACCCTCAAATGTTTAAAAGTAAATTTTGCAATTCTGCCTATAACTATTTATATATAATATATTATGTAATTATTAGTATAGCTATTAATATAGTATCAAACTTTTTAGCTAAATACAATGAATTGTTAAAGTTTGTATGCATTTCATTAAGTATAAATAATACATATAATGTAACTTGTGGTAATTGTATATTATAATGAGATCTATAATATAATATAATTCTAGACAAGGGATGAAAGAATGATCGAATTAGATGGGTTTCGTTTTGACCCAATCTCCTAGGGTAGAATTTTTTTTTTTTTAAATGTGACTCGAGTGAAATTACAAAACATAGTCGGGATAGATCAAGGTTGGATTTGAGGCACATCCACCCCTCCCGTCGCCAGATATTTACAAAATTACTCATGATATATATTTCTTTCAATAAATAAATATATAAATTTATATCAAATTTTAATTCTAAATTCAAAAAAAAAATCTTATTTATTTCAAAGTAAAATAATTAAATTAAATTTAGGTCAGAGCCAAGTTTCCTATTATATTTTAGAATCGAGTTTAGGGTGATTTTTTTTCCTTTTAAGAGTTGGAGGTGTTGAAAAAATTGATTTAGAAAATAATGTTATTAGGAATCGGGGAAGTTTGAAATTTTTCTTAAAATCGTTGTAATAAACTTTAATCAAAATTATACTTGTGCTTTGTACGAAGGCGGTTTAGGTCATTTCCCGATTTTTAACTGATCGATTTTATCTGCTATGCTCAAACCTTGAACCGCTTTGAGTGTGAACTCAAAACAAATTGAATCATCGCACAAAATGAAAAATTTACTTAACTTTTAGCGAGAAAATTATTTCTTTTTATAAAACAAAAACTATGAATATTCTTGTGCAAAATAGAATTTATTCTTTAAAATAAATTGTCACTATTTTTCAACACAATGTTGGTGCTCAAAAGTGTATATTAATGGGTTAACTCATAGTTCTTATTTATAGAAAAAATGATACAAGAGTTCTCAGCAAATAATATTTTAATAGAAAATACGAGTTCCACTCGAAGTAAAATTTTGAGGGCGATGACATGCACTAGGATTTATCACTCATTGTATTATCCGGGCTTATTTGAGCCTTTTATGTATTTGGTCTAATTAAACGTGTTATCCGAACTTTGATCCAACCGTTACAATTTATCTAACTCAATAATATAATAATATTAAATTTAATTTAAATTAATTTTTATATAAAAACAAAATAATCCTGGTTTCTGAAAAATGATTTTCACTTACGCTAATTTCACCGCTCAAATGGAGCAGAAAAAGGTTAGGGTAAGCTTTTTTGTCCTTAAGCATACTGTAATTCTCATAGTCTTCCCTGAGTCCTCACTGTCTCAGGGACTGCAAGGGAAGTAGCACAACACTACAAACTCGCTGCTTCCAACAACCCCCTTTCTTTCTTGACGGATTCCCCAAAGCTAATTTCATTTCTCTCCATAAATCTCCCTTTCAGATCTCTCATCAAATTATAACCACCAGCACCATGCAAAGTGCTGCCTTTTCTTTACCCTCTCCTTCTTCACATCCTTATCTGAAGCCCCGGAATTTCGCTTCCAATCCTACATTTTATCCTATTCGCGGCGTTTCCAAAGGTCGTGATTTTTCTGATTCTACCAATGCCATCTCCATTCCTTCTTTCCCTAAGCGATCCTGGTCTCTCTCTTCCTCCTCGCCTTTGCCCCTCAGGGCCTGGACCTCCGCTCCTTCTCTTTCTAAACCCAGTCCCCTTCACCTTAGAGCAACGGCGGCCGAGAATGCCGGTGAAGCTGGAAAGTCAGGTAGCTTGCTCAAGACATTGGAGCTGGGTTTGCTGTTTGGATTGTGGTACATTTTCAACATCTACTTCAATATCTACAACAAACAGGTTCTTTTTTTTTTATCTCCTTTCTTCGTAAAAAAAAAAAAACTTAGAGTTTCCTTAGATTTCACTTTTTATTTTATTCTATTTATTTTTAATATGAAATCAGCTGAATTTAAGGTGTAAAGAATCTTTTGCTGGAAAAGTAAATTCAGTTGAAATTCTACAGTTCAATCTAAATGATTACTACATGCAATCGAATGAATTTTAAGTTATGAAAGATTTTATTTAAACGCCGTTTTGTCGAAAAAAGAAATAGCGATTGGTTGCAAAGCAAATTATGTTGAAGAATTGAAAATAATAAAATATTTATTTTTTTTGGATAACAAAATTATTATATGGATGTTAGATCTAGTGTTGTCATATTCTAGATTTGTGCTCATTTATAATAAATTATAGTATTGTTTTATCAGTATTTACTTTTAATTTTGGTAACTAAATTGAATCTCAGAATATAATGAAGAGAATAAATTGTGATTGAATTGTGTTTCGTTGTGCACAGGTTCTGAAGGCCTTCCATTACCCTATAACTGTCACTGCAATTCAGTTTGCTGTTGGAACTATACTTGTTACTATAATGTGGACTTTTAATTTGTACAAGAGACCAAAAATCAATGGTACTCAGGTATTTGGACTGTTTCAGTGCCAATAGTGTTTCTTTTCTGAAATGATACTGATTCTTGAACTTTTTCCTGCCAGCTTGCTGCTATTCTGCCACTTGCTGTGGTGCATACCTTGGGCAACCTCTTTACGAATATGAGTCTTGGAAAAGTGGCTGTTTCGTTCACTCACACGATTAAAGCTATGGAGCCATTTTTCTCAGTTGTGCTTTCTGCAATGTTTCTAGGAGAGGTCTGGTTTCCTTTTAACTTTTCTTTGGTCAATTCTTTCTTTTTCACTTTCTCATCTATAAATATCAAAAACATCCTAATTTAGATGGGTAAAAAAATTATACCTGTTTGAGTTTCCTTTGCTCTTCAATATCTCTTGAAGTTGTTCAAAGTGTTATTTCATGTTGACTGTTCTAACCTGGATTATGATGTTTTGTTGTTACAGTTGCCAACTCTTTGGGTAGTTGCTTCCCTTGTACCAATTGTTGGAGGAGTTGCACTTGCATCCGTCACTGAGGCCTCTTTCAATTGGTTAGAAAATGCATATGCTAATACCTATATTTAACCATTGAAATTCTTTCAAGCGCAGTGTTGTCAAGGTGTGCGTCTAGGTGTGATTACGCCTTAGTGCTAGATAACAAAACCACCTCAGACCCTTTCGGGTGAGTTGCATGCCTGTTGCACCTAGGCATGCTCTTCTAGAAGGTGATAAGCATAAAAAATGCCTGTCTGAATGAAGTTCTCTTTACTTTCTTTTAGTTTCACATTTTTCATTAGATGTACCTTTACAAGTAAGAAAGGGATAGCATCAAACTTGCTACTTTTTAATTGTTGAGTATTCAACAACAGTTGTAGATCATAAGAAATCATGCATATTGACCAACAGAAAAATTGCATGTTTTGTGAGTGAACAAGATCACTCTTTAGACACACAGAAGCACTTACAAAAATACATACATATTATGCTTTACTTCAGGCAAGTAAGTGCCTTTTTTTTGTTCTTTTTCACTTTGCACCTGAGGCAGTACAAGGGTTTTAGCACCTAGGGTATACTTTGTGCCCATGACAACACTGTTCATGTGCAATACATTTCTGATTCTGGTACTGAGATCATGATATCAAGTGCTTATTGAATTGGTTAGCTTTTTAACTTTGAGTATAACCTTTGCTTTAATCTATAAAGGGCTGGATTCTGGACTGCAATGGCTTCGAATTTGACAAACCAGTCTCGTAATGTTCTCAGCAAAAAAGTCATGGTTAATAAAGAGGTTATTTTACTTCATCTTTGTTGTGTTTGGTCTCTGTAGTGCTAACTCTGTCCGAGTGGCATTTTGATCCACCATTTGATCCATAGAGTGCAACATGGTCTTTTTATAGTTCAGATCTAATTTGGGACTAACTTTAATATTGGCACATAACTAGCTGTTATTATGTGACAGGAGTCGATGGACAACATTACCCTCTTCTCAATAATAACAATTATGTCTCTTATCTTGCTAGCCCCTGTGGCTATCTTCACGGAGGGTGTCAAGTTTACCCCTGCCTATTTGCAATCTGCTGTGAGTACACTCAATGAGCTAAAGTTGCTATAATTACCCTGATTTTGCATTTGATTAACAAGTCTTGTTGACATTTTCATCTCATTTAGCTATGTCTTTATCTTGGCAAACAGGGTTTGAATGTTAAAGAAGTTGTTGTAAGATCTCTACTTGCTGCTCTTTGCTTCCATGCCTATCAGCAGGTGAGGATGTGTTGGGTGTTGGATGGTTTTTCCTGTCTTCCTTAAGAACTGCATACTTGAATATGAAGTCATTGGTTTCTGAATTAGAACTGTGGGGAATGAATAAGAAAAAAAGGGGCAACACGTTGCTAAGGTTCCTTAGTCAAAGCTTGAGAAGATTCTTATTAAAAAGTCAAAATCAAAACCAATAAATTCACAAATCTTTTGACATCATGACGCATGGAAAATTTTTAATAATTTGAATAATTTGGATATTTTATTTAAATGGATCATTTTATTGAAAATTTTAAAGTTTTTTCTGATAAAAAACAATCTATGAAAAGTTTGTGCCTTGATATTATTTTTATTTAATGTTTTACATTGTTCTCATTATACTCAATCTATCTGCTTTAATTTTCAAATTAATTTGTGTAACCAAATTTGAAAAGAAATCCTATGTACTTGACCTAAGGAACCTTGGCTACACCTTTCTTTTGAAAATAATGGAGAAAATGTTGAATGCTAGATGAGTTCAGGAAGTATGTTGGATATCCTAATGTCCTTTTGTGTTTTCTTGTTTTGTTTTTTTATGTTGAATTCGTTTTCAATCAATGCCAAAACCTTCTTAATGTAACCTTAATTTTTTTCTTCACACATGATAGTAAGTGCAAAGCTAATTACTTTTGGATTGTAATCATGCAGGTTTCGTATATGATATTGCAAAGGGTATCCCCTGTTACTCATTCCGTAGGCAACTGTGTGAAGAGGGTGGTGGTTATTGTCAGCTCTGTTCTATTCTTCAAAACACCTGTCTCACCTATTAACTCTCTCGGTAAAATTTACATTCCACGTAGATCTTTACTGAGAAGGTCTTTTTTGTTGTTGTTTGTTTTGGTCCTTTTAAGGCTTCTATATAATCAAGATGTTATTCTGGTGATATCTTGGGCAGGCACTGGAATTGCTCTTGCTGGAGTGTTCTTGTACTCAAGGGTGAAGCGCATAAAGCCCAAAACCAAGGCAGCTTGAAAGTTTAGCCGGTAAGTTTGTATTGGTTTAGGAAATGTTCGATGGCATTAATTGAAGGACATATTTGCAGTTTAGGCCAGAAAAGTAGTAGGCTTGGTTTGATTTCTATCTTTTTAAAAAAAAATTAGTTTTCTAATTATTTTTGGTCCATATTCGTCATTGGGATATTTCATTTTTGGAATGCCACTTGATTTTAGCAAAGAGCCAATGTAGCTGAGAAAAAAAAAATCGTTTTTTGGTTTAAGCTTAATGACTTTCCTGATGGTTCATTGTTTCGAATTTGGGTTGATTTGACTTTAGGAGACTTCATCAGTTTCAAATTAGATAAAACTAGAATATGTCGACTCACTACGATCAACAAAGTGGGATTAAATTTTTAGATATGGTATATAATAATTTAATTCTTAAATAAACAAATTTGAAATTAAAATATTGAAATATTCAAAAATTAAAGTGATTGAAAATTTCAAATAATTAATGAGGTTAAAAAAAACATAATATATAAACACTAGTATTCCCATCACATGTGTATGTATCAAGGGGTTAGATTTTTAGTTTTGCAAACCGCGCAATCTTAAGTGATTTCTTGAGTTCAAATCTTGTCTAAGTTAGCCTATTCTCGGAAAATGAGAATTCTTGTAGAAATTTTAAGGTATTGAAGCAAAGTGGAAGTAAACTTGAAAGACAAAATAAGTTACAAACAAAAATTCATAGAACAATAGCGCATACCAAATGTTTGAGTAATTGCTCTTAATAGTATTAAATTATTATGAAGGATTACAACCAAGTGAATACAAATGAGGGGAATGTCTTTATTTATAGAAGATCTCTCCAAAACTAACGCTATAAGTTGAGTTAAATCAACGATTGAAATTTGTGTGTATCTACAAGATGAAAGTCTTAAGGGACTTAAATTATATACTCTATACATTTTTAAGATTTACATTAATTACCTTGATAATTCTAGTAGTAGATGGACTTCTCTATAGGTTCGACAGATTAGGTTAGTTCATGTGGGTCAAATGAGTCTCATTTAATAAGTTGATCTCTATGAGACGTTCTGTGCGCAATGTTCATAGGTTTTGATCCGCGACTTGTGGCATTCTCTCCCACCCATTCTAGCGACACCCTTGTCGCATCCTTAGGATGACATTGGTTTGACTCATCTCAAAACGGTTTCGATGCCTCGGTTGATTGCCAACTACTCTCTATAAGGTAGTTTTACCTCTCAGAACATTTGCCTCGTCTTATGTCTCTGTTGCCGCCTAACTTGCACTGTATTTTTTTCTTGTACATCTTAATTGTAAGAGGTCATCGCTTTTACTTGCCTCTATTGTGACTTGTCTCGATTGGGATCCTATTGATTCACATAAATAAGCTCTTAAACAGTTTGCATATTCGTGGTATTTTCTATAAAACATTAATTTCAATTGAAAACTCAAGTTTTACCAAACACTAGCAGATTTAAATCATAAAGCCGTATAAAATTTAAATTTTAAACCAAAATTTGTAAAGGCCATAATTACAGCAAAATATTCCCAAATAAAAGTAAAATCATAAATAGGTAGTAAATAGTGTAAAAGAAGTTATGTGGCCACCACTGAATTCTTCGTTGCATCGATTTGCCTATATTTAGGGATTACCTGTACAGATTAAATAGAAGGGTGAGTTTATGTAAACTCAGTGTGTAATCCCCATACAAATGAACAGGCAGTAAACAAATAATCACAGTCTGGGCTCAAGCCCTTTTCAGTATCAGTATCAGTCCAGTTTGGGCCTTAGCCCATCTCAGTACAAAAACAGTCATGCAGTAGGGCTTTAGCCTATCACAGTATCAGTAGCAGTAACAAATATGCAGTTACAAAAATCTTACCCATCCAGCCTCTACACACCATCTCCGTCCAACTCTACATTCCATGTGGGAATATAATCAACCCACTCATCCCTACACTCCAAGTAGTACCGAATGCGGCACTAGACAGTAGTTTGCAGCTGAGCTGCCAGTAAATTAAGCTCGAGGCCTTTCAGTACACTTCCTCCGAACATTATAATCCCCCAACCCAATATAATGCAATATACAGATATAACATGCTATAACATAATATCATGCATGTAAACAGGGCATACAGTATCAAATCAGTGAGACATCATCAGGCTTAATCATACCAGTCATACAGTCATTTTAGTCAAATAGGGGTCTAGGTAAACTTACCGATCCTACAATAGGTTCACAATTGACTTGGGCGACCCGTAAAACCTTATCAGTCAAACAGTGAAAATGGACCTACAAGCCCATGATGATCGCCTGTGTGGGCCCACACGCCCGTGTGACCCACATGACTTAAATTGGCCTTGGCCTCGTGATCCATTTTAATGTAACTCGTGCTAATTAATTATTCGCATGTGTTTTCACTATTTACTTATATAATTTTTTAAAGTTGTCTACTTGAGTCATTGTTACTAAATTATTTGTATCTTAAGCTACAGAATTTTGAATTAAGATCCACAATTTTTTCTTGAAACTAGACTCACATATCTTCTTACCATAAAATTTTCAGAATTATTGGTTTAGCCAATAAGTACAGTTTATTCTTTAAAGTTTTCACTGTTCTTTTGTCTGTCAGTTTCGACCTTTCTGAACTAAAAATTAATTATCTACTCGTACAGAATACAAATGATGTTCCCACTTGTTTCTCTTGAAAGTAGGCTCATTCAAGATTTTAAACATATAAATTCTAACCCATAATTATTTTTATACAATTTTTAATAATTTTTCAAAGTAAGGATAGGAGATTTCGAAATCATTCTAACCCTGTCTCACTAAAATTCAAGCATCTCATAATATGAAATTCTTTTGCTTAGTTCGTTTCTTCTATGAGAACCTAGACTCAAATATCTTTAATCCCATATATTTTTTATTCTCTAATTCGATTTTCACAATTTATGGTGATTTTTTAAAGTTAGCCTATTACTGCTATCCAAACAGCAATTAATTTTGACTTTTCGCCGAATCCCTTATTTTTGTGTTTCAGGTACACACATAGTTTTGTTTAATGCTAAAACAGTCTCCGAGCACTCCAAAACCTATAATTGAACAAATAACACCATAATCAGTCTTACCTCGCGATTAATCAAAATCCTGAAACCAAAATACTTACCCATAAAATGATGAATATTTACCTTAAAAACTTCAAATCGGTACGTTTACGAAAATCACGAGAGCCTTAATCCTCGCGAAATGTTGCTGCCAACACCCCGAAATTAGACTTTTGAACACAAAATAATCTCTTAAAATGATACCTAACAACTTATTAAATTTGCAAAAGTGCTCTTTAACGCTACGAAATTAAGAGGGAAGAATGGATTAGGGGGAACAAGGGAATTTCAGCAGTAGAGGAAAGAAAAGAAATGATAATCGAGTAAGAAGCAAGGAAGAAAAAAATTCGGTAGAGATAGGGGAGAGAAAATGTCAGAAAGATGGAGAGAAAAATGATTTTTTTTCAAAAAAGAAAAAAGTGATCAGATTTTGGATATTCTCCCCTATAAGCTCCTAATTCACTCCTAAAATCGCTCCATCATTTCCCGCTACACATCTACCACTCAGAAACCCAGTTCAGCACAACTCTTGCCGGAATTAGGAGCAAAAATACAACCTTTATCGTCCCAAAGATTCGAACCTATGACCTTCCTCACACCAACACTCCACTTATGCACAGACCAATAAACCCATTCTGTTAATTATTTGCTAACTTTTACTTAAAAACATGCTGACTAAAGATAGAGCTTATTTATAAAAATACCAAAATTTGTCCAAGTTCTAGCTTGAATTTGAGACTTCCCAAACACTCCCAGAACACATAACCACTAAAGCTAATCGATGCTTGTGTCACATTCATAATACCCAAAATTAAAATTTTGGGGCGTTACAAGTCTTGCCGCTAACTCTGGTTTGTAAGTCACTTGGCTTACTCGCTTTTAAACTCTGAAAGGGTCCTTGTGTCTTCATCAAGCCAACGGTAAGCCATAATGTAAAACACTAAATATGTGTTTGAGATGTACCTTACTTGTAGCATTTATTCCCTTATTGATAACTCAGTAGGCTTAATATCGTTGTTCTACTCTAGCATTTTCAAAGGGGTCTTTGTAGCACTCTGATCTACCAAGTTAATATTCCCACCACACGGAACATCCCTAGCTAGTTAGATTGTCAACAATACATTGGTTCTACCTTTTGTGTCTCGACTCACCGGCATAACGCATTATTGTCGAGTATTTAAGATGCAAATACAATCTGCAAAAAGAATTAATAAAACATCAATCTTGTCAAGAAAATTCAAGTAAAGCACAAAATCACAATCATTTAAGTGAATTACCTTAAAGTCGTTTTTACCTTTCTATTGACCAATTTACAACTCAACTCTTTGTGCTACTCCCACAGTTGGGACCAATTAACAGTCTTGATATCCTTGGTTGATTTGCTAATTGAGAGAAAGAAACCTATGACTTTTCTCAATATGAACAGATCTGACACCCTTGTATCAACAAGAACACTTTAAAGATGTTTCAACAGAGTGTAAAATGATTTTCTCAACTCAAAGAGTGGTGCACTCTAGAGATCAACTTCCTAGGCATGCACTTGAAAGATAACTTCCTAGGCATGCACTTGAAAGATAAATAGTACATAGCGCAATCTCGCATCGCCTAAATGCTTCAATAGTTCTCGAATGAAAACCTCACGAAATGACAAGTGCAACAGTTTCTCATAATTGTAAACTACTTGAGTGAGTTCATTTCGAACCTAACGAGAATAATCAGTCCCCTCAAGAAACCATTGAAAAAGGAATCGCTAGGCCAGTGAACATAGAAACACTCAAAGGCATAAAAACACTGAAGGAAAAGTTTACAGTGATCCCAACTTTAAGGATTCCTTCACAAGGTGAACAATCACACAAGATTCTGCAAACAAATGCAAGTAAAAAGTTTTGGTCTGCAGTACTCTTTGAAGAGACAGACGGAAGAAGACAAATATGCGGATATAAGAGCAGACGCTTCAAGAACTTAGAGATCTACTATCACTCCACCTTCAAAGAGATACTAACGGTAAAATATGGCATTCAATAATTTGATTTTTAATTGATCGGACGTCATTTTACTATTGGATATGACATGGCAGCCTTTAGCCAAATGCTAAATTTCAAAAAGAGACTACCCAATGCTCAACACCTGAGATGGGCACAATGGTTCAGCCAGTTCAATTTTACCTTCAAGCATATAAAAGACAACACCAACATTGTCTTGGACATGTTATCCAGACCTCCTCAGCCTAAACTAATATCAGCCATCACGTTTATGGGTCCTTACCATCCCCAATGCTTTTCCTCTCCCTCTTCTTCAAACACCTCTACAACCTCATACCTAGAGTTGCTTTTCCTCAAATGACCTTTTAGACTAACTCCCTAGTGAAACAAAAGATGACATAGGTCGTAAAACCCTTGAAGCCAGAGCCAAACAAATGTTCTACCATTAGTCCAAGGTAATAAAAAAGCACAGAGACAGTGTTATCAGACCCATAGGCATAAACCCGAAATTTTCGTTCCTCCACCTCTTTCGCACCTTGTACTACCAAAGCCTCCTGAAAGAAGCACTGTTACTGTTATGGTACCTAACCCAACTTTACACAATCGCCATTGAGTTTCCAACAAAGAACATTCAATGGGTGGTCACAGGACGTTCCACAAGAAACACCCTTAGAACCTTCCTAGAATGGTTCTCAACCACTGAGACATGGAAAGATCGACGTGAAGATTACATCGAAGAAACCTACATAATATTCCTCTTCCACAGGCCCTACACGAACAAAGGATTCACA
Source organism: Gossypium hirsutum (assembly GCF_007990345.1). Lineage (NCBI taxonomy): Eukaryota > Viridiplantae > Streptophyta > Magnoliopsida > Malvales > Malvaceae > Gossypium > Gossypium hirsutum. The sequence continues at coordinate 7,732,950 of NC_053443.1, forward strand.
CCAACGACAAAAATCTATACTAACTTCTTCTATTCCCTGTACGAGAGCTCGTTCATGAAGCCAAAATGGTACAAAGGTATTTTAACTACCTTGTGCATCAAGAACAAAGTCCAACCCTCGAGCGAGCTCCAAGCATACAAAGAAATCCGTAGGAAAACAATCCTAAGAGGTACGTGGACGAACTAGTACAAGACATGGAATACCAAGTGAAGCATGGAAGATTAGTAAGAGAAATTGTGTTTCTTGCCAAGACCCATTAAAAACAAGGCATGTGAACCTATCGATGTTGATCCCCTCAAAGGTCACTTCCTTCCTACGTAACCCATATTGGACAAACTAAGGAAACTATTGTTGACTCGTTCAAATTCGTAAACCTCCTTTTAACCGATTGGGTTCATCAAGCCTATGTACTGTGCTGTGCAAGATTGATAGATACCAATGGACAACAATATTGTGGATGAAAAAAGCTTCGCAAAAGCACTCGAAGAATTTCGAGAGTATCAAACAGGAAATCCTGTAGAAGGAAGATCTAGATATAGTTTGTGAAGTTATGGGATGAACAAACACGACAAATATGTCATTCCCGAGAAGACAAGCCAGTTTCGAGACTTTTCGTCTTTTTATGTATTTTGTTACGTGGTGTGTTTTATTGTGTTCTACGCCTACCATTTTGCATGAGAAGTACCTACCATTCATCATGTAGTGTCATAAGTGTAAAAGTCCAAGTTGCGTAATAAATATTTAATATTTGTCTTTATGTCATGTATGTTGTAAATTCACTATTCAAGTGAATAGTGATTTAATTAGTGAATAGTGTTTGTTTTTGTTCCTTAGTTTAAGAAATTGCCTATATATAGGCAACGAGTCTTTGCTGAAGAGGAGCTTTTTTAACTATGTTTTGCTACTTTAGATATCAAATTGATATAAAGAAAATTTAAATACCAAAAATGATAATCGAGTACAAATTTAGAAATTAAATACAAATTTAACCCTTTAAAACATGAAATTCAGAGATGTAAAAGTTGGCAATTTAATCATTCTGCAATGTGCAAATTAAAATATTTTAATTTTGCTAGACCAACTCAAAATGATTGGTATAAATGGGAACATAATATATATATTCTCTCCCTCAACAAGAGATCAAAAAAGTGTTTATAACAGAAATTCAGAAGCTATGCAAACAATGTAGTGGTATAAGCCAAGACAAAAGTAGCATTTACATGGAGTTGATAAGCAAAATGTTGAATGTCCCTTGTCTCAAGACTGGCTGCCCATTATCCAGGTTGTCATATATATAAAACTTCCTGCAAACAATTTAGTAATGTAGTGCTTAATGCTTTTATTCCTGGTTGTGTTTTTTTGGTATTATAATTATAATTAATTATTTTATCATGTTAGGCTTAAGAATTGTGATATCTAAAAAAATTTAAATGTATTTATTAACTAAGTATTAAAATATGCTTTTATTTTAAAGAATTTGATCCTATACTTTTCAGATTTAAAAATATAAGTCATGTTGTTAATATCATTAAAATTCTTCTGTTAAATTCAAGTTCACTTTTCTTATTACATGTTTACCAAACGAGCATTTGTTTATTTCAAAATATCATATTAGTGGTGAATTTAATAGAAGAGTTCTAATAGCATTAATTTTGAATTTTGAAATCTAAAAATAAAAGTAAAAAGATTAAATTAGAGGTAGAAAAGTACCTGCTAATGCGACTGCCAATGATAGTGTCATTTTACTGGATGTTGAGCTTTCTGCACAATACAAAGTTTGATTACTTCAAACATCCTTAAAGTAACCATCAAACTAACCACATGGTTACACAAATCTGGTAGGCCAAGTTAAAACCCAGCCAAACTCAACTGGAGCCTTAAGAGACAAATGTTTGGAAACATTTAGATAAAAGTATCGCGAAAGTCTTATAGTAAGAGTTGGATTGTATTTCCTTTTTATTTAAAAAAATGAGTAAATTAGTCCACATATTTTAAATCAAAGAGCAATCTACTACTTCTAGTTAAAATTTTTATTCTTTTTTACTATTAAAATTTGATTGTGACTGATAAAATAATCAGATAGTTATATATGGCGTGCCATGTGTATATTATGTCGACGTATAAAGATCAATTTTTAACCGTAGAAATAGATGGAATTTTTAATAAAAGAATTGATTTGCTCTTCGATCTAATGTATAGGGACTAACTTTTTTTTTAAAGTAGAGTGGGCAAATTCGACTCTAAATACGAGGGCCTCCATGGTATTTAACGTACTGAATCGATTGAACAACAAATTAATGGAATGCATAGGTTAATTACATATCATACATTTGAAAATTTTCAAACTGATAAACCATCAAATTTCTTATAAGATTCCTAGGAATATATATATCTGACCTGAATCACAATTGGTGGTAGAATTGAAGCTGCCACACATGCACAACTGTTTAACCCCGTCGGTTCCAAATCCACATGCTCCACCAGTGGCCTCACAAGCTCTACAAAACTCATCGTTTCCTTGAACTGAATATTTCACTCTAATCCCATAAGACCACCCACCAGCCCCATCAACTCTCAGCGGTGCTAGACTATATGCACTACTATACCCTTCACACTGCAGCTTGCTCAGATTTATAGCCTTGATTGCCTCAAATGCCACCGCACAACACTCTGGGGGCCCTGACCCATAAACTGATCCTACCTTCTTGTGACCAATCAGGCTCCATGCCGGACAATCATAGTATTCCTCACATCCCATCCCTGATACATTCCTACATGGCAGATGCTTCCCAGGGAAACCCTGGAACAATGGTGATTCAGCTGAACAACCTATGAGCATGAACACGTTATCAGGTGTTGGATTGAAATATGGCGCTCGCCATTGCTCAACGGTGAAGCCGTTGCCTCTACCGCCTAGAACGATGGTGTCACATGTTGACATGTGGGGGTCGTGTAATGTGATTGCTTGATATGCATAGTCTATATCTAGGACCCTGTATGACCCTGAACTGATATGGAACATTAACACATCATTCATGCAGAACAATAGGTCTCTAAAACCAGGATGACCACAGCCGTAATCAAGAGAAAATGGGTAATCTATGGTAATATTTCCACAATATGATCGACATGAGTTAGCTTGATTGGTGGCAAAACTTGGTGTAGCTAATAATGCTAGAAAACTCGAACAAACAGTAAGCATGAACAGTAAAGTCATGGCTAGAGAGTGGGATAGGGAATTGCATTTGAATTGGAAATTTATTTAAGAAGAAAGAAAATGGAATAGTGGAGGATGGAATGATACTTTGCTTGGAGAGGAGAGGAAATGTTGGGTTATCTGTGTGAATAAATGATGCAAAGGGGGACTTTATTCACATGATATGTTGAAGAATCTAGTTACATAAATATTTTTATGGGTTTTTGCTTCACTTTTATTTTGTGTTATGCTAACTTTAGTATGCTTTTTGAGTTGACAGATTCAAAAACTTCATTAAAGACTTGTTTATGGATTTGCTTTATAATCAATCAATATTTTGCTTCTATAGCTGTTATTTATTTTTAATTTTAGTCTTATTAATATAATATTTTAGATAATTTTAGAAAAAATATAGCTATGGTAATTTGAATATTTTATTTAAAAAAAGATAATTTATTTTAAATTTTTAATAAAATAAAATCTCCTTCATATTTTGGCTTATTCATCTTAATCAATATTTTTTTTTGTTAAAAATTTTATTTTAAGTAAAAAAATCAAAATGATCGTCAATCACATTCTAAATTTAAAACTTACACATAATAACACATAATGATATATAATTGTACATGATGTGATTCGAACGCGGTTAAAATTTTATTGATAAGGTTTAGTGAAGTTTGAGAGTGAATGAAATGTTTTATGTATTTCTAAAAAGATTAGAGGTTAAACATGCAGTCAAGTGGAAAAAGAAGTTTAAATTAAAGATACTTTAATTTGAAATTTAGGCTAATTGCAGATGAGCAGCTTATTAAAAGAAGGCTCATGAAACTTAAAACAACAAATCATCATTTTATTTCTCAATAATCACTATTTTAAACCCATGGAGATTTTCTTTAAAAAATTTTATATGATTAACAAATTTATACTACCTTTTATTTATAATTATACACTATGGAAAAAAAAAGTTTAAGAGTCAAAAAAGATTACATAAAAAATTTACAAAATCAATTGAATCTCTATAAAAAAAGTGCTTAGTGACCAAAAAAAAAAATCAATTGATCCATTCGTTAACGAAAATCGTTAATTGACCCGGTTTGATCGTTAACTTTGTTGATATAACTAATAGAAGTCACTAAAAATTGCCATGTAATAATATGTTGACATGGCATGAAATAAAAAAAATATTTTTTTAAAGATTAAAATTTTCAAAAAGTAAAAGCTTTTTTTTAAAAATAATTAAAATGTATAAATAGAATAAAATGGTTTCTAATTATTAAAAAAAAAAAAAAAAAAAAAAAAAAAAAAAAAAATAAAAAAAAATCTCATGTATTTACTTAATATTAAAGAGCTGTTGGTGGGTGATGATCAACTTCAAGAACTATTGCTCAAATCAACTGAACAAGGAAGGGCCTGCTCTCATCGATCAAATCAATGTAAAGCCGAGTAACTACCCTACATTTTAAAGCAAAAGGGCAGATCAAGCCTGCAATTAAACGGGTGAAGTTCCGGGTTGAAGATAAGAGATGATGCCGTTTGGCTATTGCTGCTATTATGATAAAAATATGGTGGTGCTTGGTTTCTAGGAGCTCTGAAACATATAAACAAATTGTAAGATGGAAGCTTTTGGTAACTTTTTGTACAAGGTCCTTGTATTATGTATTTTTTGTGGATATAATCTTTATAATTTGATTTTTTTTGTCTTTTTTATTTTTGGCAACATGTATTATATATATATATATTAGAATTTTTTTAATAAATAATATTTTTTAAGTTTTTGAACATTTGAATTTTTTATATATACTTTAGATTTTTTTTTACATAACATTTGATAATTTTTTATAATTTTTTTGAAGTTTTTTTTTAATTTTGCACTCTTCCAAAATGAATCTGGACAACCATTTGTTCAAATTCATTTTATATGCACATTTTAATTATTTAAAAAAAGATATTATTTTTTGAAAAAAATTATTTTTTAATTTTTGCTGGTGTGGAATGCCACAACAACATATTATCACATGGCAATTTCTGATGGCTTCCGTCAGCCATGTTAGCGAGATTAACAGTCAAGCCGATCAATTGACGGTTTCTGTTAATGAAATAAGCCAATTGATTGTTTTTGGATCACTGAAAGCTCAACTAGATGTATTTTTTCATAATGACCCAATTGATAAAAAAAAAACATGAATGATTTTTTTTGAATAATCTCATTATAAGTTTTGATCATATTTATTCTTTTTTTATATAATACCTAAAACTACCTATAGCCCTTCCTCAACCCATAGATAGGAGGATAATGCGCTTTAGTACACTCGAATCCACGTCCTCCTGTATTGACAATAATATCCATGCCAATCGAGCTGAAACTCAATCTGCAAACATGAATGATTTTTTAAATGCTAATTTTTTAGCAAAAATTGCATCTCTATTTGGTGGAAAAATTCGGAGCAAATATTTCATTTCTATCCAAATTTTAAAATTTTTAAAAATAAATTTATTTATTTGGTTAAAATAATGAAGAATTTCAAAATATTTCAAAAGATAATTTGAGTAACTCAAATCTACCTATAAAATTTCACTAAAAATGATTTTTTAAAAATTTTGTTATAATCTCCTAATAAAATAAAAAACTTAAACTTCAAAATATTATTTTTATTTAATTCTAATTATTTTTATTTAACTTAACATATATTTATTTTAAATTATGTGTTAGTTTTTATTTTTAAATATTTTGACATAATAAACTATTTTAAAATTTCCTTAATCAAATTTGCTGAATTGATATTTTAAAATTATTTTTAAAGTGTTATAAAACTTAAAAATAAGATTCAAAATGTATTGAATCTTTTGTAAATGCTTTTAAGTATTCTCAAGACATTTAAAAAATGTTTTAAAGATAATTTCAAGCAGTTTTTAGATTAAATATTCATGCCTAGCATGTAGGTATCAATACTCCTCAAACAATGTCTAATAGCACTTTCTAGAGGGGTATGATATCAATACCTAGCCTCCAAATATCGATATATTAGAAGTCAGTAACTATAACACTGTCTAAAAGAGTATGTTATTAAAACATGTTCATCAAGTATCAATACGTCCTTATGAGGTACCGATACCTATCTTGAAAGTATTAATACTCAAACACATTTAATGGCTATTTTTTTCAAGGCATCGGTACCACTCAAATCAATGAGAATGTATAAATAGGGTCCAAGAACACTCAAATCAAAACAAAAAACAAACTTTCAAAAATCGAAGTCCAAAAAGCTCTTATTTCATTTGTTTTACTCATTTTCCTTTAAAAATCACTTGTTGTGCTTATTTGTTTTTTCAAATCTTAATCTTTGTATATCCACTGTCTAGAGGTTTTAATTTTTTTTTATATATTTTTATTTCTCTTATTTGAAAGGTTATTTAAGGTTTTGGATAGAAAACTTGAAGGGGAATAGTCGTATCATACCACCCCTTAATCCAAGCCAGCGATGACCCCAGTTAGACAGCGTTACATTCGATGCCCGTGGCATCTTCAATGATACAATTTCTTTCTAAGGTTATACAACTCCCGGGTCTCTACAAAAATGGTTAATATAGATGGTTGGAAACTCTGAACCATCTATTTGGTTTAAATATGCTATAAAAGGTGAAACTATGAAATATATGCATGGGTTGGGCTACTTGTCTAACTCCAAAATGCTCATTCGAAATTTGGAAGGATTTGTGAAAAAATATTAGGCCCAAAATGAGTTTGGACAAAATAATTAAGCCTGTTTAAAATATGAGTCAAGCTCAACCTAACTCGACAAATCTTTTATATTTATAATATAATATATTATTACTTTTATATATTATATAATTTATAACACAAAAACTAAATCTATAGTAAAATATAATACTATAATGTAAATATTTGAAAAATTAAGATGCTTACATATAAAATGTTACTTTACACCAAAAAAATGAATAAAATGTTAATAAATAAAAAAGTATATAAAATTAGTAAATATTAAATTTAAAATTATATAATATTTTTAAAAAAATTCAAAAGAAATATGAACGGACCTAAAATGAAATAGGATTAGCCATTTACAAATATGAATGAGATTGGATAAAATTTTAGACTCATATTTTAAATTAGGTTGGCTTAGAAGTTTAAAGTGGGTTAATATCATACTTAAGTTCGATCCATAACATCTCTATTTGTAACACCCAAAAATTGTTAGTGTTGAATTTCGAAAATTTTCGATGAAATACAGTGAGGTTTACCAAGATTAATTACCGAAAAGCAAATTTAATTTAGTAGAGAAAATTTAGCAACTATTAAATGGATAAAGAATGAAAATTTGAGGTTGAGGACTAAATTGAAAAAAAGAGATAGGCGAGGAATGTTAGAATATACAAGTAATGGAAGTTATTTTTACAGAAAGAAGTAACCCACTAACGTTCCAATTAATTCCAAAAGAGCAATCATCTTCTCTTCATTTCAATCCCAAAACCAACGAAGACGTGTTTTTGGCCACCTAGTTTTCTGCATTAAAAATTTGATAATTAAGACAAGAAAAAGTTCAAAATGGGACCAAATCATGAATTAAACCTTAAACCAACACAAAGGATGGACATTAAATCTAAAAACACCTTAGTTTTTTTTGGTGAAAAGAGAAAATCCTAAATTTACTCGACTAAAACTAGCATTCACCTATCCTACCGCTCAAACAATTTCCTAAAAGATTTTCTGAATTGCTATTCCTAGACGAATCCCAGCTACTAATTGCATTATACTGCTTTGCCCAATTTATTGACACTTTAATGGCTTCCACAGAACTCCATGTGAGTCCTTGGAGTACAAAAAGATTCCTATTTTTCTATATGAGTCAAGCTAATATACCAAAAAGTGTTGACCAAGGGACTCCATTCCTCGGCAGTCGCTCATTATTTCCTAGTTTTGTTTTGACCCATTCTAATAAATTATTACAGAAAAACTGAGACCAGCTTGCCTCTGACACAATCAATTTCCACATATCTTTAGCTACCGGACACTCTCTAAGAACATGCACGTTGTCTTCTGCTTCATATTGGCACATTGGACAGGCTCCATTCTGACTAATACCTCGTCTAACCCGTTCAAGGTTAGTAAGCAATCGTTGTTTATAAACTAGCCATAAGAAAAACCAGACTCGCCGCGGGCCTTGGAATTTCTAGACATCCTTCCATTTTCCATCTTGCTCATTCCATGTGTTTTCTTTTATCATTTGATACGCACTTTTGACCGAGAAGCCCCCGTTGGATGTATATATCCAAAAAAATTTGTCTGGGCCTGCTTGGGGGTGCGGGGGAGGAATGCTTGCAATCTTTCTGACTATTTCTTCCGGCAGCCAATCTCTGAATGCCTCCAAATTCCAGGCTCTCTCTTCTGTTACCACGTCCTTGACTAAACAGTCCAAATCCAAAAAAACACCTTAGTTAATTACAGAGAAAACAAACAACATGGTTTAGGATAAAGAATAATGAATGTTAAAAACCCTTTGTCCTTACCTGGAGAGAAAGCACATTCAACTTCGACTTCCGTCCCAAAATGCTTGAAAACATTCAGTTAATGCCAGCCCATTTCTTAAAAGCCTTAACATGCTCAAGCCTTTTACCTTGAGCCTCAGTTCTAGCTTTTGATGCTTTTAAGCTCCTATAAAGATTCTTATGGATTTTCAGATATTCACTCTTATACATCCATTTGTCAACATACATGTTACACTTGTTCATATAACCAATAGCCTCCATCACTCTTTCAAAGTATCCACCTCGAAGAAAATTGAGTAGCAAAAACTCGTACAAATCACTACTCAGGGTTAAGCTCCCAGTCTCCATGATTCTCTTCATGTCACCCCATAGAATGGTAATATCACGATACATTTCTAGTGAAGAATACCCACATACCAGATACATAAACGTATGTTCAGTGGGTTGGACTTTCATCTCTTGCATTCTCCGGTATATATTCAGTGCATCCCCCATCATTTTAGCCTTGGAAAAGAAGTAAATAGAAGAGTTCAATTCATAGATTATATGAGATACAGCCTTCTCCGCATCACTTACTTCTTCAAAAAGACATTTGGACAGACTTGGTTGATAAATGGAAGATGCTTCCTTTATGGAAAGAGGACTTCTGCCTACATTTGATGGCAAATTTTTGGATAAGACAATATTGTTAGCTAAATTTATGACCAAACCAGCCTTCCTTACTTGTTTTAGCAGTACATTTGCCTCCCTAGACATATTTCTTTTATAATAAGCAGTCAGGAGTGCCATATATGCACTAGAATCCAAGGAATCCCCAGAAGATTCCATGTCATCCAAAATGTCATGAGCAGTTTCCACCCAGCCTAATGAAATGCATGCATCTATAACATCACATATCACACTTGATTCGCCTGATGAATATAGCTCCTTTTTTAAGCCAAGTAAAAATTTTGACAGCTCATCCATCTTCCCATGCCTTTTATAACCATTAATGAGCTTGGACAGAGCCCTATTAGACGGAAGAAGTTTCTTATCCCTAAACAAAACAAGATCTGATTTACCTTCTTCTTTGAGGGCAGAATCCTTATGTATCAGCTCAGGCATGATTTGTATCTTCAGTCCATTCCTGAGATTCTGAGATCCAATTGGAACAAAACGAGGCTTCTGGAAATCCTTCCCAGGATCATCCATAGGATGGGATCCCCGTGATCTATTCATGTCCAACAGAAGCTCAGCAGCAGCATCAATGTCATCAAACTTAAAATGCAAGCTTAACAAACATTCATAGAATTGTCGATAATGAGAAACAAAAGCCACTGGTAAAGGTGCAACATGATCTTTAAATTTCTTCAACTCATCCCTCTGTCCATTAATTTCATGGATTTGAGCAATGATAATGATTGAGTGTCCATCAGCAACAACTTCAGTTTGCGACATCAATTCTATAATTTGTTGACCTTTGAGAGATGAGCCAAATCTAACACAAGCATCAAGCACAAGATTAAAGATCACTGTATCAGGTTTCAGCAAGTTTGCACAAGGGCTTTTCCCTGAACAAAATTGTACATAATTATCACAAATCTGGATCAACAGATTGGATGCTATACATGCCCCAACCTCTGTCTTGACCATATGCAGAAATAGCAACTGCAATACATTCATTGGGGGTAACATCCCCTTTTCCAGCATCAATCTAAGAATCGTTGATGATGGAATGGGCATCTGAGCTCTTGATAAAGAAAGAGCTAGCTTAACCAATATGTCAGGCTGAAGATGATACGATTTCTCTCTCAGGACCATCATAACCAAATCATAAGCTTTTTGTAGTGAACAAGGGCTGGATGAGTAGGATAGTTGAGTAATGAACCTGCTAACGAGCAAATGGTTAGGGAAACCATACAACCTTATAAAATCATTGAAAGTTTCCCATGCTTCATCCAGTTTGAGATCCTTCAAAGCATTTTCAAGCTTTGTCAACAACACTGTATGAGAAGAACCTTCCCAACTTAACCTTTCCAGACTTGTAGCAGGAGAAAAGGATAGATGTCTGCAAATCACACCAGATTCTTGCAGACCACCAAAAATTTTGCTAAGGAAAAACCTTGTGTCATGATCTGAACTCAACCTGACAAGGAATCGCGAAGAGTTGTAACTAAGGAAGCAAGGATTCACAAATACTTTCCTTGTCAATTTTATTGCCATTTTCAGATAAATGGTAATGACAAACAACCTGCACCAAACCCAGATTCATTTTCATTTATTAACACATAAGAAGCATAACAAAGGCCCAAAGTACCATTAACAAAATGAAAAGTATGTCTGGATATGTATATATATGGGGAGAGATCCACTTACATCGGTTCGTATGTATTTGTACGATTAATATTTTAAAGCTCTAATAGTTGAATTTATTGATATAACTGTAATTTTTGTACAAAAAGATACAAAGGAGTGTAAAACTATACACCGGTGCAAATAGCAATATAACGGAAAATAGCGGTGATATCAGTCTAACAAGCAGGAAACTGAAAAGCAAATATAGCAAAGTGATGCAGAGGCAGAGACCAGATAATGACTCAAGTACAAATCTTCAACAAAAGCTTAGGTTTCAAAAATTACCTTACTTAATTTCCTGCTCTGTCGGAAAACTTGAAGGTAAGAGAGGGTTTGGGTCCGGGACTGAAGGAGGAGAAGAGGGAGAGGGATAAAATAGGAGGAAGAGAAAGACGAGGCTGAGACCAAGTGGTGGCGCGAGAGGCTTGTTTGGCGGCGGGGACGGGTGAAGAGAGAGATGAGAGCGGTGGTCAGGAATTTATAAAGGAAACTTTAGAAATAAAACAATTAATTTTGATCATATTATTAGTTCTATAGAGAAAAAACATCAACACTCAGCGTACTTAGATCATCCAACGAGTCTAGCATTCCCCTTTCCACAATCAGAAGAAATTAAATAAAGGAAACAGAAAGGAAAATAATTTCGTCTCTGACTAATCTATGAGTAGTTTTACTCAATTACTTAAAAAAAATTATAATTTAATTATTGAACTATTCTAAAATTTTTATTTAATTCACCATTTAATCCTGTTTACCGAGGCATATGTGGATCAGATGGTCACTGTGAGATCTGTTCTAAGCACTTTTGGTATGTACTCTGGGTACAAGGTAAGCTGTCAAAAGACTTGGGTTTTCTTTTCTAAGAATGTGTCTCTAAGGACTACGTGAGTAATCTTGGTATGTACCTAGGTGTTCCCTTACTCTACAAACGTGTAACGAAGGCAACCTTTCAGTATTTTATCTCGAACATGAGACAAAAGCCTGCTGGTTGGAAAGCAAAAACTCTCTCGCTTGCTGGGAGGATTACTTTGGCTGAAGCAGTCCTTGCAGCTATTCCCATTTATGCAACGCAGTTGGCTGTCATTCCCGAAAGTGTTTCGCTGGAAATGGAGAAAATTATTCGTAATTTCATTTAGGGTCATAAACGGAAGATTAACCTTGTCAAATGGGACGATATCTGCCAACCTGTAAAAACCGGTTGCCTTGGATTCAAAAGTTTATGCCTACAGAATGCGGCGTTCATTGGTTTCAATTTGATTCTCAAATTGGATCATCTATGGGTGCAAATACTCCGGTCCAAATACAAATAGGTTGGCACTCTCCCTGATGATCTCTATGTTGATAACTGTTCGCGACTATGGAAAGGAATTAGTACGGCCTAGAAAGATGTGAAACAGGGTGTCATATGGGAAGTTGATAATGGGCAGCTTATAGACTTTTGGAGAGACTAATCAAATGAACATATAAAATTATTTAATATCTAATAAACTTGTACCTAATATAAAATTCTAAAACTTAGGCTTAAAGAATAGAAATTAATGGCTAAAATGACTTCTAATTTAAAAATTTCGTATTGAATTTCTAAAAAGTATTACCGTAAAATTCTTGGATCCCTTTGGAAATGCATTGCAAGGTGACATGTTCCAGACTTAACCGCACGTAGGAAGTTGAGAAGAAAATTTTATACCTTGGACAAATTTAGAGAGGGATTCTGTGAAAAATTGTCTTCTCAGTTTAGGTTTGAGAAAAATTGAATTTCGCTAATGGGTCAGATATACTTGTTCTATAGTGTTTTGGTTATAATTTTTCTAATTTGCGAGAACAACAGTGGAATCCATACCTCTGAGATTGAGCTTTTAGGTGTTTGCCTCAATTTTCAAAATGATTGGCAAAAATTTCAAGTTAAAATGACTGTATACAACTCCGAACCAGAAGAAAAACGGATAAGAAGCTGTTACAAGGAATGAACCATCCCACGCAAAAGCAAACCACATTCTACTACATAACATCACCATGTATATCAAAATACAAGCAAAAATAAAACAGCCTTGAGTTGAGCTTTAACAAAACCAGTTCTCTACATCATCATCATCATAATAATTGCTAGCTCTGTTCCAAAATTTCAAATATTTTCGAGGTTGAACTTGAATGTCACTCTTTTCATCTCACCTAAGACTTATCTCGTATCAGAATCCAAATCCTAAATGATGTTAGCCCTCTTCAGAAATCTGATGGTTCTGCAATAATATGGCCATACCGATTCCACAATGTCCACATATGTCTCCATCATCCACTCTTGGAAATCTTTCATCTTTCTTCTAGATAGCTCCTTGTAGTCCAAGTTCTTTATGTTTACCACTGGTTGCCACATACGAGCTCTTACTTCTTCCTTCAGCTTTCCATGTGCAATATAATTATAAGCCACGACGTAATAAGTCGGTAAGTTCCCAACAATTTGAAGTGTCTGCTTCAAGCACAAAACATAGAGTGCACACAACCCTCTGAGAATCCTGATGTAAAGAGCCACAATTAGAGGCCCAAATACCCATAGAGGAGTTAACTCCTTTGAAACTTCAGCCCCATAAATCAAACTGACAGCCATGTACAATGGAATACTGCAGACACAGAAATGCATTTCTTAGCAATGTACATACATGTATAATTGCATTTTTTTCATCTAAAGATCATCAAATAAATTATCCACGACTGACAGAAAGTACTAATATAGAGAATGATTCGAAGTTACAATTTGACACATACAACATATGATATCAGTAAACATTGAATTGATCATCTAGAGGATAGATAGGCAAAACTGATAATGACAGAATCCAAACAAGGTAAACAGCTACCTCAGCAACAGTTGATCAGAGCAATACCAAAAGCCCTTAACACAGTCAAAAAATAATTTGTTTCCACTTTTTTCTTGAGAAAAGGCATTGTGCATCTATATCATATCACAAATATTTAAAAACAAAGCCTTAATAAATTATAGTATAGCAAGGAATATCTACAAGGACACAGAGAGATACTGCCTTTCATGGAAGAAATACTTACAATAATAATATGGGTAATTTAATGGTTACATCCATATCCCAGAAATGGCTCCAAACCATCTTTAGGATCTCGCTTTTTCCATTGCTTTGGGTGCCAATTTGAGTTTCTGATGTGTCCCTTGGGGGAGGTCCAACTCCCGTAACTTCATCCATCACTTGATGTGGGGATTGTGAGAGCAATATCATTATCCATTTCTTGAATAATTTCTGAATAGCAGGGGACCCCAAATGGTTCTCACTTGTTTCTGAGGCATAGGCAAGTGGAACATTATGAACATTTGAAGATTCTATCATGGTCTCTTCCCTGTCTTTTGGCACATAAGAAACTTTAATAGTATTCTTGGAAAGAAATGCATTATTTGTTCTGCCTCTCGATTCATTATTCTGACCACTGCCTTTGAAGGTTGAAATTCCAACATTTTTTACTTTTGAACCACAGGTATGAGGAGCCCCTATACTGCAATAATACATCTAAATTATATGTTTACAATGCATAAGATGAAAAAGGAAGTACTTGAAGAAAATGAAAGGAAAACTAGTTCACATCCTTTTCAAAATGCAAAGCTGTTTCCCTGTACCAGTGTTCATTGCGATAGTTGCATAAGATTTTTAGAAGAGAATAAATTTATTCTGTTTCACAACCAAAAGTTATTTATTTGGAAAGAATAAAATAGCACTGACAAGCAATTCCATAAAAGATCAAAGACAATGTTTGGGCCTGCTCTATTGGCACACCATGCGAAGCAAAACCATCTTTCCCATCCTCACAAGTAAAGAAAACAAAAAGAATGCTGAGGATAGAAATGTTATCAGAGGAAAAGACATCAATGACAAGAAAACAAGATTGGCAGAAACCTGTATTTTATGAGAATAAGTATCATTGAACCAATTGGTCGCTTTTTGCCAATCAGCAGAGCAATAACAATTCTTCACATTCACAAACTCACATCACATCAACCTAAAATTATCTTGACGAAGTTTTGTGCACCACAAGTTCTACGCTGTGTATTCAACATCACTGATGTTTAATATAACCAACAAGATCAAAGCAATTTACAGATAGCAAAAGGAATGGGACTTCTCCCTATGCAATAAATAAGGTTAGGAAAACTGAAAGGCTTCTTTTCTTATGTCAGCTCAGAAATGAACAAACCAGATTACTTTTTTATAGACACTCGTTGAAAATCATTGATTCCCCACCTCCCTTCATTCAATTTGTAAATTTGCTTCTAAATCTAGATCATGATAAAACTAAAAAAAAGAATTGACAAATCGGGGGAAAGGAAACAAATATTTTAAGAGTAAGCGTTATTGGTTTTCTTTCCCAAAATGAATTCAGTATGCTCATTTAAAAGCATAGTCCTTTCAGGATCAGCACTTCCAAATATAGCCTCAAAGTTATCGAACTAATTATCATGCTAAGTGACAAGCTACCAACATTGAACATTGCGTAATCATAGGAGAGAAGTTGGTTACCTTGAACAAACAGAGTGCCTTGATATGCCCCTCTCTCTTCTCCCAAGCATATGAACTGTAACTACATGTCGCTTTAATGTCAAACCTTTCCACCTTGATAAAGGCCTTGATGGAAATGCTATATGTGAATCCTGAAATCCAATAAAATGAACAACACACTTACAAGTTTTCAGATGAATACTAAAAGAAAGCTGAGATCTCTATGTTAATAGATGAAAACAAATAAGACTCTTCTCAAAAAGACAAATAATCTTCAAAGCAGTTCATAAGAGAGCCTCCAGAACAGGATTTTATCACTTCATGGATTCATCGGACCTATGCACTGTCAGGTGGGAACTTTTTAACTCAGCCATCAAGCTCTTGTTTCTAAAGAACTTTTATTCAATATCTTGATCCCATTAACTTGTAACCTACTAGTTTTAGTCCAAAGTTTTCTTAGAATACCTGCAATTGATGAGTCAACAACACCATTGTCTAAACCTCCACCTTAAGCACCTGAACAATTATTTAACAAGGCGTAAACAAAGAACATTAACACAATCAACCCATGATGTCCTGCAACATCAAACGAGATTGGTAGCATCAGGTAAACTGGAAATTATACTAACAATGATTTGAAACTGAGCAGAACCAAAAGCAAAGAAGGTACCCTAAGTGACCCCTACTAGAACGATATGGGCCACGGCCAGAAACAGTACAGGTAAAGAATTCCATTTTGTTCTTACATAGCGTGAAAATTTCGAATATAGAACAGTGAAATTTATACTAAAATAAAAGGAAAGAGTGCGAGGCAAAAAATGATACTTAGTTGAGTTGCAGGGCATCAAAGAAAATTCTATTAGCTTCAAATTTGCATTCAAAAGAAGAAAATGAAGATAAGCAGGATTTGAAGCTATTAAAATTTAACCCATTTCCATGTAAATTAAGTAAATTCCTTATTATTTCAATTAAAAATCAAATAGAGGATAAGGAGATAAGAAACTAACCTAAGGCATTAATTGATATCTTCAGTTCGTCTCCGACAAACAGCCTGTAAATGTGGATAACTTTTTTCTTATTTATCTTTTTGTATCAAGTGATATGGTGCTACATAATAACTAAAATTAACTAATTTTACTCTTCAATTTTCTTGGCAATATACTGGATTGAACGAGAAGGACGCTTTCTCCTAGACGAGCTAGGGTTTTTATAGGGAGAGGAGTCGGACTCTATCTTATCCATCGTACCTTCTAATTGGATCGCAGGAGTCGGTCCATATATTTATTCGGACAAGAATCCACTATTCCAATCAATAATTAAATTTATCGATTTTCAATTATATATATTTTTAAATTTTTTATAAGATTTCAGTAATTTATTTAGCTAAAATCGAATTAATTAGTTGAATCGGTCAAATAAAAAATTGTAGACCTCCAATCTAATTTAAATTGTAGTCTATAATTTGTAAGAGAATAGATTTAGGAAGGATTGCATTCATTAGATATTTTAATCCGAACAACAAATACAACTAGCTTGATTTGAATCCAAGCCACATTTACAGCAATGAACACTCTTAACCATCAGACCATCATTAATTATTATTATTATAATTATATATCAATTAAAATTAAGATTTACTTTTATAAATAACATAACATTACTTTTATCTGTATAATATAATTTTTATTGGTTTGAATTACAAAATTAAGCATATTAATAATTAATTGTTAGATATTATTTTAAATTAATTATCATTTAATTATATTCACAATTGCATATCAATCAAATTAAAATTTACCATTATAAATACCATTCAACATTAAATCATTTTCAAACAATAATATTTAAAAATATATGCATTATTCATGCAAATACAGAAATATAAAACGAAACTTAAAGGTTGAATATGGAACATTTCAGTGGCAAGATTAAAATCATTTTAGGATGAATGGTGTGTTTTGTTTTCTCAACTCTATTTTTATATCCATGTAAATATAAGATTAGTATGAAGTTGATGTGCGTTGTGATTTAGTTGAATCCAATTAGTATTATCTATTTTCCCAAAGATTAAGAGATTATTAGCATTCATAAATTAGAAGTATCCAAAAAAAAAATAGTAATAAAGTAGTGATTAAAAAGATGGAGTTTTTAAATTTATTTACATTTGTTTTAATTATTTTTAAGAAGTTGAATTTTTTAAATTTTTTTAATATTATTTTTTTAATATAATTAGATGATCTAATCTCATCTCAATTAGATAAGTTGATTTTGAACAAGATTCATAAAGTTTACTTTGATTATATTTGATACAATTTGAATTTACTTTGTAACGACCTGATTTTTAGTGGTGTCGAAAAAGACAGTTTCGGGACCCCGTTTCCATAAATCAAGTCCGTAAGTATTTAACGAAGTTATGTTGTAGATGAATTGAATTTTTGATAAGTAATTTAGTCGAAATTGCATTTAATTAAGGCCCAGGGACTAAATTGTAAAGGTTCACAACTATATATTTATAATTGGTCACATATTTAATGTAATGGCCTAAATTTAAGGTTATCGGAACAGTGGTTTCGTAACCACATATCCGATTTAAAGAGAAATTTATTTTAATATTTTTGCATGAATATTGATATGATAGGAAAATCGTATGAAAATATCGATAGAAAAATTCTACCGATTTAGTGGTTAGTTAGAAAAAGAAATTATTGAAGAAATTGGGTAAAAACAAGGTATCGAGTCGATCTCGTAAAACCGAGTCAAAAACATTTTTATAAATATTTATGAAATGTTAGTAATATGGTATTAAAATTTCGTTAGAAAATTTTAATGTTTGGGTAGTCGATTAAGTGAAAAGGACTAAACTGAAAAAGGTGTAAAAGTTACTAGAAGGATTAAATAGCTCAATTGTTAAATGAGGAGGGACATAAATTGAAAATAAGCCCAAAAGGAGATTTTTGGGCGGCATAAGCTGAGAAAAATAAGGGTAAAATGGGAAAATAACAAATTTTACTAACATAAAAATGGGACCAAATTGGAATATCTAGAATTCTCTTTATTTTTCTGCATTCTCATCAGCCAAAAATGTCCTAAGGGTTTATTCAAGCTGGTTTTTCATAATTTTTTCACCAAGTGAGTTAATCCTTGCCTTTTTCTTATAATTTTTGTGTTTCTAAGACTTTTACAACTAGGTCCTATTACTAAATTCATTAGTTTTTGATTTTATGAATGAATTTGAAAGTTGCTATGAATATGTGCTGGAATTTTATGATGAAATAGCATGAAATTGAAGCTTTAATTTGTTTATGAGATGATTTTATTAGGTAATTTCAATAGAAATTGATTTATAGGACTTAATTATGAAAAAGTTTGGAACTAAAGTCTAGTGCTAAAATTCCGATTTCCAAAGGTTATAAAATAGTTTAAAGTGATATAATAAAGTGTTAATTTAGAAAAATCAGCTCAATTGATAGGTTAATTGAGCAGGGATGAAATTATCATTTATTGAAAGCTTAGGGGAAAAATGGTAACTAACATCATGCACTAAAATAGTTTTGGGCAGCAGCAGTAGTTTAACTTTGAAAATCACCAAAAATTGTAGAGACTGAATTAGAGGATGAATAAAATATGAAATTAAAGCTTATTGAGTCTAGTTTCTTATAAAAGAAAAGGTGTAAGCAATGGAATTGTAAATCATAAGATATAATAGATTTTGTGAGACAAGGTCAGAATGAATTCGAATTCCACTTTTCTGAATTTAGAAAATCATAAAAAATTGGAGAAAAATAATTAGGGACTTAAATTTATATATTTAAAATCCTTAATGAGTCTATTTTCAAAAGAAATAAGCGAGAACATCATCCGAATTTTGTACAATGAGATAATTAATTTTTAGTGAAGAGGGGTCCGAACTGTCAAATAGTGAAATAAAGGGAAACTTTAAAGAATAAACTGTACTTATTGGATAAACCAAAAATTCTAAAAATTTTATGGTAAGAATATATGTGAGTCTAGTTTCGGTGAAAATTAACAGATCTTAATTTGGAGTTCCGTAGCTCAAGATATAAATAATTTAACGATTATGACTCAATGAGACAGCTTTGAATGCACTATAAATAATAATGGAATTATTGACAATGTTACATATGAACATGAAATGTATTAGATTAATGATTAAATTTATTTATTTAGATCTAGAAAATTCAAATACGAAGCTAGATCAAGGAAAAGAAAAATTTCGGGATTAGTAGATTTTTGTTTACGAACAAGTATCGAGGTAAGTTCGTGTAACTTGAATTATATTCTTAAATGCTTGAAATTATTTTCTTGATGAGAATATGATTTGGATGCTTATTGTATGATAATTGATGAAGTATTGATAATCTTAATGAAAAGAGAAAATAGATCCCGGTTGAATGAAAGGAAAATTCGATGGATCTCTGAAAAGGAATTGACGGTAAAAAAGATCTAGCCCGGACAGGTGATCCTATCCTGATATAGCCTCCCGAAGAATATGTGGAAAATGGATTTAGCCCGGATGGGTAATCCGAATTAGGGTCTGAATTTAGCCTGGACTGGAAATTCAGATCCAAGCTCATTAGAGTAATTGTCATTGCAGGGGATTTAGCCTAGACTGGTAATCTCGACAATACTCTATGAGTTTATATTACAGGGGATTTAGCTTGGACTGGTAATCCCGCTGTAAGGATGAGTTCGCGAGACTGTGCTCTCTGAAATGGAAATGTGCGTACATGAATATAAATTGACGGACCCGGATCTATACACTAAAGTGTACCCCTGAAAATCCATCAAAATTCCAAGTAGTTTAACGGGATAAATATGGAAAAATAACAAGGGAATGGAAATCATGGTATTGATGAGCTCATCAATCATGGTATATATTATTGATACATGGAAATTATTGGACTAATTTGAATGTTGAGCTTGTGGATGATAGGGGAATAATGTATTGAATGGGTGTATGAATGTTTATTGCATTGTATTGAAAATATTAGCTAAGTATAATTCTTGTTACATGAGCTTACTAAGCCCAAAGTGCTTACCCTGTTTCATTTTCCCCCGTGTTGTAGTGTTAAGAGCTCGGAGGTTGGATTTGGTCGGAGACGCATCACACTATCAACCTCAAGATCTCGGTATATAAAGAAACTTTATTTTGAAAATCAATGGCATGTATAAGCTAATAAAGTAAATGTTAATGTGAAATGAATGTAAGGTTAGCCATTGGTATGGCTAACAAATCTTAGTTTTGGTATGTGAAGAGGTTATCTTATGGATATGTTTGAATTTATCTTGAAAATATGTTGAAATGGATTGGATGTGTTGGATTAGTCTCGGTTTAAAATTGCAGGGAAGGTTAGAAATTTATAAAGGGGTTATATTGAGTTCAAAAAAAAAACTTTGGGATTTTACGAAAAATTTCTTATGGTTTCGATTTAATCCCGATTTGGTCCCGATGTATGTTTTGGGCTTCGGAGGCCTAACCAAGGGACGTCATGACATGTTTCGATAAATGAATAGTATTTAACTCGTAATAATAGAAAATTAATTCGGTAAAATCTGGTAATGCCTCATACCCTATTCCGGCGACGAATACGGGTAGAGGATATTACATTTAATGACTTATATAGCAATTAAACCAATATATAAAATGAAAAATATACCATTTTAGAATTATATTGGAAGATTTGTGGATTATTTTGTTAAAATAAAGTTAAAAATTTTAATTATATTAAATTATAAATTATAAAAGTAAACTAATATATATGAAAACATGGAAAGAAAGAGAAAACATTTCTCTTTTTTTCTTCAAAGGATAGAAACCTCCATTGTTGAGGAGGAAGGAATCGATTTAGGGCTCTAAACTTTAGTCCCCCAATTGGTGAGTTTAATTTAGTCATTTTCTTATAATTTATATGTTTTTGAGGTCCCAAGAGCTTAATTTAGGTATCTCGTGTACCAATTTGTAAAATTGTTAATGTTTTTAAAAGTTTTCATTGTTGATTTCTTGAAGTTTTTGGTACTAAATTATTAGATTTTGAGCTTAGAAGTGAAAAATGACTAATTTGTAAAGTTTAATTGCTAGTTTTGAACATAGGGACTAAAGTGTATAAATTTTTAAATTTGTGTAAAACTTCTGTAATTATTGATAATATAAGGTTATAGAAGGATGCATTTGAGAACAAATTCGAAATCGAAACTCAAATTCGAAAAATATACCAATTTCAGTTTTAGGGACTAAATTGAATAAATGAAAAATTTGTATAAAATGCAAATTGATTGTGAATTTGGTTTAATATTGATGGTATTATATGTTTATGTTAATCTATAGCTAACGTTGACTCAGATTCCTCGAGAGTGAAAGGAAAACCTAAAGTTGTCGATGAATAGCTTGGAATTTTCGGTTTGTATTTCTATAATTCGAACCACTTCAATTGTTGCATATCTATTTTGTTTTGCATGGTAAATTTATGAGGTGATGACAGCTTCTCGACATACCAACATCAAAAGTGAGAATATTGCAACTAAATATAGGAATTAAGGCGGTGTTCGCAAGTATACGGGTAAGGTTGTAATATAGTTTATACAACGAAGTATTGGAGTACTCTGATGATCGTACCCAAGGGAGGCGATACTAAACTAATATTAATTCTTATCCCAACCAACTGATTCGCTAAAAAACCCTACATATATGTTAATTAATACTACATCCGCTCGTTAATCTTCCTTACTGGATTAGTTCCCCATGGATTTAACACATGCAATGCAAATTGATTGAAAAGATAAACATTAAGAAAAAATCAAGAAAAAATCTTGATATAATTATAATAGCGTGAATGGTAATCTGTGAAGAGTTGATTGATCTACAATCCAATCCCCACGAAGAACGAGATAGAAAACTGAAATAAAAACTACAACTGAAGGAAATCTAAATTATAATTGAAAGTAAAATTAAACTAAGTAAAATGTTGTCCCTAAAGTGTTTAGAACAATTCTATTTATAGGCCCAGGTTTGGGCGCTAATCTTTGACCTAAAACGACATACTATTTCCTGTTAAAGTTCATTGTGTGGACAAAAACACCCTTAGCCTATTAAGTAACCTCGTCACGTTGGTGTCGCGACACCTTTTGGCCTATGTTGCGACATTGATGGCAAGCAGCTCCTTTGGTACTCTGTTCACTGTTTTGAGGCATCCAAGCTCCGTGTTGCAACATCGCTGGTAGTCTACCATCTTTGTGCCTCAGAATAATGTCCTGTACACTCACCAGTCCTATTAGTCTACCTTGAGGCCTACTTTGGCCCACAAGGTCATATAAATTACTAAAAATTTTCATTTTATTGCTTAAGTACTATAAGTGAAAACTAAACAAAAACATAATGAAATTGTTTTCCTATGAGCTAGTTAAGTATAAAAAGTAGTTTTATCTACTACAACGAATTGTAGCAGATTAGGTGAGCTGAATTTGACAAATCGAGTTGACTTGATACGATTTTGATTGATTATTAAGATAGAAAACTAAATTTAAAATATTGTAAATTGATGTCAATGTAAAATTGACTTTGAATTGGGATGAATCATGCTATTATACTTATTAATTGATGATTTAGTTAATGAATTGAAAATGATAAGTAGTGAAATTTGAACCATATTATGAATTGGATAAATGGATACCTTATTAACTATTTGGGCAGAGTCAGATATAGTTGGCATGCCATAAGATAGTTGGAGTACAGGTTACTTCAACTATGTGTTAATGAATGATGGACACAACTTTTACTTCGGTTATACTGATGAGCGCTGAGCTCAATTTATTTACTTCGGATTTTTCGATGAGGCACTGGGTGCCAAAATTGGTATGTTGGTTGGATTCGTGTATCTATTCGAGTCCGAGTCAGGTTAATAGGGATTTAAAATGTAAAATTGATAATGACATATGAAATGAATGGCTAATATGAAAAATTATGTAAACTGAATCATAAGCTCGGAAGATTGGTATGAAATTGAGACAAATCGACTGATTGGATTCGAGGTATGTTGTGATAATGTATGATACTCCTATACTAGTTAATTGAACTTGAAGGAAATGATTCATATAGTGGAATGTACGTTATAACATGTTGTTTGGCATTGGTATTGAATGTCCTTTTTATTAAGTGTTTTTAGTTTACTTAAGTTGTATTATAATGTTCGATTATAGAAATACCACTGAGTTTATTACTCAATATATGGTTGTTTTTCGTTTGCAGATTAAGTTTCAAGTGAGATCCCAAATATCGATTTCAGCATCTAGATAGAATCCTAGACTCAACAATGTTAGTGGATCCCTTTTGTTTTGTTAGTTAGCATGTACCTAATGGAGTTACCTTAATATTTTGTTATGTTTGAGATTGTTAAATTTGAAATTAGTAAATGATTATAAACATGTATATACTAAGTTGGTAATTGAAGTTTGGTTTTATTTGTTTAATTGATAGAATTAGGGTATGAGCATGTTATTGAATGTATATCAATGTGATAGAGATCCTAGTTGAAATGGTACAATGATGAATTGTTGATGCAAAGTTAAAGATGACATGTTTTGATATTGGTTAGAATCCATATAAAGCATATGTGTACAGCACAATATATTGCCCGGGCCCACTACCCAAAATTTCAGTACCAAACCCACTTAATCTAAAAACCCCAGCCCATTTCCAATAGACCTAAAACCCAATACAACATAACCCATAAAAACCCGAAACCCAAACAGGCCCAAATTAAAAAATAGCCTAACAGGCCCAAAAGACAATAGCCAAACTAGGGTTTCAGTTTTTTCAAACCCTAGCTGCCGCCAGCTACCCACCCTGCCTTTGACCAGCGCCGCAAGCCACCAACTGCTGCGCCGCACCTACTATCGCCTGCTTCAAACGCCTGCAAAGAGGAAAGAAGGGACAATCATAGCAATGAAAATGATGACACAATCGGTTATAAAAAGCCAACAAAAGAAATTTGAGGGGGTTGGAAGAACTTTTGTAACAAAAAGAAACAGACATTAACAAAAAAGAAATAAAAACAAGAATATTTGAGAGGTGATTTTCTCTCATTTCTGTTTAGTTTTTTTCTCTATTTTCGTTTTTTTTCTCTTCGTTTGTATGGTTTTTTTTACATAATAAAAATAGAGAAATGGACCTTACCTGCGCCGTGTCGGGGAGGAGAAGATCAGCGGTCTTCCCTCGTTCTTTAGGCTTCGGGCTCCTTTTTTTGGGGTTTGGCCTTGGATTTGTGCCTAAGAGAAGCCTGGCTTCAAAAAAGGATAAAAAAGATCCGATTTTGAGTCACCGGCAACCGCAGGAAGAGAAACAAATTCTACCTCACGAGGAGACGATAGAGACAGTGATCCTAGAAGAGGGAAAGGTGGTAAAGATTGGCACGTGCATAGCTGAAGAAGTAAAACAAGACCTCATTGAATTGCTTCGAGAGTTTAAAGATGTCTTCGCATGGTCATACCAAGATATGCCGGGGTTAAGCACTGACATCATAGTTCACCGACTTCCTATAAAGGAGGATTGCAAACCAGTTCAGTAAAAAAATCCGAAGAATGAGGCCTGATGTTGTATTAAAAATAAAAGAGGAGGTGCAAAAACAATTCGATGCTGGATTCCTGCAAGTGGTCAAATACTCTGAGTGGGTAGCTAATATCGTTCTTATCCCTAAAAAAGATGGGAAGGTACGAATGTGTGTAGATTATAGAGATTTAAATAAGGCTAGACCAAAAGATAACTTTCCCTTGCCGCACATCGACGCCTTGGTGGACAACACAGCAGGGCATTCGCTGTTTTCTTTCATGGATGGTTTCTCTGGATACAACCAAATTAAGATGCATCCTGAGGATATGAAGAAAACTAGATTCATAACCCTATGGGGAACCTTTTGTTATAAGGTGATGCCATTTGGGTTGAAAAATGCAGGGGCAACGTATCAGAGGGCCATGGTAACACTGTTCCATGATAGCATAAGGAGTTAGAAGTCTATGTTGATGACATGATTGCAAAATCTAAAACAGAAAAGGAACATGTGCAGGTCCTTAAGAAATTATTTATGAGGTTGAGAAAATTTCAGCTAAAGCTAAATCCAGCAAAATGCACATTTGGGGTCTGATCAGGAAAATTGCTTGGGTTATGGTCAGTGAGAGAAGAATTGAGATTGATCCTGACAAAGTAAGAGCAATACAAGAATTACCCCCGCCGCGTACTCAAAAGGGGGTTCGAGGTTTTCTAGGAAGGCTGAACTATATTGCTCGGTTCATCTCACAGCTAACTGAGAAATGCGACCCCATATTTTACCTCCTCAAGAAACATAATCTAGGTGTATGGGATGAGGAATGTCAAAAAACTTTTGAAAAAGTCAAACATTACTTATCCAACGCCTCAGTGCTGCTACCACTCTGCCCAGACAAACCGCTCATACTGTATTTGGCAGTATTTGAAAATTCCATAGGATGCGTGCTTGGTCAACATGATGAATCAGGACGAAAGGAAAGAGCAATCTTCTATCTCAGTAAGAAGTTCACCGAATGCGAAACAAGATATTCGCCAATCGAGAAATTATGTTGTGCCCTAATCTGGACAACTCGGAGACTGAGACAGTACATGTTGTACCATACGACCTGGTTAATCTCCAAATTGGACCCTCTGAAATACTTAATGGAGTCAACCGCTCTGAATGGAATAATGGCCCAATGGCAAATTCTTCTATCTGAATTTGACATAGTCTATGTGAACCAGAAGGCGGTCAAAGGGAGTGCAATAGCGGAATTCCTAGCAAGTAGGGCTCTGGATGATTATGAGCCATTGAACTTCGATTTCCCAAATGAGGATTTGATGTATGTCGCAACTGTAGAGAAAGATTTCCAAGAAGGTGGTCCTTGGAAGTTGAGTTTTGACGGAGCTTCAAATGCTATAGGCAACGGAATTGGGGCAGTACTCGTGTCTCCTAGTAGAGATTATTATCCTTTCACTAGCAAATTGGACTTTGATTGCACAAATAACATGGCTGAGTATGAAGCTTGCATTATGAGCATCCGGGCAGCCATAGAGTGGAAAATTAAAGTGCTAGAGGTATACGGGGACTCTGCATTAGTAATTTACCCGCTCAAAGGGGAATGGGAAACAAGAGACCCGAAGTTGGTTCGCTATCGAAAATTGGTTATGGATTTGATCGAGGAATTTGATAGTGTCACCTCTAGTTACCTCCCACGAGATGAAAATCAGATGGCAGATGCTTTGGCCACTTTAGCTTCCATGTTTAAGGTGAACAAAATAGAAGATATGAAGCCTATCCAGATCAGCATCTATGAGGCTCCAGCCCATTGTTGCAACATTGACAATGAAGAGGAAAATGATGATCACCCTTGGTACTATGGCATATTGTGATATGTGAAGAGTCGTGAGTACCCTGACCATGCGACAGAAAATGATAAGAAGACATTAAGGAGATTAGCCATTGACTATGTCCTAGATGGGGAAATTTTGTATAAAAAGGGAAAAGATCAAGTATTGTTGAGGTGTGGGGATGCTGTCGAGGCAAAGGAAATTTTGGAAGAAGTGCATGAAGGTATCTGCGGAACGCATGCCAACGGCTTCACGATGGCTAGACAAATTATGAGATTTGGGTACTATTGGTCCACCATGGAAGGAGATTGCATTAATTATGCCAAAAGGTGCCATAAATGTCAAATTTATAGTGACAAGATGCACGCACCACCTTCACCCCTTCATGTTATGGTTTCTCCATGGCCTTTCTCCATGTGGGGAATGGACGTTATCGGGCCAATATCTCCAAAAGCTTCTAGTAGGCATCGTTTTATCTTTGTGGTTATTGATTACTTCACTAAATGGGTGGAGGCTGCTTCATATGCAAATGTCACAAAGTTAGCAGTTAGCAAGTTTCTAAAAAAAGAGATCATATGTCGATATGGGATGCCTGAAAGGATCATATCCGATAATGCACTGAACTTAAACAACAACTTAATAGCGGAAGTTTGTAGTCAGTTCAAGATCAGACACCACAATTCGTCACCGTATCGTCCAAAAATGAATGGTCCCGTGGAGGCAGCTAATAAAAACATGAAGAAAATTGTAGAGAAAATGACTGAAACCTACAAAGATTGGAACGAGAAATTACCTTTCGCTCTCCTGGCATATTGTACTTCCGTTAGGACCTCTACTGGGGCAACACCATTTTCTCTAGTCTATAGGATGGAAGCAGTTTTACCCATAGAATTTGAAATCCTTTCTCTCCGAGTATTAGCTGAACTAAAGTTGGATGAGGCTGAATGGATTCAATCTCGATATGACCAGCTAAACTTGGTAGAAGAAAAAAAGGTTAAAAGCTATTCGTCATGGTCAGATGTATCAAAAACGAATGATGCGAGCCTATAACAAAAAAGTTCGTCCCAGAGAATTTTACGAGGGGGACCTGGTTTTGAAAAAGATTCTTCCTCTACAAAAGGATTTTAGAGGAAAATGGATGCCAAATTGGGAAGGTCCTTATGTGGTAAAAAAGGCATTTTCAAGAGGAGCTTTAATCCTGAGCGAGATGGATGGTAAAAGCTTACCAAATCCTGTAAATTCAGACTCAGTCAATAAATACTTCACTTGAAAAAAGGGGGCACTCGAAAAAAAAGAGAGGCCAAAGTGAAAACCCTTAAAGGGCACCTTGAGGCCAAAGGGGATTTGAGTTGAAAACCTGAAAAAGGAGGCTCAAATTTTGAAGAAACGTGAGGTGAACGGAACAACTCAAATTTTGATCAGGATCTGAGGCATGTGGTGGTCTTACTATACCTGAATCACAAGAAGGAGTAGGTGACATCTTGGGGTATCGACAAAATACTGTGGATTCCCTAAACACATATTAAATGGTCTTTAGAAAACTTATGCAGGGAAGCTCGTACTGCGATATCTGGGGCACTTGTTGTCATATTATATTTTAAATCTTGGCAAAATTTATTGTTTTGATTAATGTATTCATTTCAAGCTTTGCTCCCCAATAAAATTTCATTTTTATCTATTGTCTTATTTCATTTTATCTTAGCAAAATTTGCTATCTTGATTAACTCATTCATTTCGAGATTTGTTCTCAATAACATTTGTTTGTTCGTTGTGATAATCTTTTTCGAAAAAACATTTAGAATAACTATTAATGAACTGAATGTTCAAGCAAATGGAGTTTTACATATTACTCTAGAAATTTCTAAATAATGAAGGAACCTGAAACAGGACTGTTGTTTAGAACACACAAAATTCAAAGTGTCTAAAAGGGAAAAGTCTAAGTCAGGACTATCCTTTCAAATTTTGTTGTCCAAACATTGAACAAAATGACAAGATGTCGTGTTGATGGCAAAGCTTCAATGAACAAACAAGCGATGTTCACCAAGCATTAAGAAAAGGTCTTCTGGGAGAAGAAAATTCTTCATTGAGCATAAAAATTTGGTATAACACCTTGGGAATGGGGTAAAGGACCAAAGAGCTTCACATTCTGTATCATTGAATTGTGATAGCAGAGGATCGAGAAAAGGCCAGATCTTTCTACCTTTGGGTTACAGCAGGAGAAAGATGGTTCAAATTTTGCATCCAGTGGATTGAACTTGGAGGTTTACAGTGGGGGCAATCTGATTAAGTGTTTCTTCGGATTTGTCAGTCGAGCAAGAAGGCGTTGTAGCACGTCAGCGATAAACCTTAATAGGCTTTTGCGTGACGA
The DNA here is from genome assembly GCF_007990345.1 of Gossypium hirsutum. NCBI lineage: Eukaryota > Viridiplantae > Streptophyta > Magnoliopsida > Malvales > Malvaceae > Gossypium > Gossypium hirsutum. The sequence continues at coordinate 7,762,250 of NC_053443.1, forward strand.
TAACCTAAGCATTAAGGAATCATTTTCATGACATTCTGCATTCATTCAAATGTCATTCATACACGTCTAGTTAGGAGCATTTGATTTATTCTGGTCATCCTAATCACTAGGTACAAATAGGTTCATAAAATAGAATATACAGGTATTGTTCCTCAGAGAACAGATCAATAAAGATAGTAGATCTTGCCTTCCTGCACTAACAGCGAAGCAGATTGAAGAAACCATAGTTTGCAATTCAAAAGATTGAAGCCACAACGGCGAATCTTACTTCTGGCGATGCAGTGGAACAGTCGGAAGCTACAACAACGAATCTCATTTCCCCGACATTGCAATTTGAAAGATCGAAGCCACAACGGCGAATCTTACTTTCAGGCGATGCAGCGGAACAGATTGAAGCTACAACAGCGAATCTCACTTCCCCGACATTGCAATTTGAAAGATCGAAGCCACAATGGTGAATCTTACTTCCAGGCGATGCAGCGGAACATATTGAAGCTACAACAACGAATCTTACTTCCCCGACATTGCAATTTGAAAAATCGAAGCCACAATGGCGAATCTTATTTCCAGGCAATACAGCGGAACAGATTGAAGCTACAACAGCGAATCTCACTTCCCCGACATTACAATTTGAAAGATCGAAGCCACAACGGCGAATCTTACTTCCAGGCGATGCAGCGGAATAGATTGAAGCTACAACAGCGAATCTCACTTTCCCGACATTGCAATTAAAAAGATTGAAGCTACAACAGCGAATCTTACTTCCCTGGCGGTGTAATGAAATAGATTAAAGCTACGACGGCGAATCTAATTTCCCTGACATCACAGTTAAACAGATTGGAAATGGCAGATGTTATCTCTCTAAAGTTGCAGTAGAGCAGATCGCATCTAGTCCTATCTCCCTAAACAATTCTATCTCCCTGGTTGGCAGTGGAATAAATTGAAGAGTTACAAATCTTACCTCTCTGAAGTTGTAGTGGAGCGGATTAAAGCGATGAATCCTATACCTCTGAAGTTGCAGTAGGTTAAATTAAATTTATCATGACAAGTCTTATCTCCCTAACGTTGTAGTGGAGCAGACTAAAAACCACAAATCTCGTCCCCCTAAAATTACAGCAGAGTGGATTAAAGCTACAAATCTCATCCTCCCGAAGTTGCAGTGGAGTGGATTAAAGCAATAAGATCGAGTGGACTGGAATGAAGTTACCTGAAGAAGAAATGCACCAAGAAGTCAAGACTCGGCAAGACCGGGCAAAATTAGGCTTTCTTAGTCATTGCTCTGTTCTCGTTACACGACAACGAGCAAAGAGAGGCAGCTGTACAGCCCAATATATTGCCCGGGCCCACTACCCAAAATTTCAGTACCAAACCCACTTAATCTAAAAACCCCAGCCCATTTCCAATAGACCTAAAACCCAATACAACATAACCCATAAAAACCCGAAACCCAAACAGGCCCAAATTAAAAAATAGCCTAACAGGCCCAAAAGACAATAGCCAAACTAGGGTTTCAGTTTTTTGAAACCCTAGCTGCCGCCAGCTACCCACCCTGCCTCTGACCAGCGTCGCAAGCCACCAACTGCTGCGCCGCACCTACTGCCGCCTGCTTCAAACGCCTGCAAAGAGGAAAGAAGGGACAATCATAGCAATGAAAATGATGACACAATCGGTTATAAAAAGCCAACAAAAGAAATTTGAGGGGGTTGGAAGAACTTTTGTAACAAAAAGAAACAGACATTAACAAAAAAGAAATAAAAACAAGAATATTTGAGAGGTGATTTTCTCTCATTTTTGTTTAGTTTTTTTTTCTCTATTTTCATTTTTTTTCTCTTCGTTTGTATGGTTTTTTTTACATAATAAAAATATAGAAAGGGACCTTACCTGCGCCGTGTCGGGGAGGAGAAGATGAGCGGTCTTCCCTCGTTCTTCAGGCTTCGGGCTCCTTTTTTTGGGGTTTGGCCTTGGATTTGTGCCTAAGAGAAGCCCGGCTTCAAAAAAGGATAAAAAAGATTCGATTTTGAGTCGCCGGCAACCACACGCGGAGGTGCTAAGGCGGAGGAGCGCCATAGGCCTTAATCGGCCGATGACCGGCGCCAAGGCCCGAGAGAATGAGGGAGAGAGAGAGCTCCTCTCTGTTTATTTTTTTTTTTGAAAAATGGTTTTAAAACTTTTTTAGTGTTTTTTCTAGTATTTATATTAATTTTAAAACGGCGCCGTTTTGGATCAGGGGATCCGCGCGTCGACCCGACCCAACTCAGGGGATCCGCGTGTCTTCTATTAAGGGGTTATTTGCGCTTCTAGCCCCTCCGCTTTTTAATGATTCTTCAATCAAATTTGTTTTATTTTCAAATTTACTCCTTTATTTTATAATGGATCTCAATTTGACCCCTCATATGGGACGACGTCGTTTTATAAGCGTGGGGAATTTTTCCCTTTTAGTTCCCCTGTTTCGGCACGTGTCACAATCTAGTCCTTTTCGTCCTTGTTTATTTATTTCGAATTTGCCCAGTATTTTCGTTTTTACTTTAATTTAGTCCCTTTTAGCAATTTATTATTTTGTTCATTAGTTTAATGTTATTATCATTATTATTTATTGTTATTGGTTTTATTTCCCATTTATTTAGTCATTACAATCTTATTAATGCCTTAACTAGTTTTTATTTATTTATTATTATTTAGCTTTATTTTCATAATATATGTACATATACCTATGTATGTTTTTATGTATATGCGTACACATATATGTTTCTATATTTTATTTATATATACCCATATACATGTCTATACTTCATTTTCATAAATACTTATATATATACACTTACATATACTTTATACTTTCAAAATATATCTTATATATATTCTTTACATTTTATGATTCATATATACCTACACATATGCTTTTATATATTTGACGATTTGTTATATACGTATATATGTATGTACATACACTTACATAATTTTTCATGTATAAAAATTTCGAAATATGTACACATACATATGTTTTTCATATTTTCGTTATTATATATATATATGTTTATATATCTTTTATATTTGCATCATTTTGTTAATTTTGTTCATTTATTTACATGTTTATTATTGTTTGTTTTCTTACTTTAGTTCCTAATTATTTGTTACCTTGCCCGTATGATTGTTTTTATTATTTATTGTCTTGCTTGTATCATTTTATTTACATTGTCATCATTATTATTATTTTACATCCATTTTTACTCGGATTTATTAAAAACGAAAAATTTCAAAATAAAAGCAACACTCGGTATTTAAGATCTTCGAGAGAATCGAGCCCTAATGTATTGGGTTCCGATTTTCTTTGTTGGATCTAAATAATCGAGATTACTTTTTTAAATGAATAAAAGCTCATTATCGGGAATTCAATATGTCGTGTCCTAACGCATTGGATGTGACACGTTGCTTTTCTCAGGATGAGGATTTTCTTAAAAATAACAAAGGCAATATTCAATGTTTGGAAAGTTGAGACATTGTGCCCTAACGTATTGGGCTGCAATTTTCTCATCTGATTTGAACAATTGAATATCCCTTTTAAATTTTATCATATGAGTTTTTTTAAGACAAGCAACTTTTTATATAAGTCTCTTAAAACAAAGGATCGTATTTTTAAATCTCTTTAAAATTTTCAATTCTCGACATTAAGACATTAAGTAATCAACTAGGTACCAATTTTGGGCGTATCGAGGGTGCTAATCCTTCCTCGTGCGGAACCGACTTCCGAACCCGTTTTTTTGAATTTCGTGGACCAAACTTGTTGTTTTAATAAAATCAAAGTCGTTTATTAAAAACAACCACTTTTCGAGGTGATCCAATCACACTTCATACAAAAGGATTGGTGGCGACTCCATTTTTTTTCATTTTCCAAAACCCAAGTCGACCCCGTTTTCATCAAAAAAATGGCGTCAACAATATGAATTGGTATTTAAGATGTGGATTGGTATGGGTAATGGATTGGAATGAGGTAGGTACCAAATGCAGAATTTGAAATTTTCTATGAGGTATCCATACATTGGGAAGGGCATCGATACTTTAGTAATTTTTCTTTAAATTTTCAAAACATCGAATTATAAAATGATATCGATACAAGGTAAGGTATTGATACTTTGTAGAAGGTACCGATACTTTATGAAAGGTATTGATATCTTTTATTTTTGTTTAATTTTTCTAAACATCGACGATCAAATTGATATCAGTACCAGGCAGAGGTATCGATACCTGATTTGAAAATTTGAAAATATTCAATTTGGTCCTGTTTCAATCTCGGGTTAACTTTAGAGCATAAATAGGCTTGTATAAGTTCCGGGAAAGGTTGTGTAAAATTTTTTTTAGCTCTCTAACTTTACAAAAAATCATTTGAGCCATCCATTTATTTTTCGCCCTTTCTAGCCCTTAAACTTGTGCTTTTTGTCAAATCATCCCAAAATGGATGAAAAAGTTAACGTTTTTTAACTTTGCTGACATGGCATACACGTGAATCGTCACGTGGATACCATATGAGCATTTTAATTAATTTTTTAAAATTTTAAAAATTCAAAAAAAAATATTTTTTAAAATTAAAATTTATAAAATTTATAAAAAAATTACAAAAATTATTAAATATTGTCATACAAAAATTTATAAAAAAATTTACAAAATAATTAAATATTGTCATATCGTCACGTGTATCCATATTTTTGATGATTTAATAAAAAATACAAATTTAATTGCTAAAAGAAGAAGGCTCGTAAAGTTGGAGGATGCCTTTATAAAATTTTAAACTAAATTCCAAAAGTTTCTTCTTTATAACAAGATTTATATTAATTTCTTTTCTTTAATAAAGAAGAGGGAAAATAATTTCTCATTTTAAAACCGGAAAAAGTGGCAATGGAAACAGAAGAAAGAACAAGTTCATAGTTTCCTCCGAGAAACACAGAGCGACATTCTCAACAAACTAACTTACTCATAACAACGCAAAAACCTACAAACCAAACCCATTCCATATCCCATTTTTCCCTTTTTTTATTTTATATTTTTAAAGAAAACTACCTTTCTTCCCTACTTTGGAATCCCCTCCCCCCTGCAACAAAAACCTTTGCTCATGGTTTAGTTTCAACTCCGTCCTTACATTGGTGTTCTGTAAGAAACTTTGAATCTTTTTCTCTTACAACTTTTACTTCTAGCATGTTATTTCAATCGTAAAGTGGGTTGTTTTTTTTCTTATTTTATCTTATTTTAAGGCATGGTTGAACCAATCATAATTCATTCAAAAAGTTTCAACCTTTGCTTTTTGAATCTCATTAAAGTTTTGTATTTTCTTCTATATTTGTCCACACCTGATCGTTATTGAAATATATATATATATAGTATCTGTATGATCACCATGGGCATTACTGGTTTTCGTGTTTGGTCCGTTCTTGTTTGTTTCATTCTTAATTATAACTGTAGCAATATGAGTCTAACTGTATTTCAATTTGAAATGTGCCATAACCGTTTGGTTTAATTGCATTATTTTCATGTTCAGTTATAGTTTATGAGGCCTTACTGAAGGATTTCCTTTTTTTTTTTCCCCTTCATTCTAGTTAACAGATTTAAGGTGAATTATGGCAATTAAAGGGAACTCCGGGGAGCTGAAATCGAGGAGCTCGGCGTCGATTTTCATAGTGATCGGTTTATGTTGTTTCTTCTATATATTAGGTGCTTGGCAACGAAGCGGTTTCGGCAAAGGCGACAAGATCGCCTCGGCTATCACTAAACAAACAGATTGCAGCGTCATTTCGAACCTTAACTACGAGACTCATCATGGTGATGATGTTGTGACGGCTGATGGTTCAGACAAAGCAGCCAAAGAGTTCCCATCATGTCATGCAAAGTATGTCGATTACACGCCTTGTCAAGATCAAATGAGGGCGATGAAATTTCCTCGAGACAATATGATCTACCGGGAACGACATTGTCCTCCTGAAGATGAGAAGCTGCAGTGCCTTATCCCGGCTCCCAAAGGATATGCAACACCATTTCCATGGCCACAAAGTAGGGACTATGTGCCATTTGCGAACGCACCCTATAAGAGCTTGACAGTCGAGAAAGCTGTACAAAACTGGATTCAGTATGAGGGAAATGTGTTTAGGTTCCCAGGTGGAGGCACGCAATTTCCGCAAGGAGCCGATACGTATATTAATCAACTTGCATCAGCGATTCCTATAGACAATGGTGTGGTGAGAACTGCATTAGATACAGGATGTGGGGTAAGTTTAAATTATAAATCAGGTTTCTAATTCTATTATGTTCTTCAACTAACATGCTTTTTGATGTAATTGAAACTTAGCATTATTGAAACTATTGTAATGTTATTGGCTGAATGCTTTTCATGCATTCTTTATTAAATTCGTCGTAGCAGATTGATTTTTCTTGTACGGTGTTTAGGTTGCAAGTCTCGGTGCATATCTATTCAAAAAGAATGTTATAACAATGTCATTTGCACCTAGAGATTCTCATGAAGCACAAGTTCAATTTGCTCTTGAAAGAGGTGTGCCAGCTGTTATCGGAGTTCTCGGATCAATAAAGATGCCATTTGCTACGAGAGCCTTTGACATGGCTCATTGTTCTCGTTGCTTGATTCCATGGGGCGAAAATGGTGAGCATGAAAACTATAAAAGTTATCTTTTTTGAGGAGCCTTTCTAAGGGGGGCTCCATATGTGGGATAATTTAAGCATATGCCAACTCCTATATGATGGGATGTACATTATAACATTGTTATTGAACATCTTTCGACAGATGGATTGTTCATGATGGAAGTCGATCGAGTTCTTCGACCGGGTGGTTATTGGGTTCTTTCTGGTCCTCCTATCAACTGGAGGACTTATTTCGGAGCATGGAAGCGTCCTAAAGAGGATCTCGAAGAGGAACAAAGGAAAATCGAAGAGATTGCGAGACTCCTTTGCTGGGAAAAGCTGGATGAGCTGGGTGACATTGCTGTTTGGAAGAAAAGAACAAATTACGATTTATGTCGCCAGCAAGATATAAAACCGAATCTATGTGAACCAAGCTATCCGGATGATGTCTGGTATAGTATTGCCTACAAACGGATTTTCATGTGTATTGGCTAAATAGAAATGACAATTTCGAACAACGGAATTACGTTGCTTGTTTTTGAAGAATCTTTTGTATTGTTTACACAGGTACAAGAAAATGGAAGCATGCGTAACTCCTTATCCGAAGTCAACCAAGTCATATGAAGAATGGAAGCCCTTTCCGGATAGGCTTAATGCTATCCCTCCTAGAATATCGAGTGGATCTGTTCCCGGAGTTTCTGTCGATATGTATCAAGAGGATATTCAGATATGGGAGAAGCATGTCAAATCATATAAGAGTATAAACAATCTCATCGACTCTGGGAGGTTTCGCAACATCATGGACATGAATGCCGGTCTAGGAAGTTTTGCTGCCGCTCTTGATTCTCCAAAGCTGTGGGTCATGAATGTTATGCCAACAATAGCCGAAAAAGACACATTGGGAGTTATTTCCGACCGTGGATTGATCGGCATATATCATGACTGGTAACTGTAACATTTCTGATTCCCGGTTCGTGTATATATATATATCCTTAAAATGACTTCCTTAACTATTTTGTAACGGATCCCGTCCTTCCGGGTTCCACTGTATGTCAGGTGTGAAGCTTTCTCTACGTATCCTCGGACATACGACCTCATTCACGCAAACGGTATCTTCAGTTTGTACAAGGATAAGTAAGTTTTCGCTCTATATTCGAAGTCACTATGTTCATACTTTAGTATCAATTGCAGAACTCAACAGCTTGAACCTTAAATGACTTGCCTAGGAAGCAGCGTTTGCCCAGATTTTCAACTGATCGAATTCATCTTTGCACACACATGTACAACATGTTTGGTGATTACAAGAACCGTGGAAGCTTATATGCTTGTGTTTTATCGTTGCAGATGTAAAGCCGAAGACATTCTTCTGGAGATGGATCGAATTTTACGGCCTGAAGGGTCCGTCATAATCCGTGATAACGTTAACGTGTTGGTCAAGGTAAAGAAAATTGTGGGAGGAATGAGATGGGATGCCAGAATGGTGGATCACGAGGACGGTCCTCTAGTATCCGAAAAGGTACTATTTGCGGTAAAAAAATATTGGGTTGTGGGAGATATTATCACAGCACATAACAAAAAGAACAAGGTTAAAAATTAATCTTATCTCGGAAGGTAACTATTTCTAGTTACCACAAAGAAATACGCAATTCAGCATTGTTTATCATTGATTAGTTGATGACACATTTGGCATTATTGAATCAATTTATCATTTGATATCGTAAGATTGTAAGAAAAATAGCCACGGAAATGTGAAAGTAGCTTTATTATGGTTGACTTTATTTTTCGTTTACTTTGTTTAGAATTGGGTAAGCGTGACATGCATTGATACTTAAAATGGAAAAACAAAATCAAAACTAACTTCACACATGTCCTTAAAAAGAGTGGTGTTTTAACTATTATTTTCAAAAATTAGAAATTTAGTTTTTGTACTTGTATTTTTAGGACTTTTTAAATTTTAAAATTTAGGTTCAATTGTTAACACTGATTTTATATATATATATATATATTTGTTGTGACATTTTGAAATAATAATAATAAAAACTACTCATTTGGTAACAATGTAATTGAAAAAAGATGTAATTAACTTGAATTTAACCAAAAAAATTAATAGAATTAACAGTTAAACTTGAAATTTAAAAAGTAGAGGGACTAAATTCCTGAAAATACAAATATAATGACTAAATTTCTAACAACCTTATAAATATTAGCCCCATTATCTTTAAGACAAGGAAGATTCTTTTTGTCTTTTAACTCTATATTATTGTGCATCATATTTGAACTTATATAGAATTTGAGATTTGATCTCTATACTTTAAAAGTTAAAAAGTTTGTTACATCCTAATTGTTCAAAATGAGCAATAAGCTAACCAATGTTGTAGACAAACCCCTCAGAAGAACCCCTTGCAAAAACCTCCAAGCCAACGATTGAGCAAGCCCTATTCATTAACTACCACACTAGGCTTTTGTCACATCTCATTCGAAGTCACATAGAGCAAATCATAATTCCAGCCTATTTAAACCTATACCTTCAGGACACCAAGCTCTGACTCACCAATGGTAGCATGACACGTGGCACTTAGGGATAAGGGACTAAGAGTATGGAAGGATTGAAGCAACTAGGTAGCACAGAGATCCCCCAGATACCACAAAACCCAATTCTCTTTTCTTCTTCTTTTTCTCCTTCATACTCTCTTCTCTAGCCGCCATGTTTGATGGATCTCTACCTTGTACCAAAAAAAGTGAATCGCACATCTTCACCACCTTACTTAAATTACCATTAAAATTTGTATGGTAAGCGTGGACTCACTCCCGTCATGACATCTTTTTGATAGAAAACATAGAGACCAACATTTCTACCAATCAAGTCAATCAAAAGCAAAAGCAAAATATTAATTAGACCCAACTAACCCTGAACTTTAGAATTTACTACAACAACCTTTACAATCAATTTGCTTTGCCATATCCATACCAACAAATATACTATGAAGCCTATCCCAGCTACTAGCCACTAGTATCAATACACAAACCTAGGCTAGTAGAGATGATAGGCATATTGCATAAAACATGATAAGGTGGTGCAACTGGGAAGTGCTAGCCATCACAATAGTACTAGAAGTTGTGCTAAACATTCATTCGATAGAACCACTCCCGACATAAAGGGTGAAGCAAATGGAACTAAGGTAGCAGGAGCGAAGACGGTACAACCTCGCCTGCACTAAGAGTGGGATAGGAGGAAGGCCCTCTACACCAATGTTGCTTCTGGAACAAGTAGACACCACCTTCCAGCGGACTCATTTTTGTTGCGAGCTCTCCCTCTAAACACCGTGGGACCTCTTTGTTGGATCTAATGCCTTAGTGTAATATTTTCGTCTAAGTACACTTGTAATTTTTTGAATAGATTGATTAATAAAATTATTCATGAATTATATTAATACTTTGTATATTGTTCTCACATGGTTTTTACACGCAAAGCAAAATGGAAGTAAATGTTGCTCATTAGTTGTCTAATGTTTAACTAATACTAAGTGGTATTACGTGGTCGGATCGTAATACAAAATACAACTTATATTAGTAGATGAATCTAAACATATCCTTAGTCTAATTAGAAATGGGCAAACCAATTAAAAGATTAATATGTTTTCTATCAAGTCCAATTGGGAAGATACTTTGTCTTAGGCATCGGAGTGGATAACTCTCAGAAAATAGAGACATAGATGTGACTGGTTGGATTGACAGTACATCAGACATGACTCAAGCATAATAGATCCAAAATCTATTTATGGACTTATTCACTTGCAACGTTCATAGTGTGTCATACCTAAATCTTGAGTGGATGATGGACTATGTATGTATGACTTGTACACTTTGATGTAAGTAAAAGCCTGAGTTCAAATAGATAAGGAATCAAAAGTTGGTGCATTGGGTGTACGACTTCTGTAGTATGTAGCGTCATTCACAACCATAGAATTCATAACCCAAAACATGATTAAATGATATCCTCTCATTGGCATTACATGATTAATGAAAAGTAAACGTAGCCACGAGTAGTCCACCTTTATGATGAATGACTTGATCACTATTTAATAATAATTGATTTTTAATGAAGGAAAATGTAATAGTTACCATGAGATAAAATGGGATCATATTGAGAGAACTGATATTATTCCAAAGAGATCAATGATACCTTATAAGGGTAACACACTTATGATAAGGTCATTTGAGTAGTTGCTTTCGTAATGGTATGTTGTTGGGGAGAGCTCAGTCACGATACTATAGTGTAATGACTTTGTGACTAAATGAGTTTATTATTAATAGGCGACAAGCTGGAACTTAATTATAAACCATTTGAGCCTAAACTACATATGTCCAATCGGTCCCTTAGCTAGCTCATTGAAACTATAAATGAATTGTGTGTTTGAATCGAAATGAATAGGAAAAGAGAAATGGGAAACATTCAGGAATGATTATGGTTTTCTCCAAAATGGAAAAATGAAATCATTTGGAATAAATGCAGGTTTCCAAAAATGGACATGGAAATGATCCATTTGCAATCCTATATGGATTACTTAAAAAATGATCGGAAGAATAAGTTTATTTTTTGGACTGTTTTGAACCCCAAAAATAAAAATAAACCATTTGGTCATAGTGAACATGTTGAGTTGTAAAACATTTAGCATATTTTCTTGAAATTTTACCAAGGGCAAAATTGTCAAAATTTTACCAAGGGCAAAATTGTCAAAATTTTACTAGGGGTAAAATTGTCAAACTTTTGCTAGGGGTAAAATAGGGATGAGAAAATTGTTATATATATAAATATTAAAGTTTTTTTTGGGAAATAGAAAAATTGAATTGGGTTGGATCACATTACAGAGTACTGGGTCAAAAAGGCCCAATTATAAGTACTCGTAATTGGACCCGATGTGAGAGAGGCCCAAAAACCCCTTAATGAAATGAAGGGGGTGGCAACCCTAGTAGGAATACTAGGGTGTGCTACCCACCTTAGTCTTATTCTAAGTAGAATATTATTTTTCTATTTGAAATAAACTACTACAACTCAATAAGGGTTCTACCTTCTATTCTTATAAATAAATGGCACCAGTAGAACTATGAACACAACTTTGAGATACTGTTATTCTACCGAAAAATAGAGAGAATTTATTCTCAACTATTACATATATTTTTCTGAAATAACAATTCTACCGGTTTCTATTAAGAAGAGAGAATTTTCGTTTTCACCCCAAAAGAAGAGAAAACTTTTTCTAGTTTTGTGTTTCGATTCAATTGATTCGAGCCCACACTCAAAGTAGTTCATGGTACGATAATAATGGAGAAGAATGTTTGGTTGAAAGACGGGAACAATAAACATCTGCTAAGCCAAAAACACAAGTACGAATTTAGTTAAGGTTTATTGCTATAAATATCACAAACCGGATCGATTTTTAAAATTTTAATTTTCTGTTGTGCAAGAAAAATATTTTCAAACAGGATTTTTTCCAACACTCTTTTGATGCCTCCTAACATTAATACTGTTGAGCAGTGCCTGCGCAACATCTATTTCGTCATCCACAAAAGTGTTAGCCATTATACTTACAAACAGAAGAGAGAGAGAAACTCAAAAAAGCCCAAACAATATTACAAGGCAGGGATTCACAAGGTGATCCCTCATGAATTTATTAAACCACTCCCGCTCTTGTGAACATGCATTTACGAGGCCAACACATCTACAGCTTCATCCAAAGAATGAATATTAAAGAACCTTCTTCTTCATTTGAAGACAACTCTTTGACAGGGATCCCATGGCTTGCCATATCTTCACCTTTGAAAATTGTTCATCTGGATTCAACAGCACCTTTCAGACCTCATTCACCAGTGGAAAGACATGTGCTAGTATCTTCAAAGTCACTAGCAAAAAGATGCTCTAACTATTCCAGAATCCCCACCAATGTTTAGCACCTCTCGCGAATGGTTCCTAACTCATCCAACTCCATACCTCGAGGTGCCTCTAGTGTCACCTACCCCTCACAACATCCTCACCATCTTCTACCTCAATCTCAGAGTACAAGTATTCACTATTTTTCTTCTTACTCCACCTACAATTGGAGAAAAACCCATACATCATCAAATATTGCCAAGTTTAGGAGTGACACCTAACAAAATCCGAACCTCTTCATCTTGTCCACCATATGGCCATGCCTCCATATGTGGCAGAATGTCTTGGGCTTCATTTCAAAACTCCCTAGCCAGGTCATGTTAATTAAAATCGTTATGGCTTACACTCATCAAGTAATGTGTAACACCCTATTGCCCGATTCGATCATCAGGTTCGAGTAATAGAATATCACATACGTTACCAAAGCAACTAACATTGAAAACACTATACTTAAATTATTTATACACAAATTTAAACATTCCATAATAAAACAATCATACATTAAACAAACATTCTGAGACTCACTCGAGCTTATGAAAGCTCAAATACTAAACCAAACATGAAATATGATTAAACTGCAAAATTTTCAAAGTTTCAAAACGAGTATCGATACCCTTGATAAGTACTGGTACCATTTTTAGTTTTGATGTTCAGAAAAATCAATTTAAATTAAAAGGTAATGATACTAGGCTTATAGTACCGTTATTCACATCTAGATACTGATATCGATATTTTGGTATCGATACCAATTTAAGGTTCAATGTTTTGCCAAAAAATAACAAAAATAACTATATCGATACCTTTGTAAAGTATCAGTACTCTAATATAAAGTATCAAGACTTTAGTCTGATATCGATAACGTTTTTGGATTCTGTTTCTTGAAATTTTGCTTGAAAAATGCTAAGTATCGATACCCTACCCAAGGTATCGATACCTTACAGCAAAATTCCAAAATTTGTATTTGGTACTTATTTCATCTCAAACAAAATAAACCATACCCAAAAGTTACCTAAAACATAAGACTATATCCACATTTATACATGTTATCAACATCATCTTTCAATACAACACCGACATTATCATTCAATCTATCACCAACATCCCAATTTCAATTTATCAAAGGAACATAAATCAAACAATTACTACATTTTATCAGGTTTAAGTTCATACATATCCTTGAATACCATTTCACATTCCTATGTACCTTCCAAGCATCACCTAACAAACTATCATCAAGTAAGCATTACCATTATTATCACATCTTTATAAAAACTTACATGATTTATATGCAACCTAATCAATATCCAAGACATACTATGTTCAATCATCACTCCACATACCAGCCATTCCTACCCTTATGAATATGCTCATATATATTATAAGGACTTACATAAGACATGATCATTTAGCCAATTTACATATTAACACACCCAAATCAAAAGATATAAGAGTTTAACATCAAACAACTTGACTTAAATTAGATAGATACATGCCAAGTTATAAACAAAATTAGAAGTGTACAAGCATTGTTGAGTCGGGTTCGGGTACTAGATGCTAAGAAGACCTCCTCATTAGCCACCGAGAATCTAAGTTACCTGTGCATGGAGAAACAAGTCGTTCGCTGAGTAAAACACTCAATGGTAATCTATGATTCAAAACAATTAAATACGCATATGCATCATGCACAATTTCAATACCAAAACGTGTTAAACCATTGATTATACATATATCATCTTTATATACATAGTGACACAAATACAACCATTGATTATACATATAAGTTCACTAACATACCAACATACCAACCATTTAAAGTATTAGATATAGCTACAATAAATTTTACATATTCTTCCTCTTTAACAAATATGAGCATACATACAAATCTCACTTTATACAATATCTCAAATCGTTTCCGAGTCTATTGACTCCTAAATCCATAATTAGCACCCAAGGCTTCTTTTCATTTCATTTAGCATACTGATTTTCATACATAGATCATATCATATGTCAATTAAGCATTTCTTTTACTTATAACCCTATTAACCAACACAGACTCAGAATGGATACACAAATTTGTCACCCTGAGTTGCATGCAACAATGACGCTATAACGATACATAATACCATTTCGGATTGCCCGACAACAATGATTTTCTCAACTCGATCAACCTATCACCCCAGATTGCCTGGCAACGATGAATCATTAAATAACCTACCATCTTGGGTTGCCCAACAACAATGGCTATCAACAGTATTTTGACCTTATGACATGTCAATTGTATCTGACTCGGTCCAAACAATTAATAGGGTATTTTGTGTCCAATTCCTTATATTCAATTCAATACAAATCATATTTCTCAAATAAAAAAACATATTATAATTCCATAACTTACATAACATAATTCCACACAAGTCCAGACCAATTAGCAATTATCAAGTAAATTCCAAATTTTGTACTTTATTCGATTTAGTCTTTATCTCAGAAATCAATTTTATACATATCAAATTAGCCCAAGTAGTCCTCAATGACTTACCTCAACAATGTATGATGTGAAATGGCATGAAAATGTAGTAATTAAATAGGCCCCAAATCAGAGATATACAAACCATAAATTTCATGTTATTCGTCGTCAGCTTTAGCTTTTCCTTTTCCTCTCGAGGAATCCTGATCGACGTTAGCTACGGATTAACATAAATACATAACACCATTAAAATCCAACCAAATCCACAAACAATTGTCATTTTATACAAGTTTTGTAATTTATTAAATTTAGTCCCTAAAATCGAGACTAACATAACTTTCAATCTAAAACTCCAAATTGAAATATGATTTCACTTCTGTCTATTAGGGACCTCCTATTTCTTATTTCTACAACCAATTTTACATTTTATTCAGTTTACTTTCTAAAGTATGAAACTATCAATTAACTTTACAATTTAGTTATTTTTTATCTTTAAGCTTAAAATCAATCAATTTAACACCTAAAACTTCAAGCAATCAATAATGACAACTTTCTAAAACTTTAACAGTTTTACAAATTGATACATGGGCTAGCTAAATTAAGTTCCCATGACCTCAAAAACATAAAAATTATAAGAAAAAGACTAAATTGAACTAACCAATTGAAGCTTCAAAGTTTGAAATCCCTAAGGTCGAATGCTTCTTCTCTAATTTTTGTGGTTCGACTACTTGAGGAAGAAAGGAAAAAAATCCCTTCTCTTCCCTTTCACTATACATTTTTATCATCTTTTTATTTTATGATTTTTATAATTTAATATACTTATAATCTTAATATTATTTTAACAAATTTAATAACTTAACTGTCCACTATTATTATAAAATAGTATATTTACCATTTTGGTTTAATTGCTATATAAGTCATTAAGTCTTTGGCCAATTATTAATATATAGTTATGAACCTTTACAATTTAATCATTGGGCCCTAATTGAATACAATTTTGGTCAAATTACCTATCTAAAATTTAATTCAATTACATAATAACTCCGTAAATATTTTTATTAAATATTTATAGACTCGGTTTATAGAAACGGGGTCTCAAAATCGTATTTTTTAACACCACTAACTTTCAGGTCGTTACACAATGCATCCACACATTCTGAACCATGATCACCCTCAAACTATTTTATGCTAAAATGATCCTTCAACTTGGGTTTGAACAGTCTTAGGTTAGTTGGAGGCAACTTCCACATGGTAGGGAAGGTAAAATCCTCTACGAACTTGTGCTCGACCGAGATGTATTTCATCCAATCTAAACCCAAGTTGGCAGCCTTTCTTATGACAAAGTGCTTAAGCCCTCCTCACATTGGTGTTTGGTGAAGCACAACATCCCAGGGTGTATATTTTGATTCAGCGATGTCAAACAAAATAGGTTCTAAAACATGCCTAGTTGCGGGATCTCAAATGACCCACATGCACATACCGTTCTCTCAACCCTCTTCACTGTTGTCTTTTGATGCTTATCAACATTCAAACTACTCCATGCCTCACGCCCCAATTTTCTGCCTCACGCCCCAATTTTCTTTCATTATTTTTGCTCAAGAAATTGAGAAAAAATAGTAAAAAAAAAACAAAGTGATCGAACTTACAAAGCACTAAAATCGACACTGCTATGAACTATGCAGAAAAGTAAAGACTTAGAAAAAGAAAGAAACTATGGAAAATTTTCTAACTTCGATGAAAAATAATAAAGTACCTTGAGTATATATACACCCCTTAAGCCAGAAGACGTTTCTAGAACCCAACAAGCATGACCTCCAATCACGAACCAAAGTGTTGCACCTGGCGGTTGGCAATTTTGAAACTCAAAATAATAGGAAATTATTAGCATCATTTCCTAATAATGCATTGTGTCACACAACCATTAATGAGTGTCTTTAAATGCCCAAGGTTTGGTGAAATATTGTCTAGACGTGTGTTATACGCACACAAGCTAGCCATTTCAAATTCTAAGCGTTTCATACTAATTGTAGAGCCTTCACCAACACATCTCACTTCTCCTCTAAAATAAGGACATGATCGCATCTCAAGGCCGACCACTATATAGCCTCCATTTCGACCGGGGGAAGGGGGTAATTGTTATACCCCAACTGCCCAGACCAAGAATAAGCCCACGAATAGTGCAGACAAATCTCTCGCAGAAACCTTCCAAGCCAACAACCAAGTGAGCCCCATTTATTAATCACCACACTAGGCTCCTATCAAAATGTCTCGTTTGAAGTGACACAGAGCAAATCATGCCGCCAAACTACTAAACTTATATCATTAGACCACTTGGCCATTTGACTCTGACTTGCCAATGGTAGCATGGCACATGGTACCTAAGGATAAGGGACAAATGGTATATAAGGCTCGGAGCAACTAGACAATAGAGAGATCCCCTAAAGACCACAATTATATACTATTTGAGGACAGTCTAATCAAAATTTCAAGTTGACAAATTTTAACAGAAAATACTTACAATTTTAATTGACTAGATTGAAAATTTAAATAAAAAAATAAAACATGATTTTTAATTTTTTATGTATATGAATTAAAATTAAAATTTTATCAAATTACGGAAACTAACCATATATTTTATCCTTTATTTTAATTTAAAATTTTCCAGCAAAGTTGGATTACCTTAAAAGGGTGCCTAGTTTTTCGTTCTTCCTTTCTTCATATTTTTAACCCTTTGGAGTTTTTTTTATTTATGTGAATACCATTATAAAGAAATAAATGTTGTTGCCTTGAGAAAAGGATGATGATAATGATATTTCTTCTACCAATTATAATATAATTTAATCCAATATTAAAATTGTTTCTAAAATATTTTTTTGCTTATTCGATTTATTGATAAGTTGGATGGTATAGACTTTAAAGTGCAATCATGTGCCCCTTGTGACCACACCTTAAAAGGTTCTTAATGTTAGAATTTGGCTGAATTGTGTTTTTTTTTTTATATTGTTACTTAAACTATCTTTTCGTTATTTAGTTTATTTTTTTAATAGTGTTAAAACATCGGTTGTCACATGACGCTAATAAAAATGTACCATGTGACACTTACGTTTATTTAAAATAAAAACATTGACCCACCGTTGACCTGTGTTGACTGACCATTAATCGGTGTTGATTGATTGTTGACCAACTTTGTTCGTCCATGTGGTGCTATTAGAACGCTCCATATCACCATTTTTTAAATATTATATATAATATGTTGTTTTAAAATGTAAAAAAATTATCTATAACATATAAATAATTCAATTTTTTAAAAAAGATTTTAAAAATAAAAATCTAAAATTATAAATACAAATTTTTAAAAAATAAAGAATAAATCAATATTGAAAAATTATAAATTTTTTTAAAAAATATTAACTTTTAAAAAATTACAAAAAAACTTTTTTTTTTCAAAAATATATATTCTAAAAGATTTGTTATAAAATTTATTTTTTTCAAAATTCTAAAACTTCAAAATAATATATCTAAATTTTCAAAATAAACAAAGTTCATAAAAATATATTTTTTTTGTCAAATTTTCAATTTTTATATAATATTTTGATTTTTTAAAAAAATCTATTTTTATATATTTTAGATTTTATATTTTAAACTTTTTTGAATTATTCATATATTATATATGATTTTTTATGTTTTTAAACAATATATTATATATAATATATTTTTTAAAAGGTAACGTGGCACGTTCTAGTAGCACCACATGGACGATCAACTTAAGTCAATGGTCGGTCAACATTGTTCAACATTTGGTCAACAATAGTAAACTATTGATCAATGTCCACTCAATGGTGGGTTAATATTTTTATTTTAAATAAACCTAAGTGCTACGTGACATATTATTATTGGTTGAAAGGTGCCACATGGTACATTCTTATTGGCGTCATGTGACAACCAAATTTTTTTAATACCATTACAAAAAAAAAGGGCTGAACTAAGTAACATAATGATAATTTAAGTACGAATCTGAAAAAAAATTTAGGTATCAAAGTGGGAAAAGAGGCATGATTTGGGGCAAAATTGAACATTAAGCCTTGTTTTAATCCTTTGTTTTCATTTGGTTAATACTTCTTTTGGACCTTATATTATAATTAAATTATCACTTCAGTATGAATTGTTTTTATCAATTTTCTCTCTACTTTCATCATTTTCCATTAGAAAAAATCACCTCATCCAATCAAGTATTACCACATGTAAAAAACTCAAATTTTCTTTAAAAATAAAAAAGTTGCAAAAAGAAAATCCTAAAATTTTCAAAATTTTAGCATAAAAATTGAAAAAATTCTAAAATTTTCTAAAAACCTAAAATGCCAAACAAAATTATTAAATATTTTTCATAAATTTCAAAAATAGATTACAATTTTTTTAAAATTTTTATAGCTTTCAAAGGTTTTTTAATGATTTTTTAATTTTCTGATATTTTAGATTTTTTTAACGGAAAATATAGATAAGGTAATGGGGACAAAGGATAATTTAATTATAATATAAGTGCCAAAAGGGGTATTTAGTTTTTTATTTAGATTCAAAATCCCTATTTAATGTATATCAGCATTGAACATATCTATAGGTTGAGAAGTAACATAATTGCACATTAATGATAATTCCCCAAATCATGAAATTTAGGTGCAGAATGAAAATAACAAGTACACTAGTGAGAGAAGAGTGAATAATTGTGAATCAAAGCCCCAGGCAAAAGTAGGGTCTGAATTTACACCTTTGAAAGTTGCAGTCCTACCCTATATCTACTCTTCATATATACAAATCTTCAATCCTGTACATGGAACATTTATACAGTTTCCTGAGAATCTCAAAGGCTTCCATAATGGAAAGTGATAAGAGGAAAAATCCCCATCCTGCCATTGCCCCGAGTACCGGAATCCGTACTACTCCTGCACGGTTAGACCGGAACAAGATGCTTGAAGAGGGTGAAACCAGTGTCTTTGGTGCTGAAAAATACTTCAGCATGAAACTGGATGATGATGATGATGAAGAGTATTCGAATAAGCCTGTACCAAACCGGGGCGATCCGCATCGGATGATGACTCCGAGGCGATTACCAGGAACTCCGAGTGCGAGTTCTGAAGCAAGTTGGAACAGTCAAAGTGTTTTGTTACGGAGTTCGATGAGGAACCGATCTGAAAACAGGTTAAAGAAGGTTGATGGGAGGAGTTTTTTCTCGAATCTTAGCTGCACCGGGTCTTGTTCGGATGGGAAATCTGTTTATGTCAATCAAAATGTTGATTATCATGGAAGGGTAGTTGAGAATAGAAAAGATCAAATTCAAATCAATCATAGGCCTAACAATCTTGATCGACGGAAGCGGTATCAAGCGAAATTGCACAACCAGAGTTTCGATCGGATGAGCGTTGGATCGAATCGAGAGGCATACTATTATAAACCGCAGGTTCTTAATCCGGGGCTTCAAAATGTGACAGTTAAAGCACAACTTGATGATGATCCAAGAAAATCCCTTGAAGTTTTTGGTTCCACTGCAATTAAGAAAGGAGATATAGCCAAGAACCTTGAGAGGAAACTGTCTATGTTAAGTTGGGATGCCATTCCTAATGCCCCAACCATTTCATCAATATCTCGAAGCAGACGGTTAGGTGATGATATCGAGAGCGATACGAGTTCGGATCTGTTCGAGATCGATAACATATCAGGCAGTGGTCAAGCTTTGTTTACGAGGCAAGTATCTGATGGCATGTCTAGTTGTATGACCCCATATGCACCAAGTGAGACCAGCATTGAATGGAGTGTCGTCACGGCCAGCGCAGCAGCTGATTGCTCGTTTATTTCAGATCGTGATGGGAAGAAATCATCGGAAAATATTAGAGTTCCGGCCGGTAGAGTGACGAAAGAAGCACAAAGAAGCCGGTCCGGTGGGATATTGGGGTGCAAGAGTCTCAAAGCAGTAATGGTTGCTGAAAATGCATATAGAAGTGATGAGAAAGCAAAGCCAACTAAGTTGCACCAGTTCCCAAAACCAGTCACCGCCATGCCCAGTATGAAAGATCTTGATTTCTCATGAACCAAACAAGATTTTTTTTCCATGAGAAATCTTAAAGGTAATTAAGGATAAAGATGGCTGGAAACTTTCCCATATGACATAAATTTTTCTTTTTTCTTTTTCATCTGTAATTTTTCTCCAGAAATATTACATACAATCTTAAACTACTGATTTGGTCATCAACAATGGTCCACATAGTTTTGTTTCACTGAAATACAAAACAGCCCTGAAAAAGAACAGACCACACTTGTCTGATCAATTATCTTCAATCATTAGTTAAAGGTTTATTATTGTTCTCTTGATTTTCAACTGGGGGGACATTCATGTTTTGTAGCTTCTTTTCTACTTTTAAGTGAAGCTTTCTTTTTATGTTAGTTTTATGGTTGTTAATAGAGGATTAGCTCTTATATGAGAAGTCTTCAACATGTTGTCTTTGGTGATGCTGACATGATTTCTCAACAATGAAAAGTATTGTTTTCCGAAAGGGTTTTACCTCCCCTTCCACGGAGAGTCGTGTATTATTCACGGGAGGAGGCACCTTAACTATATATGGACATATGGACATTCACCAAAAGGTAACGTGAGCGTTTAACCTTTGGTGAGATTCAAGCCCTTAACTTATGGTATATAAGTTATCTATTCAAGCATATAACACCACTTGAGCTCAACATGCTATCAGACCGCACGAGCCGAATCACAAGAAACAAGAATATATCTAAAGTTTCCTCCCCCACACAGAATAATAAACAATAGGCACATTAACCTCTTTAACCACTAATCTTACACTGATAGGGATATACTTTTTAAGACATCTCCATATAAAATCTTTAAAATTTGGTAGGAATCGACGATTCTAAATTCTCAATCAAGGTCCATCAACTCCAAGCGAAGTAGAGTTAGAGTACAAACCAGTGCCACATAAATTGATCTGAAAAAAATTCTTAAATATTGATGACTTCCCAATTATATAGGTCAGTTAATATATTAAGCCCCAAAAATCATGTCATTAACTTTGACGACACATTCTAATCAAAATTAACTGTTGAATTGAGAATTGTAAATCATAAAATAGAAGATTAAATTTATATAATAACTAGCTTTGAAAGTTGAGTAAAGTAGAAAAACTAATTATAGAATTTGACCAATTATAAACTGAGATGTTCCAATTTAAGACAATGCATTCTTTTAGTTTGCTTGTAGTTATTAGGACACAAAAGATGCTTAGTCTTGTCCAAAGTTTTACTTGTTTGACAGATAAATTGTTGAATATTCTCTAAATAAGTACACGACAGAATCTCACATTGAAAAAATAACATAGGCGGACATATGTCTTGAAGCTTTATTGTTGTACTTTTGAGACCATACATATGTGATGAGAGTTTTGAAAAAATAGGGAAATTAGCTTTGTACATTAGATCAAAGAGTAAATTGATTATTTTGTTAAAATTTTTATCTATTACTATTGTTAAAAAACTAGTCCATTCACATCAATATAAGGTACACGTGTCACGTGTCACTATCTAGTTATTTCGCCAGTCACGCCAACTTTTAATAATAAAAAAGATAAATTTTTAAACAGAAATTTTAAATAATAAAAATAAAATACAATTTGAGTCTTAAGATACACTACTCTATAATACTTATATAGGATAGCTGGAATTTAAAGTAAGCAAACCATTGGATGAAAAGGTGCCGTGTTTTAGAAAGTCATGGCATCAAGTTTCTCCTTCCTTGTATATTTAAAGGAAAGCTTTAAACTTTCGATGGGAATATAATTCAATGATGAAAGCTACTAAGACTGTTGCCCACAATGACATATTAAAGTGATGACATGTTATTTTATCAGAACCCTTCATTTGTTTTTGTCATATATTTCAACACAAATATAAAATAGAAATTTAAAAAAAATGAATATACTCTTTTTAAATTAATAAATGTTGAGAATTATGGTAAACCTTAGAAATAATATTGTTGAAGGGAGTTAGTCTTTAAATTTAAATATATATATTACATTTGAAACATAAATTATATCTTAATATTTTTTATTATTACATTAAAAATATTATGAATATAATTTCATTTTAAGAGATGAAATTAAGAGTCAATTTTAAAAATTTTAACTAATAATAAGTTTAATATTATATTAGATTCACAATCTGTGAACCTCATAGTGAGTTCTCTTGAATTTCTAGTATGCTAGGAAGAGTATTTTGGGTGAAGAAGTAAACATGGGATAATAGAATTTCCTATTTACTCAAAACTCCTATTAAATCACATCCAATAGAATATTATGGAATTTAAATTAAAACATGAATATCTTCTTTTTAAAATAATTTCTTAATTAAAATTTATTACATACTTATTAAAGTAAAGCAGATAAACAGATGAGTCATATATCTTATATAAACTCATTTGAGCATGGAATGTATTTCTAGTCTCACTTGATCAATGGCTTAAAATATTGTTCGCATTATGTAGGAGAGATAAATTTTATTTTGATCACTCATATCCGGTTTGTCTCAATATATTATATATTTCATGAAATTTTTACAAACTAATAAAAAATATTTTCTTTTATGAGGCATAAAGTGATGAAGAGGTAACGGTACAACATAACATACAAACCAAAGGGAATTCGAAGATTAGTTCAACTACTTTGAACCTTATTGAGGGAAGGCTAACTTCTTTGAGAGATGTTTTCGAAGTGTTGTCCATAGAAGGTCAACAAACCCTTTAACGAGTTGATATTATCTCCTATGGGGGTTTTGTCTTATGACTTCACCGAGAGCCTGATTTCTTGAAGAGGTAGGGAGTTCAATAGAGTGACAGTGCCTAGTTGAGTGCCTGATAAGGCGGATTGTACATGTACATATCACCATCTAAAAAGAAATATCAACATTTGCACTTGGGTAGAACTTGAGTCCATGCCCTATAACATATATGACACTTAGGGTAACTACACTATCACTTGGGCTGGCTATAGGGCATGTGTTTAAATCCCACCAAATCCACCTCTTTAGGCACCCAACGAGGCATTCTTACTTGGTTGAATCCGCTGCCTCTTCAGGCACCCAAGCTCTCACAAAATCAAGAGACAAAATCCCCATCGACCACAAAAAATAATATCGATCCATTAATGGATTCATTGACTTCTTACAATAACACTTTAAAAACTTCAACTAAAAAATTTAGACTTCCATAAACAAACATTAATATCTCCAAACTAAAGGAGGGAAAGTAGAGGTTGTCCATCACATCAAATATTCAA
Source organism: Gossypium hirsutum (assembly GCF_007990345.1). Lineage (NCBI taxonomy): Eukaryota > Viridiplantae > Streptophyta > Magnoliopsida > Malvales > Malvaceae > Gossypium > Gossypium hirsutum. Next base: position 7,786,584 of record NC_053443.1, read on the forward strand.
AGATCAACATTAAATTCAGAATTATCTAAGAACTCCTAATAGATATTTACATCTATAAATTAAGCTACAAGTTGGCAGTGGATTGAGGCTAAAAATCAAAACAGTTGGCAATGGACCACTCGGAACAGGTACCCTTATTTAACTACCAGGCTAAAATCCTAATTGTTACATATCCAAAAGATGCACATCAACTGATTTTTGAGCCTTTGAAATCAAGAACTCAGCACATTAACCATTAAAAAACAACAGAAAATGAGTTCAAGGAAGCACCTAATTTTCTTATTTATTTCCAGCATCAGCATTAACCCAGAAAGCAAAAGGTATGTCGGCCAGACAAAACAAGTAATAGGCCGTAACATTGCCAAAGGAATGTCTTGCACCAAATTTCAGATTGAAAGCCATAACAGGTTTAATATGAACCATAAGATAGATAGAAAAAAAAAAACCGACCAAATTAATTTTACGTCTACCTGAAAAGGAAGCATAACTAATGGGAATTATTAGTGGTGAAGTTTGAAGTGTTCGACAAAAATGGGGACTACAAGGACAAACCATTTAAAACCATATGATTATTGTTTTTCCACTTATTAACAATTTCAAATGTTTAAACTAGGATTTATTGAAAACAATAGTTCTGAAATATAGTGTGCAATTTTCAAAACATATTTTTATTTGAAAAATATTTATAGAATGTTGAAAAGAATTTAACACCCTTATTATCATTTGACTATGGGTTATTTTTATTTAAATATACCTAAGTCATAAAATTATTATTAAGTTTACGTTTTTGGCCACTTAATTTCAAAAAGCTATAAAATGGTCACTAAATTATTTGAAAGTTTTCATTCAAGTTACTAGGCTATTAAAGTCGTTGTTTTATGACTTTCTCCATTCGCACTGCCTGCACCAATCGAAAGCTTTCCATCCTCTCTATTCTACAGTTCAATTTTTTTTATGAAATTGCTTTGAACGTTATGAATATGCAAGCCAAAATCCAAACAACTTTTTTTTGCAATCTTTGACACTGACTGTCATATCAACTTGGATCTAAAGTATGTTCTTTCACACGTTACGAATATGCAAACCAAAATCAAAACAACCTTTTTCTACGATCTTAGTCACTAACCCTCAGATCAACTTGGATCTAATGTATGTTTTTCTACTCATCGATGGGTATTGATCCACCATACTGATCATCCAATCGTTGCTTGGAGCTCGCTACCTAGACCATTTAAAAAAAATTAATAACCAAATAAATTTAATAAAAACTTTTGAACAGTTCAGTGACCATTTTGGAATTTTTTGAAATTAAGTGACTCAAACATAAACTTACTAATAGTTTAGTGATATTAGGTGTAGTTTACCCTAAGAAATTATAAATACCAAAAAGGTTCATGTACTATTAGGTTAAAAGTAATTTAGTCCCTTTCAAAATAAAGAGGGTAATTAATCCATATACAATTAGAATGTGAACAAATAAGCACGACTGACAATTGTGTTAACTATTTTCATTAATAAACTATAGGATAAGGAGCAATTTAGTCTCTATCAAAATAAATGAGGAAACTTTATTGCTATACTATTCAAAATTGTGAAAATAAGGATGCTTGAAGTGTTGGAATTCGATTACAAGCCCGAAAAATAAAAATTAAAATAAACTTGCATCAAAGTGTAGCTCAATAGAAGAATTAGAACATACAATATCATATTCCTCCAAGGATTAGTTGGACGTTCTTATCATGTCTAAGAACACGTTGGACGTTCTTATCATGTCTAAGAACACGAAAACCAGTAGAAAAAATCTATACCTCTAACCAAGGGGTCAGTATCACCAATTAAATTTTTATCCACTCTCGTACAAGCATTGAGCTTGGTTGTCGAAATCATGCCGCTGTTTAAACGTTAACCTCTAATGGTATTCCACACTAAGAATTTAGAAAATCTTTGTAAGGTCAAGATCCACTTTGTTAATGCTAGTTATATGATCATGTGCATTTACCTTTTTTATTTTAGCCTCAAAAATGAAATATCAAAACTTGAAGCAAAAACTCAAGAGTTTCTTCTAAGCTATGAATTGATGTGTGAAAAAGAGGAAAAAAAACACTAAATTCTCAATGAAAAGGGAGGCATAAGTTATATATATAGGCTTGGGTTTTTAACCAACTTTTGATTATTTACACATTTAATCCTTGGACCTTATATAATTATTAAATTTAGCTATTTTATTTTAATTCCCAAATTTTATTATCATGTGTGACCCATTAGGCTTCCAATTATGTTGATAACAAATATAATATAATTATATCATGAACCCCAATTATCAGAAGAGTCAAAATTAATTTTTTTGACAAATCCTTTCAGTGTTTGGTACTTATGTATATTTAATCGATCCATCATATACATCTAGAGCCCTTTGTGTTGATTTTACCCAACCAAAATTTGGTTTCTACCAAGCCTCATTTGTCTTGTTGTTAATCGACGATGCCTGACCGCCTCCCGATGTACCAACGTCGGAAGTGAGAATATTGCAACTAAATATATGAATTAAGACGGTGTTTGCAAGTATACGAGTCAGGTTGTAATATAGTTTGTTTACAACAAAACAATTAGTAAGTATTATGAGAATTGTACATTAGGGATTACAGTTTGGGAAAAACTGCTATTAAGCCAATTACTAAAAATAACTACCAATCTACTCGAGTCACGAATTAGTAATGTTAATCTGGAAGCAAGATGATAACAATAATAGTAACCAAATAAATTTAATTAAACCTAAATCTATTCCTAAGTTCATGTATCGGCTTCTCCTATCCCTTGTTCGACTATGCGAGTTCCTTTAGCCTAGATGCAATTGTTTTACCTAATTAATTATTGATGTAGGGTTCTAAATAGTTGGTTACTAATTAACCTAGCAGGGCTTCTTAGCCTTCTACTAACCTAACTAGTCGATAAGAACTACTCACCTCTCGATGGCACAGTTCAGAATGTGGCAGGATAAGGTTTTTACAGATAGGCAATATCGATTTTGAGTTAATTCCCGCCTATATGACTTCCTAGGGTTGTCAAGCCTATGGTTTAAGTTATTCCTTCCCTAACCACTAATCTGCTAAGTGATGCTTGGTAGGCAATACCAACTTCGAGTTAATTTCTACCCAAAAGACTTCCTAGGATCGTCAATTTAATTGCATTTAACCATATCTAACCAATCCAAATTGAACTCTATCTGTCAATCCATTAATTAGATTAGTATAATTGAAACATGCAAAATATGTATAAAGTATAAATTGTTTCTAATCTTCACATAAACATTCAATTAACAATGTTAAAGAAAGAAATATAAAGAATAGAATAAAAGAAATAGATGCTCATGGATTTATCGATGAAAGGGTGACTCTAGAACAATCCCCGCTCGCGAAAGTCTCACTTCGGAATAGGATCTTCCGATTATAAGAACATAAAATCAACTTCAACTAAGTAAAAACTAAGAAAAAATAAAAACCTAATAATTAATCCCCACAATGTGTTGTTTTGAGCTAGTATTTATAGATTAAATGTATTATGACCTAACTAGGTCAAGCAAGGACGGTTGAACATGTTAATTTAGGTTGTGTAGATGAAAACACCATTGCTCATTAAATTGGCCTCATCGTAGCTATGTCGTGACATCCTCAAGCCTGTGTTGCGACACCAAAGGCAGTTTGCTTTATTCTTGGTGTCTTCAGGGTTGTGTCGCGACGTCCTTAGCAGACTACTCCTTAGGTATTCTACTTGCTGTGTTGCAACATCGGGAGTAATCCACTATCCTTTTGCCCTTGAATGATATCCTGCACACTTAATCAACATGTTAGCATCCCCTTAGGCCTAGATTGGCCTAAAAGGTCATAAACATATAAAAATGCTCATTTTATTTACTAAGTCCTAAGAAGGGAAACTTAATAAAAACTATATCAATTTGCTATAAGACCAGTTTGTTAACTATAGAATTGGGCCTAATTGAATACAACGAATCATGGCAGATCAATGCCCTCCCCTGACCTTTTGTCAATTTGAAATAAACTACCTAATTTGTGCAATGGGCTACCAATTAAGACACACAATAATTCGTTTACCCAAAAATGTAACTGTTATGTTTTTTTCCATAGTTTTCAATAACAAATCATGAAAAAAGTTTGCCAATCGAGCCCCTCAATTTCATAGCCAAAGGAATTTTGCAAGTTCACACTAACCTAATCCATTAAGGACGAATAAAAATCCAATACTACTTAACAAAAAGATGACTTGGCTCCAAACTAATTTTGCCATACTACAATCCCAAAGAATATGAATGATATCTTTCGTTGCTGCACCGCACAACATACAAGCTACTGACTTAGTAAAACCTCGTTTAAATCTTTCAAAAATTTTCATGAGTCTTTCAAGCATTACAAGCCATAAAATTTGCTTTGTTCTTTGAAGGTCACATGATTTCCAAAGTAATTTCCACTTACCATCCTTAAGATTCCATGATTGTTCAACCTAAAATTGATAGGCCCCAACAGTAGTTATTAACCATTCTTAGCCCCTGATTAAATGAATTTATCGTTACCATCATGGACATTAGCGGGGAACATGATTTGTCGTAATTGAATATGTCAAATTAAGCTCTCTTGAATACTTAATGAGCTTGCTTTCAAGTAGTTTATGAGTCTTTTTAATTTTTTTCATCAATTTTTAAATTTTAGTGTTAATGATTTTTTTCTTATATTTTAACTCTTTTAAGACCCAAATAGGCAAAACTATGTCATTGGGAGTCTAATGTTTGATTTGAGTTGTATAAAGAGATGGTTAAGGTCAAACATCAAGGAAGACCTCAATTGTTGTCGGTATCATGATACTGATGCCAGGATGTCATGACATTAAGCCTCTATCACCTTAGGGGAGCAAGAATTCAACGAGAAACCAACTTGGAGCAGTCTGTCGAGGATGTTACGACACTCGATGTGTTGTGTTGCAACACCAAACTCGAAGCCGCGACTTTCAGCCTTCAAGGTTGCGATACCACTGCTGATGGTTGAAGTGAAGAAAGCCAGGGGTACTATTAAGATCAAGAACCCCTAAAGCCAATACCGTGCCCGCTTCTACGAATGTCGCAATGTAGAAGTTTGACGAGTGAAAAACTACAAGGGCAAGTTTGTGTCCAAACAAGCTTAAGTCACTTTTCATTTAAAGGGATTAATTGTCAATGTTAGATAAAGTACTTTTTAGGTTTTCATTTTTCTTTTCTTTTTGTTGTAGCATTTTTGTTTCTTTATTTTTGCTGGAACCTTGTGGATGGAGATGAATTAGCTCTCTCGTTTCATCATATTTGTATCTATTAATCAGCATTTCCTCAATCTTTATCTTTTATATTTTATGTCTACCATGTGTTTGTTAAAATGCTTGTGTGGAATTTGAGCTTAATCATGTGCTGAATCATTTTATTGGTTGATTAATAAGTGGGTTACTTAATTAAGTTACTATCTATGCCTTGATTAGTTATTTGTTCAAGTGTATTAAATTGCATATTACACTAGAATTGACATCTCTAGTGAAAGATTTAGATAGATAAGACCGAGATGAGACTTTATCATGTAGGATTGTGATACATTTGTGCCGAATAGTGAAACTTAAAATAGATCTATATGCTTAAGTGAGACTGAGATGAGAGCTTAGGTGATACCTTTTAGTTTAGGATGAGACTAAAAGGAGATTCCTAGTTAAGAGCGAAAAACAATATAGTCATCATAGGTTTATTAGCTTAGTTAGAAAACCATGAATCATTCGACCATCATTTCAATCCATTTTGCACTGTTTCAATCCATTTCATTCGACCTATTTTTTTTAAATTTAGATATAGCTTAAATCTTAGTTTATTTGGTTGCACTAATAATTTTCGACTCAAGTAGATTAGTAATTACTTAACTCATACTTAATTTGATAAACACATTTACCAATTTGACAATCATTTGAGTTTGATCATTGGAATACTCCAAAGTGTTCCATCATAATACTATGAATATTACAACTGACCTGTCACACTTGCAGATAACCACTTTATTTTTGATAGTTTTGTGTTGATTCTCAACCTCAGCGCATGCACATTGAAGTGTTTTGAGTTAGTGCTTTTTATTTCATTGTATAGTATTTTATTTTTGTGTTTTTATTTTAATTTTCCTTGTTGAAGATTTAGCTTAATCATGTTTAATAACAATGGGTATATGTGGCCGGGTGATCAGTACAACTATAAAGAGGAGTTAAGTTCGGCAAATGGAGATTCGACGAGCCATTGGAGTTATTACGGTGATCATAAATGACACAAATATTCATACGAGCATTCTCATGGGTCGTATAGGTATGCAGATGGTGCAAATAGCTACAATCTCAAATAGTCGGCTAGTTATTCGAAGCAAAATTCATATTCTCCATATAATTATTCGAAAAGTAACATGGAGAGTGACGAGTGCATAGAAGACCCATCTCTTGCTACACGGGTTGGAATGTTGGAAAAGAGCATGTCTTTGTGCCAAGCTGCTATGTCCTCCATGTCCAATACATTGAAGCAATTATTAGAAGTCGTCTAATGCCAAGCCACAATGAACACTCCGATGGAAAAGGTTGAGCATGATATTCCCAAGCTCAAGGATGAGGGTCATTCCACCGTTATTAAGCAGATGAGTTAAACATGGGTGTTTGACATGAGTTTGAAGTTGGAGACAATGACGAAATTGTGAGAAGCAAAGAAGATGTGTCTTCACTCCGATTGATATAGGAGTAGGAGTAGGTGTAGGAATAGGAGTATGAGTAGAAGTAAAAGTAAATTAGTCTTTGTGCATTAGATAAAAAGCAAACTGATAATTTTTGTTAAAAATTTCATCTATTTTTATTATTAAAAAATAACTTGGTTGATAGAATGATTAGGAAGTTACACGTGGCACGTGTACCTCATTTGGCGTACAATGACCAATTTTTAATAGTAGAAATGGATATAATTCTTAATAAAAGTAATAACTTACTCATTGATCTAATGTATAAAAATTAATTTATCTATTTTTTAAATAAAACGATAAAATATAATTCGACTCTTAAAAAAAAACTTTTATGATACTTTTACAAGAGTGAAGTAATTTATAGATTCCGATGCTAGTTCTGAAAAGGAATCTCCGAAAGTTCCGTTATTATCATGGTTTGTAATGACAATAATACCATACAATGTCCACCCGTCAGTTTTTTATTGGTCCATTTGCATATTCTCAAAAATATCCCAAACAGAGCAGATTGCAACTCCCAAAACCTTTGCATTTTGTCCTTACTCACTTTTCCCCGTCGTAGATATCTAAGAAAAAAAAAAGAAGAAAATTTAGGGTTTTAGAGAGAATAGAAAACAAAGGGAAAGGAGCAAAACCGGGAAACCTGAATTTTTAGGGATTGTTTCTTTTTTTTTTTGTAAAATTTGGTGAGAGAAAGATAAGATGGTGGCGGACAAAGGAAAGAAGGTGAAATTAACAGAGAAAGGAGAAGAAGAGAACTCTGAACAAATCGATAAAGACCTCGTCCTTTCCATTGAAAAGCTTCAAGAGATCCAAGATGAGCTTGAGAAGGTTCATTTTATTTTTCTGTTTGCATTTTACGATAATTTATATACCATGCGTATATATATATTTTAAATTAGGGTTTATGAGAACTTCAAGAAAACTGCTTGTAGAATTTGATTTTTTTTTTTAAATTTGGATTTCATTTTGATTTACTGGGATAAATTTAATTGAAAGTTGTTTGAAATGATTTAAGTATCAATATTGTTGTAATTTCTATCATTGGCAAATAAAATAAATGTTAAAATCATTATTGTGTTACTCTTTGTTTCTGTATCTGATCGGATTTATATGTTGATTATTTGTTGTATACATCTGAATTCATTGTTGAAAGCTCAAGTCTTTTAATTGTTCTGTTCCTCTTGCTTCCTGAATCTTCTTTTTTGGGGGGTGGGTGATGGGGGTTGTAGGGGTCATTTTAGGTTATTATGCCTTATTATGGAGAAGGTGATTTAATGTTGACGGATACGTTTGTTCCGTTTTGGTATAATTAGATTAATGAGGAGGCGAGTGAGGAAGTCTTGGAAGTGGAGCAGAAGTACAATGAGGTACGCAGACCAGTCTATGATAAACGGAAAGACATCATTAAGAAGATCCCTGATTTCTGGTTAACAGCTGTAAGTGTTTCTATTTTTTCGTAATAATTTATTGGACCTTATCTTATTGCTTTCTCCATGTTTTAGAATCATGTTTAGATTCACAGGCCTTCTTGATGTGCAGTTCTTGAGTCATCCTGCTCTTGGTGATCTTTTGACTGAAGAGGATCAGAAGGTGTAAAGTCACTTCTCTCCTCAAGTGAAAACTTTCCTCCTGTTCATAGTTTACTTTGCAAAACTGATTTTTGGTTTATATTTTAAATGTAATTCTGGATGTTTTCCTGTTATGTAATTTTAGATGGAACTGTTGTCTTATTTCTTCATCTACTTATTTTCAACTATTATTACCTGGTAGATATTCAAGCATATTACTTCACTTGAAGTGGAGGATTTTAAAGATCTGAAATCCGGGTACTCTATTACATTTGTAAGTTCTTTCATGTTCCTTTTCTTACCTTTTTTGTAGGAAACTGAAACTGCTCTTACTTTCTTGCACTCCGCTGGTTGGTAGTAGAATCATAATTCATCTCTAATCTGTCTTGATGGCTTGCTGATTGAATTTGATTATAATTTCTCAGAACTTCAATCCCAATCCGTATTTTGAAGATTCAAAGCTTACAAAGACCTTCACCTTCCATGACGAAGGAACTAAAATTACTGCCACCCAAATCAAGTGGAAAGAAGGCATGGTGAGGGCTTATCCTCTTTTGATGGCTATTCTTCTTATAGGTATCTGTTTCCCTCGTATATTATAAATTACTCTCCTCCAATGTTAAGGGCTTACCAAATGGAGTTAATCATGAGAAGAAAGGATACAAGCGGCAACTTGCTGAAGAAAGGTTTGTTGATCATACCTGTCAATTAATTTTCTGTCTTAGAACTTCATAACATAAAACTCAAGATTAGTTTATTTAATATCTTCAGGTTGTAAAATGTTGTAATTTTGGTACTATTTTCTCAATATTTATACTATATTCTTTTTTGTATTCTAAACTAGCCTTTTATAGTAATATAATTCCTTTTACAAGTTATCTTCTGTTTTATTGAGCCAAGCAATGAGAGATTCAGTTTCCTTTTTAGTGTTCTATACATGTATTATGTGTTATTTAGTCCTGGTCTAGTTACTCTAGTAAAGCTTTGGTTACTGCAATATCTTGGCAAATATTTTATTGTGTACTTATAAATGCTTTGTATTTATACATACTTGTTAGGTTCTTTGAAGTTGCATTATAATCGCAAGTGTTAGGTTCTGTGTTGTATTGATTCTTTAATTCTCGGTCATGCTTCCAATTAGCTCTATATTATACTAAATTTGGTACATGTGTGAATGCAGTTTCTTTACCTGGTTTACTGATGCTCATCAGAAAGATGACATGGATGAAATTCATGATGAAGTAAATTCTCTCTGCATGCACTATCTATCTGTAGACTTCTACTTATTTTCTAACAGAGGTGATCTAAACTTTCACCTGATAAGCATTACAGGTAGCAGAGATTATCAAGGAGGATTTGTGGCCCAACCCACTCACTTATTTCAACAATGTAACTGCTTTATCTTCTGGCTTCTTCCCCTGATTTTGTTATATACCTGTTGTTTGATCAGTTTTGCTTCCTGTGCTAATTGTTTTTGTCAACTTGATGCAGGAGGCTGATGAAGAGGATTTTGATGGTGATGAAGAGGTAAAACCCTTTTTTGAAGTTTTTTGTTTCTGTGAAAAACTTAATACATGTATTTCGTGTACCATTTTTACTAGGGTTTTTTATCTTTTCAGATAAAAATTGCATGGCTGTAGGTTTTGGTCTTTTTTTAATATTTGTTTTGTTTGTTTTTCACCAATGATTGCGTACTATTTTTATCTAGATATGTTTGGGGGAACCGGGAACTATACTTACCAGTTTAAATGTGAGTTTATCAATGGAACTAGGTTTTGGTAATAACAAAAATCAGAATATTGACAAGAATGGTATCCTTTTCCTGCTAGTATATGGTGATCAGGATTTAATTACTCATCTCCTTTTGCTCAGGTGGGTGTAAATTAAGCTGACAGGAGTCAACTATACTTGCAAGAGCCTGCTGTTTTATCTTTGCTTGTTAGACTTGACTTGCATCTATTTAACTGGTTCTTTTAATAAGTATTTTACTTAGTTATTGAAAACGGTTTACTTTATGTTGTAAATTATGAATTCTCCTCTTTATAATGGCATTACATTAACCCACAGTATTCCAACTACTTTACGGTGTAGTGTATGCTATAATGGGCTGGTTTCTTTTGATAAAATTCTTGCATTGATTTTGCTAAAGTAATGTGGAATAAACCCATTGGATTATGTGAATATACTAGCATCCCAATGTTTGTCATATTAGTACTAGAGAAGTCATTGAATCAATATAGAGGACCTAGATTCATTTTCCTACAACATGTTTTATGTTTTGGGCTTAGGATACATGAATGCATTAGAGACCAATATTGGTCAAGGGTTATCCTACTGACAGAAACCAGTGGGATTGTATATATGGATCTTGTCTTGTGTGCATACCATTTATATTATGTCGGGTCAGCTTAGCTCTACGACTCTTTACTTGATTCAACATTTTAAAACCATACATTGGATGAAGAAGCAATTTGAGCTTGCAGTTGCCTGGTGTATGATAAATATAATTTGAGATAAGGTAATTGTTTGAAATTCATTTCATGTAGAGAAAGATTAGTTGTGAGTTGAATACTCATTAACCGAATTTAAGAGTCAGGTCACAGAATGAAGCTGCTTATAGTTTGGTATATTGATTGATGAAGTCATTGATTTAGTGGTGGTATAAAAGAATGCGGGGGAAATGAGGTCTATATTACAACGATGGAAGTTTTGATTTCTGAAAGCATTAGATGCCTTTTCTCTTTATTTATGGTGAATACTTGCATCTAGGTCTTCTTTTGTTCCTATTTTCTGTGAATTTGTCTGACGGAACAACTTGCAGTCAAAATGCTAATGGCTAAATGAGCTATTCTATATTTAAAGACTGTAAAAATATCAGACTATCAAAATTTTGTAAGTTACATATACTCATCAGGTTGATGCAGTATGTTTAGATCATTTACAAGTACATTCCTAAAATCATTAATGTCTACTGACAGGGAAAAGATGATGACGAGGATGATGATGACGATGACGAAGATGACGATAATGATAACTAAATTTGCTGCTGGCCTTTTAATCATACTTGTTGCTTACCTTGCTTTAAGTAAGAACTTAGTGTAAAGTTGTCTCCTAGATGCTGTTGTTACGGGGAGGATAACCAAATTCAAGATAGCTTTCTTTGCTTTATAACCAGCTGGCATTGACTCATTTATCCTTGCCCATATCTTTTACCTTTTTTCAGGTTTTCCTCTCTGCGGGTGTCAAGAAATTTTCTGCATAATATTGGAGTTCTGGCCTTCATCTATAGTTTTGTTTAATTAGTGTGTAAAATGCAGAATAGATTATATTTGTTGCTATTGAGCTGACGTGTGAATTTATCAATGATTAATTTATGATATATTGGTAAAATGGAATTGACGTTTAATGCATATGGCTAATAGTTTTTCCCTAGTTATTGCATTTCTTTTTCAAGATCATTTTTCTTTAAACATGGTTCTGAATCAATTTGATTAAACCAAGTGTTCTTTTCACCAACCATTTGCAGTTGCATGTTTGATTTTTTTCGATTAAAGCCGTTTATTTAGTAAAAAGTAATCTAATTTTTATGTTCATCTAAGTTTGAGTTTGTAAATTTTAAAATGCGTTGCGACTTTAATCATTTAATCAAGCATCAAGATATTTGAATTTTACTTGGACAATTTTTTTGACTTATTCGTCTGCTTGTTTAATCCAAAACTCCACCAGTTGTTGAATAAAAAATCGGTTTTGAAAAAAAATTCAGATTGGTTGACTTTGTGAATTGATGCGGATTGTTTAAATCGAGTTAAAAACTAGTTGCTTTGATTTTTTTAATATTTTAATTTTTTTAATAATTTATTAAATTGAATCCTATGAATTGATTAAATTAGTGAATTGATGGTTTTATTGATTCGATTACTAGTTTAGTTCTGAAAATTTCAATTATGAATTTTTCAATTACTATACATCCACTTTCTCATGAGATTATTATTATTATTATTATTATTATACAGTGACAATATTATTATGTATAAAAAAAGAGTTTGATCTTAGAAATTTTTAAAGTCTTGGTGGGTGTGAGTTTAGTATGATCACAGGGGAGATAAAGAAAGAAAATTTCATAAATGGCAGTCTAGTTAATATTTTAACTAGGTTTTCATGGCAGTCTGATTTTTGTAGTTCTGTAGTTGAGTGAATATTTGTGAGATAAAAAGAAAAAAGGTATCTAGCCAATCACACCAAGACACAGTTGAAAAGACAAAAGTATGTGGTTGATTTTGGAGTTGCCAGAATGGTGTCTTTATATATAAAATGTCCTCCTGCCTGAGAGTGTCTCGATTCAAAACAAAACTTGGTTTTACTTATGGCAGAGCCCTTGATTCCCACTGTAGATCTCTCACCTTTCACCAAAAATGATGAAGATGGCAAGAAAAAGGCCATGGAAGTCATTACCAAGGCGTGTTCCGAGTATGGGTTCTTCCAAATTGTGAACCATGGTGTCCCCATAAACTTGCTGCAACGAGCCCTGGAGCTCTCCAAAGTTTTCTTCGAGTATCCTTCTGACGAGAAACTGAAAAGCAGTCCAGCCTCAAATGCACCACTTCCTGCTGGTTACAACACACAGCCCCAACAATCGCCTGACAAGAATGAGTATCTATTGATGTTTCCACCAGGATCTACCTTCAATGTTTTCCCTCAAAACCCACCTGATTTCAAGTATGTTTCTCTCTCTCTCTCTCTCCCCATACTTTAAAAATAAATAAATTAATCTATATAAATTATATCGGAAGAAAAAATTAGTCTCATTTTTATTGTTAAATATTGATATGACTAGCATAATAATTAAAGAGTTACACTAATATACTCATTTTGAAGTAAAGAGACCGATTTTTAATTAAAAAGATAGATGAAAATTTTAATAAAAATAATCAATTTACTCTTTGATCTGATGTCTAAAGACTAATTTATCTATTTTTTAAATAGCGGGGCAAAATACAATTCAAGTGTTGTTAGTACTGTTACCATAAACCTCGCCTTATTTGATTTGATTCGTTGGCTTTGGTAGACGAGTGTTGGAAGATGTTTTCTCCAAGTTGACAGAAACAGGTCTACTTGTGGAGACGATTGTGAATCAGTGCTTGGGTCTCCCTCCTAATTTCCTCAAAGAATACAATCATGATCGGAGCTGGGATTTCATGGTAGCACTTCGTTACTTCCCAGCTACTGAATCTGAGAACAATGGACTAACAGAACATGAAGATTCAAATTGCATCAGCTTGGTGTTCCAGGACGAAGCAGGTGGTTTAGAAGTTCGTAAGGATGGGGAATGGATCCCTGTGATCCCTGCAAAAGGCACATTAGTGGTCAACATAAGCGATGTTATTCAGGTAATACAACATCACTTATTTTTCTTTGTTATAAAAGTTACTTAATATAAAAAAGTTCACATAGGCCCATTTCTCGCCTTGGCCCACTCAAAAAACTTTTTAATGTAAAAAATCATTAAATTATTAAGATATTTTATATTAATTTTTTTTAGTTTAAATTTAATTTAAAAGAATTACACAGTACATCAGGCTGAACTACCATATATGTTGATTTTTAAGCAAAGTTATCAGATTAGGTTGATTTTTTTCAAAATTTACCAGAATAGATAGATTTTGGAGAGAGAATATGAACATGTTTTTATGAATTTTGTAGGAAAATGCTTCCAGCTTGATGTGCTTTCCTACTAAGTTAGCAAAGCCTGTTTAATTGGATGAAATTTCAGGTCCCAAAATTTCCCATTGTCAACCCCCTGCAGAATTGTCCCTCACCCCAGAATTGGTCAGATATCCTAAGAATATTTTAAAAAATATGCACATTTTTTAGTATATATCATTGTTTTATAGGTGAGTAAAACCCGATTTGATTTGAAAAAATTGAAAAAAAATTGAATTTCAAATTATTCGAGTTTGAATCGAGTTAAATTTTATAATTCGAATAACAAATTGGTGTCAATACCTTTTTGGTCTCTGTTAATTTTGAAAATAAACAAATTGGTCTCTCTCAACAAAAATAAAAAAAAATCACACGAGTAATTTTAAAAATTTTAAAATAATTTTTAAAATTCAAAATATTTATAAAAATTCTAAAATTTATATTTTCAAAAAATATAAAAATATTAAAAAAATCTTAAAAGAATATAAAAAAATTAAAAATTAAAAAATCTAAAAAAAACCCCTAAAACTAAAACCCTAACAAAATCCTAAACTGATCGAGGAGAGAACATAGGACAAATGTGTTCAACTGGACGCGCTTTATTGACTAAGTAAGAAAGCGCGTCAAACTGGAAGTGTTTTCTTGCAAAATCCGCTAAAAATGTATCCAGCTTTTCACACACTCTCTTTAAAACCAGTCCATTCCAGTAAAGTTCGAAAAATCCAATCTAATCTGATAATTTTAGTTAAAAATCAACATGTATGGGTAATTCACCCAGTACATCACGTTAAGTTCTGAAACTACAAAAAAGAATTGCATGTATACGTCAATTCTCTAACTCGCCATTAGGCTAATAGGGTGGCAGATTATGTTACCACAGCACACCCAACAACCTACATACTTATTTTACTCACCTTTTCGAATTCGTCGATTTTCGAGGTGTGACAAGTTGTTTATTTTATTAAATTATGAGGTAGCTTACTATGGTTAATTGATAGTACACAAGATTTATTTACCGACTGTATATTAAATATTAATCTATATTATAAAGAGTAAAGTAATCATTTTAAAATTTAAAACATAATATTTATTAATTTGGTCTAACGATGAATTCCATCTTTCTACTTCATTGAAATTGTGAGATTAATCTCTTTAGTGTTTATACTTTAGGAAGATTGAGAAATTCAATTATTAATAAATACATTAATTTGAAAGGAACTACTTTATTAATTATTTACATATAAATGGTTGAATTATTAAGTTTCAATTTAAGAATTTAATTATGTTATTAAACTGGATTAACTTCTTTACTTTCATAAAGTATAAGAGTCTTAACTTCTCTTATTTTACCTTTGTACATAGCAACCATCTTCCTCTTTTAAGAAAGGACTATAGTTGTCAATGTTTTCTGAATTAGACTGGATCGGTTGTCAAAATAATTGAATCGAAAAAGGATAGAAGTATGGATTCGAAAAGACGAAAAACCCACAAATCAAAATATATATATATTTTAACTTTTAATAATTTATTTGATTTAAATTAGACAATCGAGAGACAGATGGTACCATTCCAAAAACATTGCCATTGTAAACGAAATACATTACATTTTCTGAGAATTGATTGACTGTTTTGGTGATGGAAACGATTGTGGCAAAGGTATTGAGCAACAATAAATTCAAAAGCGCGACACACAGAGTGGTGAGGCCTAAAGGAAGAAGCAGATACTCTTTTGCTTTCTTCTATAACTTGCAGGGAGATAAATGGGTTGAACCATTGCCACACTTCACTAAAGACATCGGTGAGTCACCCAAATACAGAGGTTTTCAATACAGTGAGTACTTGCAGTTGAGGCTGAGGAACAAGACTCATCCTCCCACTACGCCTGAAGATGAAATCCGGATCACCCATTATAATATTACTTCTTAACTCGAATAATCCACTTTCATATCTGTATTTGTTTGCTTGAGGATGAAAAAAATTAAGTTATTTTTATTTTAAATGTTTCCAGTTTTATATTATTTTAACTTGAGATGTTGATTGGGTTTGTATAACTATTCACTTTTGCTTATTTGGTTTGGTTCAATATATTTAGAATCCATCACTTTTTAGTTATTTAGGGTTAGTTTAGATGGACGATTTAGTGCGGTGCAGTGCGGTACGTTTAATTTACTTTTTGTCTCACGCTACAGTATCACTACAATATTTAATCTCATCGATGCTTTTACACTAATCGTAAGTAAACGCACCACTCATCCAAACTAGCCTTTAGTATAAATTTCCAAATCAACAATTCGCTTAAAAGGTTGAGTTTTTATATAAAATCATTTGAATTATATAAATTGATTGTTTATTATTCTTTTTATTGAATATATTTTAATTTAATATTTTATTCGTCAATTTTAGTATAATCAAATTTTATTTTGTAAACCAAATAACTAAATAGTTTACTGAACATTAAGTTTCAAGCACACATATGTCATCAATTACCAAACCAACCAAAATACCATTAAAGATTTACATCAATACACATATTTCATAATTCAAATGGCACGGAACATGATCAAACGATCACCAACGTGCATATACCAAAGCTCTATTTAAATGTCACTTATAACCGGCCAAAATAAACAAATAACTACCGAAAGAGTTGATGGATAGTGTGATCTCCAAAAACAATTCAATCGACAGCTCATATCTGATGATCTACAAAAGAGAAAAAAATAAATAGAGTAAGCTTAAATAAGGCTTAGTAAGTTCGTATTAAACTTAAAATTTAACTTACTGTAATTGTTGTAACTAAAACATTTTGCAATTAATTATATAAACAAGGTCATGTGTTCATTTATTTCCTATACACACTACAAATCTCACAAGGTTGGTGAGTTCACATATACGAAACATATATATTTATCATGTCATAAACATTACAAATAATAACATTTAAAACTCAATTCAACCATCACCTATTCATTTAACAACTCATATTTCATTTCAAATATCTATATCCAATGTTCCATTTCATATATCTATTTCCATATAACCGAGTCATATAACCATTTCATATATCATTTTTCATATAACCGAGTCATATAACCATTTCATATATCATTTTTCATATATTATTTTTGTAGAAGCCCAAATTTACCGGGCCCATACCAACAAAATAACCCAAACAATAAACCCGAAGCCCAACTACCCCAGCCCATTAACCTAAGCTCAGCATTCAGAAACCCTAATCCCACTAACCCTAGCCACCTACCCCCCACTTGCCCACTTGCCCACTTGCGCCGAACACCACCATGCCACTGTCGGCCATGACCACCTGCAAGAAGCCAAGTAGAAATAAACAAATAGAAAATAAACATTTGTAATCGGTTATAAAAACCGAAAATCTCACCATTGATAAGGGGGGGAATTTTTTATTTTTTGCTATGAAAACAAAAGATTTTCTTTCAATATTAACAGATTCAATACAAGAACCATTCGAAAATATATATACAATCAGGGGCTCTAACACCAAATCGGAGAATCAAATCTAAAACCTGAGGTGACTCTTTCTTTTTTTTCTTTACTGTTTTGAGTTTATTTTTACATAAAAATACTAAAAAAATATTAAAACATAAAAACATATGCATTATTAAGCAAAAAAAAAAGAAAAAAAAGAAAAAAAATATTTTTTACCTTTTCCGGCCACCGCATGCGGTGGCCGGCGCCGGCGCCGGCGAGCCTCCGGTGACCGGCCCCCTGGCCGGATTCCCCTTCCCCCCTCCCTTCTCTCTCCCTTCTCTCTTCCCTCTCTCTCTTCTTTTTTCTTTCCCTCTCCCCAAATAATTTTTTTTGGCTATTTTAGGCCTTTATATAGCCCTCCAAAACGACGTCGTTTTGGGGGCTACACTTAAGCCTCAAAACGACGTCGTTTTGACCATTGCCCGACCCATCCGACCCGACCCGCTAGAGGATCCGCGTGTTTTCGTTTGAATGGGATATTTATGCGCGCAGTCCTTCCACTTTTTCAGGATTTTGCAATTAAGTCATTTTTCTTGTTTCCAATTTGGCCCCATAATTTCTCGCGCTTTTCGATTTAGTCCCCGCTAATGTGCTGCGTTTTAATGGAATGGAATAATTGTTGTTTCGGTCCCCCTATGTTTGGTGCGCGCTCAAATAAGCCCATTTCTCTTCATTTCCTTTCACATTTGCCCCAGAACTTTGTTTTTAATTCAATTTTAGTCCTTTTTTCGTTTATTTTTATATCTTTATTAAATATCCTTGTTATTTTATATTATTAGTATTATTAGTATTACTATTATTATTATTATGTATTAGTATATATTTTTATAATGTACGCGTATACATGTATATATATTTTCATATTTAATATTTTTATTTCATTTTTTTCTAATATTTTATTATAATTTATATATATATACATATACATATTCTTTATTTATTTTAAGTATATATTTTTTATATTTCATATTTTCTACAGGCATATATATACTTATATATTTACATATTTTAATTCATATACTTATAAATGTATGTACATACTTACGTTATTTTATTTTTATAATATACATATTTATATTTTTTTGTCTTTATGTAATATATATACATACATGCGCATGTTATTTATATATATGTAATTATGTTTTCATATTTTATAATTCTTGTACATACACATATATATATATATGTATAGACATACATATTTTCATTATATATATATACCTACATAGTTTTTTTTTTGTATTTTAAATCTTTTAAAATTCATACATGCATTTTTAAAACTTTTATAATTTTATTCATTTCTTTATTATTATTATTGTTTTACTTTATGTTTATCTATTTATTTATGTGTCCATTATTATTTTTTTTTAAAATGTTTTAGTTTTTTTTTATTTTGTTTATTTACTTGTTATTGTATATAATTGATTTTTTATATATTTATTTTTGTTATCTTCGCTCGTATTATTTTTACTCGCATTATCGTAATTGTTATTCCGTCACATCAATTTTTACTCGAATTCGTAAAAAAGGAAAATTTTGGAAACAAAAGCAATACTCGATGCTTGGGATCTTCGAGAGAATTGGGCCCTAACGTGCTGGGTTCTAATTTTCTGTTGAATCTAAATGCTCGAGAATGCTCTTTAATAAAAAACATAAATAAAAACTCATTATCGGGATTTCAATATGTTGTGTCCTAACGCATTGGATATGACACGTGGTTTTCTCGATATGAGGATTTTTCGAAAGTAAAGGCAATATTCCGTATTTAGAAAATTCGAGAAAATCGTGCCCTAACTTACTGAGATTCGATTTTTCTCGTTGATTTTAAGTAATCGAATATCCTTTTAAAATTAAAATAAATGAGGTTTAAATAAAAAATAAAAGGAAAGCTTACTCTCAAAAAATACAAGGTGTCGTGTCCTAACTTACTGGATGTGACATCTTGTTAATTCGAGATAAGAAGGCATTTTTCATTTTGACTTATCCAAGTAATTTTTTTTAAAAAAAAAATAACGCAATATAAAGAAGGATCTTATTTTTAAATTCTTTTCGAGTTTTTAATTTTCGACATAAAGACATTAAATAATCAACTAAGGTACCAATTTTGGGCGTGTCGAGGGTGCTAATCCTTCCTCGTGCGTAACCGACTCCCGAACCTTTTTTTTGAATTTCGTAGACCAAAATCGTTGTTTTCATAAAATTAAATCATTTATTAAAAACAACCACTTTTTGAGGTGACCCGATCACACCTCATCAAAAAAAGGATTGGTGGCGACTCCCGTTTTCATTCTTTTTTTCAAAATCCAAGTCGACCCCGTTTTATCAAAAAAATGGTGTCAACAATTTTTTTCACCTGATGAACCAAATGGAACAATGTCGGATATGTGGGAACGATGCTCACACAAGTTGTAAAATTGGTTTGCTCACACGAGCTGTAGGTCTAGATGTTAGGCTATATGATGTTGTTCACACGAGCTGTAAAGAATCTACCACAAATGCAGGACATCCAAGACTAGCACCTGAAACGATAAATAACTCTAATGGCATGTCATTTGTATCCTAAACATTCACGAGGTTCATATGGGCCGTGATTCACATTCATATCATATAATTACTTAAGTATTTCTTTGTCCCATGAATTCAACTGTATAATTTCTCCATTTTCAATCATGACCCTCAATTGTAATTTCGTTTCAATTTGATCTGTTTTCATAACTTAATACTTACTATGCAAGCAAATTTAAATACAATATACTTAGATATTTATTAATTCGCAAAACATCAACTAAATCAATTCATTCATTACACGAACTTACCTAATCCAAAAATGACAACGATCACAACATCGATGATTACCCCGCTAACTTTCCTTTCATGCGATTATTGTCTGGTTGATTCGTTTCTTAATCTAAATATTATAATTTAATTCAATTATCCAATTCAAATACTTTTAAAGAAAAAAAAATCATGTAATTAACCCTTTAATCAACATTTTATACTTTTACCCTAAATTTTTACTGTTTATTCAATTTAGTCTCTGAACCCGAAACTTTCAAATTTATTACAATTAAACCAACTCCATGCTAGCCAAAATTTTCCCTATGCAATTACATCCCATATTTATTAAAGTATCACAAGAATTTCATGCCAAATTTATTATTTTATCGATTTAGTCCTTAAACTTAAAACTAACCAAAACCACTTTACAAAATAGTCCTATTTAACTAGCAAGCTTAATAATCTATCAACAAACTTTAAAAAAAATTACAATTTCATCAATGACATAAATCAAAACATTTAAAAATCTTACGAATTAGTCCCTAGCTTAGCTAAATTAAGTTACAACGATAATACTTACCATGCAATTAAATTTGCCAAGGCCGAAGCTTTGGTTCTAAAATAATGGTGGTTTCGGTGCTAACTCAAAAAATGAAAAAGATGATGAAATTAAAATGACTTTTGCTTTTGTTTTATTATAAAATATGTTTTACTTTTAATTAAATAAATTTTTAACATATAAAATACTTAAAAACAGCCCACTAATCGTCCAAGCTACTTTAACATGGTCTAATTGTAACATAAGGTCTTCCACCCATGATTTTATGGCTATTAAGCATGAATAAACTAATAGCGATTAACTTTTATAACTTTTACAATTTAATCCTTTTTACTAAATTAATTATTTAAACATTAAAATTTTTGGACCAAATTTCAATATACCTATATTGTAACTTCATAAATATTTAATAAAATATTTATAGGCTCGGTTTACAGAAACGAAGTCTAAATATCTCATTTTCTAAAATCCCATGACTTTAAGGACAAACCTTAACTATTCGCCCAATTAACAAAATTTATCAAATCAAAATTCAATATAATATTATGTTTTATTCATAAATATTAAATAATAATATTTACAGACTCACTTGTCGAATTTATGATCTCGAAATCACTATTTCCGACATCACTAAAAACAAGTTGTTACATATGCAAGTTGCTTGATGTATGCGTTAATGAAACATTTAAGTAAGCTTCATTTATTTTTATTGCATTGAATGACAAGTGCTTATAAATAAAACTCTTGTGTGAGTGAAAATAAGATGCAAGAAAATTCTCTATTAATTTTATCTGATGTTTGCTTATTTGAGAATCCTATGACACACTAATATATTCATGAAATAACTATTTTTTAAAATGAAAAATATTATGATAAAGTTGTAAGTAAAATAATAATAAATTCATTTATCTTTTATCACATATTTTTAAAGTTGATAGTTTTTTTAAAAAAAAAGTAAGTAATATAAATTATATTAAAACACAAACTATAAAAGCTAGACATATTTTTGTCAATTCCTAACTATATTTGATAAGGAAAATTATATATTTATCACGTATCTCATATATTTTATATATATTTTTATTATACTTTATATATATTTACTTTCAAGTCAACCCTATTTTCCTTTTAAATAATAAGATATAAATTATATTTAGCGCATTATCAAAATAAGAGATTTGATACCTTTATTGATTTTCTTTTTAACATTGCCAAAAGCGCTCATCCTAACAACTTCATTTACATATAAAGATAAGCGAAAAAATTATAATTAATAAAATTGTTAATATCTATTCTTTTTTAAATACTCAAACCCACATCCTTCTACATTAATAAATATATGTCCACTTAGACTAGAATCATGATCACGGTGGAATTGTGGTTATTTTTAAAAATATGTTGTTTTTTACAGGTTGAGTTTGACGGTGAATTTGATAGGAAGTAGGAAGGAAGGGAGTTGAATGAGATGGGTCCAAACTCCAAACCAATCGACTCGCAGAGAAAAGAAATATATATTTTCTAAAAAATTGACTTGGAAAAGGGTCCCACCTTGGCCACCACTGTCTTTATGGATTGAATGATAAAAAAGAGCACCTCACGTGGAGTCTGAACCAAAGGGGCTGTCCTGTCCAACCACTGATCCAAAGATATTAAAACAAAATTCCAAGTAGAATTCACAGCTCCTATCCTAGTTAATCATATTTTATTAAAAACATATTGCTTTTTAAGCCATATCATTTCCACTCATTATCTTTGCTCTTAAAGCTTGCCCTCTTCCCTTATCCTTTCTCTCTTTATCTGCGTCAAAACACATGAATTCTCTACAGGAATTTTCCAGGCTAAGCTTTTGATGGGAAAGCAAATACAAATAAAACCCAAATTAATTCATAACACTCCCTCCCTATCATCCCCTCTACATCATTTTTACTCTTTTTCAAAAAACACAAAGATCCAAAGACCCACCAAACGAATAAGTTACTAGATTTTCCGATCCATTAGAGAAACGACCTATTACTTTCATGATATCATGGAAGGAGGAGGAAGTGATGATCATCAACTCCACCACCACCACCAACACCGCCCTACTTTCCCATTCCAATTACTTGAGAAGAAACAAGATGATATCCAGCCTTGTTCTTCCTCTTCTTCCCCTCCTTTCCCTTCCCTTCTCCCACCTTCCTCCTCTTCTTCACCCTCTGCTGATCAACCCAACACGAGTCGTTCCATTTCAAGCCTCCAAATCTCGCCGGAACCTTGTAAAAAACCACCCCCTAAACGTACTTCAACCAAAGATCGACATACCAAGGTCGATGGACGTGGCCGTAGGATCCGAATGCCAGCTCTTTGTGCAGCCAGGGTTTTTCAACTTACTCGTGAATTAGGCCATAAATCTGATGGTGAAACCATTGAATGGCTACTCCAACAAGCTGAACCTGCTGTGGTCGCCGCCACTGGTACTGGAACCATCCCAGCAAACTTCACTTCCCTCAACATCTCCCTCCGAAGTTCAGGCTCAACCATGTCGGTTCCCTCTCACTTACGATCCTCAGGTTTCAACTCCAACTTCTCTATGCAACAACGTAGAAGTCTGTTCCCAGGAATTGGATTAGAAACAACCCCGACATTCCTTAACTTCCAATCAAGCAGTAACTTGAATTCCATGTTCCAAGCTAAGCAAGAGTTGCGTGATCATAATAGTTCTTCGTTGGAAATATCAGCAAATGAAGAAAATAGTCTAGGAAGGAAGAGAAGACCCGAGCAAGATTTATCTTCACAACATCAAATGGGGAGTTACTTGTTGCAGTCAAGCACCGGCGTGATTCCAGCAGCAACTCACGGTCAGATTCCGGCTAATTTTTGGATGGTAACTAATTCTAATAATCAAGTAATTAGCGGCGACCCTATATGGACGTTTCCTTCCGTGAATAGCAGTGCTTTGTATAGGGGCACTATGTCTAGTGGATTGCATTTCATGAATTTTCCAGCTCCGATGGCTTTATTACCAGGCCAACAATTGGGTTCGAGCGGTGTTACCAGTGGCGCTGCTGGTGGTGGTGGTGGAGGAGGAAGTACCGGCATAAGTGCTGAAGGACATTTAAATATATTAGCTGGATTGAATCCTTATCGGCAAGTATCCGAATCACAAGCGAGCGGGCCTCATTCAAACAACGACGGCGGAGGAGGAGGAGCTGCAGGTGGTGGTGGAAGCGCCGGAGGCGGCGATAACCGACATGATGCAACTAGTCATCAGTCGTAGAGTTGATCAAATACCACCATGCATCGATCATCTCTTTGCTTGTTTCGATCAGTTGTGTAGTTCGATGTGTAACACACGTGAGGTTTGATTGTTCTTTCAAATAACAACAAAGAAAAAAAAATACAATTTGGTTTTCATTACTGCCAAAAAAGGTTGAAAATTTACTTTTCTTGGTGTGATTAATATGAGGTTCTTTCTAGGTTTCGGGAGAGATAGAAGACACCATTTTTAACATTGGTGCCGTCCGTTTTGGCTGAAAAAAGTCTCCATTTTTTGGGTTTTTTATATTTATTTTTGTTACACCATTAATTTCATTTCAGCATTTTTGTTTGTGCACATAATTCTTGGAAGAGGCCAAAAATGTTGTTCCAATAGGGTCGGAAGCGTGTAAATTATTGTACTAAAAAATCACACAAAGTTCAATTCCCAGGGAAGAGAGGTGGATCACAATGATCTCTTAAATACCAAGTCTTTCCTTAGTCAGAATATCCCTTCTATAGTAATTTAATAGCACAATTAAATACTACTATTATACCCTCAAATATTGAAAGAAAAATAGGACAAAAAAGAACACAAGAGTTTTAACGAGGTTCGGTAAATTATACCTACGTCCTCGGGCACTAACACCAGATGATAACTTTACTATCTCCAAAATATTACAAACAAATAGAATTCCTTAAGAATTCTCAAATGGGAGAAGAGAGAAAACTAAAAGAGAAAGATTGGTTGGGATGGTTGAAATGAAAAATGAAAAGGCCTATTTATAGTTGAGGTTCAGGGACTAACTTGCAAATGGCCTAAAAAATTAGGGACCAAAATTGCAATTATCCCATTCAACTTTTCAACATTCGGTGCAACTTGCTCAACCTTTTTAACAAGTTGCTTCCTACCTTTGTTGACTTTTCAACAATCTCCACCTTGAAGATTTGATTAGGATAATCACATCTTCACATACTTCCTTCAACTCCCCAAATTCGATAAAGCTATCTTTTGTAGTGCCTCCAAATGCGCTCTCGAGCGCCATACACCTAAAGGTGCTCAAATTCTCAGGATGTTAATCAAGTTCAAACAATGATTAAACTTGATTGTTGTTACCACCTTGGTCATCATATCTGCGGGATTATCTGCTGTCGGAATCTTCTGAAGTAGAATTTTTCCTTTTTCAAAGACTTCCCGCACAAAGTGATATCTTACGTCGATATGCTTGGTTCTTGAATGATAGACTTGATTTTTCGCTAAATGAATAGCACTCTGACTGTCATAATATAGACTAATGTGACTTTGAACAACTCCCAAGTCTTTCAATAATCCATTAAGCCAAATAGCCTCCTTAACAGCTTCTGTAACTGCCATATATTCTGCCTCTGTAGTAGACACAGCTACTGTAGACTGTAAGGTAGACTTCCAACTCACTGGGGCTTTCGCAAGAGTAAACAGATACCCCGTAGTTGAACGACGTTTATCTAAATCACCAGCAAAGTCGGAATCAACATATCCAACTACAAACTGACCAAGTGCTTCATCCTGTTCAAAAATTAAATCAACATCTACGGTTTTTCGAAGATACCGTAGAATCCATTTCACAGCTTGCCAATGTCCTTTTCCAGGATCATGCATATACCTGCTCACAACTCCAACAGCTTGTGAAATGTCAGGCCTCGTACACACCATCGCATACATCAAACTCCCAACTGCATTAGCATATGGGACTTTTGCCATATATTCTCTTTCTTCTTCAGTTTTCGGAGATAATTGAGCACTAAGTTTCAAATGAGAAGCAAGTGGGGTACTTACATGTTTTGTGTTTTCATTTACACCAAAACATTGTAATACCTTTTTCAGATATTGCTTCTGATTCAAACAAAGCTTGCCTCTCTGTCTATCTCTACTTATCTCCATGCCGAGAATCTTCTTGGCCTCACCTAGATCTTTCATCTCGAACTCTTGATTCAACTGAGCCTTCAGCTTATCTATCTCATTTTGGCTCTTCGAAGCGATTAACATATCATCAACATACAAGAGTAGATAAATGAAAGATCCGTCATGCAGCTTCTGCAAATACACACAATTGTCATATTTGCTTCTTGTGTACTTCTGCCTTCTCATAAAGCTATCAAATCGCTTGTACCACTGCCTCGGGGATTGCTTCAATCCATATAGCGATTTGTTAAGCTTACAAACCCAATTTCTACCACCAGCATCTGTGTATCCTTCTGGCTGAGTCATATAGATCTCCTCTTCTAACTCACCATGCAAGAAAGCCGTCTTAACATCAAGTTGAGCTAGCTCCAAATTCAACTGTGCTACCAAGGCCAACAAAATTCTAATGGAGGAATGCTTCACAACAGGGGAAAATACATCATTGTAGTCAATTCCCTCCTTCTGAGCGTAGCCTTTAGCTACCAATCTTGCCTTGTAGCGAATATCCTTCTTGCTAGGAGATCCATCTTTCTTTGCGAATACCCACTTGCATCCGATTGCCCTTTTACCTTTCGGTAATTGCGCCAACTCCCAAGTATTGTTCTTCAGGAGAGACTGCATTTCTTCATCCATGGCGCTTTTCCATTTATCACTTTCTAAGTTTTGCATTGCTTCTTGATAAGTGATAGGAATATCATCAACAACGGGAAGGGCGTAGGCCACCATATCAGTAAATCGAGCAGGTTTACGAATTTCTCTCCGTGGCCTTGCAACTGCAACTGGTTCTGGTGTACTTAGTGGTTCTTGGGTCAGAACCTCTTCAACCTCTAATTCCTCCATTGTGGCTGGAGAATTAGACTTATTAACTGGGCAAATCCCCATCTGCTCAAACTCCACCTGTTTTGGAGTACACTCCACCTGCTGTGGAGTATTGCTCGTCTGAATATCTTTATCTGCTACCTTTTTCAATGTGGCAGATTCATCAAAGGTAACATCTCTGCTACAGATCATTTTCTTTGTGCTTAAGCACCAAAGACGAAATCCCTTCACTCCAGAAGTGATTCCCATAAAGAGAGCTTTCTTTGCCCTCGGATCTAACTTTGACTCCTTCACATGGTAATATGCAGTGGATCCAAACACATGTAAGGAATCATAATCTGTAGCCGGTTTTCCAGACCATACCTCCATAGGAGTTTTTCTTTTTAATGCAGATGATGGCAAACGATTAACAAGATGGCCAGCGTATGTCACAGCCTCAGCCCAAAATTGCTTGCCCAACCCAGCATTGGACAACATACATCGAACTTTCTCCAGCAATGTTCGATTCATACGCTCTGCCACTCCATTCTGTTGTGGTGTATCCCTAACTGTGAAGTGTCGAACAATACCATACTCTTGGCACACATCGAAGAACGGATCACTTTTATATTCCCCTCCATTGTCCGTCCTAAGCCGCTTGATTTTCTTGCCAGTCTGGTTTTCGATCATAGTTTTCCATTTAAGAAAAACTCCAAGCACTTCATCTTTAGTTTTCATGGTATACACCCAAACTCTTCTGGAAAAGTCATCAACAAAAGTAACAAAGTAGTGTTTTCCTCCCAACGAAGGTGTTTTGGAAGGCCCCCACACATCTGAGTGAATATATTCCAAAATACCTTTTGTATTATGGATAGCAGTGCCGAATTTCACTCTCTTTTGCTTTCCCAGAACACAGTGCTCACAAAATTTTAATTTGCAAGCCTTTGCACCTTTCAACAATCCTTGCTTTGCCAGAATTTGCAAGGATTTTTCGCTGGCATGTCCCAACTTCATATGCCACAACTGCATTGAGTCCAAGTCTTTGTTACCGGAAGCTGCAGCGACTGCTCCAATAACTGTACTACCTTGGTAGTAATACAAGTTATTTTTCCTGATGCCCTTCAATATCACAAGTGCGCCAGATGTCACTTTCAAAATCCCATCTCTCATAGTAACAACTGAACCATTGGATTCCAAGGCTCCCAATGAGATGAGATTTTTCTTCAAACTGGGCACGTACCGAACATCAGTCAGAACTCTGGTTGATCCATCTTGATTCTTTAATTGGATTGAACCTATCCCAACAGTTTTACAGGCATTGTCATTGCCCATATAAACAACTCCTCCATTTAGTTCTACTAAATCAGAGAACCACTCCCGGTTAGGGGACATATGATAGGTACAACCCGAATCCAATATCCACTCATCTGAATGGAACGACGATGATGATGCAACCAGTGATAGTTCAGAGTCACTAGTATCATGCTTTGCAACACAAGCATCTACAGCAGCTTTTCCCTTACTCTTCAGCTTTGGACAATTTTTCTTCCAGTGGCCTTTCTCATGACAAAAGGCACATTCATCTTTCCCGAGTCTGGACTTTGACTTTGATCTCCCCTTTTGAGTTTTCTTCCGAGTGTATGAACGACCTCAGACTACTAAAGCTTCTGTATCTCTGATTGAGTTTTTCTGTTTGTCCTTCTTTCTCTGTTCATAACTGTATAAGGCCGCACAGACTTCGCTCAGAGATATATCACTCCTGCCATGAAGTAGAGTAGTTTCTAGGAACTCAAACTCCTCAGGAAGTGACCCTAACAGCATCAAAGCCAAATCTTCATCTTTGAATGTCTCATCCATATTCAGCAAATCAGTGACTAACTGATTAAATTTGGTGATGTGATCATTCATTGTGGTACTTGGGACGTATGTGAAGCGAAACAGTCTTTTCTTCAAGTGGAGCTTATTTTGACTGTTTTTCTTCAAAAATTTTTCTTCAAGTGCCACCCACAACTTATTTGCAGAAGTCTCCTTTGAAAAAGCATACCTCTGCTCTCGAGAAAGGCATGATCGAATTGTGCCACATGCCAACCGATTGATCGCCTTCCAATCTTTCTCCTGTACATCATCTGGTTTCTCTTCATCAATGGCAATGTCTAGACCCTGCCGAAAAAGGGCATCTAGAACCTCACTTTGCCACATACCAAAATGGCCCGTGCCATCAAAGATCTCCACGGCCAATCTTGCATTTGCAATTGTCGGTCTTGTCCACATGGACGATGTTGAAGCTCCTACACCGACCGTTTTCTCCATAATCTTTCAATATACCTAAGGAAATCTTTTCTGATGTGGAAGATCAGTTTAAACTGCAACCACAGAGCATACTACGATTAACCTTCGGCTCTTGATACCACTTGTTGTTCCAATAGGGTCGGAAGCGTGTAAATTATTGTACTAAAAAATCACACAAAGTTCAATTCCCAGGGAAGAGAGGTGGATCACAATGATCTCTTAAATACCAAGTCTTTCCTTAGTCAGAATATCCCTTCTATAGTAATTTAATAGCACAATTAAATACTACTATTATACCCTCAAATATTGAAAGAAAAATAGGACAAAAAAGAACACAAGAGTTTTAACGAGGTTCGGTAAATTATACCTACGTCCTCGGGCACTAACACCAGATGATAACTTTACTATCTCCAAAATATTACAAACAAATAGAATTCCTTAAGAATTCTCAAATGGGAGAAGAGAGAAAACTAAAAGAGAAAGATTGGTTGGGATGGTTGAAATGAAAAATGAAAAGGCCTATTTATAGTTGAGGTTCAGGGACTAACTTGCAAATGGCCTAAAAAATTAGGGACCAAAATTGCAATTATCCCATTCAACTTTTCAACATTCGGTGCAACTTGCTCAACCTTTTTAACAAGTTGCTTCCTACCTTTGTTGACTTTTCAACAAAAAATGCATTCCTTAGGTTTTTTTCTCTCAAGAACGATAAATTAAGTTTTGAAGACTAGTTAATGCATAAACAAGTCATATTAAACGTTATCCCGACTCCATCAGTGGACAATATTTCTTCAAGTTCTTTTGGAGGGTTGTCGAGGAATTTAATGCCTAGATCATCAAAAAGATCATTTTTAGAGAGGCAGTCGGCAACCCTATTGATTTCATAATAATCATATCGGATTTGGATTTTCCGTTGCCTAACTAAAAAATCTTTAATGTTCCTGCCAATATTGAAGTCCTTTCTATTAGGAAGATCTTATGTCAAAATGCGAGCCACCATGATACTGTCCACTTCGACTAGCACCTTCCCCAAAGTTCTGCTTGGACTACAGAGCAAGTACCAATACAACGAGCAAAGCCCGCCATCCATTCGTCATTGTGATCTCTAAGTAGGCTACTAGCTGCAGCGATATTCTTCAAAGACGAGACTATCTGTATTGAGTTTGGTTCATCCCAAAGGTAGTTTAGTCCATGGTATCTGTTTCTCTGTCTTTCGGTTCCTTAAGTCCTTTCCTCCTTGAGCATCCAGAATGTACCTAGCAAATATCAAACAATGCGTAATTAATTTATCAGCGTTATGGTTATAATTATTGAAAACTATGGAGTTCCTAAGTTCCCATAATTTCCACATTATGACATTGAAGATTTGACTTTAGTCAAAGTTTCCAATTTTCAAATTGCTCTTGTTTCCAGTTCAACAGAGAAAAAACATAGAAAGTGCTACGAATAGGTGCAGGAAGAAGCCTTTCCCAAACACTTCTAGCCATAGAACAATCTCTTAATGCATGGATTACTAATTCGAATTCTTTTCCGCAAATGAAGCACCAAGGATTATCGGACATTCCCCGTTACATTGCTCCGTACTAGTTAGTAATTTGCCTTGAAGAGCTAGCCATAATAAGCTCCTTATCCTCTATGGACCTTTGAACTTCCAAACTTCCTGCCCTTTTTTGTCTTTTAGATTCCACTAGTTCCTTTAAGTGCCTACAAGCCTTGGCCACTGTGATGTTCCCATCTTGCATTCTTGCCAGTATAGAGAATCCTTATCAGCCTCTTCCATAGGAGGATGTGTCCCTGAAATAGAAAATAATATAGATAAATCAAGACATTGTTCAAACTAATTCTACTTTTTTAACCATGTCCGTGACAAGAGATCTATCTACATGATGAGATGAGCATTTGCAAACTCTAACTAGAGGGAGGATCTCTTTGTTAACCAGTTATAATGTCAAAATTGAATTGAGTTGCCATTCTTGATGGATTGAGTCGTATTAGCCTTGAGGGTTTCCCAAACTCTCGACACAAACATCTAGAGAAAAGAACACTTTCGTCTAGCCGATTTTTGGTAACCAATTATCATGCTAAAATTGAACTGAGTTATATTCATGGACTAAGCTGAATTAAGTTAATGGAGTGTTAATTACTTTTATATATCTATCTATATATATATCCCTTAGTGGGAGAGAGAAGATGAAAACATCATCTTCTCCATCTTTCCCAAACCAAAACAATAAGGAAGAAAAGAAAACTTAGCTTATTGTTCTCCCATTGCCATGAACTTAATTGGGACGGTAAGTGGGTTTTTCTTGTAGATTTTTGATGGATTTTTAATATATGTTAGTAGATAATTACAACCCAAGCCATGAATTTAGAAATTGTTTAGTTTATTTAGATGAAACATTGATAGAAAGCTTGAGAGTTTTTGGGGTTTAAAAGATTAGATTCATGCAAGCTAGTATGAATTAAGTGTATGGTGGAATAGGTTAATGTTATAATAAAAAGTGTCAAATTAAATTTAAGTAAAGCTTAAATTTATATAGTTAATTTTATGTCGTTAGAGACCAAATTGAGTAGTTTGAAAGTTGAAAGAAAATTTTGTTATAGAATGAAAGTACGAGAGGTCCCTAGTGATTAAATTTAAAGTTGGATTTCAAATTGATAATGAATATCGAAACATACGAGCATTTCAGATAAAAGAGTTTATAGAGACTAAATTGAATAAATGCATTCCGACACTTTGGTGCAATTTTATTTTGGCACTCCAGTGCATTGTGTTCTGTGGAGTGTTGGGGGGGGGGCTAGTGGATTTATGCTTGATCAATACTTTGGTGCTTATTATGGAGTGTTAGGGGTTAAATCCATGTACTTGTACTTGTGTTTGCATCCGGTTAATAGGGCTATAAGTAAATGTTTATTATGTCATTCTAATTCTGATTATCACAAGTTATTTTGAAAATGATTTGTTTTAATGTTATAACTATATTCTTGTTATTTAAATTTTCTTATATTTAAATTCATATAATGTTAGTATACCTGTAATAGTCTGATTTTTACTGGTGTCGAAAACAGTTATTTCGGGACCACAATCCGATGAGTGAGTCCGCACATGTTACTAATTAATATTTCCTAGTCTAATAGAGTGTTGTATTAAAATTTAGCCCAATGATTTTAATGTTTGGTTGGTCAATTAAGGAAAAATGATTAAATCGTAAAAATCGGGAAAGTTAATTTCTATTGATTTCTTTTAGTTAAGTGGATTTATTAATGGTTGTTTAAGGTTCAAAATAGTAATTTGCCCACTTTGCTAGGAAGTGGACGGTTAGGTGCTTATTTTCTATAAAATAATGTTAAAATATAATTTAATTTTTAATGGTTAAAATGTAAAAAGAAACAAAATGCCATCATCTTCTTACTTTTGTTTTTCCACCACCGAAATAAACAAGTACAAGAAGGAGAAGCCATTGTTAAGCTTCAAGGAAACATTCGGTCATTGCATGGTGTGAATTTTTAAAGCTGTTTTTCGTAAATTTTATATTTTTGAAATCGTTGTAACTTAATCTAGCTAGCCCAAAGACTATTTTGTAAAATTGTGAAAGATTTTAAAAGTCACCATTGTTGTTTTGAAGTTTATTTGGATGTTAAATGGTATAGTTTGGAACTTTGTTAGGAAATAGGACTTATTTGTAAAGAGATGGTTGTTAGTTTTTGAATTAGAGACTAAAATAGAAAAGTTATAAAATTAGCTAGAGATTTCTATAATTTTTTATTCTAGAGGGTTATCTAAGGATGGAATTGAAAATGGTATGAAATTTGGGGTTTAAATGTGAAAGTTATAAAGGTATCGGTTTTAAGGATTAAATTGAAGAAAATATAAAAATTTAGGAAAATAATGTAAAATGTTAAATAAATAGTAATATGCATAAAATTATGCTTTATAAGTATTTGAAGTTGATAATTGAATTAAATTATATTATAGATCAAGAAACGGATCAACCTGTAGATAAACGCTGAAAAGAAAAAATTGTTGAGTAGTTCTTGATGTCATGTTTGTTGTTGTTTCGGTTTAGGTAAGTTTGTATAATGTATAAGTTGGTTTATTTATTTCCTTTTTGATTTAATATGTATTTGTATGACTTTTGATTGAATATCTTTTGTGTAATAATCTTGAATATTGGATGGACTAAACTGTAATGAATGGAATATTTGGTGTTGGTGATTGAAAAAGGGTACGAATATAGTTGAGTTCATGTTAATACGTTGATGTTTAAATGATTGGAAGTTATGGACATAAAGTGAGGCCCGTATGAACGTAGTGAACGATTAGGATACAAATGACATGTCATTAGGGTTATTACCGTCTCGGGTGTTGGTCTTGGATGTTTCATCGATGGCTAAGGTTATACATTTGTTGCGGATTCTTCACAGCTCGTGTGAGCAGCATCGTGTAAAGTTACCATCCTGACCCATAGTTTGTGTGAGCAGGCCCATATTCATAGCTCATGTGAGCACTTACATTCACAACTCGTGTGAGCATTATATTCATAGCTCGCGTGAGCAATTTTTATCCTGTGTATCTGACATTATTTCACTATATTTCAACAAGTGAAAACAAGGTTTATAAAATGGAAATAATGGTACAAATTAGTAGCAAAATAAATGGTGTTATATGAGCCATGTATGTTAGCTTTGTATATGGTATAAAGGCATAAATCATGTTTTATGCTCATTTGTGAAGAAACTAACCTTGTTGGGCTTGTGATGTGCATAAGATATCAAAGAATGTCATGTTATCTAATTATCTAATTATGTGTTCAATGCTTAAGTTATATTAACATTGGTATGTTATGTTAAATTTTGTATGAATTTACTAAGCATTGTGTATGCTTACGTTTGCTATGTTTGTTTTCTTGTAGATCATCGAAAACTACATGGTCGGTTGGAAATCTAGTCAAAGCTCACACTATCCGTTCAACGACTCGGTAGATTTTTTTATCATTTTGGGATAGGTTATAAGTGACATGTAAATAGGTGTTTTGATTATATGTATATATGCAAGTAGGAAGTTTGAATCAATTCTTTTTTATGTGTCCATATATGGTTATGTAAATGTTGGAGTTGAAGTTAGGCTAGTTGATAGCCTTGTATAAATGAATGTATGGCATGAATCTTTGGTTGTACTTGGTGTGAATGATTGATTTTATCTTGATAAATTGTGGTGCCTATGGTGGCATATTGATTAGGCACTTAGGATGATTGATTTAAATTGTGGTTTTGGCATATTTTTGATGTTCTTGAACAAGTTGAGGGATAGTTTAATGCTTGCTTGTGGTTCAAGTGATCTAGAGCTATGTATCTTGTTTGAAAAGGTTCTTTTAGGTATACACGATCTGACACACAGCCATGTGCCACACATGGGCATGTGGTATGGGCGTGTGGTTTGTTTGATTTGGGTATTGATTGATGTACATGGCCTCAATGAGTTACACGACTGTGTGACTCCAACTTACATTGCCTTAGCCTGTTACACGGTCTTGGACACGACCGTGTAAACTTTGTTAGAAATTTTGCATTTAGGCCTACACGGCTTCAATCTATTACATGGCCTGGCTACACAACCATATGACCCTGTTATACACGACATCAGTTTGTTACATGGTTTGACAACACGACCATGCTACCTAGCTCAACAGAGCCTCAACTTGTCACATAGCCACGTGACCCTTATTTATTGAATTTTTCATACTTTTTGTAAAGTTTACAATTAAGTCCTTACATGTTCTCAGGTTGGTTTAAAGGCTTTCGTAAGTGTGATTGAGACTCGTATTTAATATGAATGCTATGAAACCTGATCGATTGAGGTATTTACATGAAATCTTGTAAGTTTAACTTTATATGCTAATGTTATATCTTCTGTTTTTTATCGTAGCATCTTATAGCTCGAGTCCAGTGACCAAATCGAGTTAGGGGTGTTACAACACCACTAAGTAATCAATACTCAATGTATGGATTTGTTTGTTTTCATGCGCATGTTTCGTAGGTTTTTGGAGTGATCGTGGGTCATCAGCATCCAAGCAATCAATTCTCAACTCATCCATTTTTGTATTATTTCTACTATGTTTAATACATATGGCATGTGCCTAATTCATTAGAAAGTATTTTGAAGTTCGTATGATATTTTGTTTGTATATATATGCTCATTACGGTATATTTGGTAAGGTGACCTATAGGGTTTCCAAGATTGATTTTCAACCTTCGATTGGTAGCTAATTATGCATGGTCGTACAAGTTTGATGTATGTTAGTTGATAAGTTTTGTCTAGTTGCATTGGATTGTATGCTTAGATGGTATTTGATTGTGATTACATGTATTGAATTGATCGTTATTGTGCTGATCTACGTTTAGGCTTATTTTAGGTATAACTTGCTTTAGTTGGAATGCTTGAAAACTAACATTTTGATTATTTTGCCATTCAATCTTGAGACAGGAAGAACATGTCTCGAAATTGTTAGAATAAAATTTACCTTATTTTTCATGCAAAGTGTTAACGTCTCGAGACATTCTATGTTAGTCTTGAGATAACCTCAACCCAGTATCGAGTCAAAGTGGTTTTTTTCTCGAGACAAGGATACATCGAAGCTAAACTAGTTTTGCCCTGTTCCATGTTTCAAGACAAGAATCCCTTGTCTCGAGACATCCAACCATTAAAGCTAAAATAGTGGAACAGGGGAGGCCTATCTCGAGACATATAATCCCCTATCGAGATATCATGGTAAAATTTTATGAATAGAGTTTGGATTCGAGCCTTAACTCCGTTTTTATCGAACATAAATTTGTAACTCTATTTATTGAATCATATAACATTGAATTATCATGTTTATGTTGATAATTGCGATTGTATGTGATTATTATGATTTAATGTCAAATTATATCCAATGATTTTATATATTTTCAATTTTATTAATTAATAATATATTGTGTTATTTTTATGTAGAACTTTTAAATGGTATAAACAAATTAATTAATTAAAATTATATTTATTATCATCATATAATAATACTAATAAATCATTTTAATGTCAATTTAATAATATAATTAACAATAAAGGATATCCTTAGCAATTTAAAAGTTTCTCTAAATTCGCACTTATATATATATATTATAAATATGCATTTTTGAGTATTTTAATTTTTAAGTTTCAATACTTTTTTGCTTTCTTTTTACTTTACTTTTTTTACTTTTCTAAGATTTTAGCTATAAAGTTTAAATTTTATATATTTTTATTTTATAAAATTTAAAATAAATTTTCAAACTTTTATTTCTTGAATTTTTATATATTTTTAAAATTCTGATTTTTTTCTAAAATTTTAAAGATATTATTTTTATGATTTTTTTTTAAATTTTAAATATTTTAATTCATTTTTAGTTTTATATATGTCTACAATTTTTTTCCAGTTTTTTAACAAATTTGCTAATGTGGTCGTACATTTAACTAATGGTGTGGCATGTATGTAGCATGTAATAACCTAATGGGTCAATATCATCCCATTTTAAATTTGTTAAAGAATGGTAAAAAATGTGGGGCTGAAATCAAATTTAAGTATTTAGTTTAGAAAAAAATAACATAAATATTAATTTGAATATTAAAACTAAATTTAGATGTCAAAAAGTATATTTACTCTAGTAATAATATAGATAGTAAAAATATATAAAAAAATGTGTTACTGCCTCTTTTGTAGAACTACAATATTTATAATAGATATATTGAGTTACTATAACACATTAGGAATGAATCTTGACATATGAATGTCGAAATTCAAATAAATTTAAATATCATTTTGTTCAAATTTATTCTAGATGTAAAATAATTTTTATAATTTTTAATAAAATTATGTACTTTTAAGCTTGCCACATATTGTAATATAGGTTGCCAATGTCATATCATCACATTTTAATAACATTTGTACATACGTATCAAAATGTGATAAATTCTAAAATTAAATATCAGTTAAGTTTAAAAACGAGTTAATATTAACAAAAACAAAATATATATTAAATAAAATACTCAACTATGTTTTATTAGTTTATTGATTTTTTAAATATTTAGATTTATAAAGTTTTTATTAATTAAAATATATAATGTTCTTTAACTTATAAATTCAAGCTAGAGGTGATTATTTTTTTACAACCAAAAATGATTAAAGAGAGAATTATTAGGGTAAATAGGAGTGGGGGTGGGGCCAATGACCTTATCAGTTCTAGATGGTGGGTCCCAGCTGCTGTACAGTTGTCACTGACAAACAGGTGGATCATTCCTCCTCCCTTTTTTATTTTCAGTTAAATTTTATTTTATTTTAAAAAATAAAGTTCATTGTTACTTACACCATAGAGATGGGTGGTGGGCATTAATGACCCTACTTCGGTGTTTGGACACGAGAAAAATATCATCAATCTGGACCGTTCAATTACTTCGGCTGTGGGCCATATTCCTGTGTTTATGGGGCAACATTGAATGATTGGGTCTGAGCACTGTGTAGTGTGTTTTGAATATGAATAAATTTTGAAAATATGAAAAATGTGGAGTTTTATAAGTTGAAATTACTGAAAATAAATTTTGATTAAAGCTTGAATAATTTAATATTTGATTTAAGTAGATTTTGAGTTTAATCCCGTTTTTTTCTAGTTTACTTTATTTGTTAGTAATTTTTTTCTTGATTACTATTTTTATTTGGGTTAAAATATGGCTGCACTTTTAAAAAAAAATTATTTTTCATATTTCAAAATTCAAGTCCAACTGTTAATATTGTTACTTTTTTTTAATTAAATTCAAGTTAATTACAAAGTCATTTTTTAAAATTATATGGCTACCGAGGAGTGTTTTTTATTTGAAAAACATCATAGCAACAAATTTCATAAAAAAAAATTTAACAGTGTTAACAGTTGGACTTGAATTTTGAAGTCTGAAAAGTAGAGAGACTAAATTTCATAAAATAAAAGTATATGGATTAAATTCCTAATTTTTGAAAAAGTACAAAGACTTATAACATATTTTAACATTTTATTTGAGCTATGAAAGTTTGAGTTAAAGTGAAACTCTAGTTGATCAAGATTGTGGTGTATGTCTCGCATTTATCAGATGTTTTGCAGGCACTGTAACATCCTCAAAACCCCCTTGGTAGAAAATAATATGAGATAGATTCTTAATGAGATAAGATGTAAAGAAAGTAAAGGATAAGAGATGTTAGGGAAAAATGAAATAAGAAAATCAATTAAGTAAATTATAATTTGAAATCTTATTATATCGTGGTTAAATAATGGAAGGTCAAGATTTATGTCCAGAATTAGGAGGATATATGAAGGCTATAGATAAGTAATAGATTGAAAATATATACATGAAGAAATGAAGAAATGAAAGAAAGAAAATTATATGAAATAGAAGGATAAGTAAAATATATGTTCAAGAGACCGAAGAATTTAGAAGCAAATGCATTATTGGGATAAAAAAATTTTAGAGATGTGATCGCAAGGGAGAAGGATATCAAGGCAATAAAAGAAAGTAAAGAAATAATGGAATTTATAATTATTCAAATTAAGAAAATTTCGAAGACGAAATTTTATTTAGGGCGGGAGAAATGTAATGCCCCTAAAATCATCCTCCTAAATTTTGTAAAGTGTTATATGCAGAAAGTGTATAATTGAATTATCAAGTAAATGAAATACAACACACCAATGTTAGTAGACGAAGGTATTGGATAATGGAGAAGGTCCAAAAATAAATAAATAAAACATATAGTATTATATTGTGAGATATAAATTTGAGGTATTGACTAAATTGTAAAAAAGTAAAAAGTGATGGGGTTAAAAGTGTGAATATTCAAAAGCTGAGAGGTTAAAGTGTAAATTCAAAAGGTTGAAGGACTAAAAGTGAAAATAACCAAAAGTGAAAAGGACATAAATGGAAATATAAAATTTGACTAGGGGTAAAATGGTCACTTAGCAAAATAATAATAAATAATTGAGTAAAATTACCAAAATGTCATTGGATATATGAATAAATTATGGCCATTAAATTTGCTTAGTCTTGTAAAATATAGGCCATTGGATTGTAATCATAATGTTGGTGATATTTTAAATAATATATTAATAATAACTAAGTTAGATATTTTAATAATAAAATAGTATTATAAAATGGAGGAAAGAGGAAAAAAAACATTTCCTTCTTTTTAGAATTTGGTCATTGGTTATTCAATTTCACTATTTTGCTCCAAAAGCATGAGAATTTCTATGAGCATCAAAAACGAAAAGGGAAGTAAATATCTTATAGAGTATGTTCATCAACCTAGAAGCAAGAAACTAGTAGATGGGAGTCAAGAAAAATAGATGAAAAGAGAAGTGTGGTGATGAAGTTGAAAAAGAAATGGAAGAGAAGAAATTCTTGTGAAAACAGGTAAGTTTTCAAATTAACCTTACTTGTATTTCAATGAGTTGAGTTAAATATATAGTGAATGAAAAGTATAATATGTGTATTTTAATTTATACATTAGAGATAGAAAGTATTGATGAAGTATGACATGAAGAGACACCATGTTTTCGAGTGAGTGAATATGATTTATAATTATGAAAAGTATCAAGGTAAAGAAATGAATATGTTATCAACATATAAATATAAGTGATTAATTTGGACAGAAACTAAAAGTATAATAAATATATGTGATTAGATGAAAGTTAGTACAAAAGAACCATGGGAAAGAAAATGTTTCTACTAAAACAGTTTTGGACAGCAGAAGTAACTAAAATTTGAAAATTCACCAAAAATTTTAGAAATTGAATTAGAGGTTTAACCAAACATGGGATTAAAGCTTATTGAGTATAGTTTTTCATAGAAGAAACGGTGTAAATAATGAGATTGTAGATTATGATATATAGTAATTTTTGTGAGACAATGTCAGAATGATTTTTGGTTCCCCTATTCTAACTTTGAAAAATATTTGTAAATTGTAAAAATATGTTTAGGATATGAAATTCATATGAATAAAACCTTAAATAGTCTATTTTCAAGGGAATAAACGGAAAATTAATAAGATACTTGCGCTGAAAGCTAATAATTTTTTAGTAAAGAAGGGTAGGAGCTGCCTAGCAGCAAAACAAATGAGGATTTAAAGAATAAACTGTATTAATTTAATTAAGTAGATATTCTGAAATTTTATGGTACAAAGTTCATTGAGTCTAGTTTCAAAAATAAAAAGCAGATCTTAATTTTGAATTTTGTAGGACAAGATATAAATAATTTAGTGACTACTACTCTAGTGGATAGTCTTGCTAAAATTATGTAATTATTGAAAACATAATTAATGTTGCATATAAGCATGCTATACTAGAAATTATTAAAATTATGTACATTTAGTACATTTAGGTTTATTTTCACCGTATTGTACTCTCGTTTGTTTACTCATTTAGTGAAAAGCCGATACTTCCTTTACCCATAGTTTTTATCCTCTTCGGAGGAGTTTTCCACGTAAATATTTGTATTTGATCTTCTCTATATTTTCTTGTTCGTTGTTATACAGGTTAGTGCCAAGGTTCAACTTCCGCAATTCAACTCATTCAGTGACACAACAATGACTTTGGATATTAAGAAGTTCAACGGATCACAAATTTCAATTTCTGATAGTTTAGAATAATTACGGAGATAGCTGATGTAACCAAGGATGAGGGTGATGATTCCTTGCTCTCCACATAACTCGATTGAAGGTGGAGTTGTGTCAGATGTCAAGAATATACCTGATTTAGAGAAGAATCTAATCCCTTTTTGATCTTTAGGACTCAAATGGTTCACATAATGTTTGAGGCAAGGTTGGTCTCGAAAGGTTACATTAAAGTGGAAAGATTTTATCCTTTTCTCTCTTGTCCGGGTATTACTAGCCATTGTTGTGTTATACAATTTTGATTTGAAGAGTAGGAGTTTTTCGGTTTCCAAGTTTGAGCACGGTTTAGACTTGGTTGACATTATGAAAAAATTGATTTTGGCCCATTACAAGACATGGAAAAGGAGGCGTGATAAATACGAGTCAATGTGGAGATTTGTGGGGTATGCATCGCATTTATCAAACATTTTGCAGGCACTTTGTAATGTTCAACGATTTATTGAAGAAGAGGTAAAACAGAGGTGATGTCGCGACGTGAAGACAAGTGACATTACGACGACGTGATGAAACCCCAAACGAACGTGGCGATGATGTCGTGATGAGCATGTATGGGACATCACGACATGTTCTCCTATTTGGCAGCCGTGTTTTAGACTTCAAACAGGACTGCTTCTCCCAGTTGGACTTTGATTATTCCAGGGATATTTTAGTATGATTAGAACTCTAATTTAAGCTTATTTAAAGGGGTCATTGTATCTCTATTTTGGAATGCCAATCAACAAGGGTTTTTCTTTAAAGGTGACAATATGTAGTCACATATGAGTTTGGTGAGAGTTTTCATGGTAACTATAGAGAGAATTTTGTTCCCGAGATAGGGCTTTATTTTTGGGGTTTAGGTTTGTACATTTAGGTTTATTTTCTCCATATTGTACTCTTGTTTGTTTACTCATTTAGTGAAAAGTCGATACCTTCTTTGCCTGTGGTTTTTATCCTCTTCAGAGGAGTTTTTCACGTAAATATTTGTGTTCAATCTTCTCTACCCTTTCTTGCTCATTTTTTATACGGGTAGATCCCCAACAAATTGGAATCAATGCCAAGGTTTAGCTTCCGCAGATCGAATCATTCGGTGACACAATAATGATTTTGGATATCAAGAAGTTTGACGGATCACAAATTTTAATTTCTGGTAGTTTCAAATAATTACGGAGGTAGCAAATGTGGTCGAGGATAAGGGTGTTGATTCGTAGCTCTTCACATAATCGGGCTGAAGGTGGAGTAGTGTCAATTGTCAGGCATGTACCTGATTTAGGGAATAATCTAATCCCCTTTTGGTCTTTAACACTCGAATGGTAATAATAATAATAATAATAATAATAATAATACTCAGGCCATTACATGAAAGAGGCGAGGAAGGAAATAGACAAATGAAATTGGTGAAAATAAATAATGGGAAAAAGTGGCAAGTTGAGAGTTAATAACTAGTCATTAAATATATTAGAAATTTCTAATTATAAAATGAGAATAAATTATTGAAGTTTTAGATTTATGCATGGAAGATGGCAGCAAGTATTAATGATAACCCTTGAAGGCTAGGTGTCTAGCCTAATGGGAGCCAGGAATCCCACCAAACAAGTAGTCATTCTGCTAAGTGAGGCACTAAAGGTG
Organism: Gossypium hirsutum; assembly: GCF_007990345.1. NCBI lineage: Eukaryota > Viridiplantae > Streptophyta > Magnoliopsida > Malvales > Malvaceae > Gossypium > Gossypium hirsutum. The sequence goes on from NC_053443.1 coordinate 7,829,054, forward strand.
TAAATTATCCTTACGTTAATGGATATAATTTGGAGGATTGAAGTAAAATTAGACCATTTAGCAAATGGATATTATATTAGGAGGGAAATGATTTAATTACACAATGGTATTAACCAAAATAAAAATCGATGAAATATATATATATATATATAAAGGTGGCAAGATATTCAAACATAATGAAATGTGATACAATGACTAATTTAAGTTTAATGATAATTTGTAGGACTCAAGGAGTAATTATGCCATTTAGTAAAGAGGGGTTAAATTGTGTTTATGCCACATTGATAGACATGAAACTAATTGAAAATCTACTTCCTAGGTGGCAAAACCATCCCACTTTGACAAATCTTTACACAATTAAGAAAATATTTAGGTTTAATCTTTCTATTAGTCCTTGTACTTTATGAATGTTGTGAATTTAATCCATATACTTTAATTTGATTTTTTTTAGTCCCTGGTACTTTTTAAATTTTAAAATTCCAATCATTACTAAATAATAATTGTTAAGTTCATTAAGTTAAAGTTTTTCTATTACCAAAACTTGACATGACAAATATATTATCACATGTATAATACCATGTCAGCTTGTTATTTTCATATATTACTCACTAAAGATTCAGTTAATGGATTAATGAGTGTTATTTGCATCAGGACTAAAATCTACAACTGTACGTATAGTATAAGACCAGTAATAGAGTCTGACCAAACGGATTTTAGAATAAGTGCAAAGACTACACTAACAAATTTTGCAAAGTACAGGGACTAATAGAAGAATTTACCAAATATCTATTAGCAATACTGAAGAGAGCAGCTGCAGTTTTCTTGCTGCATCGCCTCAAGCTTTGGCTTTTACCAATTCAAGAGTGATTGCTGCTGTCATTTATGGCCATTCACAGTGGCTGTTCAACAAAATTAAATTGTCATGTATAAATTTATCTATGAAAAAGAAGAGCTATTGAGTTGCTTTGCATGTGGTACGTTGAAAAGAAGACAAAGCACCTAATGAAGGTGCTGCAGTTGCTCGTCAATTCCTTCTTTTTATGCAATCCTTCAAGCTACTATAAATTACTGCAACTACATCCATACAGTCCCTGATTATATTGCACTTAATATTTTATTGACCTCTTCTCATGTTGGTGTGTTCCCATGCCTATCTCTATTAGTGAGAAAGGAAGAAAATTGAAGCTAAAGTTAGTATTTGAAGTGAGGAGCTTGGTGCTAGGTAAGTGCTCTTTGTAATTGTAGTATTCTGGTTGGATGATTTCAAAATTTTCATAAGGGATAATTAACGGTGGATTAATGAAAAAGTGGTAATATTTACATATTTTATCAATTTGGTCTTTTCTTTTTCTTTTTCTTATTAGTTAAATTTGGCTCTCAACCTTTTAAAAAAAATTAAACTTCACCTTCAACCTTTAAAAGAGAGTTGAATTGAATCTTTTAAGAGAAATACTGACTCAAACGTTAACTTCTTAAATATGACAATTCGCATTACAATCCACGTGTATTTCTGTTGAAAAAAATTCTCACTTACTTGTTTAATACACAGAGTATGTTTTACATTTATAGACTATTTGTTTAACTAACTAACTAATCTTGTAACTGCCTAATTTTGCTAACTACTAACTACATTAACTTCTCAACACTCCCCCTCAAGTTGAGGGTTGATATATATCTTTAACCCCTAACTTGGATACTAAAAACTCATGTTGTTTGATGCTCAAGGCCTTTGTCATCAAATCAGCAAGTTGCTCGGTTGTTCTAATGTGCTGCATCTGAATCGTTCCATCCTTGATTTTATCTCTTACAAAATGGCAGTCAATCTCTATATGCTTTGTCCGCTCATGAAAAACGGGATTAGCAGCAATTTGCAACGCTGCTTTACTGTCTGAAAGAACCAATGATTTATCAAATTGATTGGGACTAACTTCTTTCAATAAACCGTTCAACCATACAACCTCTGCTACAACCACTGCCATACTTCTATACTCCGCTTCTGCCGATGATCGGGAAACTGTGGTCTGTTTCTTTGACTTCCACGAAACAAGGGATTCTCCAATTTTTATACAGAAACCAGTCACCGATCTCCTAGACATGGGGCATGAAGCCCAATCAGAGTCACAAAAAGCAATCAACTGTGTCTTGCTTGCTGCAGATAATAGAATACCTTGACCAGGATTTTTCCTTATGTATCGTACCACCCGAAAAGCAGCTTCTAAATGCGATTTTTTTGGTCTGTGCATGAACTGACTCAAATGTTGAACCGCAAACGTTATGTCTGGTCGTGTATTTGTCAAATATATCAATCTTCCCAATAACCTTTGATACATTGTAACATCCGTGACTAAATCATCTCCATCTACCTTTGTTTGTACCGACTCATCATACTCAATTGATGTGAGTTTCAAATTCTGTTCCAGCGGTGTACATACTGACTTCGCTTCTCCTAATCCCAAATCAGCTATCAACTCCAAAGCATATTTCCTTTGATTCAATATAATCCCTTTATTTGATCTCATTATTTCAATTCCAAGAAAAAACTTCAATACACCCAAGTCTTTCATCTTAAAATTCAAATGCAGAAACTGCTTCAATTCATCTATCATGCTAGCACTGCTGCCTGTAATTAATAAATCATCCACATATATGAGTAGAACAACCATGTTACCTCCATCCCTCTTTGTGAACAAGGAATAGTCGTATTTACTTTGTACATATCCTCCTCGTATTAAAGCCTCTGTAAGCTTCGAGTTCCACTGCCTGGACGCTTGCTTCAGACCATACAACGATTTACGCAGACGACATACATGAGACTCCCCCTGGCTGCGAAAACCAACTGGAATTTCCATATAAACTTCTTCGAATAGGTCTCCTTGAAGGAACGCATTGTATACGTCCATCTGAAAAAGAGGCCAGTTATGGATGGCTGCCATGCTTATCACCGTCCGAACCGTGACATGTTTAACGACCGGAGAAAAAGTGTCATGAAAGTCAATACCAGCCTTTTGATTATATCCCTTAGCAACAAGCCGTGCTTTAAAGCGTTCCACCGAACCATCAGAAGCATATTTAATTTTGTAAACCCACTTGCAGCCAATGGGAATAACGCCAGGCGGTAAAGGAACAATCTCCCATGTACCATTAGCCTCCAAAGCTTGAATCTCTTTTTGCATGGCATCAACCCACCGAGGATCCAAAAGGGCCTCATCATAAGTACGGGGTTCAAGTAAAGAAGAAACATGAGCAGCAAACAATTGAGTATGAATAGGAAAATGAGAAGAAGAATAAACAGCAACTATAGGAAACAAACTTGTGGCACAAGAAGTGGACGATTGGTTAGAGCAGACGTAGTCCTTCATCCAAGGAGGCTGCTTAACAGACCTCGTAGTACGTCGTAAAGGAACAGCAGTAGGCATAGAAGGGTTAAAAGATGGCTCGGGTACACAAGATGAAGAGGATGAAGAAGATGGAATAAACAAGGAAGAGGAAGGTTCAAGTTGTAGAAAAATAGAAGGATCAACATCAGGAAAAGGCAAAACCGGTTTGGTGGGAATCTTAAAAGGAAATATGGTTTCATGAAAAACAACATCTCGGTTAACAAAAAAGGTTTTGGTTTCAAGACTAAACAGCAAATATCCTTTTTGTACAAGAGAGTAACCCATGAATACAGATGGAATAGCCTTATGAGAAAATTTATCATGGTAGCTAGGATTAGTAGCATAAGCTAGACAACCAAAGACCTTTAATCGAGAAAAATCAGGTGACTTATGATACAATAGCTCAAAAGGACATTTCCAGCTTAAAATAGGCGTAGGAAGACGATTAATCAAAAAACAGGCAGTTAAAACGCACTCACCCCAAAATTTGCTAGGCACGTGAGACTGAAATTTTAAGGATCGGGCGACTTCTAGTAAATGTCTGTGCTTTCGTTCAGCAACTCCATTTTGTTGAGGAGTATAAACACATGAACTTTGATGAACAATTCCAGACATATTAAAAAATTCAGTACATTCATTTTTAAAGAATTCATACCCATTATCACTACGAACAGTTTTGATTACAGTAGAAAATTGATTTTTAACCAACACAAAAAATTGTTTGAGACATATAAGAGCATCACTCTTAGAGCGCAACAAATAAACCCAAGTCATTCGTGTGTAATCATCAACAATCGTTAAAAAAAACCTATGACCACTATGAGTAGAAACTCGATAAGGTCCCCACAAATCAATGTGCACAAGAGAAAAAGCAGTATTAGCACGAGACTTATGAATAGGAAATGGAAGTCTGGTTTGTTTAGCTAGTGGACAAACAGGGCACTTATGAATACTGTCAACAGCAGATTTTGTACAAGAAAAAATAGGAACCTTGTTCAGTCTCGAAACCGACGCATGACCAAGTCTATGGTGCCAAAGAATGGATGAATCTGTAGAAGCCATGGATGAATCTGTAGAAGCCATTGTAACAAAAGAAGGAGGTAAAACCATAGTCTGTTGAGACGGATCCAGGATATAAAGACTACCTCGTGCTTTACCAATCCCCCTCATCCTTCCACTGGAGAGATCCTGTATAAGGCAAAAATGAAGATAAAAAGAAACCATACAATGAAGATCGGTGGTAAGTTTGGAAACAGAAAGTAAATTGTAACGAAAATTCGGAACATAAAGAACTTTTGTCAATGAAAGGTTAGGTAAAATTGTGCAAGTGCCAGTATGAGTAACGGAGACTGAAGACCCATTTGGAAGCCTAACACTTGGTGACCCTAATGGACATGCAACAGGAGATTCCAAGAAATGAAGATCCAACAGTATATGGTCAGTGGCCCCAGTGTCAGTGATCCATTTGTTACCAAGATCCACCATACCTGCTATACTGGTAGCAGCTTCAACGTCAACAGGGTCTTTATTCAACAAACGCATGATCTGGTTATATTGATCTTGTGTAAACATAGGTGCTGTTGGACATGACCCACTAGAGTCCAGTACTTCACTACTACAAGCAGAGTCAGGGGTAGAAACATTATTCACTGCCGAAGAAGAAGAAACATTCATTTTCCTCTTTGTAAACTTAAAATCTGCAGGATAACCGATGAGTTTATAACAAGTCTCTCTTTTATGTCCCTTAACTTTGCAGTGGTCACAAATACCATTAAATCGTTTTTTCTGTACCATCTGAACTGAAGAAAAAGGAACCAAGTCATCCCCTACATTACTAGAACTATGCTTTCTCTGCGACTCTTCTTGCATAATCATCGAGTACGCATGATTAACAGACGATAAAGGACTCATCAATAAAATCTAACTACGCACAGCACTATATGACTCATTCAATCCCATAAGAAACTGGAATAAACGCTGCTGTCCAACATGAACATCATTCTGTCGAGGCTGACCACAATCACAAGAAACCGGTGGTACAAGGGCATCATATTCGTCCCAAAGTAACTTCAATCTGGTAAAATAGGCAGAGATTGAGACCGTACCTTGAGAATAGGTAGTAATTTCACGATGCAAGAAATAAATTCTTGAACCGTCAATTTTGTGAAATCGTTCACTAAGATCGTTCCAAACTGCTGCCGCACTGGACGCAAAAACAATCCCCGCCGAGAGTTCTTTACTAACAGTATTTAGAATCCAAGAAAGGACAATCGCATTGCAGCGCTCCCACTGATGACCCATATCCTCCGGTACCATGGTTTTAGAACAGGTGCCATCCACAAATCCCAACTTGTTTTTTGCCAATAACGCAATTCTCATCGTCCGACTCCAAACAGTGTAATTCTCAACACTTGTCAACTGATGAGCGACGAGCAATGTACCCGGAGTATCTGATGGATGAAGATAACACGGGTGATTGAAATCAAGAACAGAATCAGAGAGACTCATCTTCTTTGTTACTGAAAGAACCCAAAAAGAAAACAAAGATAACCAGCAATCCAAAAAACGTCGAAGACACAAATGAAAAGTGCCCTAGAGAACAAACCAAAAACTGCCAGAAAAAACGACTACCATAGCATTTGATACCATGTTGAAAAAAATTCTCACTTACTTGTTTAATACACAGAGTATGTTTTACATTTATAGACTATTTGTTTAACTAACTAACTAATCTTGTAACTGCCTAATTTTGCTAACTACTAACTACATTAACTTCTCAACAATTTCATGCTAATTTCTTTTGGACTTCTTATAACTTTTATAATTTTAAATTATAATTATTTTTTGAATATTTTATCAATTTTAAATCACTTATTGTTGTGAGATATAACATAAATAATGACATGTACTATGACGCAGATTGCCACCACATCATGGTTAAAAATTAATGTTTTAGTCAACATTTACGTTAAAAAGCAATTTAACTTTTTTAATAAAAAATTTAATAATTAAATTTAACTAAAAAAAACCAAATTAACAAAACATATAAACATTACAAACTAAATTTATTATTAGACTTTAATAAAAATCTCCGAACCAAATGAAGGTATGTGTATATGGTTATTACAATTTATATTATGGAATGAATGAAGTAAATTATATTTTATTGATTTAATTGTGCCGAAAGTGAACTAATATGGCAAAATTTGCACTTTCAAATAAAATTATGATGGAAACAGTAAAAGAGATGGATTTTAAGTAATTGATAAGTGAAAATATTTACTAGATTATCTGAATTGTAATCGATTAAGTAAAAGTGCAAAATAAATTTATAAATAAAATTCACGTCGGATCATTCATGAAGAGTTGATAACGAAATTGGGTTGTTGAAAAAATTAATAAATAATCAAATATTGTTTAATGTAATAATTAATGGGAATGTGGCAAGATATCTTCTTGTAACATCGGTTTTCTGGGCTCATCCATTTTTTTAGGTTTTTCTAACCGCTCGTCTGAAATAGGATTCTAGGTGTATGCGTCATTTGGTGAACTCTTTGTTTTAGCGTATTCTGTAGTTTGGCAGACTCTTTTATTTAGCATTCGGCCAATTCAGATGTTTTGGTGAACTCAATAAGTTTGTAGTTGTTAGATTTATTTATTATGTAAATATGGTAATTTGGCTAGTTACGTTGAGAGTTAGTTAGAATGGAACCAGACTACTATAGATGATAAGACTCAAATTAAATTAACACCACTTAATCACAGGATTCAAGAGAGTTAGTGGATTTATCTGATTTTTCCACTAATCATTGTCTCCGAGTTTAAGTATATAAGGTCAAACAGTGGTCTTTCTGAACACTTTTACGATTTCATCTTTTTTCTAGATTTTCTCTGAAAAACTCTTTGAAAACCCAAGGTTCGTAGTGATCAACTAACTCATATGTTAGTACTAGCTTACTGGTAATTACTGATGAACCCTAGGTTATTTTTTGAGGCATTTACGTGTTCTTCATTCTACATGCTTAAGTGTTAAAATGGTGTGTGAGGAAGGAAACTTCTCGATTCTATATAAGTGTTGTTGATTCTTGCATGCATGATCAGATTTGATGGAATGATGATATGATATGTTGAATTATCTTCATTTTAGCTCAAGAAAATAACAAAGGTCCAAGTGATAAGGGCAAAAGACTTGCTTTATAGACTTGTGTTAGAGTTTCTGGTGAGTTCTTTCTAACTTCCATATGCTATAACTTTATTATTTTATATTCCGTGTAAGGTAAGTGTTCTTCCTTCGTAAAGGATGACAAGTGTGTATGTGTGTGTGTGTAATGAATGAAAGTTGTTATGTGGATAGTGGTTATCTAAAGTCATCAATCTAAGTGCAGTTTGTTTGTTATATGAAGTAAACGCCACTCTTCATGTTCAAGTCGCTACCATCTGCTACTGATATGTATAAACTGATATGATTTGATATGTGAAGAATGAAATATGTAAATATGTTTGTGTAGCCTCCAGTAGGGCAGATATATTGCAAACTGAATTGGCAGATCACGATAAAACATATTGTTCAGAATGAAAATGATATGAAGAGATTAGGGGGAAGAATGAACGTGAATATTCGGAAAGATATGCTTTTGATTCTGAATTCTAGGTACGTGACTGACATGAAGATGAATTTGTCTGAGTTATGTTAAGTTGGTGTTCAGTATACACCCAAGTCATGAGTTGGCGTACTGAGTCTATCTGAGTTCTGTATATGCCAGTGGGCATGTGTGATATGTGTATGATCTCTAGAAAAGTTAATATATTATACTAAGTAATGTGTTGAACAATTTCTCTTTGGAACTCACTAAGTTCATATGAACTTACTATGTTATTTTTTTTCCTTCTTAGGATTTGCTGATTGAAAGAAATTTGATCAAGGACTATGCCAGAGAGCTATTTAGATTGTGAGATGTTTGCTTTGTGTTCGTATCATATGCATGCTTTAAGGGGTGACACAGGTGTATTTTGAAAATGATATGTACTTAAAACTTCTATTTATTAAGACCTTGTTTTGATGAAACTATTATAAAGTATTAATTTTGAGTTAAGTCAATGTATTTTATTTCTGAATTTGTCTTATTTAAGTTTATACGCCATATGTCTTGGATAATATTACAAATTGGTAATGTCTCTTTTACTTTAATATAATAACAATTAAAAAAATGCTTTATAACTATAACCTTGTAATAATTATTCGAAGCTTCCGTTGAAGTGTTTTTAAGTTAGTCTGTTTTTAGTTAGTGACACACCATACTCAGGTCTTATTATAGAGTCAGATTTGGCGTGTTACAGTCTTAAATAATATATATTAATTGTGAAGTTACTTATAAAATATACATCAATTTAGGTAGTGAAAGATTGATAATACTAATAGTTAATAGTTTAGTTAATTTTTATAAGCTATACACCTAATTTAGGAAATCTTTAGATGCTTGTAGGATATACATTAACTCGATATTTTCATCTTAATTATTAACCCTAGATCTATTAATAACAGATATAGATTAATAAGTTGCATTAATTGAAGATTATTTCACCACTACAAATTTTTGGACATTATTTCCACAATTAACTTTTGATTGATTTTTATAGTTTTAATTTGATTTAATAGATTAGATTAACATAACTGACAATAGTAAGGTAAAGTCTCAAATATCATTCATCAACATAAGATATTATATATACATGTCATATTGCACATAGAATCGAAATAGTAAAACTACTCCTATTCACCCTCTACTTCCTATAATATAAAAAAACTACTTCTAAAATAAATTATCTCATAATATTTGGAGCATGCAAATCGTGAATGTCCAACTTGTTAAAACAATAATCAAATCGTTTCTTTCCCAAAGCCTTTGTAAATATATGTTAGCTCATCTATAGTAGAGACATATGAAGGAGAAATAAAACCTTCCTGAATTGCATCCCAAATAAAATAATAATCCACCTCAATATGCTTCATACGTTTGTGATTAAAAGGATTACGAGCAATAAGCAGAGCAGATTGACTATTACAAAACAAAGGAATAACTTAAGGGTGATGCACCCCGAGACTAAGCAATAGAGCCTTTAACCGTTTCAATTCACGAGTAACAGAGGCCATAGAACGATACTCTTCTTCAATTGAGGATCGAGAGACAGTGTGCTACTTCTTAATTTTCCAAGAGATAGGCGACTTCGCAAGACACACGAGCTAGCCAATTAGAGACCGTCAAGTGATAGGGCACGCAACCCAATCTAAGTCAGGCAGCGGTATCGCGATACCCAAGCTTCGGTATCACAATACCCAAAATAGTAGCAAAATTGAGGTATAGGGGATTTCGGTGTTGTGATACCACTAGAAAATGACTCAATTTCTTCACTTCAGCACCTTCAGGGATATCACGACTTCCATGGCATTGGTGTTGCGATACTCACACTAAATGACATTTTCCTCGACTTTGAGCCCTTATTGTCTCCCTACACCAACTTAATTACATTGTTAGGTTCCCTATGACACGTTTGGCCAATTTGAGTCTCAAAAGAGTGTAAAACTAAATAAAAACGTTTATTAATGCTTAGAACTAAAAAATCGACAAAAACATATAAAAAAACACTTAAATTGCTTGAGAATAAGCTTTTCAAGTGTACTGGAGAGCCTAATTTGACATATCAAATGACGATAGATCACTCATATATCTTAGTGCTTTGTTGGTACAATTTGGACATAGAAATCATCTTTAAATCTTAGCTCTTGCATCCCTAAGCTAGCGTACACTGATTTTCTTAATATCTATGCTCAGTGAGTTAGCTAGGCCAATCCACTAGATTCAAATTTCTTGATATCAAAAGTAGTGGCAAGTGATGGGGAAGAAATGGTGTGTATAGCTGAGAATGTGGTTAAGCAATGGAGTAGTTTGGAAGAGTTTTAGAGATAGTTTTGGGAGTTAAAACGCCAAAATGCCAATAGCTCTTATCACCAATTATGATGGGCTCTTATTTTTAGATTTTAGAAAATGAAAGTTACAAAGCATAACAATTAATAGGAGCTTACTATGTTTTTTTATTAATACATTTCCATTACAAATACATTAATATTTTTTTATTAATAAAGAGTTTAAGTTATTGGTAATAGTGAATAGAGAACCAGAGCTCACTATGTTTCTAAAAGCAAAAAAGGGACACTTACAGGAAAACGATAAGAGAAAACCTCTTAATTACCTCTATATTTGATCCACCAAGCTAAACTTTGTAGAACATCAAAAGAGGGAAAATAACCCAAGAATCTCGCCATATTCAAAGGTTATTCCCACTTTTTTCTACTTTGGTGAAGTAGTACCTATGGAACGTCTTTTATGGAACTTCTATTGGAACACAAGTTAGTCTCAAAGAAGAGTTGTTTTTTACTGAAAGTTGTTCATAAAGAAGTGTTTTCCTGACCTATTCCAAGTGTGAGTTGTTATCAGCATAATTGTTCTTAGTAGATGTTATTTTGAACAAGAGTTATACTATGGTGATATTTTTCGTAAAAGCTATTCTAAACAATGATTGTTATGAACATTATTATCCTTGAAATGTGATTATTCTAAACAATAGATGTTCTGAACATTAGCTATTCTCAATAGGAACCTTTCTCAAATGGCAGCTACATCAAATGGCAGTTGTTCCGAGCATAGCTATTCTCAAACAATATCATGAACAACAACTATTCTAAACAAGAATAATTATTCGGGAAAAGAAAGTAAGTGAAAAAATGATTATACTTGTTTCGAGTTAATGTTGTTACTAACCATGGAAGCACAACTTCCATAAACACAATTTTATTTATCTCTTGGTAGAGATAAAACATTAATAACCAAAATCAAATATCTAAATAAATTAATAATGAAGATCATGCAAAAGTTTTATCTTTCATTACCTTACATGTACAAATAATAGGATAAAAGGATAGAAAAGACTTATTCAATACAATGAACAAAAAAATTACAAAATAATAGTTATAAATAATTATAATGAGTAGATATATATAATATATTAATAATCTTAAGCTTAATTTTAATTTATATTGAAAATTAAAAAGTAAATTATACAATTGGTTATCTAATTTTCATAAGTTTTTATTTTGGGTACAAAAAAATAAAAAAATTCAAATTAGACACTGCCATTAACAATCATTTTTGTTTTAATCACCCAACTATAATTAGTTTCATTTTGGTCACCTACTATTAATTCAATGTTACAATATACTATATTTTAGTCATCTAACTTTAATAAGTATTTGTTTTGGTCACTCATTTTATATTTTTAAAAAATAATTTTTTTAGAATTAATTTTTTTCTTTTTTTTGTTCCGTGGGAAATAAGGGTGAGTAAAACTCGATTCGACTCGAAAAAATCGAAAAAAAAATTTGAATTTCGAGTTAAACGAATTGAGTTATTCGAATCAACTCGCATTTTTTTTCAAATTTTGAGTTCGAATCGAGTTGAGTTTTCGAATTCAAATAACTCAAATAATTCGAATATCAAACTATAATATTTTACATTTTTACCCCAAACTCTCAAACCTTTTTACTTTTCCCTCAAAACTTTTACTCCTTCCCACTTCCCCCCAAAACTTTTACTCTCCTCCCCTCCCAACCCCTCAATCTACCCAAAATCCATTTCCCACCAAAATTTTACTCTCCCATTTACTTTTTCTCAAAATTTTACTCTCAAAAACCCTTAAAAACTTTTATTTTCCCCCAAAATTTTTACTGGCTCCCTCTTTTCCCCTAAAACTTTTATTTCCTTCCCATCTCATCTCTCATCTACCCCAAACCCTCTCCCTCCAATTTTTTTTTTAATATTTTCCCTCCAAAATTTTATTTCCCCCTATTTACTTTCCCTCAAACTTTTATTCCCCAAAACTTTTTATTTTCCCCCTAAACTTTTACTTCTCACCCTTTACTCTCAAATAAAAAATCAAAATTATCCAAAAAAATCACTAAACATAAATAGTAATAATTTTATTTATATCTACTATTTATATTATTAAATTAAATTTCACATTTTATATTATTTATATTATTGAATTGTTTAGTCATATTGAATATTTATATTAAAATTGAATTATTAATTATGCCATAAAATATTCATGTTAAAATTTTATATTGGTATCAATTTCACATTTTATTTTTAAAATAATTTTTATTAAAAAATCATATTTTTACATTTAATATATTTTTTAATTCCAAAATACATAGTGACAAGAATCTGAAGATAATTGAAACAACTAAGCAAGCAAAGAAGCTAACCAGTATATAAAAAATTAATAAATAAACTATGAGGTGATGAAAATTAATAAAAAATTTGATTAAGGTGGACAAATTTTATTACGATGGGTGACAGTGGTTACAAGGACCCAAAATTATTTTTTAAAATTTAATTCGAACAAATATATTCGATTCGATTTGATTTGATTCGAATTCCATCTCACTCGACTCGATTCGAGAAAACTTCAAATAAAGTTAGGATGATAAAATGAGATTCGAAAACTCGATTAACTCGAAAATTTTTTATTCGATTCTATCGAATGCTCACCCCTAGTGGGAAAGGAGGAAAACATGGAGTTTTATGTGGGAACTATCTGGGTTTTTATAGGAAAAACTTGGACTTTTATTGTGAAAAATCATTTCGTCATTTTATTTTTTAAAAAATTAATTTTAATTTTTTTAAAATAAAAAATATGAGATTTTACAAAGAATTATTTACGTTTTTATAAGAAAAATTATTTTTATCTTTTTAGTTTTATTTATTGTTTTTAGAATTAATTTTAATTTTCCTAGTAGAAAGAAAAAACTTGAAGTTTTATCGAAAATTACTTTGATTTTTACAAGGAAAAAACATTTTTTAAATTTCCTTTATTTTTTTTCTCTTTTAGAATTAATTTTTTTTTTCAATAATAAGGGGAAAATATGGGTTTGTTCGGGGAAAAACTGGGATTTTTACAAAAAAAAAAAAATTGAATTGCGGGGAAAAACTTGGGTTTCATATCTGCGACTAACTCAATTTCTTGTAAAATTTTGAAAAAATAAGGTAAAATTATTTAAAAAAAAATAAAAACTTAATAAAGTTTGATGATTGATTAAGGGGTGAGTAAAATGAGAGTTATTTACTCAAAATTAAATAAGATTGAATGAATTTAAAAGTAGGACCCATATCCAACAACAATTATTTTAAGTTTGGATTGGTAAGAACATCTGTTAACGGGCCAACATCGGAGAAGCAGCCCAAAGACAAGTGTCAAAAATTGGTATATTTTTATTTACGATGTTCCATAAGTTAATTAGTGTTTAAACAATATTATAATTATGAAGACCTTTCAAATTTAGGGTTAAGGTGGCAATGTAAATGATGTCTTTTCATACAAATTCTGTTTTTTCCACACAAAAGTTGCATTCTTTTGATATAATTAGTCAAATGCATCTTTGGACAGACTTCATAAAAACTAATAAGTAGCCCACCAAAGTAGTCAATTTGACTCAATTCAGATATTTTAATTTTCTAGTTTCCATTCTTTTTTATTTGTTCTTTTACACAATCTAATTTTAACCATTTTAATTACAACCAACCAATGTTTCATAATGTTGCATTACAATTATGTAACAACCCACACATACCATATTATTTATCTTATTTTCCACATCAACAAATAATTTAGAATTTCTAAAAATATTCAAAATTAAACAATACGTGGTCATGTTTAAAAATTTAGCGTTTCAATCACTATTTCCGTTAAAATAAATAAATAAATCAATTGTTTTTAAAAGATTGATAATGAAATTAAACTATTTTTTAAGTAAAATTTAACTAAAAGGAAAATATAAAAAAAATTAGCTAAATTTAGCCTTTGTTTTGTTGAATTAATGTGTACTTTTCCAGAGGAATGGGCAGTAATATTATATTGAGGATTCGGAATTTAATTGAAGATAATCTTTTTTTTTTTAAAAATAAAACTACTATTTATTTTGAGAAAAACGACCTTATATCCATTGAATGGCAAACACATTATACTGTCTTTGAATTATTGTTCACCAAAGGGTTGATCAATTCTTTTCCTTTTCAATACCTCCCGACCCGTCCATAATCCAAATAAACTAATCACAAACTTAACATAAATATGTTGTTTCGGGTAAAAGTATCATGAAGTCCTTTTAATTGGAGTCGGATTATATTTTATTTTTTATTCAAAAAATAGATAAATTAGTCCTTACACGTTAAATCACAAAACAAACTGATTTTCCTGTTAAAAATTCCATCAATTTTTACTATTATGTGATGGTGTATCACAATCTAATTGCTTGAATTAGTCCCTCCACGTCAAAAAATTTCATCAATTTCATTATCTATTAAAAGCTTCATCCATTTTGCTTGAATTAATCTCTCCATGTCTGCCTAAGGCATATGCATCATGCCAATCATCACTATCTGATTGCTTCCTCAATCATACCAGCACTTAACAATAAAAAAAAAGGGTAAAATATAATCTAGCTCCTCATATAAAAACTTTTATGATACTTGTACCTAGAATATTAATGTTAATTCATAGTGGGAGGTAGGTGACATTTCCTTATCCTTAAGAAAAAAAAAACCATGTTAAATTATGCACTAATTCATTGTTAAAAAGAAAGAATGATTGATTTTGTAGATGAAGATAAAAAGAAGCAATGTATTGTTGAAATGAGAGTATAGAATTACAAAAGGGCCCTCAACCATATATATCTTCTTATTGTTGTTTTACTTTCTACTATTTAACATGGATTATTATGGTTATAATTTGGAATTATTAAAAGGTGAGAGACTAAGGCTCACCCCTGTCCCACTCTTCGGCCCCGGCACCGCCGTGATTGCCTCTAACAACCACGTGTTATCATGTAATTAGCTAATGGCACGTGGGGTGGGGGATTAGGATAGCTAATCAAATATTATTACAACAATGAGTAATTCCTTTATTACCAATAAATTTATTAAATTTTATATAAATCTTGAATTCAGTTTGTGTAACATTTTCTTTTCTTTTCTAGGATTACTAGCTCTAAAAAAGGTATTAGTATCAAAACTAGCTATAAAATTTAATTTAACACACAATGTCATACTTTAATTTGCATTTATTTTTTTTTAACTATGTTATTGAAAGAAGTAAAGTTAGAAATTGCTATTGGGGCCAAAAAATAGATAACAAATTTTGAAATTGTGGTCACAGTTTCAACTACGAAGCTAGAAGTGCGAAAAAGATAAAAAAATCATCGAAATTACGCAATTCGACCTCAATCTACATATGCAGGTCCTTGTCCAGAGCAATGATTCACCGACCAATTATTTACATCCTAGTATTGGTCTAACACTCACAAATTTAGAGATCTCACTGTTGTACAAAGGCTAGATCACTCTCCCACTAAGTTTCCCTCTGTTTTGCAATCTAGAGACTCTCTTGATTGCATATAGAAGCAATGCACACATAAAACATTCCTCACTTGAACAAATTTGTGCTCTCTTAATCTCTCAATTTCTCTCGGTCACCTTTAACCTAGACAAAACTTAGCTTATATAGTACTTAAGTTTTGTTTACATAAGAGTCATAGATATTCTAATCATTTGTTTATAAAAGTAAAGCTAAAAATAAGCATAGGATAATAATTCCATAAGAGCCTCGGTGTAATCCAAAGTCTTCAACTTAATTTGTTCCGCAAGAAACTAATCTTCAAGTCTTCAACTTCAAACTCAATTGATTTTTTCATATTTTGGGCTTTAACTTGTCCAAATATTTTCAAAACAAATAGTCCAATACTTTTTTTTTTGTACGACAATAAAATAGTGCATCAAATTGTAGCCTCTGTTTCAGCCACAAAAATTGTCACAAAATTCACCTTACCTTCAAACCTATCAACAACATGTTATTGTTATACAATTTTAAGGTAAACCAATTTTAATTTTTAATAAGATTACCCATCCAACTTATATTTTTAATTTTTTTAAAATAGTGGATTAAATTATTTAAATAAAAGTAAGATAATTAAATTTTAAAAGTACGAATAGTATATTTTAACCTTTTTTTACAAGATATTTTAATCTATTTTTAAATCTTAACTAAAATTTTAAGAAATTAAAATAATAGATCTTAATTTATATATATAATCAAACTTATACATCATACGAGATAATTACTTAATATATTTTATTTTTTATGTTTTAAATACACAAAAAAAAACTGAAATAGTATTTTTAAAAATAACATAACACATATCTTAAAATAATAAAATATGTGAACTTTATCTTACTCAAACAAAATGATAAAAACAATTACAAAATATTTAAAATAATATAATACCATATTTATCTATCAAAAAATTTTAATAAAAATAAAAATTAATATCAGGAGTACCTTTCAAATTCTCGATATCTGCCTAAAACAATGTATTTAAAATGAGGTTAAAGAAACGGGATTTTGAAGGTTATGAGCCTTGTGAGCTATCAAACTACTCTATCCCGTGATGGAAAAAATTGAATATGCCCATCTTCCATATATTTATTTATTTTTGTCTCTTTTAACTATTGAATTTATACATTTGGTAAAATCGCTTACTTTGCTAATGTGCATACCACATCAGTAATTAATTATTTTTTAAAAAAATTCGAAAAAAGGAATTTATAAAATTATTTTAAAAATTTTGACTAAAAAATAAAAAAAATTAATTGCTAATGTGGTATCCACGTGTATGTGTCACGAGACTAGAACTTCAGTCTCACAATCTGTGCGGCCTTAGATAATTTTTTCGCTTCAAAAACACCTAAGTCAATCTAACTCTCAACAATTGAGGATTCAAACATAATTCCTCCAAGGCACCAACACAAAGCAAAAGCAACCTAAAGATGAACAAAACCACATAAAAGCAAAAAGCACTAGAGAAGATATTTGAGTGAATGCTCCAAGAATTCTATTACTCAAAACTAAAGTGGTTTACAATAAAGGGGAGAGACCTCTATTTATATTTGAGTCTCCCCAAACTCAACGGTACAGATTAAAGTACATCAACAGTTAAGATTAAAAGCTATCTACAAAATCAAATATCTAATGTTATAGAATAATATCTTCTAAAATTGCATATATTGAAAGATTACGTTCCATATTTGTCATGCTTTGTAAATGGGCTTTCAATTTCTCCAAGCAACATGTCAGTCCAGTTGGGCCGAATGACCTCTCTTGAACATGATGAATCACACAAGTGTGCCATGTCTGCGGGCTCCCATGCGCAACCCATGATATATGTTCATTCTAACAAAGTTAATATTTGTTAACTTTACCATCTATTTTGAGGTGATTTAATAAATAAAAAATCAATAATTAAAAAAAGACTGAAAAATTGAATAAAATGCTAAAATATATATTTTTTCAAGTTGGAGGGGAAAAAAATCATGTTACTTTTTCTTAATTAGTTGTCTCCAAATTAAAACATCTCAATCTAAAGTACTTCTTAATTTTTATGGCTTGAAGGACAACCTTTAATTAAGGGGAATGATGGTACAAATTTATAAATTTATGGATGAGTAGTTATGGGTGTAACATATCAGTTAAACTGACTAAAATAATTTGGTTTATTTAATTATTTCGCGACTTATTGATTAGACATTAAACTCAATCCATTATTCAAATACACCCACTTACTTATATATAAATCAACCCAATTAATTACTCAAATACAAAATAGCTCAATTAATTAAATATAAATAACCCATTAATCAATTTGAATAAATAACCCAATTCAATTAATTATTCAAATATAAAATAGCTCAGCCCAAGCTAATTCAACTAATTAATTAATTCTACAAATACATCTTAAAAACCTTAAAAGAACAAAAACAACCCAACCAAACCAAAATCTTTTGGTTCGGTTAATTTGCTTTTGGATCTAAATTCGGGACTGCAATTTTTGGCTTTAATTGAAAACTAGCTCGGGTCAGGTAGGTTGATCCGTTTTGACCTCGGTTTAATTGTTTGATTATCGGTTTTTGAATTGCGGAACCGAACCGACAAAAAAATTTAATTTAATTTATATTATTTTTAAATTATTTAGAATATATTTATATTTATATTTATAATATATAATAAATATATAACCATATAAACCAAATCCAATAATCCAAGATCAATTAACCGAAGAACCAACTAAACCGGTCGAATCAAAGTCAATTCGTTTGGTCGGTTTTCTAAACTAAAGTTGATTGGATTGATTTTCTCATATTAATATTGATCAAGTCGATTAAAAAAATGACTAAACCGATGAATTAAATCCATAAATTCAATTTAGTTGCTTAAGTGATTTAATCGATTTATTAAAAAAATTATAAATAAAAACCAAATGGATGAAACCAATGAAATATAGTGTAGCAAAAGATAGAAGAGGAAAACCCCATGTATTAACCTGATGGTTAGGGTGTTCACCGCCTCAGATATGGCTTCGGTTCAAATTACGCTAATCATGTTGTTGTTTAGGGCTTTCTCCCCTTTTGTAATTAAAGAAAAAATAGAAGAGGAGAATTTAATTAGTTTGGTGCGGCTTAGTAAAGGAATTTGCTTAAGGTTTCAAATCAGTCCTTTACACTAATTTGGTGAAGTTGTTGCTGATTTGATTGAGCTAATAATTTAGGCAAGTGAGGGATCAACAAGTCAACCCATTTTTCCATGTGATGTGTCCATTCAAAATCAACCTACCATTTTTCTATATTATTAGGAAATGTTTAAATTTAGTATCACTTCTTACATCGTTACACTATCGTGTTATATCAATTAGGTTTTTTTTTTGTTTTTAAAATTAGTAGTTCAACTGTTAAATAGTATATCAACTAATAAAAAAATTTACATTTGAATTAAAATTTTTCCTTTTACAAAAACAAATAAAAAAGAAAAAAAAAAATTTCCTCTGCATTACTACTTAAATAAGTTTAGAAAGTTAAATTAATAATTTTAGTAATATAATAACCTAATTAATATAACTTTAGAATTTAAAAACTCATTTAAACATTCTCTTAAATTTTAACTTTGTTAATTTCTTTTATAGAGATGATTGAATGGTTAATTTAACTTTTTAAGCTCTTATAAAATAATATTAAATGTGGACAAATTATAATATTTTATTTTTTAAAATTTCTCAATTAACATCTGGTCATACAAAGCATGCCGGTGAGGGACAAATTAAAGGTGCCGGAGATGGATGGGATGAGAGAAAGATGGAAAGTGGTCATTTGTAGATTAACTACGGATCAGATCAGCATAATCCAACTGAACTTTATATTGTTCTTCATTAACTAAACATTTATTGGTTCTTTCATTTTCTTGAAAATAAGATGAAGGAGCTGTTCCTCCACTTACAGTCATACAAGATGGAAACTGATGAAAAATCAACTGACGTGGAAATTCTAGGGTTTTTGAAAGAGACTAAAGGAAAAGCATAAAGGATCAAATTGAGAAGAGAGTAATGATTTTGTCCTTGAATGAAAATTTGGCCAAACAAATCATGACTTGCGCATAACACGGACACTTGCCTTAGATAATTTGAAAGAGAAGAATGATAGCAAAATTAAATAAATACCTAATTAATTTATGGACTTGGATGATTATGAAACATTTGAGCCAAGGATTCACCCGTAAACAAGAGAAGAATCATTAACTCCCAAATAAACTTGTTTTACGTAAATAAACAAGGTTTTTGGGCACAATGGAAGTTTAATTTTTTTTTTAAAATAAAGTCTTGTGATATTTATAGCAATAAACTCTTAACCGAAATTATACATGTGCTTTTTATGAGGTAGTCTAAGTCAATCTTGACTTTCAACCGAATGACATTTTCCATTATTTTCAAACTTAAATAGCTTTGAGTGTGAGTTTAAACAAATCAAACCAAGAACACAAAATGAAAATTTTTCTTAACTTTCAATGGGAAAGCTAATTCTCTCTATAACCGAAAACTATGCTTTATTTTTTTTCCAGAAAATAGAATTCTAGGCCAAATTCACAACATTTGGTACTCCATTAGAACATTCTTCTTGAAGTATCAACTTTATTAAAAATCTATTTAAGGAGTTGATATGATAAAATTAAAATAGCACGTGCTTGAAATTATTGTCAAAGCTTCCTGGTAGCTACATCCAATGTGAATTCTATCTTTTCCAATCCAATGTAATTGAGCTCATCATTCTCTACAGCTCTATTCACATAGTAGACCACAATTGGCAACCTTCATCTTCCTTGATTACAGTTGCTATTGTCTCCTCTAATGTGACCTAATAAACTTTCAATTAGTCTCCTAATAGTGGTGATGCTAGTAATGAAGAAAACTCAGGTACACATTCAATTGTTTCAAATGCTTTTTGACAATCATCATTCAATTAATAACAAGTTAAGGATCATAAAACTTTGAAAAGTGGCAAGCACTTGTATGCTGGCTCTGATACAAATCTATCAATGTTGCAACCTTTTTAGTTAAGCGATGCATTTCCTTAGTATTCTTATGATAATTCATATTCAATATTGCGTGAATTTTTTCTAGGTTCACCTCAATAGCCCTATAGAAACCATAAAAACAGGGAACTTTCCTACTTCCATAAAAAATGTAGACTTAGATGATGCAGAACCCATGATTCGAGAAAACCTCAAATCTCCAAGTTTAGCAAATTGAAAAAAAATATGTTTGTGTTAAAACAATAAGATAATTTAGTCTATGTCACCTCTTATTAACTTGTTACTAGAAACAATGATATTCGGATAGTCTATCTTACAATACCATCTCTAATAAAGTTGTAACTAGAAACAACGATAATCGAGCAACACCCTATGTCACCCTTAGATAACGTGTACCTAAAAACAAAGATAACAAAAAAATTAACAAGGTGAATCATTCAACCTTGAAAAGAAAGAATAATGGCCAAATTTTATTAAGCTCAAATATCCATATTTTCAATGGTCGGCCAATCCAAGTATTTATATGTCTTTCAATATGCCAAAGTTCAAAAAAAAATATAAATTCCTAAAGACCAATTGAAAATTCAATTTTACAAGTCCTATATAATTAAATCTCTAAGTAAATAAATATTTAATCTCTTAAATAAACTTTGTAAATATCATAAAACTCTAATTAAACTATCCTAACCAACCATAATTAAGGAGTTTTATTTACAGTATATCTCTCTAATTAAATATAAAAACTCTTTGAAATAACAAGAGTTCTAAACTGACTAGACACCTAGAGTTTTAAAAAGATTTCCTCAAATATTGTCTACTATTTTATTGCAACTTTCAACTCTTATGTTGTCTTTGTTGATGCTCGTCTTGTTTTCATAGATGCAAATTTGCAAACTTAACAAAAATGTACTAAAAACAATGAGATGGTTTTTTTTTTCACAACCACTAAATAAAACAATAAAAGATAGTTGTTTTAAACACTTAAACTAAAACTATGATACTAATGATGTGAAACCCAAGATCTAAGAAAACCCCAAATCTCTAAATTTGGCGAATTGGTAAAAGAAAAAACATGTCATTGTATAAAAGGAAGAAGATAATTTATCTTGCACTACCTGTAATGAACTTGTAATTAGCAACAATGATAACTAGATAAGTAAGCTTTTGGTCGTGCATGTGTTTCCTTTTGATATGTAAGATATTGAAGGTGCCAATAATAAGGATTAATGAACTAGAATAAAATTCGTAATGACCATAAAAAGGCCATGCTTGATATTCATGTTCAGTTGCTTCATATTGATTACATGCATGTTGTTATTGGAAACTGCGAAGAAACCTTTATTTTTGAGACATGACTCATACAATGCCAAATTGTTGATACAAAACTAGGGAGATGGTGGTTAGTGGTGGTTCACACGATGGTGTTGAGAGTAGCTAGAGAATATTAATTTTGGGGACTAAGGATGAGGGTCAAAGGTTCCCTAAACCATTTGTCAAAGCTTAGGTTTGAAATGTGTGTCTTGAGAGAATACGGTTAATGAGAGAGGCTAGCGTAAGGTTTAATTAGTTCTAGGGGCCAATGGATAGGTGTCTTGTTAGGAAAAGTAGTTAGTTAAGTCATGGTGGCCCTCCAACACTTGCATTTGTATATGTTTGGATGGTTTATTGTCTTGCTGAGGAGGCTCCTAGTGAGATTGATGTAATTTAGCATTTGTTCACATGTTATACATATAAGAGATTGTTATCGATCCCTTATAGGTACGGTGATCATATGTCATTTTTTTGAAGTAGTCCCATTTAAGCATGGTGATCCTTCAGTTATGAGTTGGACAAACTCTTTTCTATTTTCCTTTTTAGTTCAGGCAACTGATTTGGATGAGATAATTTTATATAACATCTACACATATTTATATACTGTTGTGCGGAAGCGTGTAAAAGAGTAAAATTATTGTACTAAAAAATCACACTAAGTTCAATTCCCAGGAAAGAGAGGTGGATCACAAGGATCGCTTAAATACCAGGTCTTTCCTAGCTAGAATATCCCTCAATCGTAATTTAATAGCACAATAAATCACTACAATCACACACACAATTCATGCAGAATAATACAATAAAGAACACAAGAATTTAACGAGGTTCAGCAAATTTTTACCAAATATATTTCACTCCAAAATACAAGTGAGAATTTACAAAGAGAGAGAGAGAAAACAATGCCTTAAGTAGAGAATGGCAAGTTTGAGATACAGAATGAGAGATGGTTATGCCTATTTATAGTTGAGGTTCAGGGATCAACTTACAAAGTCACTTTACAATTTAGGGACCATATATTGCAAATATCTCAGATTTTATTATGCCAATATCTCGATACCCATATCTTTGACTTTCCAATATTTGATACCCATATCTTTGACTTTCCAATATTTGATACCCATATCTTTGACTTTCCATTATTTGATACCCATATCTTTGATTTTCCATAAATATGGATAATTCCCAATAATCTCCACCTTGAAGATTTGATTCGAGTAATCTTATCTTCACACAATTCTCTCTGCCTTTGTCAACAACACTTGATAGTGCATTCTTCAACTGTTAAACATGCAGAATATTGATCAAGTTCAAACAATGTTCGAACTTGATTGTTGTTACCACCTTGGTCATCATATCTGCGGGATTATCTGCAGTCTTAATCTTCTGAAGGTGAATTTTCCCCTCATCAATAATTTCCCGTACAAAGTGGAAACGTACATCGATATGCTTTGTACGTGCATGATAGACTTGATTCTTTGCTAAATGAATAACACTTTGACTATCACAATACACATTAATATGCTCCTGGACCAATCCCAATGTTTTAACCATACCTTGTAACCAAATAGCTTCCTTTACAGCCTCTGTTACAGCCATGTATTCAGCTTCTGTGGTTGACAACGCAACTGTAGACTGCAGTGTAGACTTCCAACTTATTGGTCCTCCAGCAAGAGTAAACACATAACCAGTGGTTGATCTTCGTTTGTCCAAATCACCGGCATAATCAGAATCAACGTACCCAACAACACCTTTACCAAGTGTAGTATCCTGCTTGAACAGTAATCCAATATCCATGGTCTTATGAATATACCGTAGAATCCATTTCACAGCTTGCCAATGTCCTTTTCTAGGATTATGCATATACCTGCTCACTATACTAACTGCCTGTGAAATGTCGGGTCTTGTACACACCATTGCATACATCAAGCTACCTACTGCATTAGAATACGGAACTTGCAACATGTATTCTCGTTCCGTATTCATCAAAGGAGATAGTTGTGCAGAAAGCTTGAAATGAGAAGCCAACGGGGTACTTACAGGTTTTGTCTGCTCGTTCATGCCAAACTGCTGTAGTACCTTTTTCAAATACTATTTTTGAGACAAGCTAACTCTATCATGAGCTCTATCTCTCCATATTTCCATGCCGAGAATCTTTTTAGCTTCTCCTAGATCTTTCATCTCAAACTCGAGATTGAGTTGAGTCTTCAATCTTTCAATCTCAACTTTGCTCTTAGATGCTATTAGCATATCATCAACATATAAGAGCAAGTATATGAAAGTTCCTTCTTGTAGCTTCTGAAAATACACGCAATGATCAAATTTACTTCTTGTGTACCTTTGCCCTTTCATGAACTGATCAAATCGCTTGTACCACTGCCTCGGAGATTACTTCAATCCATAAAGCGACTTTGTCAGTTTGCAAACCCAATTTTCTTTTCCAGCAACCTTGAATCCATCTGGCTGAGTCATATAGATTTCCTCTTCTAAATCACCGTGTAAAAACGCGGTCTTCACATCAAGCTGAACTAGTTCAAGATCATATTGCGCAACCAAGGCTAGCAAAATCCGAATAGACGAATGCTTTACAACTGGAGAAAACACTTCATTGTAGTCTATTCCTTCTTTCTGAGCGTAACCCTTTGCTACTAATCTAGCCTTGTATCGAATTTCATTTTTATCAGGAAATCCTTCCTTCTTTGCATATACCCATTTGCATCCAATTGCCTTCTTTCCCTTGGGTAGTGTCACCAACTCCCAGGTCTTATTTTTATGAAGAGACTGCATTTCTTCATTCATTGCTTGCTTCCACTTTACACCATCAGGGTTACTTATTACTTCTGTGTAAGTAGAAGGAACATCATCATCTGTAATTGGAAGTGCATAGACCACTATATCATCAAAGCGAGCAGGCTTACGAATCTCTCTTCTTGGCCTTCTATATGCAATTGAATCTTGTTGCTGTAGAGATTCTTGGGTAGGAACCTCTTCATCATTTGTCCCTTCAATATTAGCTGGATCATCGTTAACCTTTTCAAGCTCCACCTGCTGCAAAGTACTACTGGTTTTGTCATCATTTTGTGAATCCTTGTACTTCAACATGGTTGATTCATCAAAAGTCACATCTCTACTGAAAACAATCTTCCTTGTATCAGGACACCAGAGACGATATCCTTTTACTCCATCAGTTATACCCAAGAATAATGCTTTCTTTGCTCTTGGGTCTAACTTAGATTCTTTTACATGATAATATGCAGTGGAACCAAATACATGCAAAGAATCATAATCAGTAGCAGATTTACCAGTCCACATCTCCATAGGAGTTTTTCCATTTATTGCAGCTGATGGCA
Source organism: Gossypium hirsutum (assembly GCF_007990345.1). Lineage (NCBI taxonomy): Eukaryota > Viridiplantae > Streptophyta > Magnoliopsida > Malvales > Malvaceae > Gossypium > Gossypium hirsutum. The sequence goes on from NC_053443.1 coordinate 7,854,609, forward strand.
AACGGTTAATTAGATGGCACGCATATGTAACTGCCTCAGCCCAAAATTCTTTGCCCAATCCAGCATTGGACAACATACATCGAACTTTCTCCAGTATAGTTCGATTCATTCGTTCTGCCACCCCATTTTGCTGTGGTGTATCCCGAACAGTGAAGTGTCGCACAATGCCCTCATCTTGGCATACTTGTAGAAATGGATCGTTTTTGTACTCAGTACCATTATCTGATCGAAGTCGTTTGACCTTTCGACCAGTCTGAGTCTCCACCATCTTCTTCCATTTCAGAAATGCATCCAAAACTTCACTTTTTCTTTTCATTAGATACACCCATACTTTTCTTGAATAATCATCAACAAAAGTAACAAAATAGTGCATACCTCCCAAAGAAGCTACTTTGGTAGGTCCCCACACATCACTGTGAACGTAGTCCAGAATTCCTTTCGTATTGTGAATTGCTGGACCAAATTTTACCCTCTTCTGCTTGCCCAGAACACAATGTTCACAGAATTCCATTTTGCAAGAATTTGCACCTTTCAATAAGCCTTGCTTCACCAATGTCTGCAAAGCTTTTTCACCAGCATGTCCCAATCGCATATGCCATAATCTGGTAGCCTCTGAATCTACATCTTTTGTAGAAACTGTTGATGTTGATCCAATAACTGTACTTCCATTTAAAAAATACAAGTTATTTCTTCTTGTGCCTTTCATCACCGTCAGTTGCCCAGCTACTACTTTTAGTAATCCATCTCTCAAAGTGATTGTGAGCCCTTTAGATTCTAGGGCACCTAATGAGATGAGATTTTTCTTCAGGCTAGGTACGTAGCAAACATCTGTCAAGACTTGGATTGAGCCGTCGTGATTCTTCAATTGGACTGTACCCACTCCTATTGTCTTACAAGCACTATCATTTCCCATAAGAACAATTCCACCTTCTAGCTCTTTAAGACTAGAAAACCAGTCCTTATTAGGACACATATGGTAAGTACATCCTGAATCCAAAATCCACTCATCCGTTGACATGCCATTGCCATGCCAACCAAGCTAAAGTCTGACTCCTCATCATGCTCCGCTACACATGCATCAGAAATAGCTTTACCCTTTTGTAACTTAGGACAATTCTTTTTCCAATGCCCTTTCTCACGACAAAAAGCACATTCATCTTTGGCAGGTCTCCCTTTGGACTTACTCCTTCTACCAGATTTGTTGCTGCGCGAACGACTTCTTACTGTTAAGACTTCTGTAGTTGTATCTCTGTGATCTTTTTTATCTTTCTTTCGAGTCTTAGATCTATACAACGCACTACAGATTGCATCAAATGTGATTGTATCCTTCCCATGAAGCAATGTGGTGGTAAGATGATCATATTCATCAGGAAGAGAATTCAACAACAGTAATGCCTTGTCTTCATCTTCAAATTTCTCATCCAAATTTAGCAAGTCTGCTAAAATTTTATTGAATGAGTTCACATGGTCATTCATCGACATACCGGGTGCATACGTGAATTGATAAAGTTTCTTTTTCATATAAAGCCTATTTTCAAGACTTTTTGTTAGAAACTTTTCTTCTAGTGTATCCCACAACTTCTTCGCTGATGTCTCCCTCATGACAGAGTACTTCTGCTCTTTGGCCAAACATAGGCGAATTGTTCCACATGCCTGTCTATTGATCTTGGCCCACTCCTTGTCATCCATCTTGTCAGGTTTTTCTTCAAGGGCTATATCCAGCTCTTGCTGACATAAGACATCCAGGATCTCACATTGCCACATACCAAAATTATTGGTACCATCAAATTTCTCTACTTCAAATTTCGCATTGGTCACAGTAGTCTTTGACGATGACTTTTCCATTTTTTTCTCCTCAATCCCAACTACAGTACGTGAACAGTGCCGTGAACGATCGTATTCCCCAAGTACGAATCTAGCTCTGATACCAATTATTGTGCGGAAGCGTGTAAAAGAGTAAAAATATTATTGTACTAAAAAATCACACTAAGTTCAATTCCCAAGAAAGAGAGGTGGATCACAAGGATCGCTTAAGTACCAGGTCTTTCCTAGCCAGAATATCCCTCAATCGTAATTTAATAGCACAATAAATCACTACAATCACACACACAATTCATGCAGAATAATACAATAAAGAACACAAGAATTTAACGAGGTTCAGCAAATTTTGCCTACGTCCTCGGGCACTACCAAATATATTTCACTCCAAAATACAAGTGAGAATTTACAAAGAGAGAGAGAGAAAACAATGCCTTAAGTAGAGAATGGCAAGTTTGAGATACAGAATGAGAGATGGTTATGCCTATTTATAGTTGAGGTTCAGGGATCAACTTGCAAAGTCACTTTACAATTTAGGGACCATATATTGCAAATATCTCAGATTTTATTATGCCAATATCTCGATACCCATATCTTTGACTTTCCAATATTTGATACCCATATCTTTGACTTTCCAATAAATATGGATAATTCTCAATATATACATATATAGCATACGAAAACATAAACCTTTTTCATTCTCTATAATTATATTTTTTTAGTGATGAAATATTTCATCACATTTTATGATTTTTATTTATTTTAAATTAAATCTATTAGAAGATACCCTCGCTTCACTTTAGAAAAATAATTAATTTTGGATGTAATATATATATTTCAGTAAATAGGATTACTATGTGAAATTATGAAAATTATTAAATTAATTGAGAAACAACATGAACATAAAAAATTATTATTTTAAATAAATTATATAAAAATAATATGAATATGACACATATGTGAACATGTCAAAATATATGTAAAAGAAATTATTAATGTGTAACACTCCAAACATATGAAAAATAACACAAGCACGAAAATGATATGGAAAATAAAATGAACATTCCATGAATGCATGACACAAAAATATATGCAAACACACCAAAGCATACTAATGTAATGAATTGAGACATGAAATAATATTAACATGAAAAATAAAAAAAAATGTGATACCAATTACGGTATATGTTAAAAAAGATTTAATTAATTCTCGCACATTTGTCAAAGTATAAAAGCATTATAGAGGTCTTTATAATATTAAGAGTTAAATTATATTTTATTTTTTCTATTCAAAAAATGATAATTTAGTCACTGTACATTACATCAAAGAGCAAATGGGTCCCTTTTGTTAAAATTTCATTCATTTCTATTATTAAAACTAGTCTTGTACGTCAATAAAAAGTATACATATATATGTAACTGTTTGATTATTCCTCAACTACATCAAATTTTAACAATAAAAATGGATGGAAGTTTTAACACAAATAATCAATTTGCTCTTTAATTTAATGTACAGAAATTAGTTTACTCGTTTCTTAAGCAAAGAGACAAAATATGACCCGAAGATCTCCCTATGCATTTATCGATTTCTTTTCTTAATTGTCTCACGACAAAATTAACCAAAATTTATAATTCAAGCCTTACGTGCATTTGGGGTCAGCTTTTATAATAGGCATTACGATCCCTGTAAAATTATGTGGATACGAAAAAGAAATAATCATTTGAAAAAAGAAGAAAGGAAAAGAAACCATTACTTGCTACACATCTAATGTTCGAATCATGGCAAGATTGCCTATAAAATTGTTGCATCAAGCGTGTAAAATAGGCAGAGAGGAGCAGTACAAAAATAGCATAGCCCCCAATCAAACTTTAATTTTGTCTGCCTGCTACAGCGATCCATTGACCCCCTTTAAAGCTGATGGCTTTGGGCATAACATGTGTGGAAGAATGATGGGAAAGAAGGGCATGTGAAGCTACAAAGATAAGTGCTTCTCAAACGAGTGGCAATGTGATGATAGATGTATTCATATTGGGAAACCATTGGGACCCTTTTGGTTTGCCATTTCACAACCACCATCGTTGAGGAGTCAACTTCATTGCTCTCTTTTACTCCATCAACTCCCCAGCATTGCCCATCATTTCTTAAAGTGAAGGATAGAAAATTTTTGCCCATTGTCCTCCAAAAGAAGACGTGATTGCCACGGTTTCAAACTAAAGAAGAAGAAAAACAAAAATTATTTTCACATTTAAAATATCATATATCAAATAAATATGTAAATGTCTATTGCGGTGCCATTTCAACAGAAGAGGGAGATGGATGGACATGTGGTGTCGGTTCACCCAAGTAGACAGAAAGTCGTAATAGAGAAATAGGGGGGTATATGGAGGATTGAGATACCATGTGAAAGCATTGTATTGGTAAACAAGTCATCTCATTGTCTCTTAGTGAAGGCAATGACATAACCACGTAGGACCGTAATGGGTAAAAGTAACATGAAAGCATGTACTAGGAGTCGAATTACATTTTGCCCATTTTATTAAAAAAATAGACAAATTAGTAATTACATATTAAATTAAAGAACAAACTGGTTATTTCTGTTAAAAATTACATTTATTTTTACTGTTAAAAACTAACGTGACTAACAAAATAACTAGACAATTACATGTGGTGTGCAAGGTGTACCTCATTTTATATACATAGATCAGTTTTTAACATTAAAAATGGATGAAATTTTTAACAAAATGACTAGTTTACTCTTTGATTTAACATATAGGGACTAGTTTACCTATTTTTACGTAGAGAGTGCAAAATGAAATTCGACTCTTAATATTAAGCCCCCTATGATACTTTTACCAATCATAATGCAATGTTAAAAGTTGAGGGATGATAGATATCTTGTCAATGCAGTATCTTCGACAGTGACAATAGGTAAACAATATATAAGAAAAAGGTACGAAAATGCTTGTCGAATGGTATAACAAAATATGTTAATTGTGTTGGCGTATATGGGATTTGAATTGATATTTGATGCCGCATGATCATGTCGCCTGATATTGCAAAAAAGAAATAAACGCAATGGATTTGGTCTGAAATTGCAAATGGGTCAAGATTATTGCTACTTATTATGAAAGAGGTGTGCACGTGTGAATAACATGCAAACCAATCGTGCTGCATCTGTGTTCAGCTGAAAATTGAAGGCAAAAACTTTTAACCCATCCAATCAACACCACACTAACTTTGGCCATGCCAATCAAAAACACCGTTTGAACTTTTAATCTTTCAACCTTGAAATCATAGATATACCAACTTCTTCCCCTTAGTGGAAAACATGCTACATTATTCCCCTTTTCTATTTCTTTGGGCCAAAGTAAACTAATTCCTACTCTTTTTTTTATTGAATTAATTCTATGTGGACTATTATGAATATTACTAAAATTATTTAATTAAATTAATACTGTCGATTAAGGCTTAACTCGATTGGTATGGGTATTATTATCAATGTAGGAGAATGTGGGTTCGAGTGCGTTGAAGTGCATTATCCTCTTATTTCAGAATTAGGGAAAGGCTATGGATAATTTTAGGTATTCTGTGAAAAAAAAAAACCAGATATGATCAGAACTTATGAAAATTGTTTGGATGAAATGTAGCATTTACAAAACTGAGCATTGTTATTTTTTTTTCTTTAAGAGAAAAATCAAAACCACTCGACGTTTTCAAATTAGGTTTTAACTTTGCTAACAATAAAGATCTTCGGATTGTTTACTAGTTACAACTTCTTCAATAGTATGCTCTTTTTTTTTCTATTCTTTCAAATTTCAATTTACTCTATTGTTGTTGTTTTTTTTTGTTCACTTTGTTTTCTCTTAAAGTAGTGATTGTTAAACCTTCTTTATTCATGCTCTGGCGTATATATAAGAATTTCCAAATTAAAGGTGCCATGACAGTATATTGGAACTGTTTTCGAAAGGTTTTATTATGATAAAACACAATAATGGTGTTCATAAAATTAAAATCCGAGATAATGAGAAAGATAGACCATCTAAGACAGAACCCTTTGTGCATCACTAATGCGGCAGGTTTCTTAGAGCTCTTAGTAGTGGTTTCTTGATTGACCAGACTTCATCATTAGTTTGGTCGGATGAAAGCAAGGCTAGAATGTAATTTTCAGCCATTTGATATCTCTTATTTATTTATTTATCGCTATCAATTTATTTTTCTCTTATTTTAGAATTATTCTATAGATACAATATTTGTGCATCAATTTGTAATATCTTATTTATAATTTATGCTATATATCGTGCCTTTATATTCTTATTGTTGATGATTGTTATTTATAACGATAATATTTTATTAAAAATAAAGTGGCCGGGGGAATTTTATTCAATGGAAGTTCTATAGATGGTTGCATTGGTTTTCCAGTCATCCCTTTTTCCTTTTTTTTTTTTCCATCACTTTTTCTATGCCTCACTAATTACATGCACTATTATAATAATCTCAAGATTTTCAATTATTTAATCATATTCGAATACAAAAATATATTCCTTTACCACAAAATCCATGATATCCTAACTTAATAGGCAAATTGCAAATCTTGTCAGATATCTAAAGATTTCAATAGAAAGGGAAAAAGAAAAAAGGTCAAATTTTGCTACTTTCACTAGATTGTTACACCTCTACAAAGCAAAGTTTACTTAAAAATGTCACTTGCTTTTGTAATCAGCAAAATCCAACCCCCACCCATGAAGGACGGAGAGACAATTAATTATGTATACTAAAAAATGGTAAAAGCATTATAGAGGTTGATGTACTAAAAGTTAGATTATAATTTGTCTCTTTTATTCAGAAAATAGATAAATTAATCTCTGTGCGTTAGATCAAAGAGTAAATTGGTCTTTTCTGTTAAAATTTTCATTAATTACATCAACAAGAAGTACGTGTGACATAACTATCTACGTTAATTTTTAATAGTAGAAATAGATGGAATTTTTAATAAAAAAGACTAGTTTTCTCTTTAATAGATCAGTTAATTTGCTCATTTTTTTAATGGGACAAAAATGCAATATAACTTCTAATGCAGGGACATACATGGTAATTTTACCCAGATAGTAGTGGGTTTTTTCTTTCCCAATTACAGTACCCGTTTCTAAAAAGATCAGCTACTGAATGGACCACCCAATCCTAGGTGCTCTCTACCCTCAAACTTGAACAAAAACCAATCATTCCAATGATAATATCAGCAAAATTCAGCATAGTTTAATTGGACTTGAGGCCACACTAGTATAAAGGGTTTCTTTTTTATATGGTACTCCTACAATGTGTAGTATATATTTCTTGCTTCTAGCCATACTACTCCCTTGTTTCTTTGAGATTCTAAGCTTAAGCTGCTCCACCGTCATGAAAGATACACTTAGGTACTTAGCAGGCATTGCAGGCCCTAGTGGTTATGGTTCAAAAACTACTGCTCAACAAGTTGCTGACAATTCTTCTTCCCCTCTTCACCGTCTAACTGCCATTATCACCGGTAAGTCTCCGTTATCAACTTTTTCTTTTTTTCCCCCGGATTCCGAGAGAATATTTGAGATTTCTACAGGACAAACCTGAAGCACATATGTATATATATGTATATCTTAAACAAGTAGTTGTTTTTGTTTGTACAAGGATATGGTTTTGTCTCATCTACAGATAGTATATTGCTACTAGCTTAATAGGGATTCCTTTTTCTTTTTTTTAATATTAATTTTTTTAAAAATCCATTGTACCAATTTTTGAAGGAGCGACGTCTGGTATTGGAGCAGAGACAGCAAGGGTATTGGCTAAGAGAGGAGTGAGAGTGGTGATACCAGCGAGAGATATAAAGAAGGCAGCTGAATTGAAGGAAGGGATTGAAAATGAGAATCCAAATGTTGAAATTGTGTTGTTTGAGATTGATCTTAGTTCATTGGCTTCTGTCAAGAGATTTTGTACTCAGTTCTTGGCTCTTGGATTACCCCTTAACATCCTCATGTAGGTTCTCATACAATAAATCCACCATTTACATTTTCTTTTTTCTTCTTTTCCCAAAACAAAATATACATATATAGAATGCTGAAAAATATTAACATCAAATTTTGCAGAAATAATGCTGGGATATTCTCTCAGAATTTGGAGTTCTCTGAGGACAAAATTGAGATGACATTTGCAACAAATTACTTGGGTACATGCACACTCCTTTTTTTTCATTACCATAATTTGGAGGAAAAGTTGTTCTCTCTACACAAAAAATATCAAATTAGTCCCTGTACTTTAGATCAAAAAGTAAATCAATTTTTTCGGTGAAAATTAACATGGCACACCACATGTCACTATCTGATTATTCTATCTTACACGCCAGTTTTTAACTACACAAATAAATAAAATTTTAAATAAAAAAATCAATTTATTTCTTGATCTAATGTACAAAAATTAATTTGTTCATTTCTTGAATTGAGGAAAAGAAATTAACTCCTAATACGAACGTTGATGATGCTTTTACTAAAATTATCTTATTAATTGAAATTTTAGTAGGATGATACATGGCTGTTAGTATATTTGAAAAATAAAAAACTAATTTAAAAATAGAGCATGGGATAATCTCTTAAGTTTATTTGTAAGATTAAACGCTCTTATATATAATTAATTATATAAAGATAGAATAATATTAGTATAAAATATTTTATTATTTTTAAATAATAAAAATAAATTTAATGTATCAACCAGGTTGGATCCGAATAAATTTGAGTAAAAATTTTTAAAAAAAATCTAGATTGTATTTGATCCAATTTGACTTAAATTAAAAATTTTAATAATAAAATATTAATTTATTTTAACTTTAATTATAAATATTTACTCGAGAGTAAAGTCAACTTTTTTCCTGTGGACCTACCTAACACAATTCTTCAAAACTAAAATTTCAAGCCTCACCCCCAAATTCATCTGATTTGGTCCATTTTGTCTAGTTTATGATTTTCTTTCTCACTATTATTTTTAAAAAAAAAAACATGTATCAAATGTTGTGATTGCACTTTATATAAATATTTCCCATTATTGCTCTTTTTTTAATAATATTTGAGATCGTGAGAAATTGTTTTATTAATGCTGTAGTTGAGAAAATATAATAATAATCTAAAGTTTATGCATGGCATGGAATGAGAGTTAATTCCTAGTTTTAATTTAATTAATTTTAGTTTTTATATTTTTTGAATTAGTCAATTTTAGTCTCTATATTCTTTGGATTGGTCGTTTTAGTCATGATCAAACGGTAATAAATAAATTTGTTTAGTTAAATTATGCTATTAGTTTTGTATTATCCGTAAAGTTATAGATTTAATCCATGTTCTTCAACCGGACTATTCTTAGTTGCTATATTTTTCTAATTTCTAAACTTTAGCCTTATGCAAACGACAGTCATCTCATTTGATATATTGACAGGTTTTTCTTATGTGAAAATTATAAGCTGATATGACATTACACATGTAATAATATATTTGTTGTATCAAATTTTAAAAATAGCATAATTAAACTCAATGAATTTAATAGCTAACATTTGATCAGGATTAAAATTTTAAAATTTTAAAAGTACAAGGACTGAAAATAATTAAATTAAAGTAAAGGTTTAAATTTATTACTTATGCATAATACAGGGACTGATAGAAAACTTAACCATCTTGTTGTTTAGAACAACAGCTTTTAGAGCCCAAAAGAAGAGAGTTCCATCAAATCATGTATGTATTTTTTGTTGTGTTGGCAGGACATTATTTGATGACAGAAATGTTAATAGAAAAGATGGTAGAAACAGCAGAGGAAACAGGCATCCAAGGAAGAATCATAAACCTGTCTTCAGTAATTCACAGCTGGGTCAAAAGGGAATGTTTCAGCTTCACCCAAATGCTCAACCCCAACAAGTAATTATTTCACTCTCCTTATTTCCCCTAACCAACACTTATCTCTCTTTTATACAAACCCCTATAATGCTATATATAGAAAAATAGGTTAAATCACCTAAACTTAAGTTGAACCTTTTTTTATCTAGATTAATCTTTGAATTTGATAATTCTTCTCATGTTGGGACTTAAATTAGGTAATTATTCTTATATTGGGGTCTGAACTTGACAACAACTCCTACATTGAGACTTGAATTTTTTTTTGTTCAAGTTAACCCTTAAATTTGGCAATTGTTCCCACATTGGTGTCTGAACTAGCCAATTGTTCTCATATTAAGGTCTGAACTTCTTTTTGTTCAAGTTAATCCCTTAGTTTGACAATTGTTCCCACATTGGAGTGTGAACTAGCTAATTGTTTCCATATTAGGGTTTGAACTTTCTTTTGGCCCAAATTAGTCCTTGAATTAGGCAATTTTTCCCATATTGAGACTTGAATGAGATAATTGTTCCCATGTTAGGGCCTAAACTTTAGAATTTTCAAAGAAACATGATTAATTAACTTAGACAAAAAAAAAACTCAAGCCCCAACAAAGAACAATTGTTAAGTTCAAAGACTAATTTGGATTAAAAAAAACTCAAACTCTAATGTGTAAACAATTATCAAGTTCAAGAACTAACGTGAACAGAAAAAAAAAGTTAAAACCCCAATATACGTAAGAATAGTTAGAAAGTTTAAGTCTCAAATAATAATTAACATGGACTGCTATACATAAGAGTAAAACAGCTTATTTGTTGGAAATGACGATGCAGTTATAATGCTACTCGTGCTTATGCTCAATCCAAACTAGCAAACATATTGCATGCCAAAGAAGTAGCCAGACAGCTAAAGGTCTGAAACTTTCTCTTCTTCATTAACATTTATCATATATTTTAAAAAATATTATTGTTTTAATCTGCAAACAACCATTAAAATTTTTGCAGGCAAGAAGTGCAAAAGTAACCATCAATGCAGTGCATCCAGGAATTGTAAAGACTGGAATTATCAGAGCACACAAGGGCTTTATTACAGGCATTTCTTTTTTCTTTTTCTATGTTAAAAACAATTAAATATAATTTAACAGCTGGCCAATTAATGTGTATAATCTGAATGCAGATTCCCTATTTTTTATTGCTTCAAAGTTGCTCAAGTCTACCTCTCAGGTATGCCTTTGTCTTTGTCTACATCTTCTTCATCCTGCCTGCTTTATCATCCAAAACTTAATTTTAAGAATTTAGGAGAATGTCTCAGTTTAGGTTAACAGAAACCGCAAATGCCCCTCAAATATCATTTCAGTAAACTACACAGCAACTTTCCTAAGTTTTAGAATTTGTAAATGGGCACATCTCCGTTGCAAACCATTTTCATTTTAGTCCCCTCAGCTTTAGTACGTTTTCATCTTCATCATTCATTTTATCTTTTTGATTTCCTTTATATATTTTTATTTTTAAAGAATTTATTTTATTTTATTTTTCAGTAAAAGGAAAAAACGTAGGTTTTATATATAAAAACTTGTGTTTTTACAGGAACAACATGGTTTTTTACTTCGAAAAATCATTTCTATTTTTTAATTTCTTTTATTTTTTTTTTTAGAATTAATTTTAGTTTTTCTAATAAATAAGAGAAAACTTGAGTTTTTTACAAGGAAAAACTTGAATTTTTTATAGGGGATTAAGTTATAGGAAAAAACTCCGATTTTATCTTTGCAACTAAATAACTCAATTTTTCATAAATTCAAGTTTTCATTTTTTAGAAAAAAATAAAATTAATTCTAAAAAAATTAAGGGGCCAAAATGAAATTTACTAAAGTTTAATTATTAAAATGAGTGTATAATAAAATTAGCTAACCCCAAAATAAAAAATATATAGTTTAACTCACATTTTCAAAATTGTTGTAATAATAATAATACTAAGTAAACTAAAATTCAATTTAGAGTTTGCTAGATCCACGGGATCCCCTCAATTTCTTAAATCTGCCCTCCATTGTTCTTCACCCTTTCTGGAAACTCGTAATACCTTGAGGAAAGTTAAAAGTATTTTATATAATTTTGCTCTAGCTTTAAAATTTAGCTCTGTTTCTTTTGTTTGACATAAATTTATTTTAATTTTGTGAATGATAGTAATCCTCAAAATCTCGCCTTTATCCACAATTTTGATTTGGGTTAATATATGTTTGGATTTAGTAATTATTCTCACATTAGGGTTTAAATTTAGTTTTGGTTTAAGTCATACGATAATTGTTTTCACATTAATGACTAAATTTTTTTTGTCCATAATATTTCCTTAAAAAAATTTCAAACCCCAATGTGAAAACAATTGTAAAGGTTAAGAACTAACTTGAACAAAAAAACAGAGTCTAATACGAAAACAATTGTGAATTCTCTGCATTTTTAGAATAATGTTAAACTATAGAGTAGGGGCAAGCATTAGTGCTAATATTGCAAAACAAAATTTCAAATGCAGGGTGCATCAACTAGCTGCTATGTCGCATTGAGCCCACAAGCACAAGGGTTAAGTGGGAAATACTTCGCAGATTGCAATGAGTGCAATTGCTCAGCCTTAGCCAATGACGAATTGGAGGCTCAAAGATTATGGAGGCAAACTCGAGCTCTAATTCACAGAAGATTGCAATATCAATTCCCTACACCATCTTAGAACATTCTAATTACTCATGTTTCACCCAACATAATTAGATTAATTAGGAAGCTTTGTACATATACCCCCAATATATTTATCTTCATCTACATTTATATAAAAGCATTTTGTACCGGAAAATGAACATGACATATATTGTAGGATTATTTTGGATATCGGATAAAAATGGTTTTTTTTTTAATTTACCCCTAATTTAGGTTGTATTCATGTTTCAGCTTAAATCTTCTTAAACATTAATAAAATTTGTGTAATAACTTTTACATTGTTTTTTTACTATATATAGATGAAGGTTGAACCTTTAATCTTATCCTCTCTCTTTTTTTGGTATTCTTTATTTTCGTTTTACGATTTATATTCTGGGTTCATGACTATCTCTCCCAACAATGTCATCTTCAGGTTTGAACATACATTCTCCTACCAATAATGCTTTGAAAAATGCCAAATGTTGGAAATGGTACCATTCATGAACACATTCTAAACCAAAACTTTGTATAAGTTACGAGCAAAGTATAAAAAATAAAAAAATTCTAAAGAAAATATGAAAGGGAGGGAGGTTGTGGATTTACCTAGGTTGCTCTTTGATGCTTAGATGTAGTAGATGGTATAATTTGGTATTCTCATGAACATCGTTCATATTCTTTTCAATTGAGGCAAAGTGATCTAAATGTGTTAAGTGGCACTTGGTAGTGTCCTCTGCAGATTGCCACTGAGGCAATCGGATTTCTTGTCATATTTGTGTTAGCAATTTAATGAAGCAAACTCTTTGGAGTAGTAAATATGTTGATATTTTGAAGATACAATGGTCTATCTGTGGAAACTGATTTGTGACTATTGAAGATTGGATTTGGTTCAAGTGAATCAATTCAACCATTAAAATGTGGAGGTTTGATCAAGATTGTGTTGTTGATTCTTGAAGATCATATCTTCTATTAATTATGCTTTGAATGTTTATGTTGTAATTGCTATTTCCAATGAGTTATTTTGTATTCACGTAGATTCAATGTTAGCAAACCACAATTGATATATGTTTTGAGGCTTATCTAGGTTATGTATGAGAGCATATTAAGAGCACTGGAATCTGTTCATTGAGAAATTGTTTAGTAAGTGCAAATTGATTTGTAAACATTGAGTGTTTACTACTCAAGTTCTCACGGAGAGGATTGAAGGTGAGTGTTCTAGTTTTTAGGTACAAATGTGGGATCTTTATCCTTGGGGAGTGATAGAGTGCGATTTGTTGGACAAAACACGTTAGCGAACAAAATATATAAATATAAATAAATAATTATTTATATATAATAAAATATAAATAGAATAATTTATATTTAAATTGTCAAATACGTGAACCAATAAAAATCGTAACAAAAAGTTGAAATCGAAAAGAAAAATAGAGATTTACTAAACGTTGAGGCCTATTTAACACAGTTTTCTTAATACAGATTTGGCCGCTCCTACGGTACTTGGAGAAACATTGATCGAATGTCTCCTAGGATACAACAACATAATGATCAAAGCAGTAACACCTCTGCAGCGATCAACAAACAAACGTTTCCTTTTTCTATCACCGGAACATTGGAAAATATGGAGAGGAAAAGAAGAATTTTGATAGTAAAATAAATTCGATGTGAAAGAGTGAGTGTAGGAAAAAATTCTACAGAATTCATAGCCTTTATAGGCATTCAGTATGGTGGAATTTTGGAAATTTCCAAGTAGCTTACTTTGAGCATCAATTTCTCATTCATCACTCACTACACCAAAACAGGCTTTTAACGGCGTTTTTAGTGGCGTTTGGATACAAAATGCCACTAAAAATCAAGCATTAGCGGCCTTTAGGAAAAATGCCTCTAAAGATCCAGTATTAGCAGCGTTTTTAGAGAAGTGCCGCTAATTCTCGGGTCTTTAGCGGCGCTTTTGGAAAAGCGCCGCTAATGCTCAGGTCTTTAGCGGCGTTTTTGGAAAAGCGTCGCTAATGCTCAGGTCTTTAGCGGCGTTTTTGAAAAAGCACCGCTAATGCTCGGGTGTTAAAAAGCGCCGCAAAAAATATTTTTAAGTTTTTTGGGTACATTATTTAAAATACTATTATTTAAAATAATTTTTAAGTTTTTGGGTACATTACTGAGTGTTTTTTAATTTACATATTAAATAATTTCTTATACACTGTTTTGCTTTGTTCATGAGCACTGCTTAGCTTATTAAATTAGATGCATTGTCTTTGTTTGGTCTTATATTAACCATCCATTGAATCTTAATGGTTGAATCTCTTGATTATGATTATCTCTAAGAAGTATTAGAAGAAATATATTAATAAAAAAGTTCACAAGGTTAAAGTTTTCAGAAAGTTATTCCACTTAATAGGTAGACTGATCTCTAAAATAAATATTATTTTTCTATCTATCTGCTAGGCTGCTAGTTACGGAACTGCTGAATTCTGGATTGAAATCCATTTCTTTAAAGAACTACTAGAATTATGTCCCTTGAAAGTGCTTGATTAATTTTGCTATCTATGTCTGATTCTTGTTAATATTTGTGATTCCAGCTGACATTGATAATCGTAAGTAGTAGATCTTCATAAGTGTAATAGGCCATTTTTGCTCCGGGCCCATACCAGCAAAATAGACCCAAATAATAAAAACAAAAGCAGCCCATTTTCAGCCAATTTAAACCCAAAAACTACAAGCCCAAATGCCCAATATTAATAAAAACCCCAGAGGCCCGAATGGCCCAAAACTACTCCAGCTTTCAAACACAAAAAGAAACCCCAGCCGCATGTTGTTGCTGCCACCTTCTGCGCACACTCACCAATCGCCGGCTTCGCGTGTCCACGCGTTTGACACCTGCAAAACGAAGCCACACGCAACAGTACAAGGATCCAAAGCACAAAACGACAAAAATAGAAGTTTGGGGTTGTAAAAGTTTGCTATATAGGCTGAACAAAAGCATTGTAATGTCTTCTTCTGGCAATTTCACAAACTTTAGAAATAAAAAGAAAACTAAGTTTTTTTTCTCCAGACCTGTTATTTTATTTTGTTTTACTCTATTTTATATATATATTTTTTAACGAAAACAAAGTAAAGAAAGGGGGCTCACCGGAGATACCTCGCGACCGCGCCGTCGGTGTGTGGTTCTCCGTCGTTGGCCCGGATCTGAAAGGGGGGAGATACGAGCCTCAGTCTCGGCGCTCATGGGGGTTCAAAGACCCGGCTTTTCAAATCGCCCGAAGGCTAGGCTCTAAAAGCCCCTTTGTCGCTTCGTCGGCCGCCGGTATAATGGCGGTGCGATGGACGGATAAACGGCAGTGTGAAACCCAACCGTCAGAAGGCATGGGGAGGCTTTGAGAGGGTTCTGCAAATTTTTTCTAATGGGGGGGAATAAATGAACAAAAAAATAAAAGAGGGCTTAATTGGAGAGCTGAAACGGTAGTGTTTTGGAACCCACCCCACCCCACCCCAGACGCAAAACAACGTCATTTGGGGGGGGGGAATCTGCATGTTTAGTTCTTTGGGGTTATTTGTGCGTATAGTCCTTCTGCATTTTTTGTGCTTTTAATCCAGTCCATTTTTTACTTTCTTTCCTTTTTAATTTATCCGCATAATTTGTTTCTTATTTCGTTCTGACCCATGTCAAAACGCACAGCATAAGGGACTTTGGGCATTTATTCTTTCGCCCATTGATACTTTCAGCATGTGACGAATCAGTCCCTTGCTCCATCTTTTAATTTTTGATTATCGCCTTTAATTTCATTCTGATTTCAATCACGCCCACTGTTCCTAGGCTATTTATTTTTGAACTTCCCTATATTATTTATTTCCAAAACTGTTTTATTTTTACTTGTTCAAGTTTCTATACATTTAAAAAATATATACATATACTATCTCTTCTCATTTCCGGTTTTATTAGTATTTTCAAATTCCTTTACTTATTTATTTTAAACTTTTATAGGATATTGTAAAAAAGGGTTTCTTAGCTATTTATCTTAGGTGCTATATATATATATTATCTTATCTTATGTTAAAATGTATTGTATATGTTAATTACTTTAAAACTGTTTTGTACTTTTCTTACTTTACTATTTATTTTAACTTATTTATTATCCATTTCAAGATTTTTATATATTCCTTATTTTATGCTTTCATATGTACATATATGTTATTATTTATTTTAAAATTTCTCATATATAATATTTTTAAATTGTTATGCATATAGTTGTTTTTTTACTTTTTTTATTATTTATTCAAGACTCATTTATTATTATTTTAAATTTGCTCTACATTTTATTTATTTTAATTTGCTCTATACCACTCATTTTTGAAATTGTTATATGTTATTTAATTTATTCGTCTTTGACTATTAATGCTAGTCTTTAAATAATGTATGTCGCATGCTTATTACCATTATATGTACTATGAATTGTTTATTCGTATTTTAATATTATTGTCATTTATCAACGTAACCATTTATTCATACATCAATTTAACACCACATCGATTTTTACCCAAATTAGTAAAAAATGAAAATTTTTGAAAATAAAGGCAATACTCGATACTTGGGATCTTCGAGGGAATTGGGCCCTAACGTGCTGGGTTCTAATTTTTTTCGTTGAATCTAAATAATCGAGAATCCTCTTTAATAAAAAACATAAATAAAAGCTCATTATTGGGAATTCAATACGTTGTGTCCTAACGCATTGGATATGACACGTTGTTTTCTCGAGACGAGGATTTTTCAAAAATTAATAAAGGCAATATTCTGTATTTAGAAATTCGAGAAGTCGTGCCCTAACTTACTGGGTTTCGATTTTCTCGTATTGAACCTAAATAACCGAATATCCTTTTAAAATTGAAATAAATGAGGTTTAAATAAAAAATAAAAGGCAAGCTTACTCTCAAAAATACGAGGTGTTGTGTCCTAACTTACTGGATGTGACATCTTGTTACTTCGAGATAAGAAGGCATTTTTTCATTTTGATTTATTCGATTAATTTTAAAATAACATACATAAAAAAGGATCTGTTGACACCATTTTTTGGATGGAAAACGGGGTCGACTTGGGTTTTTTTTTATGAAACAGGAGTCGCCACCAATCCTTTTTTTATGAGGTGTGATTGGATCACCTCGAAGAGTAGTTGTTTTTAATAAACGATTTAATTTTATTAAAACAACAATTTTGGTCCACGAAATTCAGAAAAACGGGTTCGGGAGTCGGTTACGCACGAGGAAGGATTAGCACCCTCGATACGCCCAAAAATTGGTACCTAGTTGATTATTTAATGTCTTAATGTCGAAAAGCTGAAAACTTTAAAGAAATTTAAAATACAATCCTTAAAAAAAACTCGAATGACATGGATTAAAATTCAAAAGAATATTTTGGCAATTTGTTTAAATGAGAAAAATCGACACCCAGCACCTTAGGGCATGTTTTCTCGAATTTCCAAACGCAAAACATTGCCTTATTTTGAAATTTTTTTTAAAGGATATTAAGCCATTTGGTTGAACGAGAAAAATCGACACCCAGCACCTTAGGGCATGTTTTCTCGAATTTCTAAACGCAAAACATTGCCTTATTTTAAAATTTTTAAAAGGATATTAAGCCCTTTGGTTGTACGAGAAAAATCGACACCCAGCACCTTAGGGCATGTTTTCTCGAATTTCCAAACGTAAAATATTGTCTTATTTTAAAATATTTTCCTTTTTTGAAATATGGTATTTATATGCATGATGGAATAATGAACATAATAATGTGAATAAAAATAATGAACAAAAACAAATAATAAAATAAATCAATCATACATATTCCATAGCAAATAAATAAATAAAACTAAAGCATAAAAATGGACATGTGAATAAGTACATAAATGAACATAAAAAAATAAAAATACATGAAAATTATAAAATATATAAAAAAATATGTATGTGCATATAAGGGAAATATACATGTACGTATATACATAAAATTACGGAAATATGAAAAATATATGTATATATGTATTTTAAAATTATTGTATAAAATATATATTAGTAAGCATGTACATCTATACATATGTAACTATCATAAAAAAGTATATATATATATATAAAATATAAAAAGTATATATATAGGTATATATATGAATCATAAAAATATAAAGAACATATATAAAATACGTATTTAAAATATGAAGAATATGTAAGTACATATATATATATTTATGAAAGTAAAGTATATAGATATGTATAAAAATTGTGAAATATAAATATATATATATATAGGTACGTATATGTATATATAGATAGATTATAAAAAAAACATGCATATTACATATGTATATTATAAAATCACATGTATGTATATAAATATAAGTAATTAAAATAATAATACTATAATAAGATAAACATATTAAAAAATTTACATAAATAAGTATAAATGGAAATACGATGATAACAAAAATAATATTAAATAATAATAATAGAATAATGAACAGAATAATAAAAATGCTACAAAGGGCTTAAATTAAAGTAAAAGTAAAAATACTAGGCGAATTCGAAATAAATAAAAACAGAAAGGACTATTGTGACATGCGTCAAAAGAGGGGGGACCAAAACAGTAAATATCCCAAAGCACCAAAACGCTGCACTTCGATGGGACTAAAATGAATCAAAAATAACATTTTGTGGCCAAATTGCAAATATGCGAAAACTTCCATGAAAGCGCCACAAAGTCAAAGGGACTAATTGCGCAAATAGACCCTTAAACGGAAACACGCGGATCCTAGAGTGGGTTGGGTCGGTTGGATCGGGTTTAAAGCCAAAACGGCGTCGTTTTGGTGCCTATGAGGTATGCCTAAAACGGCGCCGTTTTAAATACCTATATAAATCAAACTTTCTTCTTAAAACTTCATTTTTTGCCTTCTCTCCCAAAAAAATCTGATTTTCTCTCAAAAACCCCTCCCCTCTCAAATGTCCGGCCTGGACTCCGGCATGGGGAGCCGACGTCGCGCTGTCGCGCCGGCCACCATATACAGTGGCCAGAAAATCCAAAAAATGTGCTTTTTTTCTTTTTGCTTTTTTTATACGTTATATATATAGTTTTTAAAAAAACATAAAAGAAACAAGATCAAATATAAAAAAAGTTTCGAAAAAAAAAACAAAAATAGAAAAGGAAAATAAATATACCGAAAATAGTTTTTGAATCTGCTTTTTGCTTTTTGCTTTTTTATTTCTTCAAATCGTGAAAGAGGGGCCCCCCTCATACATTTTTAATCCGGCCTTTTATAACCGATTTTACACATTATTTTTATCTATTTCTACTGCTATTTTGTCCTTCTCTGCTTGCGTGTTTTGCTTGCTCTTCTGTTTTGCAGGTAGTTGGTGGTCGGTGACAGAGTTGGTGGCTGACAGAGGGCAGCGGCGGCACATGGGCAAGGGTCAGAAAACCTAGGTGGCTAGGGTTTCTGAAATGTTTGAACATTTTGGGCCATTGGGCCTTGTAATTGGGTATGGGTAAATTTAATTGGTTTGGGTTTGGGCTTGTATTTGGACTTTTTGGGTTTGGGCTGATGGGTAAGGTCTAGGTGGTTTAGGTATCGGGTATTGGGTTAGTGATTTGGGTTTAGGTGGTATGGGCCCGGGTCAAATTTTGGGTAATGGGATTGGGGCAAAATTGGGTTGTACAGCTGCCCCTTTTTGCTTGTTATCGTGTAACGATAACAGAGCAAAAACTAAGAAAGGCTAATTTTGTCCGGTCTCGTCGAGTCTTGACTTCTTCTGATGTTTTTCTTCTTCAGGTAGTCATTCCAGTCCACTGCGTCTTATCGCTTCGATCTACTCCACTGCACTTCAGAGAGATATGACCTGTAGTTTCAATCCACTCTGCTGCAACTTTAGGGGGATGAGATTTTCGTTCTTCGATCCACTCCATTGTAATATCAGGGAGATAGGATTTGTAACTCGTAACTTTTGAAAAGTAAGATTCGTCATTGTGGCTTTAATCTTTTTAACTGCAATGTCGGAGAAACAAGATTCACCAATTTGGTTTTAATCTGTTCCACTGCATCGCTTGGGGCGTAAGATTCGCTGTTGTAGCTTTAATCAAGATTCACCGATGTGGATTTAATCTTTTTAACTGTAATGTCGGAGAAACAAGATTCCAATTTGGCTTTAATCTATTCCACTACATCGCTTGGGGCGTAAAATTCACTATTGTAGCTTTAATCAAGATTCACCGATGTGGCTTTAATCTTTTTAACTGCAATGTCGGAGAAACAAAATTCACCAATTTGGCTTTAATCTATTTCACTGCATTGCTTAGGGCGTAAGATTCACTGTTGTAGCTTTAATCAAGATTCACCGATGTGGCTTTAATCTTTTTAACTGCAATGTCGGAGAAACAAGATTTACCAATTTGGCTTTAATCTATTCCACTACATCACTTGGGGCGTAAGATTCACTATTGTAGCTTTAATCAAGATTCACCGATGTGGCTTTAACCGTTTGAATTGCAAACTATGGTTTCTTCAATCTGCTTCACTGTCAGTACAGGAAGGCAAGATTTACTATCTTCATTGATCTGTTCTCTGGGAAACATGACCTGTATAATCCATTTGATGGACCTATTTATGCCTAGTGTTTAGGATGTCATGATTAAAATGAATCAAAATTTCCTAACTAGATGTGTATGAATGATATTTGCATGAATGCAGAATGTCATGAGAATAATCCATTTTTTAATGTTTGAGTTGTTATTGCTCATTTTTTATCACTGACGTGTTACAACGCCTTCTTGCTTGGCTGGCATATCCAAAGAAACACTTAATCAGATTGCCCCCACTGCAAACCTCCAAGTTTAATCCACTAGGATGCAAAATTTGTACCATCATTCTCCCACTGTAACCCAAGGGTAGAAAAATATGGCTTTTTCTTGATCTTCTGCTATCACAATTCAAGGATACAGAATGTGAAACTCTTTGGTCTCCTATTCCATTCCCAATGTGTCATACCAAATGTCTATGCACAATGAAGTATTTTCTTCTCACAGAAAACCTTTTCTTATTGCTTGGTGAACATCGCTTGTTTGTTCATTGAAGCTTTGTCACCAACACGGCATCTTCTCATTTTGTTCAATCCTTGTTTGGACAACAAAGTTTGAAAGGATAGTCCTGATTTAGGCTTTTCCTTCTTAGATATTTCACCCTTTAAACTTGGTGTTTTTTAAACAATAGTCCTGTTTTAGTTTCCTATATTATTTAGAAACTTCTAGAGTAATATGCAAACTTCCATTGTGAAAGTAATATTTGTCCATTAATCATTATTCCAATGCAACATGCTTGCAAAAAGGGTTATAACAATGGATAAGAATAAAGATGGTTCTGAGCATAGCTCAAAATGAATAAATTATCAAAAATAGTAAAGAATGATAATAATAAAAAATTTGATTGGGAATGTATATCTTAGAAAAGAAAAAGTATTCCAAGAACAACAAATTTAATATATAAATAATATGAAGGTTGGGTGCCCCAGATATCGCAGCTTGAATTTCTCTGTACAAACTTTCTGAAGACATGTGTTTAGGAGATCAACAGGACTTTGTCGATGCCCCAAGATGTCGCCTACCCTTTCCTACTGATCAGGTATAGCAAGATCACCATATGCCCCGATCTGATCAAAATTTGAGCTGCTCTGATCGCCTCATCCCCCAATTTGATCCAAAATTTGAGTCGCTCTGATCACTTAATGTCCCATTATGATCAAAATTTTGAGCCGCCCTTTTCGGGTTTTCAACTCAAATCCCCTTTGATCTCAAGGTGCCCTTTGCGGGTTTTCACCCTGGCCTCTCCCCCTTTTTTTTTTGAACTCATTGGATTAGGTATGTCCTCGTTATCCTTTCCGATCAAGATTGACGCTTTTCCAGATAAGGCCTTCCACATAAGGTTCTTCCCATCTTGGCATGAAGTTCTTTTTGTGTGGGAAGGATCTTCTTCGATACTAGGTCCTCTCATGGAACTCTCTTCTTCTTCTACCCTTTTTTTTGAGCTCACATCATTTGCTTTTGGCGCATTTGACCATGATGGATAACTTTGAACATTCCTCCTCGATCGGGATTGGGTCCAAAAACTCAGAAAGAATCTCGTCTTCAATAGGCAAAATCGCGATAGGCCCAAGAAAACAGCATTGCCCCAACAGAGTTTTTTTTTTCAAAGTGCCCTTTGCGGATTTTTACCTTGGTCTTTTCTTCTTCTTTAAACGAAGTGTTTCTTTACTGGATCCGAGTTTATAGGATTGGCAATCTCTCTCAGGATCAGTGCTCCTCTGAAAATGGTCTTCTTTACAACATAGAGACATTCCTAGTTTGGCATTCATTTCCCTTTAGGATCCTTTCGTTAAGGAAGAGTCATTTCAACATCCAGCCCTCTCGTGGAATTCTCTGAGACGAGCCTATTTATTATGGGCTCATATTATTTATTTATGGTACATTCGACCCTGATGAATAACTTTTAACCCTTTTCCTAAGGCCAACTGCTCACATCGCGATTGGATCCAAGCAATAAAGGGATTTTAATAGGTAAAACTACCTCAATCTTGTAGACCAAAAAGAGAGGTGTTACCCCAATACAGATGTTCGACAAAAAAGGAGGACAAATGGTAATTTCTCATGCCAGTCCCTGTTCACCTCTAGGTAATTCGGTGACAAAACGTGGTGTCTGCTTCTGAATTGATTTCAGACCTCAGTTATCGTGCTATCATTTAAGTTCAATGCATTTTCCAATATCATCCTCTCTGAAATTCTGTATCGGTATAGGATGACCTTGATCCATGCAGTAGCCTCTCAAAAATGAAGCAATGCCCATTAGAAGTCTTCGATAATGGTGATGTCTATGCCCCATTTTGCTCAAAATTTGAGTCGCCCTTTTTCGGGTTTTCAACTCAGATCCACCTTTGGTCAAAGCGCCCTTTGCGGGTTTTCGCCTTAACCTCTCCTTTTTATTTTTCTTTTTCTTTTTTCTTCTTTTTTCTCCTTTTTTTTTGACTTCGATTTTTTATTTTTGTTTTTGTTTTTGTTTTTTTTGTTTTGTTTTTTTTTAGTCTGAACTGATGAGATTAGGCAAGTCCTGGTCATGCTTTTCGACCAGAATCAATGTTATTCTAAAGTCTTCCACATAAGATCTTCCACTTTCATCTTGTATGTGGGAAACCTTCTTTGGTACCAGATTTCTTTCATAGAGCCCTTTTGGGACGCAACTACGACAGAAAACTTTTGGATCTTCCTCTTTAATCCGGACAAAATCCAACAACATCTTGAAGGGACGGAAACTCAACTTCAAATGGGCAAAGCTATACTGACTCAACAAGAGAGGCATTGCCCCGGTAAAGAATTGCATCATTCGCACTGTAAATTTCTGACATCGTGCTGTTGTGCAGGCTTTATTATAAGAATTGAGGCATACCCTGGTATGATCATACAAAGACATCTTTGAACTCTAGAGGTAACTCAACAAGGTTTTGCTTCGTCTCTGTGGTTAGGTCAATTCTAGTCTTCACCAAGTTCACAAATTCTAATGATTCCTTGAGAGGTAGGACCTGTTTATCCTCTTATTCTACCATCCTCAACAAGTCCAGAGATAGGCTACAAACTATGTCATCTTCAAAGGCGTGAGATCCCTCTAAACACATGTCTCACTTAAAAGGAGATTCTAAGTTTGTAGCAGTGTCATTCATGTCGTTGATATCCAGGGCCCTACTGTAGGTACAAAAGAATATACAAAGAATGTATGAATTTAAGAATAATTATCTGCACAGTATGATTATGAATGAAAAAAAATGATTTGGATGAAAGAATAAAAGAATAATCATTCAAGAAATGAAAGAATATTGGTTCAAAAGATCGCAAAGATGCATTAAAATAATGACGTTCAGACATGAGCCTATTTCACAAAAGACTTCTTGTTGCCTCTAGGCTAAAAGCAACAAGTGTGTTTTGAATATTACTCTGAGTAAGCTCTAAATACTACAAGGGTTCCTTTAGAACACTCCCAAGTTTATAAGGGCGAACATCTAATAAGATCTCTTCTCCGGTTGCTTCTTCGTATTCGGCACTGATGTGAACGTTTCCTAACATCTCTTCATTCATCGCATTCCTTTCATTATCCGTATGATTGAGTAGTGGGTTTTCTGTACTGAGTGAATCCTCAAATTTGACGATGCCCATATTGATAAATCTTTCAACCAGCTTTTTAAAGGCAGTGCAGTTTTCTATAGAATGCCCCGTAATTCCCGCATGATAGTCACATTGCGCATTTATGTCATACCATTTGGGGTACGGAGGTTGTAAAGGCTTCAAGTAGAAATGGGAGACAACATGTGCGTCAAATAAACTCTGATACAGCTCCTGGTACGACATTGGGATCGATGTAAATTGAGACTTCTTAATGCTTTGCTTAGTGCCAGATTCATGTCTTGGGGATATCTGATGGCCAGTAACAACCGACCTTTGCTGACTTGCGGTAATCGGCTTTGAATAACCCTCATTATGCCTACCTGCATTGCTCACCTCGTTTTTCCTCTTCCTCGAGACCTTTGAAGTATTATTTTGGGAGTTCCATTCTTGCCCTTTCTGTTTGTAATGATCTTCGAATTGTTTTGAGAACTCTACCCTTGTCTGTTTTGTTCCCGCTAGATCATCAAGGACAGCAGAATTAGTTAGATTACCCCTTAGATTGGAACTTGAACCTGTCGCGAAATTCACCGATGTCGAAGTATTGGTCTGGATGTTGACGGTTACCCTTTGTGGATATGTGTTTGGTTGTGCTTAGATGTCGGTTGGAGTAAAGTCTGGAAGATATGCAAGACCTTCATTATCATTCCCAAAGTGGACCACTAGGTTTTTTCCTTTTTCCAACCTCATATCCAATAACTGGGTTAACTGGCTCATCAGATTTCTCTAGACTTCTAGCATCTGATCCTTCACATCTTGTTGAAATTTGGCCAATTGCTCTAGCATCTGTATCTGCATTCGCTCTAATCTCTCCAACCTTTGGTCCATTCCTTAGTTTCTATTCGGGTACCGCAAAAATGTTGGTTTTCCAGACTTTCTGAAATAATTTTACCTAATTAGGGTCACTTCATGAAAATCTAATGCATATGATGCAATGTAATGCAAATGCATGAAATGAATGCCTAAAGAGACGTTGATTCTGATTCAATTACATTTAGGAAACTTTTCTAGAAAGTAAATTCCCTTACACAAAACGGATACATGTACGACCTCACCCTCATATTCCAAGAAACAACATCGGTCTTTTTCTTCATCTGCATGTTTGAGGTAATCTCGCCAATAGATGTCATTGCTAGCTCATTTTCTTGATCTTGGTCGCGATCCATCATCTGCCCATCTTCATAAGGCTCATCAACTCGTCGAAGGCTTTTGGAAAATCGTCTCGAACCCTTAGGCCACGAAGTAAAGATCACGAACTCTTCCATCGCCCTTCTTGCGTTTCTCAGAATATATTTGGGAGGTCGTAATGTTTTCCACTTTATCAAATAATCTGTATTCCATGACAAGCTTTCTAATTTAGTAATCAGACTTGAATTAATATCTCTTTCCTAAGATGCAGATGCAATGCAATCATAATCAAAGCACAATAAGAGGGGTTAGTACAAAAATAAACAAGGAGAATAGAAAGTGTAACACCCCGAACCCGAGACCGACACCGGAGTCGGACACGAGATGTTAACAAACTTTGAAAAATTTTTCCAGACACTGCCCAGTCTGAGTACTAGTCACTTCAAAAATCATATCTTGAGTTTCCCAACTCAAAAATCAGTTTTGTGATTTTTCCCTGAAACTAGACTCATGTCCCCACCTATGGATTTTTTTCTAGAATTTTTGGTCGGGCCAATTAGTACAGTTTATTAGTCAAAGTCTCCCATGTTACAGGGGTCGACTACACTGACCCTTTCCCATTACGACTGGGATATCTCTCTGCACAGAGCTTCAATACTGATGCCGTTTGTTTCTATGGAAACTAGACTCAGAGAGGAATCCATACATATATGGTATGACCCCTAATTATCTCTGGTCAATTTATAGTGAATTTATAGTCAATTTATAGGGAATCCAGAAACTATTCTGGCCCTGTTCCACAAGAACCCGAATATCTCTTACTGTACTGTTCCTATGATTGTTTCGTTACTTCCATATGAAAGTAGATTCATCAAGGTTCAATTACATAATTTATTCACTATTTAATTCCACTCCTACGAATTCTTGTGATTTTTCCAATCCACACCACTGCTGCTATCAGCTTCTGTGTTCAAAGTAAACCTTACCTAATTTGGGGTTTCATGGACCAACTAGGGCCTTGTCATACATAAGCCCACATATGATCATACTTAGCCATTCTAGTGGCTGGTCATTTGCTCAACACTTCCATTCCAACTATAGTTACATCATGAAACCATCTATACATTCATAAATACGCATGGTCTAATGCCATACTCCACTTCTACAAGCCATTTTCGCATGGCTGTACACTTATACATTTCATAAAGTACTCGAAAAACAACAATGGGTAGTCCTATACATGCCATATCAAAATTCAACCAAAATAGTACCCAAAAGAGCCTTTGATAGTGTGGGCGACTTCGACTTCAAGATCCCGAGTCCGATAGCTGGAGAACCAAAAATCTATAAAACAGAGGAGCAATGTAACGAGTAAGCAATTTATGCTTAGTAAGTTTGAGCAATGAATTCCAGCATGCACAAATAATAGCACACATTTAGCTAAACGGAATATTTCATAATACGCAATTTACCGATATCAAACTTGCTTCACAACATTAACAACCCTTATGTACATACACAATAAACTAACTTGGCCGAAGGCCGGTAGCTCGTTTATCAACTGAGCGAACATTTATTTGTAAGGGCTCGATTAATATTTAACACATACGTAACATATCCCCATATTGGGATGTTTTTCGAGTATTCGCTGGAATTTTACAGCAAGCTCATTCATTACCAAATCACGTACCTTCGGGATTTAACCGGATATAGCTCCTCGTTCAAATGCCTTCGGGACATAGCCCGGTTTTAGTAACTCACACAATGCCTTCGGGACTTAACCCGGATTTAACAACTCGCACGAATGCCTTCGGGACTTAACCCGGATTTAACAACTCGCACGAATGCCTTCGGGACTTAACCCGGATTTAGTATCTCGCACAAAGGCCTTCGGATCTTAG
Organism: Gossypium hirsutum; assembly: GCF_007990345.1. Taxonomy (NCBI): domain Eukaryota; kingdom Viridiplantae; phylum Streptophyta; class Magnoliopsida; order Malvales; family Malvaceae; genus Gossypium; species Gossypium hirsutum. The sequence goes on from NC_053443.1 coordinate 7,882,227, forward strand.
TCCGGATATATTCACTTAGCACAAAGCCTTCGGGACTTAGCCCGGACAGCATTCAATTAATCATGCACATCTAACAATAATTCATGGCACATTCATATTTCATTTTCGTTTACGAAACTCAAACACAAGGCACATATTGTCCTTGTACATTCGGCTCAATAGCCACACATAGAGCATGATTTAATCACATCGAAATTTAAGCTCTCTTACTCAAGAACTTACCTCGGGTGTTGTCGAACGATCCCGCTAACTATTCGACCACTTTTTCCTTCCCTTTATCGGATTTATTTCCCCTTTGCTCTTGAGCTTAATCAAACAAATAAATTGATTTCATCATTTAGGCATCAAAAGATGAACACAAGGCACTTAGCCCATATTCATACATTAGACATTAAAGTCTCATACATGCAAAAATCATGCATCAACACAACATATTAGCTAATTTCTTTCCCCTTGGCCGAATATGCATGTCCATTTTTGGGGTCGATTTCAACACTTAATACACACATATACACACTAGTAAAGCATCCTCCCACTTTTCATCAATTTAACACATGCATTGCTCATTAACATGCAAAGTTACATTCGGCCTTAGCACACATCTTGCTAGCCGATTCTTCTCCATTTAGCAACCAATGCACATATGTGCTCACACAAAAATGCTAAAAAGGAGGTTCAAGAATCATCAAGCCATCATCACATGCATCATTAACAAGCTTCATATTTTGCATGCAATGGCATTAACACAACCTCCACCTAGGCCGAATCTTAACTCATCCTCATGCCTCATCACCACAACATCAAACACCAACCAAGAATGATGCATCCATGGTCAAGTGCCATTTCCATCACATAGCAAGATTTAGACCATGGGCTAGGTAGAACTCAAGCTAACAACTAAAACATGCATGCATCTCATGGAACATCATCAAACATACCTTGGCCTAGCTACATGCATGGCCGAATCTCTTCACCTTTCTTCTTCTTTCCTCCTTAAAATTTTTGGCCAAGGATGAACCAAAGGATGAGAAATTTTTTTCTTTGTTTTTCTTTCTAATTTAGGCTAAAATGGAGGTGAGAAAGGATGAACACAAACTTTTCTCCTTTCTTCTCTTGAGCTCACGGCAATGGGGGGGAACAAACACTACACACACATTTTTTTTTTCTTTTGTTTTCCATTTCTTTATTACCCATACTTCTTATTTTATTCTTCCACTAACAAAACATGTTTCATGACATGTTTTGCCCATCATTCTTTGTCATGGCCGGCCACTACTCATTAGGGGGGGAATTTGACATGCAAGTCCCCCCTTTGTCCACATGCACTAGTAGGTCCTCACACATTGACCTATCACATTTTAGAATTTTCTCACATAAGTCCTATTGACTAAATTCACATGAAATCAACCAAATTGAAGCTTGAAATTTTCACACATTCATAATTACATATTCTACACAATAAGTATCACATTCAAACATTTCGGTGACTCGGTTTAGCGGTCCCGAAACCACTTCCCGACTAGGGTCAACTTTGGGCTGTCACAGAAAGTACCTAATCGGGTGACTACTAGGGGTTTGGAGTGGCTCTATCTAGGTTAAGTTCCTAAGTCCACTACATGAGGTTTAGTTCTAAAGTAAGGGTACCCGAACCAACAGATTCCTCGATCCTCACCCATTATAGGCTCATACGGACCAAGTTCGGTTCAGGGGAATACATTTCCCTATGGCTGCACGGAGATGAAAATCTCACGAAGACATAGGTACAGATGTATCCCGAAAGCGATCCACTATCCTGCACGGAGGTGAAAACCTCACGAAGGAGTAGCTTCTCACTCCCACTTAAAAGGTGTGACCAGCGGTCATGCAATGCAATGCAGAAAGACATAAAAATTTAAAATACAACACATGATGAAAACTATAACTCAAAACAAATGAAATGCAATGAGAGGATCGTATATTTAAATCAAATTTTCAACTTTCGACAAAAAGACAAGAAATAATCAACTCGTGGCTTGACTCTCTTATTTAAAGTCCCCAGCGGAGTCGCCAAGCTGTTGACACCATTTTTTGGATGGAAAACGGGGTCGACTTGGGTTTTTTTTTATGAAACGGGAGTCGCCACCAATCCTTTTTTTATGAGGTGTGATTGGATCAGCTCGAAGAGTGGTTGTTTTTAATAAACGATTTAATTTTATTAAAACAACAATTTTGGTCCACGAAATTCAGAAAAACGGGTTCGGGAGTCGGTTACGCACGAGGAAGGATTAGCACCCTCGATACGGCCAAAAATTGGTACCTAGTTGATTATTTAATGTCTTAATGTCGAAAAGCTGAAAACTTTAAAGAAATTTAAAATACAATCCTTAAAAAAAACTCGAATGACATGGATTAAAATTCAAAAGAATATTTTGGAAATTTGTTTAAATGAGAAAAATCGACACCCAGCACCTTAGGGCATGTTTTCTCGAATTTCCAAACGCAAAACATTGCCTTATTTTGAAAATTTTTTTAAAGGATATTAAGCCATTTGGTTGAACGAGAAAAATCGACACCCAGCACCTTAGGGCATGTTTTCTCAAATTTCTAAACGCAAAACATTGCCTTATTTTAAAAATTTTAAAAGGATATTAAGCCCTTTGGTTGAACGAGAAAAATCGACACCCAGCACCTTAGGGCATGTTTTCTCGAATTTCCAAACGCAAAATATTGTCTTATTTTAAAATATTTTCCTTTTTTGAAATATGGTATTTATATGCATGATGGAATAATGAACATAATAATGTGAATAAAAATAATGAACACAAACAAATAATAAAATAAATCAATCATACATATTCCATAGCAAATAAATAAATAAAACTAAAGCATAAAAATGGACATGTGAATAAGTAAATAAATGAACATAAAAAAATGAAAATACATGAAAATTATAAAATATATAAAAAAAATATGTATGTGCATATAAGGGAAATATACATGTACGTATATACATAAAATTACGGAAATATGAAAAATATATGTATATATGTATTTTAAAATTATTGTATAAAATATATATTAGTAAGCATGTACATCTATACATATGTAACTATCATAAAAAAGTATATATATATAAAATATAAAAAGTATATATATAGGTATATATATGAATCATAAAAATATAAAGAACATATATAAAATACGTATTTAAAATATGAAGAATATGTAAGTACATATATATATTTATGAAAGTAAAGTATATAGATATGTATAAAAATTGTGAAATATAAATATATATATAGGTACGTATATGTATATATAGATAGATTATAAAAAAAACATGCATATTACATATGTATATTATAAAATCACATGTATGTATATAAATATAAGTAATTAAAATAATAATACTATAATAAGATAAACATATTAAAAAATTTACATAAATAAGTATAAATGGAAATACGATGATAAAAAAAATAATATTAAATAATAATAATAATAATAATAGAATAATGAACAGAATAATAAAAATGCTACAAAGGGCTTAAATTAAAGTAAAAGTACAAATACTGGGCGAATTCGAAATAAATAAAAACAGAAAGGACTATTGTGACATGCGTCAAAAGAGGGGGGACCAAAATAGTAAATATCCCAGAGCCCCAAAACGCTGCACTTCGATGGGACTAAAATGAATCAAAAATAACATTTTGTGGCCAAATTGCAAATATGCGAAAACTTCCATGAAAGCGCCACAAAGTCAAAGGGACTAATTGCACAAATAGACCCTTAAACGAAAACACGCGGATCCTGGAGTGGGTCGGGTCGGTTGGATCGGGTTTAAAGCCAAAACGGCGTCGTTTTGGTGCCTGAGAGGTATGCCCAAAACGGCGCCGTTTTAAATACCTATATAAATCAAACTTTCTTCTTAAAACTTCATTTTTTGCCTTCTCTCCCAAAAAAAACTGATTTTCTCTCAAAAACCCCTCCCCTCTCAAATGTCCGGCCTGGACTCTGGCATGGGGAGCCGCCGTCGCGCTGTCGCGCCGTTGCGTCGGCCACCGTATACGGTGGCCGAAAAATCCAAAAAAGGTGCTTTTTTTTCTTTTTGCTTTTTTTTATACTTTATATATATAGTTTTTAAAAAAACATAAAAGAAACAAGATCAAATATAAAAAAAGTTTCGAAAAAAAAAACAAAAATAGAAAAGGAAAATAGATATACCGAAAGTAGTTTTTGAATCTGCTTTTTGCTTTTTTATTTCTTCAAATCGTGAAAGAGGGGTCCCCCCTCATACATTTTTAATCTGGCCTTTTATAGCCGATTTTACACATTATTTTTATCTATTTCTACTGCTATTTTGTCCTTCTCTGCTTGCGTGTTTTGCTTGCTCTTCTGTTTTGCAGGTAGTTGGTGGCCGGTGGCAGAGTTGGTGGCTGACAGAGGGCAGCGGCGGCACATGGGCAAGGGTCAGAAAACCTAGGTGGCTAGGGTTTCTGAAATGTTTGAACATTTTGGGCCACTGGGCCTTGTAATTGGGTATGGGTAGATTTAATTGGTTTGGGTTTGGGCTTGTATTTGGACTTTTTGGGTTTGTGCTGATGGGTAAGGTCTAGGTGGTTTAGGTATCGGGTATTGGGTTAGTGATTTGGGTTTAGGTGGTATGGGCCCGGGTCAATTTTTGGGTAATGGGATTGGGGCAAAATTGGGCTGTACAGGATCGTATTTTTAAATTCTTTAAAGTTCTCAATTTTCGACACCAAGACATTAAGTAATCAACTAGGTACCAATTTTGGGCGTATCGAGGGTGCTAATCCTTCCTCGTGCGTAACCGAATCCCGAACCCATTTTTCTGAATTTCTTAGACCAAAATCGTTGTTTTAATAAAGATTAAATCGTTTATTAAAAACAACCACTTTTCGAGGTGACCCGATCACACCTCATCAAAAAAGATTGGTGGCGACTCCCAATTCGATTTCATTTTTCAAAACCCAAGTCGACCCCGTTTTCCTCAAAAAAAAGGTGTCAACAATAAGCATTGGTTAATTCACAAAAGACTTGCAGTGCTTGAGTATATGAGGTTCCTATAAGTGAAAAAAAAATAGTATAACTATCTGAATGTTTTAAGTGTCTATGACGTGTTTGATATTTATATATTAAATATATCTTATATAATCGTAAAAGAGATAGTACTAATTTTAAAATATTGAATTAATTATCATTATAGTTTAGGGATTATTATTTATGGTTTACGGTTTAAGGGTTGGGGTTTAAGGTTTAGGGCCGGGGTTAGGGGTTTAGAGTTAATCCTGCCATATTCATTAAATCATCCAAAAAAAGCATTTTAATTTATATTTTAAAGATGTTTTTTAATTTATATATATAAATAATTTCATATATAATTGAAAAATATAAGATAGTATTAATTTTAAAATATTTAATTAATTATCATTATAGTTTAGGGTTTATATGGTTTACGGTATATGGTTAATTTAATATTTAAAGCCAGTTTAAGAGTTACTATTTTAAGGTTTGGGGATTATATATAGATTTAGGAATTATGGTTTAAGGGTTGGGATTTAAGGTTTAGGTTAGGGGTTAGGGGTTAGGGGTTAGGAGTTAGAGATCTAGGGTTTTAAGGGTCGGGTTAAGGTTTAGGGTTTAGGGTAATTAGTTTTTTTAATTTATATATTAAATATGTTCTTATATAATTGTAAAAGAGATAATAATAAATTTAATATATTGAAATTTTGAGTATAGTTTATATTATTTAATATGTTCTGAGCTAAAGTGCACTCATGGATTGACCAGTATTCATATAATATGCCCAATGTGAGGTTTAGACATACCTAACCATCCTTCTCTAACATTTTGAGAGAATAATTGAACATGTATTTGTCTTTGTCTTTGTTGTTTGTTGCTAGGAATATCCAGTTCTTTGGCCTTGATTCTCAGCAAAAGGTTACATCGTCCTATGTTGTGGTCATTGGTCTTGGAGGTGTTGGAAGTCATGTTGCATCTATGCTTTTGAGATCAGGAGTTGGCAAGCTCCTATTGGTGGGCTTTGACCAGGTATCTTATATGTTTCATCAATGATTAATCCAGTGCTAACTTATTTAGGCTTGGTATATGGCATGTATAATGTTTGCATCAGAGTCATTTTGTTTGTCTGCATGTATTTGCTTGCGGAATTTATGTTGTTGTTAATGGTTTTTATTTTAAACTTAAGTTGTGTCTGCCAATATACTCTTAAATCATGATCCTTCTATTTCTTTAGGTTGCTGAGAAGACTGCTTTTCTGCGGCCTATAGAACTTAAACTTGTTCCTGTGCCTTGGAAGGTAGTGCATTTAGAAACAAGTTTCTTGATACGGATGAACTTATGAGCTACTGTAGCTGGTTTGCGGTAAGAAATGACTCCTATTTCTATTTTATGGTACCTGGAATGGTTTAATACTTCACCGTCTATAATATTTCTATTGCCCTTGGATCTTATGTTGTGGGTGTTAGTACCTTACCAATCTCATTAATGTCTTGTTTTATTCTTCCTGAAATTCGAAGAATCAGTTATTTAAGTGTTTTCATTCAGTTTACATGTTTACCTCTGTTTCTTTGAGTTTCATATTTAACTAATCCATCTTAATTGGTGGTAAATTCACGTTTTAGGCACTAATCAATTTTAACCAAATTATCTAACTATAATTTGTACTGCTTGCTGACTTTCAGCAGCATGATCCCAAAATGGCTGCGGAAAACCAAAATTGTCAAGCAAATTAGCCAAATACTGGTGAATCACCTTGGACTAAATTTGACCAAAGATGATCTACAAAATGTGGTTGATTTAATGGAGCCATATGGTCAGATAAGCAATGGAATAGAATATCTAAATCCTCCCCTTGATGTCAGTAACTAACTTGCTTGTCATTTTAAATATACAAGTCAATTGCTATTAATAATTTTCTGTTGGATTCTTTTTGGACTGGAAAATAATTTCTGGGGATAGTCTAAGAATCTTAAATTTTATAGAAAGCCAATAAAGTGCTTGCTGGACGAAATGTGGTGATTAATTGAATTGCAAGGTCATACATGCTGTTAATTTTTTAAGAGCTGATAAATGAGTATGACATAGTGCTCATAAATATTCTAAGAAGGATGTCTTTAGATGAATGGAATTGTTTGATAGCTTGAGGTTATAAATCTTTGTATTGATTTTTCTCAACAATCTGAAGCCTGTCATACTTAGCAAATTTTTCTGTGAGAATGGGTGTTTAAGAACTGTGAATTGTCTTGAAATATATGCGGTTGTGATGGTTGATATATTATCAAGCATGCAATATATATCACTGTCATGACAGGTTTTTATAGGAAATATTTGAAATCGGTACAAATTTATATTCTTGTTACATGGAAATATATATTTAGCTTTAAAGTTAAAATTTTAATAGAAATTTTAATTTAATTAATATCTTTATCCTTAAAAACAAAACAAAACATAATATAATAATTATCATACAAATAAATATTATTTAATTAAAATATTTTTTCAAAAGTCATGTTTTAGCGGCGTTTGTTAAAAAGCGCCGCTAAAAGTCATCTTCATTGTGGCGTTTATTGTCTAAGCGTCGCTAAAGGTCGTGGTCTTTAGCGGCGTTTTCGAGAAAAGCGTCGCTAAAGGCTTTAGCGGCATTTTTTACAAATGCGCCGCTAAAGGTCAGGGTCTTTAGCGGCGTTTGTGGGAAAAGCGCCGCTAAAGGTCATGATCTTTAGCGGCGTTTATGGAAAAGGCGCCGCTAAAGGTAATGGTCTTTAGCGGCGTTTGTGGTAAAAGCGCCGCTAAAGATCATGACCTTTAGCGGCATTTTTAGAAAAAAGTGCCGCTAAAGTTAACGACGCTATCATTAGCGGCGTTTTTTGCGACGCTAAAAGGCACCGCTAAAGGCCTAAAAAAACGCCGCTAAAAGCCTGTTTTGGTGTAGTGACTCAACCATTTTGAGCATATGATAGACCGTTGTAAAGGTCTCATGGAGTAGAATATGAAACCATAATTTTATGATTCAACTCTCCACCTTTACCTATTGAGAATATGTCTCAAAGGTCCCATAAATTACAATTTTTCCAACATGATTCACTTATTGTATTATGGATTAAAGATAATGGAATTACTCACTAAGCTAGGCTTCGCAAACATAGGAAAACTGAATTGCATAAACAAATTCTTGGTTTTTTGTGTTTTTATTTGCATAGTTTTTAGCAGTACCAAGCCATGGTAGTCATTATAGTCAAGCACTTCCATTAACCATTTTCATATTTAAGCAAACAACAACTGTAAGTAGCAACATTTCCCGTCTATATAGACATGTCAAAATGTTGAGGCATCGGATAAGTTTTTCTTTCTTTTTTAATTTTGGTTATTACGATTTTATTATTTGATAAGAAAAATATATTATTCTTAACTTAAAGATAAAATATTGAACCAATCAAATTTTGTAATGTGTCATCATTATTTATATATAATTACATTAAATTAATTAAGATATAAATAAAAAATAAACCTTTTAGAAACCTTTTATAAAGAGATCATGTTCTTTGAGGTTTATATTATCTATAATCTAATTAAATGAACCAAGAGGTAAATAACAATGATTATCCAATCCCTAATTCATTTAAATTAATCATGAGATTAAATAGAAGAGGTGATCCTTGTATACCATTTATCTAAAGAGGGCATATTCTACAAGAACTCTCTCATTAGTACTATGAAAAATGGCACTTATAAATCATTTAGCACAAGTTATAAGGTTCATATGAGGAGAAGATTTTGTAAACTGAACTCTATCCAAAATAGAATGAAGTTTGGAGAGGAACAAGCACTAGAAAAAATTATGAAAAACTCTACTATAGTTCCTAAGAATTCTCAAAAGTTACTCTTTGGTCTTGTTCAATCAACAAAATATGATGTTAAGCCCTCTTCAATATCAAGTCTAGAATGTCCTTGAAGCGGAACCACCCATTGAAGACCTTCATGTCAAAGTTCTCCCCAATCTGATTAGGTCAACACAAAAGAAATCAGACCTGTTCTCTAAGATCAAGTCTTCACGGCCTTTAAAGTGGACTACATCTATCCAATATCACGGCTTTGATAATCCTTCGATTGAAGCTTCATGGAAGAAGAGAATAAAAGCAACTCCTTTAAATTCAAGACATTGTATCGGTTGTAACTCAAATTTTATAAATATTTTTTTGCCTCCAATTTTTTTAGGTTATGCTTTGGATGCAAAAATTTTGTGAACTATTTAGTATAACATGGGCTCTTCCAACATTTTTAGAAACCCCACATTTCCTACCATTTCTGACCGCCCAAATGATAATGATTTCCTAAAACCTTGTCATTTCTACTATTTAAAAAGCTCCAAAATCCTTAATGCAACTAGTACTTTCCCAAAATACAAAGCTCCTTAAATTTGATTAACATTTTTATTATATTCAACCAAATTATTAAAATAAATTATAAAATTGACTAGAAACGTGTAACGCCCTTCGCTCGTCTTAATAGTTGGTACGAACATGAGACGCTAACATGACATTTTCGAAGCAAAATTAATATTTTATTTACAAAAATAAATGATAAATCACTTTTTTTATAAAATAATATAAAAATATTTAAACTCTATTCAAAATAAATTTTATGCTTCTTGTAGTGATAATTAAAACAAAACAACTAGGTAATTTGTAAAAGGTTACTCAAATCCTTGAGGAATTTATAAGAAATTAAGTAAAACCAAAAAAAGTAATAGTACGTTAAATTTTGTCGAATTATGTAGCTTTATTTGGAAAGATTATGCAGTTCAATTCCTTAATATCTAGGAATTAGAGTTAGATACAGATTTTCTTATGAAGTTTCATATTTTTAAGAGTTTCCTATTCTTAGGGAGTTAATTACTATTTTTAAGCTAGACAATTGTGTATATAAACTCAGGTTGTAACCTGATTTAGTGATGATAAATTTCATTCTTCTCTTATGATTTTTGTCTTGATATCAGAGCTATTGGCTCTTTCTTGATAAACTCTGAATTTTTTCTGTTCTTTTCTCTGGTCATACCCAACTGAGCTCCATCTTTTCTGTTCCTCTCAATCGTTGTTGCATTCGCTCTCATAATTGCCTTGTTTGTATCTATTTCTCCATTCAATCAATCATGTCGAAATCACCAGTCCTGTCATAAGTGCCCCTACATTTGAGAATATTGTCACTATTACAATTGAAGGTTTGTAGAACATTCAAGCCGTATATCAATTGAATGGGAAGAATTAATTGAAGTGCTCACAATTGGTCTGCACTTTTCTAAAGGGCAGAGAAACATTAAGCCATTTAATGGGCACAGGTCTTTTGCAGGACGATCCCAAATTTGCTCGTGGGACGAACAAGACTCCATGGTGATGTCATGGTTATGGAACTCGATGCTGCCAGAAATTAGTGATGCATGCATGTTTCTCAGAACTGCCAAGGAGATCTGGGAAGCTATTTGACAAGCATATTCCAAGGTTAATGATGCTACAAAAATCTACGAAATTAAGACAAATTTCAACAACTAAACAAGGGACGCAAACTGTCATTGAATATTCGAGTTTCTTACAAGGCTTGTGGCAAAAGATGGACCACCATCAATGCATCCAAATGCGCTACAATGAAGATGCAGCAATTCTGAAGCGATTTGTGGAGAAAAATCGTATTTATGATTTTCTTGCAGGATTAAATGTTGAATTTGATGCTATAAGAGTGCAGATTTTGGAAAATTTGGACTTACCATCTTTGAATGAGACAATCTCTATTATACGTGCTGAAAAGGGACGTCAAAATGTTATAATTGAACCTCAAGGGGGAAATGGTTCTACACTTGTTACCAAAGCCACAGAATTGAAAGAGACGGACACTCCTTCATTAGTTACTCGAGGGGACTCAACCAAACCATTCAATCAAAATTTTCTATTCTGCACATATTGCGAGAAGCATCGTCACACCAAGGAGAGATGCTGTAAACTTCATGGCAAGCCCAATGAAAAACCTAATCGAAGTGTGAATGATTGAAGTCGGGGCACATATGGTGAGTACTTCGTCAACTAGCAAAGAAGATTCTAAAAAATCTGCTTCTGAATTTAACATCGAAGAAATTGAAAAATTAAAAACCTTTTTGGGATCGTTTGAGAAGGCAACCTCGACAGGTACTTGTTCATTGATGTTTTCAGGTATTTCTTCTTCCTCTTGTACTAATGTCTCAAAAAGAAAGTCTCCTCCCATGTGGGTGATTGATTCCAAAGCCACTGACTATATGACTTGTTCCTCCAAACATTTTATCTCTTATACTCCAAATTGTAGCCATAAAAATATCACAATAGTCGACGAATCCATCACCATCATAGCTGGCCAAGGGGATATTTACATAAACAAGAACCTTACACTAAGAAATGTCCTCCATGTTCCAAAGCTATTTGCAAGCCTTATTTTCATTCAACAATTAACCACAGATTCAAATTGCAGTGTAACATTTTTCCACTGGACACGAAGAAGATGATTGGACGTGCTAGTTAGAGAGACAGTCTCTACTTCCTGGAAAAACAAAGCAGTATAACGTGTAGAAAATCTTATATCTATATCATTTTTTTCCGAGTCTGTCATGTCAAACCAAAATAAAATTTAGCTTCATCATCATTGTTTAGGTCATCCATCTTTTAGAGTTCATGTTGATGTTTTCTTCTTCATTTAAAGGTCTTACTTCTGAAGCCTTTCATTGTAATGATTGTGAACTTGCCAAGTACAAACATGTTTCCTTTCCAATAAGCAATAAAAAAAAAAAAACCTTTTGTTCCTTTTTCTACCATTTCAAATATTCCTGGTGTTTCATTTATTGATGATTGTAGTCGAGTGAAATGACTTTACCTCTTGAAAAATAAATCTGATGTTAGCATTGTAATAGGCCATTTTTGGGCCTGACCCAAACCCAAATAATAAAACACAAAAAATAATAAATGCCAAAACTCAATTCTTTTTACAAGCCCATATTACCCTACCCCAAATTACAAAATAAAGTAACAGGCCTAAAATTCCAAACCCAAACAGCCCTAAAAAAAAAAGAGAGAAAAAACCCTAGCTAGCCGCCGCTCTTGCCCTAGCTTCTGCCGCCACCTGCTCTCCCACGCGTCCCCTCCACGTCACCGCCGTACAGTCCCTCCGTACCTGCAAGGATGAACCAAACATGAGCAAACAATGAAGATAATAACAGTTGTAAAATGGTGGCTATAAGAGCCCTAAAAAAACAGTGTAGAGGATTTTTTTTTTACGAATATACAATTAAAAAATAGAAATCAAAAAATACAACGAGTTCAGAATTTTTTTTTTGAAGGTAGTCTCTCGATTATTTTGTTTATAGTCTCTTTTTTCTTTTTTCTTTTTTCTTTCTTTTTCCTCTTGATCCAAAAGTAAGAAACAGAATAAAAAAGAGAAAAGTTCAAAAACTTACCTTTTGCCCCATCGCGAGATTGAGGTACCGATTCCGATGAAAATCGATGTTTTTTTGGCCTTGGAATCGAAAGAGATGGGGGAGAGGTTTTTCTGATTTTTTTGGAGAACAAAGGAAGAATTGAGGGTTTTTTTTTTAATTTGGTTTTTATAGAGGACCCAGACGGCGCCGTTTTGGGCCTTAACCTCAGTGGTCAAAACGACGCCGTTTCCCTCCTATAACCCGCGACCCGACCCGCTTCTACCTCAGGTCCGCGTGTTTTCTATGGAAGGGTCTATTTGTGCGTTAGACACTTCCGCCTTTTTAATTATTTAGCGATTCAGTTTTTTTTTTTTTACCCCTGCATTTTATTTTACTTCAATTCGATCCCGAAGTGAACGACGCCATTTAGATAGCGTGGGAAAATTTCCCATTTGACCGTCTGTTCTTTACACGTAATTTACTTTGGTCCTATTTTGATTTAAATCTTTAATTTTATCATAAATTTCGCCCCGAATTTCCTTCTGTTTTCAATGTAACCCTTTGACTAACTTATTTTATTTTCTATCTATTAGTCTTTGTATCTTTTTTTTCTTTTCATTTTCGTTTAAGTTTTTATTTTTATTTTTTATTTTTATATCTTTTTTTCGGCCTTAATATTTCTTTTATTAAATTGTTTGTTTCATTTTCTTTGCTATTATGATCCATGAAGCTATTTGCATGAACACTTGGTGCTATTTTATTATTGCATTCGTATATTATTATTATCATTATTATTATAATAACCCTAATTTCTTCTTCTTCTTTTTTGTTTTGTTCTTTTAATATCTCATGAATTCTTTCAATTAAACCTTTGCTTGTGAGCTTATTTGTTAATCTCGTTATCCTTTTAAATTTAGTACCTTATTGCTATGTGTTATTTTATGTTTGTTATTATTATTATTATTATTTCTTTATTGATGTTTATTTCATTACTCGATTGCTAAAATTAGTATTAAGGTGGTGTGTAATTCGTAATTGTTGCCATCATACGTACCGTAATCTATTTATTCGTATTTTCATATTATCGCCATTCGATAGTCCAACATTTTATTAATAAATCATCCTTTTTTTTAAAGAAAACACATCATGTTTAATTAGTACACATATTATCATTCAAAATTTCTCAAAATAAGGCAATGTTTCGTATTTTAGATATTTGAGAAATTGTATCCTAACTTACGAGGTTTCAATTTTCTCGATAAATCTAAATAGCCAAATATCCTTTAAAAATTAAAATACCTAACCTTTTTATACACATCGTTTTAGTATTACGTTATTTTTATCTTAAACTCGAAAAAAGGAATTCATTTTATAGATGCAATATGCTGTATTTGGGACTTCGAGAATCGTGCTCCAACTTACGGGGTTTCGATCTTCTCGTCGAACCAAAAAAATGGCCAAATATTCTAATTCCAAAATAAAATTAAAGGCGAGTTGTATGTCATGTTTGGAACTTCGAGAAATTGTGCCCTAACTTACAGGGTCTCGATTTTCTCATCGAACCAAGATGACCAAATATTTTCAGATTTCAAATACACGAAATTTCAATAAAATCAAAGGCTAACTTATTTTCGAGGATTCAAATATCGTATTCTAACTTACGGGATACGACCTTTTGTTGCCTCGGAATGAGAAAGCCTTTTATATTCGTTCAAATTTATCCAAGTGTTGTTTTAAATATATATAGCAAAGGGGAATTGTATTTTCAAGTTTTCAACGTTTGAGTTCAAGACATGAATTAATCGCTTAGGTACTAATTTTGGGCGTTATGAGGGTGCTAACCCTTCCTCGTGCGTAATCGACTCCTGAACCCGTTTTCTTAAATTTCGTAGACCAAAATCGTTTTCAAGGTGATCCGATCGTATCTTAACAAAAGATCGGTAGCAACTCCTATTTTGTTTTAAAAGTCGACCCCTTTATCAAAAGGTGGTTTTGACAAGCATTGTTTTCCCTAATTAAGAGATCTCAATCGAACAATGCAAAGGATTATTTCAATCAAATCTTTTCTCCATTCTTTTAGAAAACAAGGACTATTCATGAATCCTCATGTGTTACCACCCCACAACAAAACGGAATGGTTGAGCGAAATAATGGTCATCTCCTAGAGATGACTAGAGCATTGATGTTTCACAAGAATGTTCCCAAACAATACTGGGTTGAAGCTGTATTAACCACTATCCATCTTATTGATAAGCTTTCGACACGTGTCCTTGGGTTCAAAAGTCCAATTGATATTCTCACAAAATTTTCCCACACTTCTTTGCTTCAAACAATCTTATTCCCCGAATCTTTGGGTGTGTTGCGTTTGTTCATGTTCATTCTCACAATAGGAGCAAATTGGATCCACATGCTCTTCGATGCATTTTTATCCGATATTCCTCCATATAAAAGGGTTATAAATTTCTAAAATTTTCAAAGAAAAAAATATGGCAACTACATCCATACCATCCACATGGATGCTCTGTGCTCCGCAAGCTTGACCTTTATAGATGGGTACATATATAGATGTCCACATATATGAACTCGGGTTTAACATTTTTAATTTGGGTCGAGTTAAGACAAAATTTTAAGCTCATTTTTCAAGCGGAATTTAGGCTTAAAATTTTGTATGGACCCAACCCATGATTTCTCAATGATTTATTTTACTGAATTTGATTTACTTTATATGAAAAGAGAAGTAAGACTAAAATTTATAATATAAGCATCTAAATATTTTCTTGGATTCTCAATTCTCAACAAGTTTAAGAACATTGGGCTCTTATTTGTAAATTTTAATTTCGTAATATATTTGAAAAAAAAAATATTTCTTTCAGATATTCCGGGCAAATGAAATTAGAATTAAGAAGTGATGCAAATTTGATCGTACCAAGTGGCTAATAATTGAGCTAATATAGATAGACAAATAAATTATTGTAAAACATATCAACAAAGCTAATAATATATTCTCGAAAATACCAACAAATCGCATTAGAAGATTTCAATAAAAACAAAATCTTGATTTGATTTTGTTTGATTGAATATTAGAGTTTTGTAAAAACAAACCCACAAAAACAGATACAGACAACTTAGGTACTTTACCCAAAATTTAATAGCTGAAAGTTCAAACCGTATTCTATTTCTATACACAAACACCCAGAAAAGGAAAACTTTAGAGGCAATCGGCCAGCACACACCTTCGGGTATAATACCCGGTTTCAGTTTCATAGCATACTTCTTTTATCCTACATCAAAGAATATATATATAAATATCCGCAAAGCATATGAATCTTCAACCCCTTAACGCAACACAAGATCACCTCCTCCACTCCACTTGTGTTGCTTTCGCTGCAAAATCCAACATAAAAAAGATGTCATTGGGAAAATAAAAATTGTAATATCTGGCCTTGCTCAAGTATAAAAGTAAATTTATTATGGAGACTCTTTTATTAAGAATTATATATTTAAAAATTGAATAAATTAATCTTCATATGTTAAATTAAAGAGTAAACTATTTCTTTTTGTTAAAAATTTCATCCATTTCTATTATTAAAAACTGAACTAGCTAACGAAATAACTAGAGAATTACGTGTCCCTTATGCTAAGGTAAAGGGACCAATTTTTAGCAGTCAAAATGGATGAAATTTTTATCAAAAATACCAATTTACTCTTTGGTTTAATATATAAAGATTAATTTACTCATTTTTAGGTGGAGGTGACAATGCAATTGGCTCCTACTAAAAGGCCTCCATAGTACTTTTACTATGAACTCAGTGATTGAGACCTGTGAAATTTCAGACAACTTATGAGTAGAACTGATAAGTTCTAACCAATAATTAGCAGTTTATACCATTTCCATCTCGGGATGATAAAGCGGATCTGTCTCTTTTGTTCTCCACTTTCCCTGAATGAACCAGTCTCTGTGTCCTTGGTGAATGTGAGCTGAGTTTACTATTGGCTGGGGATGGGAAAGACTGGCGACGACTGAGGTTACTTTTGTCATCTCCATCCTGGCCAGAGCGAGGAGAGCCTTGTAGTCTCAGCTTAGCCTTGGCAGATTCAGTAGCTGCCATGTAGCTTGGCAGTACAGGACTGTTCTGATGTCCATTTTCTGTGCCAACTTGTTTTGCAGGATTAGAAGCTTTCTTGCCGGACTTCTGGAGCTGCGGCTCATTATTCATGGATCCGTCCTTCCTCTTTAACTCCACATTTGTTATGGGAGAATTCTCATCTTTAATAGCTATACCTATCGAAGGCTTTGAGTCAACAGCAGCACAATCAGCATGCAATGAATCCGCTGTCTCATTCATCCCTAATGGCCACGGCATAGTTTCAATCTCGGGTGATTCTGAAGCTGCTATGGTAACCTGTTTCTTTATGATCTCGGATGACCCTTTCACTGTCACAGCCATCTCCTTGTTCAGCCCCCCAGCTGAGATATTTACAGTTGTCATCTCTCGACTCATCTTCTCAGTTGAGCTATTTACTGCCACTGCCATTTCTTTCTTCCTCTTCTCAACTGAGCTATTTACTGTCAGCGCCGTCTCTTTCTTCATTTTATTAGCTGAATTATTAGCTGTCATGGCCGCCTCTTTGCTAGTCTTCTCAGCTGACCTATTCAGGCTCTCTTCTACCATATCAAGGTCCGGAGTACTTGAGACCTTTTCCAAACTCTTTAGCTTTTCAAATTCAAACTCTGACTGCAATGAATGTTCTACTACAGGATTATGAACCTTTCTCAAATTGCGTTTAACCTTTTCAAGCTCATTTTGTGGGTTTTCCTGCACGGGCTCAGCTGGGTGGCCGGAAATTTTCCTCGGGTTACACTTGGGCTTATCAAATTCAGAGGTTGCTTGAACAGACGTATCCATATTTGCGGGAGGAATCCTGCGGACACTACGTTTTGCTCGACCTGTATCCATTTCAACAGTTTGACCATTAACCCGCTTCTTCTCGAATTTAGTGTTGGAGGTTTTCTTTGGTTGAGGAACTGGTTTCCAGAAGCAGGATGCTGACCAACGCTCTAACCAGATCCAGACAGAATTTGGTTCCCCAACATCATAACGGAGGCGCAAAGGCATTACAGTTGGTGATGAAGCAATGAGCTAAAGAAACAGACAGAAGTCACATGCCCAAATTAATAGGGAAAAAGAAGGTGAAAGGACAGGGACAACTCAAATGATATTCCAATTTAAGAAATCATGTCTAGCAATAGGTGGTAGCTAACTATTGGTCAACTTGCCAAACCCTTCTTAAAACCCACATTTGTAGGTGCCATGGAGAAACAAAGGAAAAGAAAAGGATGATAGATTTACGTTTGAATAAAGTAGATGCAGGCATACTGCCAAATGTCTCCTATGAACAATATTTCTGGGTGCACAGATTCCAATTTCCTAAAGGTACTATGGAAGGTAGGCAGTACTTTTGTGCCTGCCTAAAATTAATGCAATGGAAAACTGTCTGAGCAAGAAGGCAATTTAGCATGTTGAAGCTTGCTGAACAGGAACAAAATAGTAGTTTTATGTATTTCCATCATTCAATTTGATTCCAAGTAGCAAAACGACATTGACCCCAAAATTAATATTAGAAAACATGACAATATGAATGCATGTATTAATAATTCTATTTATTTCCGGTTCATATATTAGAAATACTTAGATACCTTACGAACAAAAGCATGTGCTGACAACTTTCCAATGTGTGAGGGCATATTAAATCCAAGAGAAACTACAAGCTTGCTCTCCTGCCAGAGAACCATAAAAAGATTAAACTATTAAAAGAAGCTAGCCTACTTATTTTTTGAATGTATATACAAATTCAATGCACAAAGAGTGAGTGAAAAAAGTGGAAATAACAATCTACACTTGAAAATTCACATATACCATATCACGCATATAGTGATTACTGGAAGTAGAAAATTCCAAGTAAACGAAAATGGTATAAGGTATAACTAATAAATGTGAAAGACAAGAATAGCAATAGTAAATTAAATTTAAAAGATTAGCAGCCAAGATGACTGCATTTGTTAAAAGAAGTTCCCAGATGATAAGAGTTCTCGAACATATTTACCAGAAGGTTTATTTGATTGCATTTTTTCTGCAATTCGTGGACACAATCAGAATGTCTGACCAGATGTCCACGAACGCGAGCTTGTAACTTGACAATTCCCATCATACAGCACAAAGTAGAGATAGCTTGTCTCGTAACCAAGTGGCCACGAATAAGTGCTTGCAGCCTTATAATCCCTTTGAGTGCCCAGAACGCTCGGCGAGCCTTCACATAAAGAGCTGATGTCAGTTTGGCTATGATATCTGCTAAAGGTTATTCCTTGGTTATGTAAACTCTTAAAATTGATACTAAAAATCCACAAAGAATAGGATAACAATACCAGGTAACCCCTAAAAGCAGCCTGCACCAGGGTCGCCGATTGTTCTTGCTTTATCCTTTCAGGATTAGAAGGTGAATCCTGAAGAGTGAACTTCTGAGAATCTATGTCTTGACTCATTGGCAGTGATGTCTCATCATCATGTGAGATATTTGCAGTTTCCTTGTTCTCCAATTCTAATCTCCTTTCATCTCTCTCAGTAGTATGAGGATTGAGCTGTGAAGAGAAGGGAGGAGCCACAGCCAAATCACTTTCTGATGCCCTGGCTG
The DNA here is from genome assembly GCF_007990345.1 of Gossypium hirsutum. Lineage (NCBI taxonomy): Eukaryota > Viridiplantae > Streptophyta > Magnoliopsida > Malvales > Malvaceae > Gossypium > Gossypium hirsutum. Next base: position 7,901,368 of record NC_053443.1, read on the forward strand.
CAACCAATACCTGGCTGTCATTGGCAACCTTCTGCAAACAACAGTCCAACGAAGAAACATAGAGCATAGTTATTATATTCTGATTGATGGATGGGAATAAGATACCAAACCATTAGTATCTTTTTATCTCCTTTTTTGTTAACAAGTTTTTAATTTGTTATTTTACGTAGAAACAAAACTTTTTTCTTTTGTTTGCAGTGAATTAATTTATATATATATTTAAGGGAATTAATTTATAATGTATCTTCTAATTTGTATTAGTTTGCCCAACCCCACCGTTTAAAACTAAATCTCATATTTTTACTTGGTTATTTTCTAAATTCTTTATGGTCTTTCAAAATAAAATTATTATAAAACTATTTATTTACAAATCTATACTATTTGTATTTTATTGAGTTGGTGTCACTCTTAACTCAGTTAGAGAAATTATGGAAATGCCCTTATATAATTAAAATAAATTACATTATTCGAGAGTATTTTCGTCTTTTCATTTTAACAAAAACCAATAAAATATGTATATAGTGAGATTTGAACCAAATCCAATTGAATTAACAAAAATACAAAATTTACCACTCAACCAAAGCTTCATTTTAATATATTATATACATTTCTATTTTAATATGCACAATTTATTATCTCCATCACTTGTATATCTATTCTATTATTTAAGTCCCTCACTAAATTGGTGCCACGAGTCAACCAAACACCAACTCAGTCAATGAAATTACGGAAATTCACTTCCATAATTAAAAAAAGTTATAGTATTTGAGAGTATTTTAATCTTTTTATTTCTTTAAAAAAAACCTAATAAAATATTAACTTTATCATTAAACGAAAGCTTTTATTTTAATATAATATTTACATTTTAATTGTATTAGGCATATTTTATTACCTCGATCAATTATTTATCTATACTATTTATAAAGACCTTTATTGAATTGGTGTCACCCATCAACCGGGCACCAACTCGGTTAGGGATTTATCAAAAAAAACTCTTTTATATGCAAAGTAAGTTAAGTGATTTTATTGGTGTTTTTTATTTTTTATAAAAAAAATAAAAATTTGTTCATAATGAAATTTGAACCAAGAACACTATGCATATAAAACTTTTTCTTTTACCAAAACTAAAGCAATTTTCAGTTTTTATATGAAACTTTAATAAGTATATTTGTCATATAAAGTTGTTATATATTTGTTATTTCTTAACAATTGTATCCATGATAAACAATTGTATCAATTTAGTTAGTTCCAAATTATACCTTTCACTATTTATAGTAATTTGTGTTCTAATTTCGTGGTTTCTACATACATATACGTGTGATAGGATTTCTAATTAGACCTTATTATTTTGCAAAGCAAATCAATCAACATTTATAAACATGTAATATGCATATCATTTTTCTTTTCAATTTCAGTGGGGTATACGTAAAATCTAGCTATTTATTAAATATACTCCAACTCTCCTAGGGCCATTAAGATCTCAATGGTGGCAACAGCACCGACTACGGATCTGTCCCCCATCTAGCTTATAGGAAACTCTAAGTAACAGCAATGCAAACAAGAATTTGCCACTGCTTGCAAATATAAATAACATTATATTTGCTGTTTAGTAGTAATTTGCAGTAAAATATTACCTCCCTTCCTTTAGGATAACTAGATTTGGAAGGTTTCTTTCCAAAAAGCACAGTCTTAATCCATTTTCCGGGAGATTTTCCCATTACATGAAGATCACGCGAAACTGCAAATACCTGTAATCGACTTCAGCATCATTCTATGTCGTAATAGCTTAAGCATACTTTAATACTAAATGAGATAAATCTCAAAACTACACATGAACTTTGATTCAATGTAAAATGCTAGACATGAATTTTGATTTTATGCAATTTTACATCTAAAATATTAGTTTCATTCAATTTTTGCAAATTACTAACACAATCATCAATATAACACTATTTTAAGTATACATATTGCGATACAAATAATTATATTATAAAAATAAATTGAGGCATTTATTCCTTTAAACAATGGAACCAGAGGCGGATCCTTATTAGGGCCTAGGGAGTCTTGGCTCCCCCCAAAATTTTTGAAAATTGTTATTAAACCTTTGAAATTTTTAAAAATTTCAATTAGACTCTTCAAAAAAAATTTAATATTCATAAAACCTCTAAAAATATTGAAAGTTCTAATTAGACCTACCAAAATTTTTGAAAATCCTCACTAAAACCCTCAAAGTTTTTAAAATTTTAGTTAGGCCCCCAAAACTTAATGCCAAGATCCCCACTGAGTAGAACCAAAATTAAAGTTTTATACATTTGAACCACAATCAAATCCATGCGTATAATTGCACCAGTTCAAAGTTGATGTATCAAAATGCAGATCGGATCAAAATTCATGTGTAGTTTTTGAGACTTATCTCATACTAAATTAAATGATTATCATTACAAAAGCGAAACATAAAAGTAAAACAGAAATTTTAGAAACAATTGCAACCCCACCCACCCAAAAAAAGAAGGAAAAAAAATCAGCAAAGCGAATTACCCGAATCAGCTAAGAAGAATCCCAACGAATTCAAAACCAATTTTCAAAAACTTAAAGAAAATAAAGTAATTAACCCTAAACTTCTTGATCTGCTGAAAATTGAAATCAACGGGTAACAGGCATGGCGCCAAAAAGGAAAATAAACAAAAGAAAGCATTTCACATTTAACAAATTTAAACTAGATCTGATAGTTACCCTGTAAATGCAATACTTTCGCAGCTCAAATCTAGCAATCCTGTTTCCAAAACCACCAAAAAGGAAGACCGAAGCATGAATTTTTTTTAAAAGTTTAGAGAAAGAAACACCAACTTATATTGAAAATGGAGAAAAAAAATAGAAAGCAAAACGTATCACAAGAAAGCAGCTACAAGAGAGAGACTGAGAGAGTAGGCTTGTAAGCAAATCAAGAAGAATACTTATTTATTTGAATTTAAAAATGAACTAACTGAGATTTTCCCTTTTTCTCTGTTTTTGTTGCTCTGTGAGAAATTTGGAAATTATGAATCAAAGCAACGGTATCTAATCCGGTGTAATCGAATTTAGTGTAATGGGTTTTTAGTAGGATGATCTTAACTGGTAAAGGGTTCAAATTTTGAGATTGCGACCGACAGTGGAAATTTGACGGCTGGGATTGAGAGGAGATGTGGACGTTGGAATAGGGAATGATTGTGGGAGGTAGTGGTTGTTTGGGGGTGCCCCAAAGTGCTGTTACGTCGGGAACAAGTGTCCAGCCTTCTTTATTCATTTCTGACCCATACTCAAATTACGCTTCTACCCTTCTACCAGAAACTTGCAAGAAATTTAAAAGACTTGCCGGTTAAATTAATATTTAAGGCTTGAATTTTACGAATCAAGTTAATTATTAAATTTGATAATTAATTACTTAAACTTTTTATTCAATTAATATTTATACTTCTAATTGTTCTAACATTAAAGCTTAAACTTTAAGATTTTAAGAAAATATTAAAAATTAACTTGATTAAAAAATTTCAAATCCCAAGACTAATTACTAACCTCAAACTCAAAAATATATGCAAATATATTAATTTTAATATCTTTATTATTGATTTCTCTTTTGTTTTTTAGATACAACATACAAACTTGGATAATGAATATGAAATTGCTTTATTTCAAGATAATGGGTTTGGATTAGGATTGAGATTTAGATATTTGATTTTATTTTTAAATATTTATTTTTTGACTTGAGGATTTCATAATTTAAATATTCAACAAATAATTAATTTAAATTCAGATAATAGTATCTAAATTAATGTAAATAATTAACTCAATTTTACAAATTACAAATATCAACCTTATTCTCGCCCTTAAATCGACACAATGTTGGCCTGGTTGCCATTGGTTGTCTAAACCGCTTTTTGATGGCAAAACTAACATTAAACAATCAATTTTTTTTTAACTTTTTGTTAGGATCGTCCCGATTAAGCAACGAACAAGTAAAAATAGTAGAAGAAATTGAGAAGATGAACACACAAATTTAACGTGGAAAAACCCCTCAAAAGAGGATAAAAAACCACGGGCAAAGATAATTTTACTATAATGGCAAAAGAATGAAGAGTACAAAAGATGGAGATAAAAACTAAACCCCGAAAACTCGAAAAACAAAGAACCCTCAAACGTAAACACAAAATTCTCTGAATGTGTTATGAGTTCTTATCTAATGGGTGTCTCTTTCAATTCTAAGATTGTAAAGGAGCCTATTTATAGGCTAAATTAGTAAGTCAAATAAACTATACTAATAAATGCTAAATATATTATACTAATAAATACTACATCTTCTAGAAAGAAAATATATTTTTGTTTAACTTGACTTGCAAGCAATCTCTTAGAATTTGGGTCACACAATTCTAACAATCTCCACCTTGACACGAATTCTTTCAATGCCATCTTTGCCAAAACCCGCCACGGGCCTATCTTGAACTATGCAAGGAATTAACTGAGTCGAATCTATGCTTAGAAGCTGGAAGACTTCTAGCCTTCGACTTGTGCACTGCCAAATCAAAACTAACCCGGGTCTGATTTTCACGAATACAGTGCCCTAACTTTTCAAAACCTGCATCCAAAAGAGAACCTCTCTTCAACGAAACGGTCATACCTTTTTCCCTCCTATGACCAAGTTGTCTCCGCTTCAAATGAGTTGACTTTGACTCCGTAACGGACGAGGGACGTCCGATTTCACCGGTCACTGTAGAACCTTCCAGAATATAAAGACTGCCGATTCTTTTACCTTTTAACAAAACGAGAGCTCCACGAGATACTTTAACAAAACGGACGAGGGACTCGATGTTGATTCTGCATCCTTTCAAGTCTAAAATACTCAAGGAGATGAGATTCTTTCGTAAATCAGGTACATACCTGACATCTGAGAGTGTCCTAATCGTCCCATCGTGTATCCTAATTTTAACAGTACCAATACCGATTATTTTACTAGATGAATCGTTTCCCATGTGTACAACTCCACCTTCAACTGAACTGTATGTGGAGAACCATTCTCTATTGGGACACATGTGGAAAGAACATCCTAAATCTAGGATCCACTCAGACGTAAGCTTGGAGTTATCGCTCGTTGACACTAACAAGAAATCATCACCGCCTTCATCGACCAAATTAGCACCAGCTACATCTTCCTCGTTACTCTCAGCAGCTCTTTTATTTCGCAGTTTATAACAATCTGCTTTGACGTGACCTAACTTTTTGCAATAGCGACACCTTTTGTCTCGTTTCTTTGACGCTACCAAAACGGAAGCTTGTCTATCTGCTTTGCTATTCAAATCAAACTCATTGTCGAGTTTGTCTCTACTCAATAAATGACCCTTCACATCTTCGAACGAGAGTTTGTCTCTGCCATAAATCAGGGTCTCCCTGAAAGACTTGTATGAAGAGGGTAAAGAGCACAATAATAGCATAGCTTGATCTTCATCGTCAATATGAACCTCAACGTTCTTTAAATCATTTAAAAGAGTAATGAATTGACTGATGTGATCTTTAAGAAGCTCACCTTCGTTCATGCGAAACGTAAATAGACGTTGTTTCAACACTAAACGGTTAGCCAGAGACTTAGTCGCATAAAGAGTTTCTAACCTTTTCCACAAGGCGAATGAGGTCTTCTCCATCAATACCTCTGCAATACTGTATTCGCGAGCACAACTGGATTGCACTTGCCACAGATTGAAATTTGTCTCACCATCGAACTTCTTAATTTCAAACCTTGTTGCTGCCATCTCTGACAGGGCTGATCTATGAAAGTTAAACTAGCTCTGATACCACTTGTTAGGATCGTCCCGATTAAGCAACGAACAAGTAAAAATAGTAGAAGAAATTGAGAAGATGAACACACAAATTTAACGTGGAAAAACCCCTCAAAAGAGGATAAAAAACCACGGGCAAAGATAATTTTACTATAATGGCAAAAGAATGAAGAGTACAAAAGATGGAGATAAAAACTAAACCCCGAAAACCCGAAAAACAAAGAACCCTCAAACGTAAACACAAAATTCTCTGAATGTGTTATGAGTTCTTATCTAATGGGTGTCTCTTTCAATTCTAAGATTGTAAAGGAGCCTATTTATAGGCTAAATTAGTAAGTCAAATAAACTATACTAATAAATGCTAAATATATTATACTAATAAATACTAAATCTTCTAGAAAGAAAATATATTTTTGTTTAACTTGACTTGCAAACAATCTCTTAGAATTTGGGTCACACAATTCTAACACTTTTAAATCAAAAAGTTGAATGTAGGACAAGATTATGAAAATGTAATATTGTGGGTGGAATATAATATTATCTTATTTGATTCATTTGGTTGAAATATAATACTTAAATGTTTGGTTGACAAAATGTAATATTATCTAAAAGTAAATTTTACTATATTGTTCTTGTTATAGAATTATGTCTTGTATAGTTCACTTTATAGTCTCAAATTTAATTTGAAAATTATATTAAAATTGATTTAATACTAAATAAACGAATAGCTCAAACTTTAGAAAAAAAATATAGCTATTCAAGGAGTAAAGAACATAATTTTTTGAATTTTTTTATTTTATAATGTTTTGAAATTTTTAAATGATTTTTTAAAAATGTATAGTTTTTTTAAAATTTTAGGATATTTATTGAAATATTTTATTTTTTAAAATTATTTATGTAATTTTAAAAAATAATGATCAATTTGACGAAAAATTGTAAGCATTGAGGAATAAAAATGATAGTCTATATTTTTTATAATTACAAAATTAGACAAAGAATCAAAATTTTGAAAGATAGTCTATATTTTTTATAATTACAAAATTAGACAAATAATAAAAAATATAAAAACTCAATATCTCAAAATTAAAATATAATGACTAAATTTTACTTTAAAAAAATACATACATATTCAAACATTAACTAATTTATCCATAGAAGCATGTGTCATAGCACTTTAATCTCACAATCCATATAGCCTTAGACGATTCTTGGGTTCAAATCTGCTTAAGTCAGCCTAATTTTCACAAAGTGAGAATTCTCGATAGAAATTCTCTCAAGGCACCGAAAATAAAGCGGAAGCAACTCAAAGACACAATAGCAACAAAAGAACAGAAATATGCCACAAAAAAACACTGCACACAATGTGTTTAAGTAAACGCTCTCAATAGTATTCAATTATTACAATGGATTACAACTGAATGATTACAAATGAGAGGAAATACCATTTTCTATAGTTGAGCTCCTCCAAATTCAATAGTATAGATTAAGTTACATCGACAATTAAGATTTGCACTTATCTACAAAATGAGAGTCTTAATGGACTTAAACTCTATACATCTTTATCCCAACTAATCTCTCTATCAGGTAGTTCTGCCCCTCGGTATATTTTTCTCGGGTTCCATCGTTGCCTAATTTAAATTGTTTTGCTCCTTGGTACATCTCGTTTGCAAGAGACAACTGTGCTTACTTTCCCACATTGTGCTTACTTTCCCACATCTTTATCACAAGGCTAAAACTTTAGTCTCACAATCTGTGTAACCTTAGACGATTTTTTAGGTTCAAATTTGCTTAAATTAGCCTAACATTCGGAAAGTGAGAATTCTCAACAGAAATTATTCTAAGGCATCGAAAATAAAATAAAAGCAACTCAAAGACAAAAGAACAATGAAAGAACATAAATATACCACAAGAAAGCAATGCACATAAGGTGTTTGAGTAAATGTTTTTAATAATATTCAATTACTATGAGTGATTACAAATGAGGGGAATGTTTTTATTTATAGTTGAGCTTCTCCAAATCCAACATACAAATTGAGTTACATTAACAATTAGAATTTGTGCCTATTTACATAGAGATTTAAAGAATTGAAACTCTATACATTTTTATCTCTTAATATTTATATTAATTACCCTGATAATTTTAGTTTTACTAAAATATTTCACTTGATCATTGATACTTCAAGTAAATAGACTTATTCATTCCATGAATCGCGCTATTTCAAATGGATAAAATGAATCTTATTTAATAAGTTTGACTTTTATAAAAAAAATTTGTGAATAATGATTACGAATTTTGATCTACAAGTTGTAACATGTGCACGCATATAAAACAGGCTCTGTACACCGAATGCCACGGAGATAAGAAAATGGTAGGAATGGTAAGGAATTGAACCGAACTTCCGATTCCCTATTGGGCATAGGCCCAAATTTGACGAGGGTAATAACGTCATTTACGTAGAAAACCAATGGCTCAACCTCAAATTCCTCAAAAGAACTCATATACCTTCTGGCTTTGTGAAAGCCTGAGTGCGCAGACACTAATCTGAAGCATCATCTCGTGTTTTTGTGCTCTTAGATTCTTTGATAGTGTTCAAAGTCCACACAAGGTAAAATATATCCAACACCCACATCCCTCTCTTTTATCTCTTTTCAGTTTCTTCTTATTTTTAATTCTTTCTTCTTCAATAAAAACTTTCGCCTTTGTTAATTTCTCTCCTTTTCCTTTACCTTCAGATGTTTTTTGGGTAATTTGCGGGTTTTTTGTGTTGTTATTGTTTACTGTTTAATTTTGATGTTGATATAATTGCTCTTGTGATGAATTGAATTAGGTTAGTGAGTTAGGGTAAAAGTAAATAAATTGTTGATGAAATTGGAATTATTGGGTACCCTAAAGTTTTGGATTCGTAAGAGTGAATTAGGAAGTTAACTGCAATAACTAGGATGACTTATATTGGATGAGTTTTGCTGGAAATGAAGTGTATAAAATCATATGGTTTTTTTCCCGATGGACAAAATAAGTAATATAATAGGTATAGACAAGGTTTTTAGAACTGGACCGGTGGTTGAACTGGTCAGATCACTGGTTCCCGTTCAACTGGTTTGTCCGGTTCGATTGAATAAATTAATAGAAAAAACAGAAAATTTAAGAAAAACAGAAAACTGGTTCAACTGGCTTGTACTGGTTTGTGATCAACCTGTCCAACCCTTTATTCCATACCGGTACCTGGACCAATTCCCGGTCCGATCAGCCAGTCCAGGCTGGTTCTGAAAACAGTGGGTGAAGATATAGGAACTTATTGTTTGGGATAAATTATAGGAGACAATTATCCTTTTCACCGAATCCCCCTCTTCGGGACCATGTTTTTTGAACTCATTTTCTTTTGGTTCGATATGTGTATTTGACTTATATTTGAACATAGATACCAGGGTAAGATCAATATATCTAAAAACTTTTAGAATAAATGATCACGTGTGTGTCGAACCGGACTCCTATGGGTTACTATCACTCACCCTAAAGTTATTTTTTTTTCAATTCAAAAGTTTTTCCAAGCTCGTACTTCTATATATTTATTATATATTAATGCCATTTAAGTATTAAAAATAACATAATTGTACATGGTTAGATCTATGAAGACCCTAGCCAATTTGATTTCGTGGAATTAATATTTCCAGGTCTTCACCAAAAAATTGATCTTCTTGTTCACTGGCATTGATTATATAATTTATGTAATTTATTGCCAACAGTTTTACAAGAGAGGAAGATAGAATTATAGTCCCTTGTAACTTTTAAAAGCTGTTGTATTGGGATTGTTTGTAATATTAAAAATTGCTAGAGAAACAAGCCAAATTTAGTACAGAAAATCCTTTTGTCCAAAAATGGTGAGTAGAAAAATAATCAAGAAGCAAACACAAGAAATTTGTTTTACTTGGACTCAGGTGTACATGTTGGACATTGGTACTACTAATTTCCTAGTAAGTGTTGAATGTGTGTGTTTAACACAATTACTTCAGGAAAATGAAGAGTTGGAGTAACATAGTGAGAACTAAAGAAAGTCACTTCTTCCTTGGCGCTGAATGCTTTTTCAGTCTTATGATTTTTTATTTGTGGTTCATGATCCCTCAAATAATTACACTAATTTGTACTTTTATAATTAGGTTTGAGTGATGGGGAAGGACTCAAAATCAAAGGAAGCAAAGGGAAAGGGCAAACAAGCTGGAGGTGGAAGCGATGAAAGTGCTTCAAAGGGTAAAGGGAAAGCTGGGAAGGGAGATGGCCTTGGCACCTGCACTTACGTTAAAGGTCTCTTTTTACTGTTACCCTTTTCGTAGAAGCATTGTTACTTTATTCCATTTCATATCTTTTACACAATTCTCGTTCTTTATTTTCTTTTGATTGTGCAGCAAGGCACATCTTGTGCGAGAAGCAAGGGAAGATCAATGAAGCGTACAAGAAACTGCAAGATGGTTGGCTTAGCAACGGCGATAAGGTCCCACCAGCTGAATTTGCAAAGGTGAACATATATGGATTTCGGAATTTTCGAAAATACTTAGGTAGAAAACTGATCATCTTATCAGGAATACAGTTAAATATCGGAAGTGGTTATTAGTAGCATAGTATTTTATCAACGAATCACATGAAAATCACTGATTGAAAATCAGTGAAAAAGGGTTTGTAGGTTGTGCTATTTTTGTTTTAATATCGTTCTCTAGCCTGAGCATGCAGGCATACGTGGCACACATGCATGATAAAGTCTTTGAAGTTGATTTTCTGATAGAACTTTGGGATATGTACCAAGTGAGCCTACAAAAGTCCATATGTATGTGCTTATATGATTGCATATTGTCAAGGATTTGTAGTATCAATTATGTGTGTTCATGCTGTTATGTACTTTTACTTGGGACTTTGTCATCCTTGCTACGAATCATTGAGGTTCATTTTATCTAAATACTCATTTCTGGTGTTCATAAAAAATGTGCCATATCTTTTTCCAGGTAGCTCAAGAATATTCTGAATGCCCTTCAGGGAAGAAAGGTGGAGATTTAGGATGGTTTCCGCGGGGTAAGATGGCTGGTCCGTTTCAGGAAGTTGCCTTTAACACAGTCATTGGAGCTACCAGTGCCCCTTTCAAATCTACGTATGTATTTTCATCATCCATTCAGCTTCATACATAAAAATTTTCAAACTCTTGACTATTATTCGGTTTTTTTGCACTTAATATTGCAGACATGGATACCATATCATCCTATGTGAAGGGAGGAAGAATTGAAGCGAGCCAAGATACAGTCAGGCAGTGAAGATGAGTTTTATGTTCTATATTAATGTAGACATGAAGTATGTTCAGTTTGAAATATTATCCAATGATTATTCTTCGGATTTGCAACTGGGATAATGCTTCTTGTTGTTGAAAAATGGCCTGTAAGTTGATCTTGGAATGTTTGATGCCAAGATATTTTACATGTTTTCACATTTCAAGGTCTTAGTTATGGTGTTTTTGGTGGAAGATGATTTGAGAAATAAAGGCAGAAACAAAGTTTATATATAGGTATTAAAATGCGTTGAACATAGCTCGTGTCTTTTAGTTGGCAATTATTTGCATGATTTTTGGCAAAAGTTGGTAGCCTATAAAAAAATATATCCAATCAACTGATTAAATCGAAGATCATATATCTAACTAATTTGATTTTTAATATTGATCAAAATGATGCATTGTAAATTCAAGTATTTAATTTTTTATTTTTATGATTCAAACTTTTTTCCCCAGGAAGTCCCAAAAAGTGATGCAAAACGAATAATTCTAGAGGTGTCTGATCGGGTGAAATTTTAAAAGCTAAAAATATTATTTGGTGATAACTTGATGCTTAATTAACTACTTGAACTTGATTATTTTAATCAAATTAGTACTAAATAAATGTTAGCCAAATATAAGTTGTTAATAAGACTAAAAAAGAATTTAAGTATCAAATTGAAATTTGAAAATTTATTTACCCAATTTTAAACAATCCAATCCGACAATTTCCAATTTTTTTCTCCTTTACCCAAGCTGAGGCAGTGAACCCGATTTATTATTTAAAAAAAAAAATAGCAGTCATCCCTTGAACCAGTGAATGAATATGATTAACGAATCTAAAAGAAAAATAAAAATAAAATTACAGAGTGAAAATTTAAGGGATATTTGATTTAATATTTTACTTTATACAAAAAGGAAACTATGCTTATAACTCACTCTCATTGTCAACAAGCTTAAGACCCCAACTCATGTCCTCACAGTGTCTTACATGAGGAACAACTGCACCTGTGTCAATGCCTCTTTTGGCTTTACAGTCATAAAAGGGTGGGGCATGGAAACATGGCTCCATTGACATGACTCTACCACAAGGTGGATCTGGGGCCGTCCAGTTCTCCGGCTTGTACAGAATCCACGGCTTCAATCCTCCAAGGCTTTGAGCAACATAACCGAAAGTTGACCATGAGCTTGTGATCAGCACATCTGTCAAGCTCAATAAATACATTTCGGCCCATGCTTTCCTATTGTGAAACTGCTTCTCTGTTTGCTGATACTCTTCGTGGCTCGGTTGGTAAAAACCGATGACCTCCCCTGTCACGGTTGGATGTTCCCAGTACATGTCCCTTAATCTCTCAAAGTAACCTCCACTCAAAGATGTAACCAGCACAGCTTTAGACTTCTGAGATTGATTGATTATTGGCTTTTCCGTGCTGATATCCGGCAGTAGATTCTCCTTCAAGGTACAAGCAATGATCTGATCCAAAACATGTTGGAATGGACCGGTCCCAGTGTCAAAGACCCTGATCTGGATGCCTATCCTTTCATCTGCTTTAGCTAAATAAGCTTGATAGTATCGGGTTATGAGTCCCCAAACTGGATTCGTCGGGTGGAAGATATACCGACCCAATAAGTGGAAAACTGCTTCTTTTCTCGGGAAGAGATTACTCAGTTGCTGCTCGAAAGTCGGGATCAAGAAGAGAGATGGGACAAAGTAGTTATCTGTTTTCATGATCAACCACGGTACTTCCTGGAGAGAAGTTTGGTCTTCATCGCAGAAAAAAAGCTTATCCTGGTCATCGTAATCATGAACCAGATGGAGATATACAAAAGGTGCCAATATCGATTTGCTTGAATTAGCAAAAGAGTTGTTCTTCAGCATTCTTCCATAACAATGAGGAGATTTCTGATCAAAGCTGTCGAATTGATTTTTAAGGGGGAAATCCAGAGGGAGAAACCAGGAGACCTCCGGAAATGGTTCGCAAAAAAGATCAACCATATCAGTTCCAGGGTCAACGAGTAGAACACGATTTGTAAGGAGAGCATAGAGAAATGCTGAGGCTAGGGTCAGTATCCTATTTCCTAATCCGCTAAAGGAAATCCATACTAAATAATTACAATCTGTAGATTCAAGGTGATGCCCGGTCTTGAGCTTTTCCAAGGTTTTGTTATATGATTCTGTATATGGCCCACATCGTTTATGGAGAGCTTCATAATTCCGTAACCTCGAGATTAGATAAGGTGAAGGTTTATGTTGCGATTCTTTGCGGTATAAGACCGACTGGTACCTACTGACACAAGATGTTTCATCAAATCCAGCTGCAAGAAGTCCACCGTGCAGTTTATCTTTTCGCACCTCAATAGACAGGGCATCATCATCAACTGGACCTACAACTTAAAAGGAGGAAAACAAAGATCAATCCGAATTCAATTAAGAAAACAGGAATTGAAATTTGAGCAAATAATGCCATAATCAAACTAAAGAAATAGGCGAGAACCGAGGACCATGGTCCATGTGGAAGCAATGCCAATGCATCTATTCTCATGCCAAAAGTTAACTAAAAAACCAGCAATGTTGTGATAACTTTTGATGCGAGCACAAACTACAAAACAAAGTAGTAGATTTTGCGTATATGGATTGAGAACTATAATCTAGACAATCAATACCGTGCTGTCTAAGACAATCAAAAGACCTGTGGGGGAGAGAGACTGGTTGGGTCAAGAAAGTAAGTAAGTTGAGAGAACTGAGGTTTGAACCCTACTACTACTTTCGTGGATAAAGAGGCAAAAGAGCATAGTACCATTGTATTATCAAGTTTTGACTCGAACCTTGAAATGTGCACTGAAACATGGAACACTCTGAACAACAACAATGGGATCTAACAACAGATTCAAGCATAAATGTAAAGAATCAATAGCTAAAAAGCATGGAAATAACAGATGTTCAAGCAAACTTAAATAATTTCGCTAAAACTCAAACTAAACACACAACAATCAGCAACTTTGTGTGAGAGAAACTGATATAGAGAGGAACTTGTGATTGGTAACATTGCTTTGCGATGGAAAACACAATGTGGTAATAACAGTAAAGTAGACCTACAAGGCATACAAAAGACATGATCCATGTTTAAAGCATCAGTTTACATTGGATCTAAAATTTCAGCCTCCTCAACAATAGTTGCACAGGTCCAATATCATCAAATAATGAGATTAAGCACCTTCAAGCAAGTTGGTAAAAAGTACCACGGAGACGCTGTACTAGGGGTCAGATTGCATTTTGCCTCTTTAATCAATAAATAGGCAAATTAGTCCCTTTATGTTAGATCAAAGAGCAAATGGTTCATTTCATCCATTCTCTTAAAATGCCGTGTACATAGACTAGTTTCTGATAGTAAAAATGGTTTGCGATGGTATTTTTACCGTCAATCAGTTCAATTAGCCTACCATTCTAGTCACTTAGACGAGAAAGTTAACAACTAATCCATAGCAACATTCCCACATTGTCTCAGTAAAAATAATTCAGAAACACTAAAATTCAAACTTTCCAGGGATCCTAAATGTTAAAACAAACATATCAGATGAACTTAATTTCTGGGGTTTCATTCAGAAGAAATAACCCCCCCACCCCCTACCCCCCCCCAAAAAAAAAAAAAAGAAGTTGATAGTTTCTTAAATCAAAGAAAAAGAAAACAAAATTGGAGTTACCTTTCTGGGGTTGGACTTCAAGAACTTGCTCTTCCTTACTAGATTCCATAACATCAAGAAATCTAACATTTTTACCAGATTCCAAAACCCCATCACTTGGTGGGTCTTGAAGCACTACAGATACTGAGAAAACAACTGACACAACCATTAAAGCCACCACAAAGAAACCCATCATCTTCATTGAACTCAACCCACATTTCCTTTCGTGTTGATCTTTCGAAAAAGAGACTTCTCCGTCAGGATCCGGGGTGGTTTCCGGGTCACTCTCATCCGGGTTTCTCCTTAACCGCTTCATATTATCAGCCCAAAGTAATAGAAAGCAGAAGAAGAGTGGGGAGCAGCAAAGTTGAAGAGGGGAGTTGGGCAGGGTTTAGGATCAGGTGCGATAGGAGGGTATAGGAATAGAGAGACTTTGAGACAAGAATGACATTAAACGTGCAGTGGTGTCACATGCAATTGTCAAGGTGGTCTTTTTTTTTCACCTAAATCTGTCGGTGACTGACTGGCACGTAAATTTTTTAATTAATTTGCGGCAATGGATCTATCCTCTGTCATCCATCATCATCATCCTCATCGTGATCGTCCCATTTAGAGACTCCCTTTGGATGACTGAGACTGACTTCGTAAAATTGAAAACAGTAAGATTGATTAGATTTAGATGTATATCTTCGTAAATTCAAATCAGCAATAATGGTGTATCAAGACTGCTTGAATTGGTTCGAATTCGTCCATCGGATCGAAATTTGTTCCACATTAAATCGATGAATTTAAGAATTGATATAGATTAGTTGATTTCAGAAAAATCGTTTGAACCAAAATTTTAGTATATATACATTTATTTATTTTTATAATTTTTTTAATAATTTATTTAATCAAAATAGATAGATCGGTCAAAACGGTTGAATCAATTAGATCAACAAATTGATAATTTATTGGTTCCACCATCAGTCTAATTATGAAAATTTTAATGTTTATATAATGAAAATTTTAGATTATTTGAAATGAAATTAATAAATAATTAAAATATATTTATTTTATATAATAATTTTATTAATAAAATTATTTTACTTTTTTTTTGGCTAAATAAAGCCTATAGGCCGATTTTGAAATTTATTTAGGTCTTTAGGTCGATTTTAATATTATTTAGGGAAATAAGTCGATTTCGAGGGAAAACTCGTCTAGCCTGGATGAGTTTTTTGGAAAGTGCGTCCAATTGGGTGAGCTTTCCATACACTCATAAAAACTCACCTAGTTGGACGAGCTTTTCCTCTAAGTTGTAATTTTTTACTTTTTTTTAATTTAATTAATTTTGATCGGATGGATAAATGTTGGTGGTTTTGTTTTTCACATTTATATTTTTTATTTTATGTTGTTTTAAACTTCTTATTTTTAGCTTCCTTAGTTAAATGATTAAATAATAATTATTTCATCATTGAGACAAACTTGAAACAATATAAAATAAAAATTACAAATGTGCTTAGAAAATTAGAATTGAACTTAAGTTTCAAGGATGAAATTATTATTATTTAGCCATTTAATTGAGGAAGCTAATAACTTAAAAACATTCATTAAAAAAAGAAGAAGAAGCTTAAAATAACATGAAATAAAAAATATAAACATAAGCGAGAGAAGAATCAAACCTATGACTCAAAGACAAAATCACTAACATTTAACCATCTGACCAAAGAAATTAATTATATTAAAAAAGTCAAAAATTACAACTTAAAGAGAAAGCACTTCTAGCTATGTGAGTTTTCCTGACACGTGTATAGAAAGTTCGCGCAGCTTCAAAATCAGCCTATTTCCTTAAATAATTTTAAAATCAGCCTATAAGCCTTATTTAGTCTCTTTTTGTAATATTTATTAGGCGACAATTATAGTGAGAACCTTTTAAAATGAGATAAAAAAAATGATTCTAAATTTTAAATTTTGTACTTATTAAAATAAAACCAACAATATTCAATCTTTCCTCTCTTTTTTCTTTCTTCTTTTCACCGTGTAATTAAAGTAACATGATTTTAGATCTAAATTCTTTTTTGGGAGCAAACAAATTGGAATGGAAAGCTAGGGATTAGGGATTAATCAATTTGGGTATTAGGTATTTGTTTTTCTTAATTGAAAAAATTGGTCGACCATTTTATTCTAAAAATTTTGAGAATTTTTTTTCTTGGTTGATTTCAAGCAAATCACAAGAAAATCGAGGTAAGTTTTAAATTTTTATGCTTGAAATTCTTTGAGTACTTGAATTAGTTAAGAAAAAAATCCTAAATTTTTTATTCAAGAAAAACAAATACCTAATACCCAAATTGATTAATCTTATAATAACCCAATCTCTTGCTTTCCCTTCCAATTTTTTTCTTAAAAAAATGAATTTAAATTTGAAAGTTAATATTGTCCAAATTTTTTTCACCCTAAAACTTCAATTACATGGTGAGAAAAGATTGGGTATTATTAGTTTTATTTTAATAAAGTAAAATAAATACAAAATCTAATGTTTAGAACCACTTATTTTGATCTAATTGCTAGTATCATTCTGATTCTCACGGTTCTCATTTTAAAATTTTTTTGCCACCTATTTATTTTATTAATTTATATCAATTTTGTAATATATATATATATTGTAAAAATAAATTTTTATAGATTCATTATACAATAAAATAATTTATAATATTTTATTTACCGATTAAAATTAAGATAAAATGTGTTTTTAAAATATATTTTGAAATGTGTCTTTATTATGTTCATGTTTTTACTAGAAATTGAAATATAAATAAAGAATAAAAGTGTCAAAATAGCTTTCACTCAAGAGTAGGGGCAACAAAATGGAAAAATATCACTCCTTATATTTTATAAATTGATTAAGTGGTCAAATTGTACCTCCTCTCAAACTATTTAATTTAACCTTAAAAAATTATAAAGATATAAGTAAATATAATGATCAAATTATCTTTTAATTTTGAAAGTATATATAATTTAATTTCGAACTCTCAAAAATAATTTTTGATTTTACCCATACTATAGGGTTATATTCCTGAACTTCAACATTCATCCAAAACTTTGATCATTAGTACTTTTAATTTTTCAAACCAAACAATAAAAAATCTTAGTTTAAATAAATACCCTTTAAGATCTATCTCATCATGGGGTGATGGAATCCAAAGGACCCTAAAAGGTAAACTAGAAAATTACTATATAATTACTAGTATTAGTGACTTATTACATTATGGTCAAATAATGGCTAACTCACCTCAAGTTTCCTTCATTCTCTTATCATATTCATTTTGTGGTTTTGGCATGTGAGTTTATCTCCCCTCAAGTTTGGTTCATTATTTTACCATTCAGTTGATCTGTCGTAATTTGTTATGTTAAATTAAGCTTTTCATTACTTTTAACGAGCTTGTTTTCGAGTAAATTATATGTTTTTTTTTGTGTTTTTACTTAGTTTTCATTCTTTGTCTTAATAAGTGAAATGATGTGTTTTATGCCACGTTTGAGACTCGAAATGGCCAAATGTGCTATAGAGAATATAATGGTTAATTGAGTGTTCTAGGGAGTCATTGGATGCCCGAACGTGAACGAAAATATCATCTAGAAGGGGGTATCGCGATATTGAAACTTGAACGTCGTGATATCCCTAACAGTGTTGAATTGAAGATGATCAAGGCTAGCTATAGTGGTATTGCAATACCCAACTCCCAAGGGTTCCCCCAAGTCAAGACTAACATGGGTACCGTGATATCCCTGACATGAAAAGACAAAAAATGACCGCAGAGGCAGAACTTGTCCAACTTCAACACCAAAAAAAAAAAACACGCTAAGGGGCATTTTGGGTATAAATGTTAGGTTAGAAAAATTACTAAAAAAGTCATAATTGGCTAAGAAAAAAAAACTTATCATTAGCTAGTTTTACATTTTCTCTTCATCTTTTAGGGTTTAGTTTTTCTTCTCCAATCCATAGCTTAGGGTTTATTTTCATTGTTCATTTTATAGTTTTATTTTTTTCTTAGTTCCTTAGCTAGTAGTTAAGTTGGTTATTACTATAGTTAGGATTTATTTACTTGTTAAGCCCTTCAAACTTCCTTGTAGTTACACTTTAATCATTAGTTTAAAATCAATCAATTTTTTGACATTTCTTATGTTAAAAATCTTATCTTGAGTGTTTTTATTTATCTTCATTGTTGTTATTGTTATGTTATTCAAGCTTTTGCAAAAGAGCTCGAGTCTTTATCACTTTTATTTTAAGTTAATGGAGTTTTTATTTGATTTCTTATTGTTAATGAGTTCAAATATGAGCATGAGTAGCTAAATCCCAAGTGGTTGGTTGATGGAAGTGATGAGTAATTGATTTTTGGGTTCAAGGACTAAATCGCAAAAAAATAGACTAAATTGAATAAACTTAAAAACTTATGCTTGACGACCCTAAGAGAAAATTAAGATAAGTGAGGCTGAGAGGAGATCTTATTGAGCATCAATTTGATAATCTTGAGTTAGTTTGGTGAGATCGAGAGATAAATCAAACTAATTTGTTAATATTGGTAAAGTTGAGGTCGAGAGGTAAATTTGAACTAATTTAGGAGTAATAGTGATTTAGATCCCTAATTAGAAGGTTAACCAACCTCATGACTCGACTTTAACATGTACCTCTAGACTCAATTCTAATATCGACTTAGTCCGAGAATCGGGTAAACCTATAACTCTGATACCACTAAATGTAACACCCTAATTCTCGACTCGATTGCTAGGTCCGAGTCATGAGTTATCACATTCATTGCCAGAGCAACTATGACCAATCATATTCAATCCAATGCCACTATATATTTAAATATAGGTAAATCATGCATATAATATAATATGATATTAATTTTGGGTCTTATACAAGCTTACAAAAACTTTTTTTAAGCCTAGATTCAAAACAGACCAAATTGTAAAAGTTTCAAAACATTGGGTTAATGTCATGGCACAACATACTACGTAGGCCTCGTTGCAACGTTCAATACTCAGGATCGCGTCGTGACATGATAACTTGATAAAAAATGTTCAACATCATGATGTGATAGACCGATGAATTTATTTATTTTTTTGAATAAATACAACAAAATACAATAAACTCCTAAATATTTTACCAACTTAAGTGCCCCATCCCACTATTTGGAGTTGCAAACGAAATTGAGAGGCTGACCCAATTCCCCATAACTTAACTCTTTCCCTTACATCAGCAATATAGAACGCCAACCAACCGTTGAGGATAAGTACAGTAACCCACAAATCAGCTTCACACGTGTCCTCAATACATGAATCCATTCCTAAATTTTCCCCAGATTTTTTTCTTTCTTTTTTTCTCGACTATTTATACTATGGGGCTCCAAGTCTTTGCTGCCTGCCTTGTTGGTGGTGATATTTTTGAACAAGCAAATAAAAGCTCTCAC
This sequence comes from Gossypium hirsutum, assembly GCF_007990345.1. Taxonomy (NCBI): domain Eukaryota; kingdom Viridiplantae; phylum Streptophyta; class Magnoliopsida; order Malvales; family Malvaceae; genus Gossypium; species Gossypium hirsutum. The sequence continues at coordinate 7,921,585 of NC_053443.1, forward strand.
TACCTAACCTTCAAAACCCCCTCCCACCTCCTTTGTAGATTAGAAAACTAAAGATCAAAAGATAGGCAACTAGGAAACAAAAAAGATAAGTGAAAGATGTCAACTGCTTCTTCATTGTGTTCATCAACTCAGATTAATGGCTTTGGAGGGGGACTTGGGGTTCTAAGAACCCATGTTTCTCAACCCAAGACACTTTCTTTTACAAGGTATTCTTTTTTCTTTCTTGAGTTCTTGTTCTGGGTTGCCTTTCTTTTTGGCTCATTCTTATTAGACTTTGTAAAAAAATAGAATTTTATATGGTAAAGAAGCAAATTTATGGATGTTGGCAATAAAACCCAGTTTAGAAATTTCAGTGGAAAGTGAAGGACACCTCAAGAATATAAGGTAGCTAAACTCAATTGAATTAAATAAGCTTCGGGGTTTTATTTATAGTTAAATTATTAGTTTCTTAATGTTCGATATAAGAAATTTGAATATGCAACTTGGTGAAACTTATTTTGTATGTCTGGTGCTTACTTAGGAGCATAACTGTGGATTTATTTTCGGATTTTCGCCATATGTTTGCATATTTATGCTAATTTCAAAGTTAGGCTTGTGATTTGGATAGTGACCATCAGTACAAGTTATGCATTTTGACATTGCATTCTCAAACTACAATGTTTTAATATGTTTCCCTCTATTCTTTCCGGATTGAAACACAGGTGAAGGTGTTGCATTCACATGATATTAGTAGCAAAGACCATTAAAGTTTGTACCAAATGGTTAAAACTTCAATTATGTCATTAGTTATTTCCTTGCAGTGCTGAAATTCTTTACTTTTCATAAGATTTAAAGATTGCAAATTGTTATCTCATCCCTAAAAATTGGTCTTCTATGGTAGGAAGTGCACCGGTGACATTGTAACGCCTTTTTATTGGTCTTGTTTTAGGATTTAGAATGCAACTATTGGTTCACAGGGACACTAATGCTTATGAAAATTGTCAATTAACTGACAATATTCAGTTTTCATTAGTTCCAATTCACTTTCGCATGATTTTGAGGAACTTTATGTTTTCCTATTCTCCCTCACATTTCCAACTATTGGATTTGAGTTTGTTCTTCCAACTCTCATACAATATTTTAATATTACCTTTTCTCTGAAACCTTTAGAAGGAGAATTTCTACGGTAGTGAAGGCAACATCTCGAGTTGATAAATTCTCAAAAAGCGATATCATTGTTTCTCCATCTATTCTCTCTGCTAATTTCGCAAAGTTGGGGGAGCAGGTTTGTTATTCTTTTTTTTGAAGTTACAACTTACAATTATATCATTAGTTACCATCAGAATGAATCATTACAAGCATTGAACTAACTGAACTCAAACCAACTCGCCTATACATGGTTAACACTGGTAAAACCTGAATTTGAGATCTCAAAGTCAACCTTGTCATTTATTTCTCTTTTTATTTCTTGTACTATGAATTTTTTTTCTGATTTTCTTGTAAATTATTACTGTCAAATGTTCAATAATTTCTATAACACAGACAACGGACTATAATCTGCATTATTCTTCTGGTATTTGACTTTAAGCCAATATCAGTAGCAACATGTTAGCTTTTTTAGCTGCTCTTGCATTGTTTACCTCAATGATATTTTTAACTCAAGTTGGAGCTTCTTTTCAAAGTTTGACTTCCACAATTTTCTAGGTGAAAGCAGTAGAAGTTGCTGGCTGTGATTGGATCCATGTTGATGTAATGGATGGCCGATTTGTTCCAAACATTACAATTGGGCCTCTTGTGGTTGATGCTTTACGACCTGTGACGGATCTTCCGCTGGATGTGCATTTGGTCTGCTTCTTTTCTTTCATGCCTTATCATCAATTAGCCTGTATTAAATATTTGCTAACTTCACATGGATGTCTGCAGATGATTGTGGAACCTGAGCAACGAGTTCCAGATTTCATCAAGGCTGGAGCAGATATAGTCAGTGTTCACTGTGAACAATCTTCAACCATCCATTTGCATCGGACGCTTAATCAAGTAAGATTTTTCTTTTTCTGAGCCTGCCTTCTTTATTTTCCATGATAAAAATGGGGTTGCCACTAGCAGTTACTTGGTCATTACAACAGCTTATCAAAGCCTACTGTTGATTAACCCATATTTTCATATCAAGAGATGCCCAAAGTTAACTGCATTTTTTAACAATAAGGCCATATAAACGAGAGACGCAAGCCTTGTTTTCTCATGCATGGTTCCACTTTGAAGTTGTCATTGGAATTTATTTTAGATTATACCTACAGGTTGCCTACTTTAGGTTGAACCACATGATATGCTGATGGAGATGGAATGTTCAAAATTCTTAGGAGCATGTACAATTCCGTATAGAATTCATCCTTTCAAGCTAGTTTGTGTTTTGAACTTATTAGTGTTAACTATTTTCTATCACATGACAAAATAACTACGCATTGATGCTTGATTGGGACATTTGCGTAACTTCTATTCTAGTTTTTGCACCCTATTTTTGCTGTTACAGCTTTTTAAGTGTTAAGTTTTCTGGCCTCACTCCTACCTCAAACCGTGCATCATTGCTTTGTAAAAACTCCATGTCAGGATGCCTGAAAGTTGTCTGTTACGACTTACAGGTTCTAGTGTTTTTTTTTTTTTCCAATTGTCTGGAAATCATATGCTTAATATTGTTGGCTTAGCTTGCTTTTGCTGTTTGCCTGCATTGGCTTATTTTCATGCAATGATTCCTTTACTATTCAATTGCCTTTAGTTTTCTTTTAATTTTTCTCAAAACTTTTCTTCTTGTATAGATAAAAGGTCTGGGTGCTAAAGCTGGAGTAGTCCTAAATCCGGCAACCCCACTTACTACGATAGAATATGTACTAGATGGTGAGGGTTTTATTTATTTATTTAAATATTCTATTTCCTTTTCCATTTTCTTTTCTTCTTGTCAAAGGAAGATTCCTACATGCCATGTGGTGGATCTAAACTGGGCATTGCTTATTCATAACTTGGAATAAAGGATATATCAAAAAGGAAAACTCTTGAGAGCTATGTTACATGGACATAAGCATTAGTGCCAGACATGGATAAGTGTCCGACACGGTACACTCAATTTTTTTAAGAAGGATAAGAGATCCTTCACTACATTGTCGTAACTTGTAGAATACAGATGTTAGAATTCATATGACTAAATAGAAGGAAGTTGACATGATAGTATCTGATTTGCATTTGGACAGTGGTTGATCTAGTCTTGATTATGTCGGTCAACCCCGGCTTTGGTGGGCAGAGCTTTATTGAGAGTCAAGTGAAGAAAATCTCGGAGTTGAGAAGAATGTGTGCGGAGAAGGTATATATTACTTCTCTCTGTGTATCATTTTCCTATTTATGCTTTAAAATCAGGTGACATATTTGTTTTATATTTCCCGTGCAGGGAGTAAACCCATGGATTGAAGTGGATGGTGGAGTTGGTCCTAAAAATGCATATAAGGTACCCCATTAGAGTCATGTGGTTTTTCCTTTTAGACATGTCTATACACTCTGCCTATGTTACTCGGATTTGGGTGTGGGTGTCGAAACAACCATGTGTGCAACACAGATATTTTCTATTTTTTCTTGGTTTTCCGTGTATTTGGAGACTTGAATATACATCAAACATGGGTAAATTTGTTTTTAAAAATTAAATAGTTGGGAGTAACATAGCTCTATATGTAACATGTGACGTAGATTCTATGAGTTATCATTTGTTGAGAGATAGGCCTAATGTTGCTTTACCATTGACGGCTCGACAGCAAGTGGTGTCTGAATGAAGCTTTTGCAGTGATCAAAGATATTTTGCATTTAAACCTAAGAATTCCTGCCAGGATGGTTCAAAATGCAGGTTGAGTGGAAAGAAGTGGAAAAATATAAACTGGGCATCTATTAAATACTAGATATGTTAATCATATCAGTCATGAATCATGATAATAATTGATGCCTTTTGCTGTCGGGATAGAGGTCTTGGTGGCCTGAGGTCCTGAAGAAGTGAAACGGGTTAAGAGGGTACCCGAGTTTGGTTTTTGGGGCAGGTTCTGATGCTTAAGTCAGCACCAAAGTTCAATATATTTGTTGATGACCTGTATCGAGGTGGAGTTCTTGGTGGCCAGAGTTTTATCTCCAAGACATACTCCGGTGATAAAATTGAAATGTTATTTGTTGCTGGCAGGTAATTGAGGCTGGAGCTAACGCATTAGTTGCTGGTTCAGCTGTGTTTGGAGCCAAAGACTACGCGGAAGGTATGGACATGTAATTGTTTATTATTTTTTTTGCATTTAATGAAATGGATTTTAACGATTGTTTTGTGGCTTGGACAATTCAACAGCCATTAGAGGAATCAAAACCAGCAAAAGGCCAGAAGCAGTAGCTGTTTGATTTATGACTGCCAAAACATCTGCTTGGCTCTAATGTGGGATATCTGTGTTTACATTTCCATGTATGATACCCTCTTAACTTCATAGAATTTTGCTTTGATTATATATTAAGTGTTAAAGCATGGCTAGAACATGCGTCAGTCGACTCGGGTGTGACTGTTGGATATGAGCATGTGTCTGGCACCAGTATGTTTAGTTCTTTTTTTTTTCAATGTATTTGGTGGGTCTTCGGAGTCTTCATACCTATTTCTGGATATGCGTTGGACTCGTAAAAATGAAGAGTCAAAATAACATAACCTACGAGCATACTTTTTGTTGTTTGCAGATAATACGCATGTCATGGTCGTATAAGAAGCAAATTATGGATACCATCTGCTGCTGAATCGTGGATGCAGGGTGTGATAAGATTGTTAGTTTGGAAATATTTGGTGTAACTTGTCTTTTTTGTTGTATTTGATAATTCATATATACATCTTTACATGCTCGAGTTAAATAAAGCAAAGCATTCATGTTTGTTTTTGGTCATCAAAATCTTGCCTAAGCAAACTTTGAATGTTACACCAAGTCTTTTTGTATTTGTTGAAAGCCTCAAGCGTGTCGAAGCTCACTGAAGAACTATGATCATACCTAAAATGTGCGAGTACTAACTCCCTAAAACAAATGATGTCAAACTTGAATCCCACGTGGAAAACAGATCAAAATCTAATTTTCATTTTTAAAACAAGATAATTAAATTGCTCATGTCATTTTAAAATACGAGGTATTTCTTTCAATACCGTCGTCAAAGAAATGCGAGTATTTTTTTTTAACATTCAATTCCATTGTCATAATTTTCTTTTCAAGTGTTGCAAGTACAATACAAATATATGTCTAAATAATCACAAATAACAAACTACTACAACACAAACGAATTGTTTGAATCATTACAAAATATAATTAAACTATTACAATACAAATAGATTAAAGAATTGGTATAATTTAGACTAAAATCGATAAATTGGACTAATTAAACTAAAACTTATAGGAATCCAATGTATCTTATCATTACAAATTAAAAAAAAAAACCAATGACCCCATACAAAATTTAATATGGTTGATAGTAGTATTAGTATTTTAAAAATAACAATTATCATATATTTTTTATAGAAAATAAATATAAATTTGTTTTTTCATATTTAATTTATTGATAAAAAATTGATACTGTCATTTCATATGCAGATGTAAAATTATAATAGATTTTATGATTTTTGTATTTTAATTTTATTAAAGGATTATTAATCTAATATGTATTTTATTTTCGAGGTTGTTCATAGACATATTTTTCTAATTTATTTTAATTTTTAGATATGTTTTAAATTATTAAATATCTTATCACAAATGTATACATGTGAAAACCACAAATTTAGAATATAAATATGTGTTTAAAAATAACATATAGTAAATAATAAAATATATGGTTTAGAAGTTTATTAAAATGAAAAAAATAAATTAAATCATTTATTATTATATTGTCATCAATCTTGAGTCGATGTCGATTTAGCTTGTGACACTAACCCAATTAAATACATTATTAATATATACAATTGATGGAAGTAATAAAGTGTACAAAAAAAATTAAAATATATTAAAATATTAAAATAAAATTTTAATTGAGTAGTAAATTAAAAGTTTTACTGATGTAATTTGTGTGGTTCAAATCTCACCATATGCATATTTTTATTAATTTTTGTGAATATGAAAAGATTAAAATACCCTCAAATAATATAATTTTTTTAATAAATTAAATAATATAGTAAAACACTTAAAATAATAACTTTTTATGTAGTGCCATATAAATATTCTCTATTCGTGTATACTATATTGTTTGCTTCATATTTATAATTTCAATTATAATTATGATACTAACAAAATTTAGAATAAATTACACCAACAGTTACTCAACTTTGGGGTAGCTGACAAAACAGTCATTCAGATTTCAATTCAGTCATTCAACTTTCACCACTAACCATTTTCCGTTACGTCTGTAATGAAGCTATCGTTTTTTGTTATTGACTTAACAGAAATACCATTTTGAGTTTTTTAGAATTAAGATAAAATTGAGACTATTAAAATTATGAGTAAATAAAAGTTAAAGTCTAAATTTATTATGACCATCTACATAATTCACCCTGACATTCAGATTTTTCCCATACTACCGAATTCTAACTCAAAGAAAGTCACTAAACTAAATGTAATATTAGGCAAGGCAAAGTAATACTCGCTGTTTAAGACTTAATTCAATTGACAATAATTAAGAAAACATTAGTTCAAGCACGCTTAAACCTCTTCCGATGTAAGAGTACGAAAGAACTACAAGTAAAAAGTAAACTTTGTATAAGATAAAGTAACACCCAAATCAAGCATCCCTAAATCAAATGGAATTATCAGTAATGCGTCTAAGGAGTTAATTTGATTATTAGCCCTACCAATCAAAAAGAAAACTTATGAAGTAAGGGACTAAAATGGTAAAAGTAAAAAACTCAAGACATGCACTTCAACTAGATAGTATAGCACGGCTAGAATGTTAAACAAGGCTCTAACTCATACAAGACTGCATAATATCTCAACGCTATTAACTACTTGGAATGCATTTGTTTAGCCTTCACACTACCGACTTCCGCAACTCGGCTGCACCGTGTGCAAAGTGACATCTTTCTCCGAAAGTGCAACTTCCCTTTGCAAAATTGTCGCACAACTTCGTTTTGTAGTTGCTTCCCGGATGCCCTTGACCACCATGTGCACCAGCTGTTTTGGCCGGACCCGGTACTGGACCCAGGCTGCTGATTAGTTCTCTAACCATTGCACTGGCTTCTTTAATTTGCTCAAATGATCCTTCGAGCTCGATGTTCCTAAGTGATGGATCTGACTCATGTTCCCGAATAGATAGATTTGCACCTGTTTGACGACATATCTGCTTGGAGTGCACACCACCTTTCCCAATAATGGCTCCTGCAAGGGAAGCATCCACACTAATTTTCGCAGTTGCTGAAGCACCAAATGTAGCAGCAGGACCTGATGGGGGTGGTGGTTCCATCCGACTGCCCATGCGGCCAGGAAGAGGTGCCATGGAACGGGGATCATCAAGAGATGGAGCAATAGGTGTGCCAAGTTCCCACTCTCCATGTGCAAAATGACATTTATCACCAAACTTACAACCTTCGGGACTACTAAATTTGTTGCATAACCGAGTTTTGACCGCAGAGGCAGATCCATGAGGTATTGCAGCTGTCGCTGCCACGTTTCTAGAAGCTGGTTGAACAGCTGGTGCAAGGTTCATCATCTGGGACACTGCATTGTAACCTCCAGGAACATAGTGCAGGAAATGGCAGCTCTCACCAAATTGACAACCAGCAGTACTGCAATCAAAACAACTTGGGATCAGATCAAACTTAGACGAGTCCATAACATCAGCTAAATACAATTGTTTCACTCGTATAAGATGCCTATTCTGAACTGAAAACATCAGAAAACCTAGACATTCCAATAGAACAGAAGCCTAGCTAGTGCTAGCACACAACAAATATCTAGCACAAAAGCATAACAGCGATACTTATAGTCCCAAGTCATACTTGAGTAAAACAATATCAAACACGAAAACTATTTATATCAACACGAGCAAATTCCAATGATGGGAAGAACTTAAAGGTGTCTAATGACATAATTTTCACAAAAAAGAACACATCATACCTGAATTTTTCATCAGACTTTGATTTATATAACAGCTAAACTTACCAAGGGACTCAATAACCGTACCGATATTTGAAAATTTTACCAGTTAATTCAATCTTAGGAACAGTTTATATAGCAAATGGTACATCTTTGATCTAATTTGCCTTTTTTTCACCAACTAACTCCAGCAAAATTGGTTATTAATGAAGCCAATCTCTGTTAACCATTAGCTTGATTAATGATCAAACAACAGTAATTGCACCTGTAATAACTCAATAATACCCACATTTGATTAGCAAAATCACAAGTTTTTAGCTAACTATAAAGTTCAAATTTTTAGAAATAAATTATAGAAACAGAATTTAAGTGCAATATTTATTTAGGTGCGGGTATAAGAATTTTAACCTGAAAAACTTGGTGCAAGGCTTCGATTTGCTTCCTACACCAGTTGATAAAGATTCCAATTCTGTTGCACAACCATTAATTAATTACTTTTTCTCAGTTACAACTTTTTTTTATATCGAAATTATCCCCCAAAAATTCAACGTGTTTAATTCTTCATTTTATTACTAAAAATTATGTAATTAATCACTTCTATATTAACACTTAAACAAGCTTGTAAATATTAACAGGAACAAAGACCATATATTTCAATTTTAGAGAGGAAAAAAAAAGGACAAACCTGGTTTAGATTTCTTGATGCCGCCATTAGCATTGAACCCAGCTTCACGTCTTCCCCTTTTACGAGTATCCATTAGAGAACTTCTTTCACTGATCCAGATCCAAAGAAAACAATAAAAAAATTAAATGAGTGCAAAAATTTCAAGAACCCTAAAATGCCCCAAGAAAGAGGAATGTAAAAAACCCAGAGAGAGAACGAAGAAGAAGAGTAACCCTAGCTTCGGGCGGGGGTTTTTGGGTGAAGAAGAGGAAGAGGAAGAGGAAGAGGAAGAGGAAGAGGAAGAGAACCAAAAGGCAAAGAGAGTGGGAAAAAAGGTTAAAAGATAGTGATATTTAATAGCCAAGTTAGGGCTGATGATAATTCGCAGCCAAAATCTAAATGGCTGGATTTTGTTTTCCGTCAGAAAGAATCTTTTAGCCATTTTCTAGTTCTTATGGGCTCTAATTCTAATTCAACTTCGATTGGGTCCAAACCAGGCTAACTTTCTTGGCTTAATTTTCTAGACACCCCAAACTATAAGCTAAATTTTAAATTGGAACCACTTTTCAAATGAACCCAACTCTCAAATACTCATCTCAGGCCATAAACAACCACTTTAGCCTTTATATACAAATTGTCTAAATCCATGCGCTGCAACTAAGAGCTTGCTTGGTTTGGTGTATTGGCGTAGATCGGTGGGCCCTACCTAATACCTCTCTAATCCGCCGTTTAGTTCAGTGTATTGTTAATACGGGTGTATCCCGTTACTTTCCTAATCGGTGAAAAGCACCGATTTCTATTCCCCCCTTCTGCCCAGATTAGAGGACGCTACCCTAAACCCTCCCTCTTTTACCCCTAATCGATCCCCTTTGTTTCTCTTCTGTTTTCCACCTTCATCCAAATTGCTTCCTTGTTTCATTGCTTTTATTTTCTGCCGATTTGCTCCCCCGATTCTTTTCTTTTCTATTTCGGCCGATTTGCTCACAGTTTCTGCCGATTTGCGTCATCGGTTAGCCTATGTTTCCCGATAGATTAATATCCTTTTCTATTGTAGATGAAAACCAAAACTTTCGAGGTAAATATGATCTATTATTTTTATCTAATCGGTTTCCCCTTTTGCTTTTTTCAGGTTCTTCTTCATTGTGCCCCGATTTGCTAATAGGTTAGTTTTCCATAGTTATTCTGTTTGTATTGCATGTGCGATTGAAATGTGTTTTCTGTTGTTGGTTAGGCTTAAGAAATGCATGCTGTTGATTTGCTATTATTGTTGTTATGGATATTGTAGGGAAAATTATGCATGTATGTCTTTTCATCAGCATAGGACCGACAATCCTTTGAAAACAATAGTCGGATTAGGCTTAACAGATGATCCTTTGAAATTGTTCTCTCTTCTCTGCTAACCTTCGCTTTTGAATTTATTTATTTTGATGATGGATGGTTTTTTTATAGCCAAATTATGAAGTTTGTTTGATCGAATTTCGATAACTTTGAAGTGGTTCCCAGCGTTCGAAGTTGTTCTCTCTTCTCTGCTAATCTTCGATTTTTGTTTGTTCTGTTGTAATTTTCGAGTCCTTTTTTTATCTCCAAAACCGAATGAGATTTCTTCTTTTGTTTGTTTGTTTAAGTGCCTGAACTGAGTCGTTTTTTAATTTGGTCCTCTGAAAGTAGCAAAAATAGGTAAGATGAAAATGTTAGATGATAACGAATGTTCAAAAGAATTTATAATGTTAAGAATATTGAATTTCATGCTGAGTGCAGATCATAGAAACTAGAAGCTGTTAGATGCAATTTGTGTAGTCTGGCTTTGGATATATGTGTGAAGATACTGATACTGGTACTTCAATGTCTTTCATGTATTCCATTTTTTCTAAAATAATTATACATACACATGGTCAGTTACATAGATATCAGAGACCTTATGATTTCAATCTTGTAGGTAAGTTAAAGTACTTGTACATCACAAATTCATGTTTGAAGAGTTTATAGGCGATAAAGATTTTGTTGGTTTGTTCTTGACATTGTTTTGATAGTCTGCTGGAAAATGTTATTTTAGTTTGTTAGTGAATAGAAGATGAAACTGTTGTGGCAGTTGTTTTGATTGTCTGCTGGAACTTGTTCTTGATTTGTTAGTCAGTAGAATATGAAACTGGAACTTTATTTGTTCTTGATTTGTTAGTCAATAGAATATGAAAATGGAAATCAAATGCTGTTTGGGAGTTACTTGCAGGACCACTCTGTTTATAATAAATTAATTTCATTAAAATACCTTTCCTTTTAATTAATTTTCATGCCCTTCATGATGTTTTAGGGTGAAAGTTTGTAATCTATTTACCAAAGCTAAATTATCATTATATTTTTCTTTATATGACATTTCACCGACCAAAGTAAGCTAATTGAATGTGATTAATTGCTGTCTTTTTTATTATGGTTTACGTCACTATCTCTCAAACCATATTCATTTCGTTTACTTTTGTCTCTAATTTTTTTTACATTGGTATTTAAATTATTTTTCGATTATTATTTTTAGTCAAATAATTTAACGAGTTTAAAAAATAAATACTCCATTCAATTATTATTTTTATTCATATTTAACAATCTTATTTGCTTATCTGGTCTTTCACTTGTATAATATTTGTCATGAGAGCATTTTTAAGTTAAAAATGTCACTTAATCCAATTTAACAAAGTAAAAGGATTAAATTTTTAAAATTATAAATAAAGAAATTAAATTTTAAATGTGTAAAAAATATAGAGACGAAAGAATAATTAAACCAAAAATTTGGGCTTGTGACCTAATCTATCAAAAATATCTTCATACGGCAAAGGTTAAGAAGATAGAGAAAAAATTATTGCGCCTTATTTTCCCATGATTATTTAAATGATTCTTGAATGAAATGATTGCTAATACATCTATATATATAATGTTAATTTTTTTAATTTGTATATAATTTTAACACTAATTAAATAGTAATTATTTAAAATACTACAGGTAATTTAATATAAATTCGATGTTGAATTAAATTATAATTATTATGATACTAATAATGAGAACATTATTAATAACATAAATATAACTGTAATTATTATAATTTTTATCTTTAATATTAATAATTTGAAATTAACAATAAACATGAAACCTGTTTGTTAAGTATTAATGTTGATATAATTTTATGTGGACAGAATTATATTTTTATATTAATTAATAAAATTTATCATATATATTTCAAATAAACATAAAATTAAAAGATTATATGCATGGTTAAATTACTTTTGTTAGTGTTTTTAGTATCGAGTTTCTTGTGAATTGTGAGTGAAGTTGTTTTTTGGTCAATTATACATACACCAACAATTATACATAGACCAACAATGTTTTTTAGGGTAGATAAAATTAAACCAACAAGTAATTTTAGGTCAATTATACATACACCAACAATTAATTTTAGGTCAATTATACATGCTTTATAATTATCTTATTGTTTGGGTGATTCATAAAGAAATGAAATTAAAGTTGCAACGATATCATTTAGTAGATACTATTTTGCTTCGTGTGTTCTAAATTTGTATTGTTTATTTTTATTTGATAATGTGTAATTGCAACTTCAATTTATTGATAGTGTGTTCTAATTTTAATATGTTGCAGTAATGGCTCGTCTGCCTTTAATTGCACAAAGTGTGAGGCGTAAAAGAATTGGTCTTGTATTGACATTCTATTTGGAAATATGTAGAATTGCGATTTGGTTCTTGTTTAGAATGGGTGCCAGCCTTAGCCTACAGACTTATAGACCAAAGATTAGGTCCTATACCTTAGATTTTTATGCAAAACGGGATTATGTGAAGAGGCTTGTATATGCTAGTGACGAGACTTGTATTGAACAAGTTAGGATGAATAGAACTGCCTTTTTTAAACTATGTGAGATGTTAGAATCGATAGGGGGATTGAAGTCGTCAAGGTTCATGCTTGTTGATGAGCAAGTAGCAATGTTTTTACATATCATCTCCCATCACCTGAAAAATCGAGTTATCAAGCATCACTTTAGAAGGTCCGGGGAAACTGTAAGCAGAGCATTTCATAGTGTTTTAAATGCTGTCATACGCTTACAAGATGTCTTATTTAAAAAGTCGGAGCCAATTACAGCTGATTCTTCTGACACAAGGTGGAAAACTGAGTTTTATATATAGCTTGTACAACATTTAGTTGACTTAGGTTTAAATTAGTATTCTAACACAAGGTTTTATATCATGTGATATAGAATTGCTTAGGTGCTCTTGATGGAACCCACATAAAAATTAGGGTGCCAACAGTTGAAAAACCTAGATATCGAACCCGAAAAGGTGACATAGCAACAAATATGCTAGGTGTTTGTACACCTGAGATGCAATTTGTTTATGTTCTTCCTGGTTGGGAAGGTTCAGTTGCCGATGGACGGGTGCTTCGAGATGCCATTAGTAAAAGACATGGACTAAAAGTTCCTCATGGTACAGTGTATACTTAGAGGAATTTGAATTATTCATTAAGATCAAACTTTGTTTGCTGAATTAATCATTTTTAGCCAATTTATTTTATAGGTTGTTATTATCTAGTTGATGCTAGATACACAAATTGTGAGGGATTTCTTGCACCATTTAGAGGACAGCGATATCATCTGAACGAGTGGCGTCAGGGTTATCAGCCAAGTTCTCCGCAAGAGTTTTTTAATATGAAACATGCCTCAGCACGTAATGTCATTGAAAGATGCTTTGGCTTATTAAAACTTAGATGGGGAATACTTAGGAGTCCATCGTTTTATCCTGTAAGGGTGCACAATAGAATTATTATTGCATGTTGTTTGCTCCATAATTTTATTCGAACCCATATGAGTATTGATCCCATTGAAGCGGAGGTGGGAGAAGGATTACCTACTAATGTGGCGGATGACGATGAACCAAATATCACAAATATTCATCCATCGGATGCTTGGGAAACTTGGAGGATGGAACTAGCCAACCAAATGTTCGATGAATGGCAAGCATCTAGAAATTAGTTAGGTTTAGGGACAAATTCAGTTTGAATTGATTTGTTGATGTTATTTTATGTATCTACTTTATGAAACTTTGGTGGCCTTTGATTAAAATTCTGTATTGTACTAAACTTTGTTGAATTATAATGTAATTATCTTTTCATTCAGCATGTGTTATAAATTTAAATTTAGTATTGAACTACCGATATAATATTATAAACTGTTCACCCAACAATTAAATGATATTCAAAATAGTAAATAATGTTAATTTGTTTTTTTTTTCTTAAGAACAATATGTCAGGTGTTCCACCAACGGGTGCTTCTTCTCAAGCTTCTCGAGGAAGCAAAAGAAAATGGGTTCCAGAGGAGGATACAGCCTTGGTTTCTTGCATGGTGGATTTGCACAATGTAGGAACATTTAATGCTGATACTGGGTTCAAAGCCGGTTATTTGAACAAGCTAGAAAAGGCTTTACCAAGAGCAATGTGAAGGCGAAACCAAATATTGAATCTCGGATTAGGTGCCTAAAAAGGGAATGGTCAGTCGTCTACGACATGCTTAATGGCCAAAACAACAGTGGTTTTGGTTGGGACGAGCATAGGCAGCTCGTTGTTGCTGAAGATGCAGTTTGGGAATCATATGTAAAGGTAAAATGTATTTCAAGTATTTATTTGTTTTTTACAAAACTTATAACTAATATGATTTCCTCATTTTTTTTTAGAGTCACAAAGAAGCCTCTCAGTTCAGACATCGTTCTTTCCCTTACTACAACCAGCTTACTGCGATATACGCAAGAGATCGGGCGACTGGGAAAGACGCTCAAACAGCTGCTGATATTCTTGAAGAAATACATGCTGAGGATGAACGTACTACAGATATGAATGAAGAGAGAAACACATTCTATGACTGCGAAGCTGACATCTCTTTAGACGACATGGATGTTTCTGGTACAGATTCGCGAGAAGATAGAGACCAAGGGGGTTCCTCATCTTCAAACAAGAGAAAGAAGAAATCTGATGCTCGTGATAATGTGTATTCTTCATTTGAGGAGGCTGCCACCTTGTTGGGGGAAAAATCCAGGCCGTTGGCGATAAAATCAGTATGAGTATTGCCTCCGAGGTGGTAGTTCAGCAGAAGTCAGAAGAAAAGATGGAAGAGAAAGCTTCAAATTTATATTCAGCCTTATGGTCAATTGAAGGTTTAACCGACGATCAGCGGTATGATGCTTTGAGTAAAATTCCCGATCATCCAACTCAAATGATCGTTTTCTTCAGTTTACCTTCTGTTGCCCGATTGGAATGGGTTAGAAGATTTCTTTCTCACCATTAAATATCAATGTTCAAACTTTTTGATGTTGTAAAACTATATAACATATGGATTATGATGTACAATTTCATTTTCATCTAACTTTTTCTTAGTATAAGTTAATTATGTTTATGCAGAATATAATTCTCAAGTTATATATTGATTTTAGTAAATTCATAAGAACATTTTATGAAATTATATTTAATAATAATTATTTTAAATTGTATTTAATCATATATTTTAATTAAAATATATTTAATATTAATTATAGTATCATATATTATGATTTGAGTAAATTATATAAGAATATGAATTATTAAGAATTTTATTAAATTATATATTTTAATTAAAATATATTTAATAATAATTATGTTAATTTATATTTTACAGTATCATATATTATGATTTGAGTAAATTAATATAAGAATATGAATTATTAAGAATTTTATTAAATTATATATTTTAATTAAAATATATTTAATAATAATTATGTTAATTTATATTTTACAGTATCATATATTATGATTTGACTAAATTAATATAAGAATATGAATTATTAAGAATTTTATTAAATTATATATTTTAATTAAAATATATTTAATAATAATTATGTTAATTTATATTTTACAGTATCATATATTATGATTTGAGTAAATTAATATAAGGATATTAATTATTAAGAATTTTATTAAATTATATATTTTAATTAAAATATATTTAATAAAAATTATGTTTAAATATGATTAAATTATTTATTATTGATAATAATAATCCTATTAAAATTTAAATAACAATAACAATAATCATTTACCAAAACAAATTTATGCTAAGGGTATTCTAGTCATTTTAGTTTTTTCTATTATGTTATTACACCTCTATTCCATTCAACCAAACACAAGATTACTATTACGTCTCTATTCCATTACATTCAACCAGACAGTTGATTTGCTAATACACCTCTAATCCAATACAGCGAACCAAACGCACTGTAAGGTTCCTCCTAACACAGCTCTATTACCCATCAAAGCACCACTACTGTTTCTGTTGTATAAAAATTTTGGTTGGATCAAAAGTAATGCTTTTTAAAAATATTATCTCTAGGTTTTTAGGGTTTAAAGTAAAGTACACAACCGAATAGTTGTGTCAATTGACAATTTTTTTTCTTTTAAATTATATATATGATAGTGAATATGAGGTAGGCAACACCATCTTGTATTATATTGATACAGATATTCATCACACTAAGACCTGACCATAGCAAAGTCAGGCACCACTCCATTGTGGAGTAAAGTCTTGTGCAAATTCCATACACCCCAACATAAAACTATAGTTATTTGAATTGGATTGGTTAGATTGATAATCAGTTGGAGTATTTGTCCGGAATAAAGTTTTAGATCGGTTGAATTGTGAATCAATACAAACGAATTAAACTAACAATTAAAGTTATTTTTAGTAGTTTTTATTTTTTATAAAATTTTAATAATTTATTTAATCAATTCGTTCGGACTGGTGAACCGATGGCCTGGCCAGTTCAACCACTGGTCCAGTCATGAAAACTTTGCATAAAACCACATATCTAAGCAAGAATTGAAGCTCTCCCGTGTTTGGCTCTTTGAATCTTAAATTACGTTTCGTAATAAGATTACAAGAATATAAGATTACACTATTTAATTTATCTGATTAGAATATAAAATTAATGTGTTTGGTTGGATTAACTTAAATTTAAAATTAAAAATGTTTAACAAAATTTGTTAACTAAAAAAAATCATTTTTATTACACCTTGATTTTATCATATGAATTCAATTAAACAATTATTGAGATAGTTTATTTATATAATTTATAATGGTTTGTTTTAGAGAATTTAATTTACCTTTAAAATTAAAAGAAATTTAATCTCCTAGTTTTATGTTGTATTTAATATGAGGTTTCCAACAAGTTTAATAATGTAAAAAAAATTATAAATTTAATAATCTCACATCTAAATTTAATGTTTGTGAAGGATTAGTTTTGAGGTATAAATACGGTATACTACACCAAAACAGGCTTTTAGCGGCGCTTTGAGAAGCGCCGGACAAAACGCCGCTAAAGACCGCGTCGTTAACTTTAGCAGCGTTTTTAGAAACAAACGCCGCTAGAGACCAGGACCTTTAGCGGCGCTTTTCCCACAAACGCCGCTAGAGACCAGGACCTTTAGCGACACTTTTCCCAAAAACGCCGCTAAAAACCAGGACCTTTAGCGACGCTTTTCCCACAAACGCCACTAAAGACCAAGACCTTTAGCGGCAATTTTCTCAAGTGCCGCTAAAGACCCAAACCTATAACGACGTTTTTTCCACAAACGCCGCTATAGCACAAGACCTTTAGCGACACTTTGATTACAAACGCCGCTAAAAGTACTATTAAATATTAAAATCAAACATATTGATATAAAAAATTAATTAGTATTAAATATCTACTTTTAGTCAAAAAGATAATATTTAATCATATAATAAATGAATTTTTGAATCAAAATATTGAAAAATCATGTTAATATTTAAATTGCAAAATTACAAGTTCAAATAGTGCAACTAATTGATTGCAAAAAAAAAAAATGCACAAGTTCATAATGTACAGTAATCAACTTCAGGGATATGGATCATCTTCATCTTCATCATCTTCTTCTTCACTTTCAACTCTGTGACCATCTTCTTCTCTGCTGCCTATGTGATTCAATGCTCTCCTTTCATCATCTTCATCATCATTATAAGGCACAAGTGACTCTTCAAGAGGTGAAGATGGTGAATCCACAACCCTCTGCCATTTTAAGTCCCGTTCCCCGTCTACACTATCACCAAGTTCCCTTTTTGCTTTCATCTTCTTTCCCCCTCCTTCGCTCTCACAATTTCTGTTGCTATACCACAGTAGCATTCATCAATTAAACTAAGTTCCCATGAGATCTTCTACTACAATCGTTCACTTAAAATAAATGATAAAAAAAAAGAACTATACTTTTAGATGCTGAGAAAAAAAAAAGCAGGAAAATTCATAGCCAACTATCTAGGGTTTTTATTGAGTACCAGATAAAACATAGCAACATAGTAAAGAAACTTAAGTACAAAGGAGATTAGATAAATTTTCAAACAAAATATCAGCGACTAAAATATACTATACATTTCTTTTATTTTTTAAAGAAATTAGAAGAAGAGTTATAACAATAAAATTATGAAAAACCACAAGCCATAGTACTGCTGGGACATTCAAACTGGCATAAATTAAAGCCAAACTCCGATCAAGAAATGAGTATATAGAAAACAATCGAAGATTCTTCAAATATGAAAAAAAAATTAAAATCAAAATAAAGAGGAAAAATACTGGAAAAACAAAATAAAGAAAATTTTAATAAAGAAAATGAATATGACCACCTGACGTCTATAGTAATTTGAACATACTAAGGCCAATTACTAATTAGTAATTTGAACGTCTATAATATTTAAACATACAATAAAGTGCAGATCCGAAAGGACAGTTCACATACAAATGCCAATTACTAATTAGTAATTTGAACTTCACACAATTTACAATCACCATTTATGATTAACATATTAAGAGATGGGTGTCAAATTAAGAAGAGAATGAAAAAGGTACTTGACTATAACAAGCATGTGAGAATTAACCTAATCCCTTCCAACATGTATAAGGCATTACAAACTTTTATAAACAAGGACAACTACAAAATGCATTTCATCACATCTCTTATATTTTTAAAGTAATAAATCGAATAAAAAATGAGAAAATCCAAGAAGTGGAAGAATAGATATCAAAATCTTTGGATTAGATATTTGTGATCACATGTTAGGCTTCAAAGGCAAAAATAGCATATATCTAACGATATTGCTTCCATTTTTGTCATTAAATATTAGAGAAAGTTACTTGGAAATACATTAGCATATATCTAACTGAAAAATTGTAAAAAATCTACCAACCAAATTTCTACATTATTGAATCGGGTCATACATTTTATATTTTGTATTTACAAAATATTGTTAGAAAACTAAGTTATAATTTTATATTTTGTAAAATTGTAAATATTATTTTGTCATTTTATAGAGCAGTAATGAATCGGGTCATACATTTTTGTCCAATTTTTACTGGAACACATACAAAGGCATAAACTTGCAGCCAGCTTATATCAAAATGACCAGTTCTTGATGTCACTAAATTTATTCAACATTATCTGGAAGAACTATACAAATACAACAGCCATGAACAGGAAGACAACTAAACATCGTTACTTTGAACATTCAAAGTATGTTAAGGTTAAAGTATTAACTAGCGACCCATAAAAGAACAAATAATCACATTTTGAATTAACCAAGGTATTTCAGCATATTCAGCAGCCTATATGTCTAAACAATATACCCTCAACCCAAATAGAAATTATTCACCATAAATAACATAAACAAGTGCTGGTTGGATAGACAATGCAAACAAAATGATGAGGGAAAAAAATCAGTCAGAAATAGGATACAAATCGTGCAACCAAACGATATTTATTGTAAATGCAAACTAGACCTAACCATTGTATCGAATCTGAAAACCTTTGCTCAATTTTATCTCAACTGAAGCATTCCTTTATTTGATTAAGGCTGACATAGACTTCCTAATTATCGCATAAGGGGTAGTTTAAAATATCAAGTATATAGTAGGCATGCGACAAAATCCCCATGAACAACCTTGAACTAACTCATCACTGTTAATTAGCATATAAAAACTACGACAAAGTTACAAATATGATGTCAGAACACTTACAAACAGTGTAGGAATAGCTGCAATGACCAGGCTTGTAAACGCCAAAGAAGCCTGCATGTATCCAAGTGATTGGTGTCAACCAATCCGAAAATATAGAAAATTGAAACACCAAACATAGTACTTAATACCAATGCACAACACTTGAATTTCTACCACTGCCTGCCTATAAAAAGAATCTATTTGATTTGCAGTAACAAGCCAAAGAAAATTGCAAAAAATAAAAATTATCCAACAAATTGTTCAAATGCCATATGCATCCAACAAAATGCAAAACACCGATTATAACAATGAAATTATAATCAACAAATGCAAAAAGAATTAAATAATGAAAAAAAAAGCTTATCTAAAAGAACATAAAAATAATGAAAAAAATAAATAACAAAATAGGACAGATGCAAAAAACCAAATCATCGAAAATAAGAAACGGGTCACCTTATTATCAATTGGTAGATTTAGATTTGCAGAAAACAAGTAATGATGGAAATCATCGAGGGTCAGTGCGTGTTTTCTGAACTTCACCATATGGTGTCGTTTCTGCAGACCCTGCAGCAGAATCTCCTCCGCGTCGGAGACCTTCGCACCGCCTTGCCCCTGCGCATCCATCAAGAACCTATGCAACTGCTCCGCCGTCATTTGAGGCCCACCTTCGGCGTACTTCTCGAATGCAACTATAACATCCGGTGGTGGTGCCGCCTCAATGAGTTTTTTCTTTTTAATGTTATTTTGCATGTAAATAACTTCTTTATATGTGTTATCGAAATTAGCATTAATTACTTTTGTTTCCTTTCTTAACTTTTATTCCATAATCTAGAGGTGATTACTTGAGAGAGAGAGAAATCATGTTTTTCTGAATGTTTAAGTTATTAGTTATTTTAATTTTAATATTTTTTCTAAGAGAGAAAATTTTAAAATTTGTAATTCACAAAATCATTCATGGTTTTTAAAATTTTGCAAGCGAATATCAAAGAGCTGTTAGGAGTTGAGGAAACTCAAAATGTTATATAGGTATTAGCTACCGCCATCTTGCAATGATTCACAGACATATACTCAAAATGTGCAGTAAGCAATAATTCATAACATGCACAAACTTACCTTTTGAGCAGGCCAATTATATATCATAGACATCATCTCTCCTTTATCCTTTGCACTGAAATACATTCCACGTGGGCGTCTAAATAATCCAGAATAAATTTGGCATACCAGTCCTTATAATCGAGCAATTATAGCAACATGTCCAGGCCTTGACTCCGTTGGAGGCCGAACATGAGATACTCCCCAGCGACCTTGATTGATTCTTAATCACATTTCTTAAAAAGGGTGCTCTGAAATTCCCTTCCAAATCTGGCTCGAAAAATTTATCAGCACGTAAACCATCCACTGCAATGATATGGTTTTACCAAGACGTAGAAATTAGTAATTACACTAAACATTAAAAATGAGTAATCATTTCAGGAAATGAAATGTTTCAAACATTAAACTGTAGATGCACCACAATAATCATGAACAGCCCATCATTGAGTTCTCCATTTTTCATATAAAAAACTTAGCCTTTTAATATAAAGCTAAAATAAGTAAATAACTAACATACCCAAAAGGTTCTTTGTTTCTATTTAGCTGAATCGTCAGATTCGCATCAAACTCAACAAGCCATTTTTCACTATCAATCCTATTCAACAAAATCAAGGGGTTGAACCCTAAAAGAGAAGAAAGGTGGGTTTACCAACAAGAAGAACAAGGCGTTTAGCAGAAGGAGAGAAGCGAGGGGAGACAAGATCCATGCCATGAACAATGGGGGTCTTGAAGTAGATGTCGAAAATGCTTAACATGTAAACGGCATAGAGGATGACACCAAGTATAACCAGCCATGTTTCTCTTCTTTTAACCCATTTTCGTCTCCTGGGTATGCTTGGTTTGCCTAGCTTCGAATCTCGGTTACCCAAGATCCCATCTATATCCACCTTTTTCGTTACTTTGGTTTCTCTGTTGTAACCCAAAATTACTTGGTCTCACCTCTCTATAAACTCTTGCAAGAAAACCTCAAAGTGAAGAAGAAATTGGGAGAGACGCAGTTTAGGGTTTGGATTTGGTTGAAAAACTCTTGTAAGGTCTCCATGGATCTGTACCCTTTGAGGAGATGCAGAGGGCTGCCAATTTGGGGAAATTGAGGGGAAAGATAAAAGGGAATCGGGGTAGGGGAGAAATTGGGGGGAAAATAAAGGGAATCGATTTTGGGAAAAAGAAGGGGGAAAAATATAATTCATTTGGAATTTTGGGATAAAAAAAATATATAAACACAAAACGACGTCATTTTGTAAAAATATTACTGGCGTTTGCAAGAAAAAGGCCACTATTGTTCTTTTTTTAAAAAACGCCGCTAACGCTCTATTTCTTACAATTTTTATATTAAATGATTATATCTTTCAAATAAATTTTAAATAAATAATTTTTTAAATTTAAAAGAATTAGATAAAATTATAATTTTTTGTTTTTGTATTTCATTTTTATTTGTTCTAATTTGGTCCTATCCAAAATAGATAGTTATTTATCCGTATCCATCTATTACTTTTTTTATCAATTTTTTATAATTTAATATTTAAATATATCAATTAATTGTTTAGATTAAATATTTTAAATATAAAAGATTGTATAAAATTTTATTATTTAATAAATCTCAAGTAAACCTTAAATCCTAAACCATTTAATATATATAAAGTTTATCTATTATCTCTTAAATAATTTAAACTATAATCATAAAGTTAATCTAAACCCTAAACCCCTAACCCCTCTTTTACAATTATATAAAAACTTAATTAATATATAAATTAAAAAATACTAATTAATCTAAACCTTAAACCCTAACCCGACCCCAAATCTTTAAACCTTAAATCACTAACTCTTAACCTCTAACCTCTAACCCCTAACCCCTAAACCTTATTTAATATATAAATTAAAAAACACTAATTAATCTAAACCCTAAACTCTAACCCAAATCCCTAACCCCTAACCCCTAAACCTTATTTAATATAAATTAAAACATGCTAATTAATCTAAACCTTAAACCCTAACCTAACATCGAATTCATAAACCCTAAATCACTAACTCTTAATCTCTAACCCCTAACCACTAACCCCTAACTCCTAAATCACAACCCTTGAACCAAAATCCCTAATCCATAATCCCTAATTTCATAATCTATAAACCTTAAAATTGTAACTCCTAAACCAGCCTTAAATCCTAAATTAACCATATACCTTAAACCATATACCCTAAATCATATATATTAAACCCTAAACTATAATGATAATTAATTAAATATTTTAAAATTAATACTATCGTATCTTTTACAATTATATATGAAATTATTTAATATATAAATTAAAAATTAATCAGTCATGTACCCAAAAAATTTTAAACTTATTTTAAATAATAGTATTTTAATTTTTCCATTTTTAACAAATATTCAATTAAAATAAATTGAATTTTAATTAATACAAATAAACAAATTAAATAGTAAATAGAAAGATAAAATATTTTTGCGGCGCTTTTCTAAAAAGGCCGCTAAAAGCCCGAGCATTAGCGGCGTTTTTGAAAAAGCGCCGCTAAAGATCGAGCACTAGCGGCGCTTTTTCAAAAATGCCGCTAAAGATCTGAGCATCAGCGACGCTTTTTAAAAAACGCCGCTAAAGCCCCGAAAGGTCAAAAACGATGCTGTTGGACTTAGATTTTTAGCGGTGTTTTTTCAAAAAACGTCACTAATGCTCATTTTTAGCGGCGCTTTTCTGAAAGCGCCGCTAATGCTCGATCTTTAGCGGCGTTTTATGTAAAGCGCCGCTAATGCTCGATTTTTAGCGGCGTTTTTTGTCCAAACGCCACTAAAAGTACCGCTAAAAGCCTGTTTTGGTGTAGTGGTAATATGTTATGTTAAATACACTGTAATTTTTTTATCAAGATGAAGTTACAAAAAGGGAAAAAAGCACGTCATTTAGATATGTATTTCTTTTTATATAACGTTTCAGCTTTTTTGTGCATTTAAAATATATTATAAATATTTTTATACACTAAAATTATATTATGAATTTATATATACATTTATATTATGCTTTTATATTAGTCGTGATATATAGGGGTATTCAAACAGTTAATCGAACTTTTTAATTCTTTAAACGTTAATTGAACCGAATTTTTTTAAAAATAAATTAACCGAACCTAAATATTTCGATTAATTTGGTCGGCTAATCGAATTAACCAAAATTTATATTTTTTTTGTTAAAATAAGTATAAAACATATAAAAAATAAATTTATAATGCTCATTTGACTGAATTAACCGAACTAATAATAGCCTAATACATATAATATATAATGTTAATTCTTAAGTTCGGTTAATTTAATTAATTGCCCGATTTCAAACCAAATTAACAGTTAATCGAAATTTCAAAAAGCCTTTAACCGACCTCCGACCGAATTACATCAATTAACTGAATTAGATCAGTTTGACCGGTTAATTCAATTTTAATCGAAGTTTGAACATGTATGTGAATCATATTCATGTTATTTTTTTGTGTGTATACCATGTTTTGTATAGTTTATTACTATGATTTCATTTACAGCATAATTTGTTTGTTGATGTTATGTCTTAACTTTTTTTTTTTTTGCATAATTTATATAATGATTTACTTTTTAAAATTTGGCGTGTTTTCTCATTATTTTTTACGCATAAAGTATTATAAATCTATATAATTCTTTAAACGTAAATAATTCATTTTACATAATTTTTGGTATGTTTATTTATTTGTTTTATTTCTTTTTCTGTCACATTAATAATTATTTGAATTGTTTTGTATTCATTTCAAATTTACATAGTTTGCATAACTCAATATTTTAACTTTAGATTTATTAATTTAGGAATCAAATCATTATGTACTATATTTAAAAAAATAATCTAATTTTTTGAAACATAGTGAGTAGGCATATTTTAAATATAATAAATATAAGTAAAAAGATTATATGAACGACTCGATCCAATTTCAAGCCCATGATGAAAACGATTCAATTTCCGTCAAGTCCCAATCACTAAATCCAAATAATTGAAATCGAAAAGAAGAATTTGTGATAAAAAGATTTCAAGAAAAGGAGTTGAAGCTTCAATATATGAACTATAGAGTTCATTAAAGATTGATGATGAATTAAAAGGGTCCAAGACTGTTTGTTAACTTAAAAGCACACTTCATGATATGCTGCTGAAGCAGTTTAGACTAACTCAAATAAATAACTTGAAATTATCAATAATTTTAAAATCAAGTTTAAGACATAAGAAATGCATACCACAACACTTTCAAACTTAGTGAACCTAAGGCATGTTCAAGACTACCAATTGAAAGCAAAATTCCTACCCAAGAATATACCTGAACCAAGTTATTTGTCAATTCAAAACATGCTCATCATAACATATAAAAGCAACCTTAAATAATATAAGGACATGACAACCAATACATACCATTATATACTCACATAAACATAACATTCCAACTAACCAAGATTGACCTATGATCATTACTCACTGTACACTTTTAGTTTAAATTATAGTTTTACTAGTGCCATCTATTGAAATTATCATAAAGAATTTCAACAACAACTTATAACTCTAGGTACATGCCAACACAAGATTTAAGATAATCAGGGCAATACAAACATTACTGAACTGAGAAGAGGGTCCTAGATGTTGTCACTCAACTGCAAACTCTATCGAACTTAACCATTACCTGTGCATGAAAACAAATAATTTTGCATGCTGAGCAAAGAAGCTCGGTGGTGCTAATCATAATTTGATTTCATTACATAAACACATTTAATGTTACACACCATTTAAATTTAATTATCGTCAATTCTTGAACAAATATGAATTATAGCCTAGTGGTTTAAGAACAAGTTAAGCTTCCCATGTGACCCAAGTTTAATTCCCCCACTCCTATTTATTATTATTTTTAATTTTTGAATTTAAATGGTTGGTCAAACCCCTACTTGCCATCCCACCTTGTTGCCATATAGAAGAAATTCTTTCATCTCTTATTTTGCTTTCTTTTTCTTCCTTAGCCCTCATTTCACTCCACATGTCCTCTTTCTTTTCTTTTTTCCCCCTTTTTTAACTCCCTTCCTAATTCCCCCCATTTGAATTGCTATTACCGTCTGACCTACCTTAGAGAGTCTATCCTCTCATTTTGTTTCTCATTTTCCTCTTCTCTCTTCTAATTTTCTCTCTTGCACCTGTTTGAGCCACCATATTCATTTGTTTTCACCACCATTAACCACCAATGCACCACCTAATACACCACCACTTCACCACTGTCCCTCCTCTCTCATTCTCTTTTTG
Source organism: Gossypium hirsutum (assembly GCF_007990345.1). NCBI lineage: Eukaryota > Viridiplantae > Streptophyta > Magnoliopsida > Malvales > Malvaceae > Gossypium > Gossypium hirsutum. The sequence goes on from NC_053443.1 coordinate 7,947,803, forward strand.
CCATGTTGCATCTTCATCGTCATCAAGTCACCGCACCGCCGCCGCCGCCATCGCACACCATTTTTTCGTTCTCTTTACAATTTTTTGGTCATAATCGATTTTTACCTCTTCTTTTACTTTTTTTTAATTATTGCTAAATAAAGCTATATACTCATTCATTTTATTTTGATGTTGATTTTTCCTTAACCACTATTCCTCCATTGAACCAAAACTTTCGATGAATCATCAATCTTTTCAACCCATCCGATTTAGCGTAAGTATTGATTGATAAATCTAATATCAATCCTCTCTTTTCTTATGATAGTCAAATATAAAGACTAATGTTTGTATGATTCATTTCTTGAAGGATCTAACCTGGATCATTTGGATTTCCCTCTAGCAATAGAGAATCATTTGAATTATCTTTTAAAAAGGTATTTAGAGTGAGTTCCTCATCTGATTCCTTAAGAGAAAATATTTTGGTTCATGGCCGAAACTAATGAATGTTCCATTGGTTTCATATCGTTGTTATTTAATCAAATCAAGCAAGATTTGTCTAGATTTGTTATTGCTAGAGTGTGGAGTGTACATCTAATGACAAGGCTTAATTTTCAGGTGTGAGTTTAATCAAATAAAATTTGTATGATTATTTATTAAACATTATTTAGTTATGATTAATATTATTTAGCTGCTTTGAAACGTGGCTTTTCGAATACACTAAGTATTCATGGTGGTTGATAAATCCTTTAATGGAATGGTTCCCAAGTAAGTAACTCTGATATGTTAAACCTGTGATGTCACAAATATGGATGAATTTATATGTTAGTTCTGACACTCATGTTATGTGATCAAATGACACATTTTTTATTAAGTAAATCGGATATCATGATAAATCATGGATATTGTTATTTTTGTTCTGATAAGCATGAAAAGCAAACCCATGCCTACTATTTTTGTTAACAAAATATAATCACATGCTAAGCATGCCTATTGAGGTATATCTATTTCTGTGCGCCATATCATAGTGCATTGGATTGTGTTTATATTGAAAGTAAGAAGTTTCTGGCAGTTTAATTATCTTCACATTCTGGTGGTATATTCACACATTTTGGCAGTATATTTGCAATATCTGATGGCTTGTCCACAATTTTGGTGTATTATTAGATAAATAAGTTCTGGGGAACTCTTTGTGGTGTGTAGCGGTGTTGGGTAAGAACTTTTCTGAAAAACTCTGCATTGATATTATCTTGCATATTGACATATGTGAAATTGGACTGCTTATTTATATTTTCTACTGTCTTCTGTAATATATGTTCTAAATTACTGTTTGCTACATAAGTTAAGACTCTCGCTGAGCTTATTAGCTCACCCCTATATTCTGATTTGATTTTAGGTAATCCTTAAGGTTAGGATTTAGATATGGCTTTCGGAAGAGTTCTCTGATGATTTTGGTTTTAAATACTTTAAACATTATTATTTGGTTATTTTATTATTTTGGATTGTAATAATTTTCTTATGGATCATGGCATGAAACTTTTTATTGGGGGACTTTCATTTTATTATCGCATGATTTGGGGTTTTAAATTATCTACTGATGTTTTGTCGAATATGCATAAAAACTTATTTTTAACAAAAATATGATTTTAATACAATTTTCCACCACAATATTATGAAGTTGTTTTTATAAAAATATAACCTAGTTTTTTGGAATAATTAATCTTTACAAATGAAACAACAAAGTCACTTGATAGTTTTAAAATTAATATGATATTTTCTTGAATCAAAGCAAATAAATCGAGATCTCTGGTTTTAAAAAATGATTAAATAGAAACACTTTCCATTCCATCTTAATGGCTTATGTAATCTTCATGCTTCGGTCATAATGTTTAGGCCGAGTTTAGGAGGCTACATTTATCATAAAACATGTTAACGCCATGGAAAATATCCACTTAAGTACCTAAAAGCTCTATGTTTCTCACTTTATTAATCTTAAATTTGACAAGTCACTTTATTACCTTCTATAATCTAGTGTCACAAGATAGACCTTTTATCTCGCAATCCGTGCAGCCTTAGGTGATCCGTTTACTCCAAACTCGCCTAAGTCAGCCTTTACGCCCAAAAGTGAGGATTCTTTAGAACTCCTCCAAGGCACCAATTTGTATAGCGGAAGCGATTGTGACAAAAGAAGCTACAAGTGAACAACATAAAGCCAAAGAAAAAATGCACAAAAAGTGTTTGAGTAAATGCTCAAAGAATTCTATTACTCTTAAGAATTCAGTTTACAATGGATGATTACAAATGAGGGGAAGGCTCTCTATTTATAGTTGAGCTCCCCAAAATCGACGGTCAAGATACATTTACATCGACGGACGAGATTAACTATATCCCTTGATTTTAGGAATTTACAAGATATGCCATATCAAATCTAATCTAATCTTTACAAGATATGACTTCCTTTATCTTCTAAGATTAGTTATCAAAATTAGCCTAAATTGCCATGTCTTCATTATCGAGCCAACTGGGCTTCAATCTGACAGGCTTCTCCAACAATTCCTTGAATCGGGCCAGTTCTTGTGAGCTAAATATTCCCCATCTAATCGATAGACCTCTATGGGATGCATCTTGTGCTATGGTCACGGGCTTTGCACTTTGGCCCGTGACATTCTCCCCCACCCATTCTCGCAATGCCCTCGTTGCAACTTCCGAATGATACTGGCTTGATTCACCATGGAACTTTCTCGTTGCCTTGGCTTTTTCCCGACTTGTCTTGTGATCAGGTTGTCTCTTCCTTTGAAACCTTTGCCTCAGCTTCCGTCACCTCTTAACTTGAACTGTTGCACTCGTTGGTACATCCCGTTGGTAAGAAATCTCCGCTCTATCTTGCCCTAACTCTGACTTGTTCTTATTGGAATCTCCTGGATTCACGCATCTTGGCTTCGTACTGCCCACAGTCCCTTGGCCTCCATGCTTATGAACTTTGAAAGGGCCCTTACGACCTTGACAAGTCAACAAGTCAGAATTCAAAACATTATCAGAGTGTTTACAATGTACCTTACTCGTAGCATTTACTCGTCACGACTGTTTTTGCATCGCTCGTTTTCCTCCAAAACTCGATGCACAACCCACCTTTCCCAAAGATGTCAGCTCCACAGTCAAATCTACATGCTTCATATCGATCTTTTGTGCCACTAACACTTCCGAAGGGGTTCTCGTGGCATTCCGTTTTGACGAACTAATGTTTCTCCCATACGAAACATCTTTGACTAGTTAGATTAACGATAACACCTCAGTCCCAACCTTCATATCCCGATGCACCGGCACAATACTTTTAGTTGATGGACTAGTGACAATATGAATTTGATCGGCCCCTAGTTGCAGAGTTGCCAGAATCCTGTCAAGAAAGTTTAAGCCAAGCAAAAAATCATAATCATCTAATTGGATTACCTCAAATTCTTCCTTGCTCTTTCATTTACCGATTTGTAGTTCCACATCACGAACTACTCCCACAGTTGGGGCTTTCTCAGAAGTTGCTACCTTGATCTTCTTATTCAATTTTCTAATCGACAGACCAAGCTTCTTCATAGCTTTTTCTGATATGAATAAGTTCAATGCTCTCGTATCAATAAGAGCACTCCGCTTCTGACCCGTAATGTTGATGTCCACAAACATCAACCCTTTTTCCACCATTCCTCTTCTTAGGAATGAGCACCATCGAATTGACCTTCGATGTCTTCCCCTCAATAGGCTTCGCCTCTTTTTTTGGCTCATCTTTCTTCTTGATCGCCGAAATCATCAATTTATTCGGACATTTTCGCATCATGTGTGTTCATTGAAAAATGAAGCATTTGATTCTTTTTCCCTTGTCCCTCGGGTTGTTGTATCCCCGCTTCGTATCTCGTGGTTTCCCATTGCCACTTGTACTATCGGTACTGTTGCCATCATCGCTGTGTCCCTCTTCATCTTCTTCATGGTTCCTCTCACCATTGCCCTTTCTATTGGGCTTAGACGACTCGAACTTGTCTTTCGTTGGAATAAGCTCAACAAAAGACTCTACTTCGGCTATGGCTACAGTAAGTTCGGTGATTCATTGCCTACGCAACTCATGCTTTGCCCACGGCTTTAACCCATCATCGAACCAATAGAATGCTTCTTTCTTACTCAAGTTGGAGATTTGAAGCATCAACTCACTAAATGCCCGAACATACTTCCGAACAGTGCCTTGTTGCATGAGACGACGCAACTTAGCCTAAGCCTCATTCTCAGCATACCGTGGGTAAAACTGCTTCTTTACCTCTCTTTGGAACTCCTCCCAAGTCCCAATTGCGTTCCCACCACGTTTCTCATCCGTGGACCTACGACGCCACCACAAGAGAGCTACATCAGTAAAATAGATTGAAGCAGTGTTTACCTTAATAGCATCATCCTCGATGCCTATCGCTCAGAAGTATTACTCTATTTCCCATAAAAAGTTGTCCACATTCCTTGCAGATCGTGCACCCTTGAACTTCTCCGATTTGGGAACATCCATTGCTTGTTGCTTCGACCTTGAAGACAACATCCCATTACTCAAAGCGGCTTTGTAAATCGTGAGCTCCCCCTTGAGCTCCTCCATTTCTTTCTTCATGACTAACACCATATCCTCGAGATTCTCATCCCTCACTGCCAGCTTTTTCGTAGTGGACTCGACTAATTCATTCATCTTTTCTGTATTGGCATCGAGAGAATCCAACACAAAATCTCTGAGTTGCTCTTTCATTGAGTCAAACCCATCCGTGCGTCCCTCGACCAATTCAAGCTTCTCTTTCATGTTTCCTACGGATTCCTCTAGATTTTCCAAAGCTATCAGCATGTCCCTTAAGCGACTTACTTTTCTGGCCCTCTCATGGGTCTCCATTGGCTCACTCTGACCAACAACTTCTTTCGACATCCCAACGGTGCCTTTGAACCAATAATTCAGATATCACTTGGTTTAAACCTAAATCTCGGATACCACTTGGTTCGAACTTGGCTTGAATATCACTTGGTTCAAACTTGGCTCGGATACCACTTGTCACGGGGCTAGACCTTTCGTCTCGTAATTCGTGCAGCCTTAGGAAATCCGTTCATCCAAACTCGCCTAAGTCAGCCTTTACTCAAGTGAGGATTCCTTAAGAACTCCTCCAAGGCACCAATTGAAAAGCGAAAGCGATTTATGCCAAAAGAAGCTAAACAACAGAGCAACAGAAAGAGTGATCGCAAAGTGTTTGAGTAAATGCTCTCTATTCTCTTATTCACAAAGAATAATGAAACAATGAATGTAGTGAGTACAAATGAGGGGGAGGCTCTCTATTTATAGTTGAGCTCCCCCAAAATCGACGGTCAAGATACATTTACATTGACGGACGAGATTAGCCATATCCCTTGATTTTAGGAATTTACAAGATATGTCATATCAAATCTAATCTAATTTAACAAGATATGATTTCCTCTATCTTCTAAGATTAGTTACCAAAATTAACCTAAGTTGCCATGTCTTCATTATCGGGCCAACTGGGCTTTAATCTGACAGGCTTCTCTAATAATTCCTTGAATCGGGTGAGTTCTTGTGGGCTAAATGTTCTCCATCTAATCGATAGACCTCCATGGGGCGCATCTTGTGCCATGGTCACGGGCTTTACACTTTGGCCCGTGACACTAGCCCCTAGACCATATTTATTAATTTAAATTGTTGTTCGATTTTAGTGGTTTCTCAGTGTCATGTTTAATAAACAAAGACAATATAGTTATCGTGGCTATCATCTTTGTGAACCCTTTAGTTCAATTTTTTGGATCAACTCGGTATACAAAATTTGACACAAAAATCAATTTTTTCGTGTCGGTGAAAATCAGGTTGTTACAACTCTAGTTCCCTTAAGATTCTTATTTTGCCCTAGTTTTTTTTCACTATAAGTAGGTTACGCTTCCCATCATTGTACACATCTCTCATTCTATGAATAATACAACACTTTGGGTTTCTTTCTTCACAAGATATTTCTCTTGTGATTTGTAGAATTGATTTCATCTTGGTTTTCTTCTTAAAGTCCCTCCATGGTTTGGCCTTAGGGGATTGGTTAGAACCATTTGTGAAACTTGTTGAATTTTTTTTCTAAGTGTTTCATAAGGCATTGCCTTTTCACCTTCCAGCAAATCTTTTTCCATCTCATTCTAATCTTTATCTATCTTGATCGTGTTCATATGAATCTTTTTCTTATGCTATTTCATTTTTAAGAAACGTGTTTTAAAATTCAAGAAACCTTAAATTTTGTAATCTGTTTGAGTTTTTATTTTATTTTCTATATTATTCAGTTTATTGGGATCTCTCTAATCCTTTTTTGTTGTTTTTTTCTTTCATATCAAGAAACCCTTCAAGAAGCTTTATTTTTCCTTGTTCGATTTCAAGATCACACCATTTTGGTGGGATCTTTCTTTCTCCTTTAAGTCGATTGCTATTCTTGTTATGTTCTTTATTTTTCCTTAATTTTTGTTTCAATTTTCTAATCTCTTTGGTGTTTATTTTTCTAGATTTGGTTCAATGCATTCTTACTGCCCAAGATTGGTTTCTTTTGCTTTAAGAAACCCAAGTTGATCTTGGTCTCTTCTCTTCAACCGAACCCTAATATTTTAATTTCCTTCGATTTTCTCTTTTGTCTCATTGTTTCTAATTTGTTTCGATTTCTTTGGTTGAAGTCCGTTTGAACAACTTTGTTTACCCTCAAGAATGCATCCTTGGGCTTCAAGAAAGTAATCTACAATCGGTTCTTAAGTTCTCTTTGCTGACCAAATCTCCCTTCACTTATTTTCCATTCTTTTTCCTTGTTTTATAATTTGTTTAAACCGAATTTGTATGCTGATTCTTTATTTCAAATTTGCCAGCTTATACTCTTCAAGTCTAGCCTAAGAACGTGTCTCCCCCTCAAGATCCAATTCTTTCGATCTCTAAATCATTTGAGTTTTTATTATTTGTTCTTAGAATTCTTGTTTTAGCTACTGTCGAATTTCTCTATTATCAAGTTTCTTAATCACCAAGCTAGGGTTCAACCACTTTGATTTGGTTTTTCCTTTGTGTCCAACTACTTGAATTCAATCTTGGTCTATTTTACCTTATCAAAAGACCTCTTTAGCCCATTTTAATTTCGATATTGAGTAAATTGATTCCTCTAAAAAATCAAAACAATTTAATCCTTTCAATTTTAAAAGTGAGTAACTAATGACAATTAATCACAACATTATTTTTTTTGTCAATTGTACATGTTTAGCCTTCAAAGTCTACACATTTCATCAATTTAGTCTTGATTTAACAAATTTAGCATGTAATATTTACATATTTTACCAATATTTGCACATAATGGCATCAAGGGCTAAATTTTTTATTATGTCAATAAAAATATGTATAACTTACAAAAAATATTAACATTATGATTAATTGTTCCTAGTTACTCATTTTTTAAATTGACAAAGATTATATTACTTCAGTTTTTTAAGAGGGATCAATTAGCTCAATATCAAAACTGAATGGAAATGAAAAAAAAAGTGTTTTTTTTACCTAAATCTATACTATTCATTTCCCAGATCTTACCATCATGATCATCATTATAAATTGAAGGATCATGTCAAGATAGGGTAAAAGCACTATGGAGACGCTTAAAATTAAGAGTCAGATTATATTTTACCTCTCTACTAAAAAATGGGTTAGCTCAAAGAGCAAGTAGAACCTTTCTATTAAAAAATCCTTCTAATTATACTATTAAAATTTAGTGTGGCTGACGGAATAATTGTATAATGACACATGGTGAGCTACATATACCTTATGTTAATGTATAATAAATATTTCTTTATTAATAGAACTATATGAAAATTTAAAAAAGAAAGACCACTTTAGTGTTTAATCTAAAATTTAAGAATTAATTAATTTATTTTTTAAACGTGATGTTAGGCTTAAAGGTAGCTCACATGTAGTAGAATTGTGTGGACAGTACCCATTGCTTTCTAAAACCAAGGGCCGGGTTCACCCACCCATTTGATTTTTACCATTTTGGCGTTGAATGGTGATACGTCAAATAGCATCTCACGAAAAAGCTAGCGCGTTGGTTTCAAATATCTATTCAGACATCGATATTTCCGTGAACGTAACGTAAAATATAAATATATTTCCTTTGTCTCATTTATAGTTTCTTCCTCTTACCAACAAAACCAAAAGGAAAATACTCTTTTTTTTCAAATGGGAAAGCCAGGAGGATTGTTCGATCTTGAGAATCATTTTGCATTCTATGGGGCATATCACAGTAACCCAATCAACATTTTCATACATACTTTGTTTGTTTGGCCAATATTTTTCACTTCTCTTGTTCTTTTCTACTTTACACCCACCATTTGTGATCTTTCCCAATCTGGGATTTTGCCCTCTGGGTTTAATCATGTTTTGGTTTTCAATTATGGGTTTCTTTGTGCTCTAATTTATGGATTGTTTTATGTGATTTTGGATAAGAAAGCTGGTTCTTTGGCTGCTTTGATTTGTTTAGCTTGTTGGGTTGGTGCTACTTTTCTTGCTGCACACCTTGGATATTCTCTCGCTTGGAAGGTAAGTAATATTTAAAAAAAAAAATGGGGAGGATTGGAACCATGTAAAAAATAACCCCTTTTTATTGATAAATTCATGTTTTTACTTGAACTTTGTCTTGTTTGTTTGGTTCTATTGGTTTTTGAAATTCTTAGTTTTAGCTTTGTTAATTTTATTGTTCAAAGAACATGCTGTTTGAAACAAACTAGGATTCATGTCTTGTTTGGCAACAAAGTTCAACTTTTTTACTTTTCAATAGTCAATATCCATGTTTTACTAGATTGTCAACCATTTTTTTCCAAGTATGGAATTTTCTATATTGCCTTTATATGTGCCTCTTGACCTTTTCTTTGACAAATCCATGGCTAATATGGAGGGCCCTAGTTCTAGTATGGCCCTTTTCTTTATAGATTATAAACTTATCTTTAAGATTATATAGTTTGACATTATGTTTATCAGATTAGGGGAATCATGTTTTGTTGTTGGAATTAAGTTCTGAAATAATCCCATCAGCAATCTTTTTGGATATGTTATAACTTGTGTAGATCATGTGCGTGAATCAAAAACTAAGGATGAATGGGTAGAGAAGTTAAGTTTAATTCTTCGTTTGTGTTTCTTGTACATGTTTTACTGACTTATACTGCTTAAATATTGTTGACTTGACAGTAAATACTGGAAATTAAGGGTCCACTAGGTTCATTTTAGTTGCAGGGTCGATATATTGTTTGGTTAGGGAGTCAGCTTGGTTGAGTATTGTCAACAGATATTTTGCACCAGAATGAAAGGATACCAAAGCTCTTTTACTGGAAAACGCTGCATCAAGCATACTGTTTAAATGCTGTTGGCTTGACAGTAAAGGATCCACTAGGTTCATATTAATTGCAGGGTCAGTATTTCGTTCGGTTAGGGAGCCGGCTTGGTTGAACGGATAGTTTGCACCAGAATGAAAGGATACCAAAGCTTTTTTACTTGAAAATGTTGCATCAAGCATGTTGTGTAGCATGCCTTTGAATTAAAGATGTCTATATTAAAATCTGTTTAACGTAAGCTTGATACCGTTGAACATTGAAGTTGGAATGAACGTACATGGAATTCTCTGGTTGTGAAGTTTCATATGTTAATGAATTGTTCCATATCATCTTTCAGGTTGTGAAGATAATTCTTTTTCTTTCCTTTATTTTTGGGGAGATAAATACTCCGTCATGTGCTTTTGCTGAACATGATTGTTCGTTTCCTTTGATTCGTACTTGTGTACTCTCTATTCAGGTTGTGTTGGCTGCTCAGTTGTTCTGTTGGACTGGACAGTTCATAGGCCATGGAGTCTTTGAGGTAAGTAATGGTATAATCTTTAGAATTTCCCAGCCTCCATTGCATTTCTACTTTTTCTTTAAACACCACTTGTTGAACTATTCTCTTTAGAAACGTGCACCGGCTCTGTTGGACAATCTTGTTCAAGCTTTTCTAATGGCTCCATTCTTTGTTTTGCTCGAGGTACGGGGAAGTAGTTTCTTTCTTTAATACGAAAATGATCCCAAAGTTGTGAAAATTTAGTGATTTGTGTTTGATTTGGGCGTAGGTTCTTCAATCGCTCTTTGGGTATGAACCGTATCCGGGTTTCCATGCACGCGTGAAAGCTAAGATCGAAGCTGAAATCAAGGAATGGAAGGACAAGAAACAGAAAAAAAATTCTTAGCATTGAATTGGGAACTTGCATATGAAATGATTTTGGTTAAAACTACTGTAAACACAATGAAGGAAAGGCTTTTTTGCCTTGTGTACTCTCATGTAAATGTGTGCATACACTGCTGTGATTTTTATAAAAGCTTTCAAAGCTTCTTTACCTTAATACATTATCTAATGTTAATAATCCTTTTGGGAGTAAATTATGGCACTCGGATGGCTTTTTTTAATGCTTAATTCACGATTTAACTTGAAATCTAAGTACCTTATAGAATTTTATACTTATGTATTTTAAATTTTTATTAAAAAAAATTACTTTAAAACCTTTTTTTATATTTTTTACAATTCTTTACTTGCCCCACTCACCCCCTTTTTTTATACGTACTTTGTCACCGTTAAAAATGAGACCATGACGACGTCGTCTCACAGCAACCGCCCAACATGGTGCGGAAAGTGATCGTGGAAGTGGTCGACGCTTGTGATCTTCTTCCTAAAGATGGTCAAGGGAGCTTCAGTCCTTTTGTCATTGCTGATTTCGATGGTCAAAAGAAGAGAACTTCTACCAAATACAGGGACCTTAACCCTGTATGGAACGGGGCCTTGGAGTTCACGGTGTCTGACCCAGATAATATGGATGTTAAAGAGTTAGAGATTGTGGTTTGTAATGATAAGAGATTTGGGAATGGTAGTGGCCATAAGAATCATTTTTTGGGGAGGGTTAAGTTGCATGGGAGTCAGTTCACTAAACAAGGGCAGGAAGGGCCTGTTTATTTTCCTTTGGGGAAGAAGAGTGTTTTTAGTTGGATTAGAGGTGAGATTGGGCTTAGAATTTATTAGTATGATGAGATTGTGCCGCAACAGCCACCGCAAACGGAGGATACCAAGCCTACTCCAGGGCTGCTTGTTGAAATTATTTATTAGTAAAATAAGATTGTATAAACTTCCACATTTGTATAGTAAAATAAGATGCAAGTTTATTGGTAAATGAAGTCGTTATGACGAAAGGAATCATGAACCTATCTTCAAACACAATCCAATCCAACTTTATTTTCTCCTCTTATACACACACACGCTCCAATTTAATTCTTACAACACCTCTCTAATCCCCCTTAATTTTATTATTGACCAAATTAGACCCTCTCAACAAAATCAAAGTAATTTAATCATAGTTAATTTTGAAACCTAGTAATTAAGGACAATTAATCGTATATAATTTTTATTGGTATAATAATAAATTAATCTCTCAATATTTTTATATTCTATCTGTACAAGCCCAATTTCGCCCAGGCCCGCACCAGAAAATAAACCAAATTATTAACAGTCCACTTACAAAATTTTAACCCAATTACAAGCCCAAAATCCCCATGGCCCAACCAAATTAACCCAGGCCCAATACAAAGTCCTAGCCCAAGATATATTTTCAGAAAAGAAGTAACCCTAACCCGAGGGTCGTCCACTTGCCCTGCCACCGCCGCGTCTGACACCTCGCCACCAACTCTGCCGCCGCTCATCAATCACCTGCAATAAGGAAATAAGCACGCAAGCAGCAAAAAGCAGAGAAAAATAGAAGCAAACTCGGCTATAAAAAGCCGAGTATCATCTTTGTATTTTTTTCTTCCTTCTTTTTTGACAATCACCAAGGAATCGAAATAGCAAAAATTAAAGGTGTTTATTTACTGTTTTTTCTTTTTGCGTTTTATTTTTCCGCCCATTTTTATTTTTTATATTCTTTTTCGAATCTAATCCAAAAAATAAAGAAAAAGAGGTTACCTGAATCAGCCCTTAGCCCCACCGTCGGCCACCCTCTCGTCGTCGTTGGGTTTGGACTCCAAAGGTGGCCGGGGTCTTCCCTTTTTCTTTCACTTTCCGCGCTGAGAAAAATCAACACTCGAGTACGCCGAAACGCGGGCTAAAAAACGCCCTTCTGCGCGACGCCGGCCACTGGCCACGGCGGCGATTATGGCCGGCCAAAGAGAGGCCGAGTAAGACGGTCGGTCGAATATGGGGAGGGGTTGAGAGAATTTTAGTTTTTTTTTCTCTGAAGAAAGAGAAAAAATAAAAAATTTTGATTTAAATAATAACCTTTAAACGGCGTCGTTTCGGTCTCTATCCCAACTCTCAAAACGGCGCCGTTTTGGCCTCTGACCCGTTTGCCCACAAGATCCGCGTGTTTCTACGGTGAATGGGATATTTTCGCACATGGTTCTTTTTCTTTTTCTCCTTAGTGCAATATGGTCCCATTTTGATTTTTTAATTTGGCCGCCTTTTTTCGCGTGTTTCATTTTAGTCCGCGCTGAAACGCTGCGCATTAGGGTTGGGAAAATTACCCTTTCGATCCCCTCATGTTATTTGCGATTTCATATTGGTCCTTTCCTTTTATTTTATTTTGAGTTTGCCCCAAATCTTTGTCTTATAATTCAAATTAGTCCTTTTTATGTTATTTTATTATTTTATTAATTAACACAGTTATTTTATGTATTTATTTATTCCTCATTATTATATTATTATATTGTGCTATTATCTTTGTGTTATTATTGTTATTATATTTCCAATTTGTTTTTTGATCTAAGTTTAAATATTTTAATCTCATTATTATTATTATTATTATTAGTTACTCGTTTGTACTTTTTTTAATTTTAGATTTAATTATATATATCTTTGATTTATATATATACATACTTCTATACTTTTTATACTTTATAATTTATATATATGTTATACACTCATTTTTATAATATATATACATATATATTTGCACGTATATATTTTTTATAACTTATTTATATATTATACAAACTCATATATATTTTTATATTTTATAAATTTTATATACATACATATATATACATACTTATATATCTTTTTATATTTTTATAATTTTATTTATTTTCTTTATTCATTTATTTATTTACGTTTTTTTTAAAGAATGTTTTAATATTATTGGTTTGTATACTTATTATTTTGTATGTTATTGATTTGTCCATTTTATTTATCTATTTTTATTGCTGTTGCTCGTATTATTTTTATCATCGTATTCAATATTTTTTTACGAGTATTAACATCGTGTTTTATTTCTACTATTTCGTGTTAGATTAATTTTATTCAATGCATAAATTATGATTTTTGAATAAGCAAAATCTCGTGATTAGAGTCGAGAAGGTCGTACCCTAACTTACTGGGTTTCGATTTTCACAATGAATCTAAATACACGAATATTTTCAAACTCAAGTTTTAAACGATCTCAGGAATTAAGAAAAGATCGTGTCCTAACTTACTGGGCATGATCCTTTTTTTTTAAAACCCGAGATAGCTAAATATCTTTTAAATAAGTAAATTTTTGGCAAGTATTCTCGTATATGACATGTTTTTTCGATATGAGGATTTCTCTAAAAATTAATAAATGCAATATTCAATGTTTAGAATTTTGAGAAATTGTGCCTTAACGTGTTGGGCTGCGATTTCTTCATCTGGCTTAAACAATTGAATATCCTTTTAAATTTTATTGCACGAGTTTTTTTGGACAAGCTCATTTTTGAGGAGGTGAAATATCATGCCCTAACTCATTGGGTGTGACATTTTCTCTCTTCGAAATGAGAGGGTCTTAATGGGTAATTTGATTTATATAAGTTTTTTTAATATAAGGATCGTATTTTAAAATCTTTGCACATTTTTGATATTAAGACACTAATTAATCAACAAGGTACAAATTTTGGGTGTGTTGAGGGTGTTAATCCTTCCTCGTACGTAACCGACTCCCGAACTTGTTTTTCTGAATTTCGTGGACCAAAATCGTTGTTTTAATAAAACCAAATCATTTATTAAAAACAACCACTTTTCGAGGTGATCCGATCACACCTCATCAAAAAGGATTGGTGGTGACTCCCGTTTTTGTTTTCGTTTTCAAAATCCAAGTCGATCTCGTTTCCACAAAAAAATGGTGTCAACACTATCAATATGACCTTAATCCTAAAAATATTATCTGAAAAAGATACAAAATTTTCAAAAAAAATCCAAATATATACAAAATAAATTTATTATTATGCCAATTAAATTATGAAATTTGGTAAAAAACTAATGTTGTGATTAGTTGCTAAATTTTGAAAATGACAAGGATTCAGTTACTCTGGGTTTCTTTTTCTAAGAGGAACCAATTTACTCAATATTAAAATTGAAAGAGAACAAAAATATCTCAAAAAATAATGCATATTTGAACCTCAAAGATAATATTATTAAGAGGGTAACCATACAGTTAAAAAGTAGAGATAAAATGAGGTTGTAGTGTAAAAGATGTTACAGAAATTGAGAGAAATTGGCACAAAATACATTGGCTATTCCTCTTCTCACCAAATGTTGCCATCACTTTTTTGGTTGATCTAATCCATGAACCTCACAAAATCCTAACAGCATGTATTGAAAAACAAATTACTTTTATCCTAAAGGATCAGATTCCTTAAGCAGTCCACCAATTCAAAAAAGTGTAGAATACCCCCTTCTACAATTTAACCAGGGAGCAAGATGCTTCTTTGACATCCCTGCCGAAAGCTGTGACCTATTCCCCCACCTTCCAATCTTTTTAAGATTGGTTGCTGGGTTGCTTTTATATATTTGTCAATGACTTACAATTATATCAATAACTACAATAAAAATAAATCATTATAAATATTGAACCGAAAATTTGACGTTTTTAAGCTCACTTTATTTGTAAGAGAACAACAAATTTACCTTTTAACTAAAAATATTATACATCATGCTGACATATAAATACTATTTTTTAATAATAAAATTAAATAAACATTTTAACAAAGGATCAATTTACTCATTGATCTAACATATAATGATTAATTTTTTTATATTTTAATAGAGGGGATAAAATACAATTCAACTTTTAATACAAATACCTCCATAATATTAATACCAATTAAGAGACCTAACAAAATTCACAATAAAGAAATGGGTGAGTTTATGTTATCGAGAATAAAATGTAATGAAGTAGAGGGGGGGGGGTATAGCAGCAGCTTCAACAACACAAGGGGCATCCTTAGATGGATTTGGTAAGAAGAAAAAAAAGAGTTAGAGGTGGTGAAGCATTTGGTCTAAGAGGCGAGTTGACAAGGGAAACAGAAAAAAGAATATAAGAGAAAATAAATAAAGTTGATGCTTTTGTGGGGGGGATAAAACTTTATTCAAAATGTAGCTGCTTTTCACAAAAAGGAGAGGAGGTGGAATCATGTGCCTTAGGCATCTATATGCCCAATTTGTGTTTCTATAACTGCTTTCATGCTTTTGTTTCTATCATAAACTCCCAATTCAAATGAAGGCATCCATTCTTACGTATTACACCGCTACCAACGCGACACCCTATTTCTTCACTTACTATACTCTACCCTTTGTCTATGTTGATTAGTATAGGTACATACTGACTCATAAATATTTGTAAAGACATTAATATAGATGCTTATCTCGTTTTTTAATCATATGACTAGAAGTTCGATCTCCATTTATGGAGATGAAACATATTTTGTCTTTTTTTTAAAACACTCATATTGAAAGATTAGTGATAGTGAATATCTTGATTTTAATATATGTATATACCCAAAAACATATTGGATGACAAATGGTGTATGGCTATTAAAGCTAGAGGGAGTCTACCCTCTCTCCCTCTATTTTTTTTAAACTTCGCTCAAGATTAGGAGTGATATTGGTTCCGGTTGAATTTTTTGAACCGTTGGTCATAATTTAATTTGTTCTCATTTTTTCATATTAATTTTTTGTTTTGATTTTTTAGACTTATTTTAATAAAATAAGCCTTGTTTTATGACTTTTAATTATTATTTAACTAAATTTCAATGTCTTTTCAATAAATATTTTTTAAAAAAAATTATTACCACTAATTTAAATATAAATACTTATTTTTATATCATAAAAAACTAAAATAATTATATATTAAAAAATAAAATTTAATTCAACTTCGTGTAACCGCGATTTTTGAACTTATGTTCATAAACCATCCAAATACATTGTTTGATTGGTTGTTTTGGTTCAACCCTACTCAAAATAATACGTATTCCTCTAATATAATCAATTGAATTGACTCCCAAATTGAAATTTATGTTTATGAGATTTTAAATTTGTTATTATTTGATTTTTGTATTATAAATTAAAATGTTTGAAATTGCATTATGTATCTATACTATTATTTAAGCTCATGATTAAGTTGTAATTTGATACCTTTTCATATTTAAAATAAATTATATTATTCGAATGTACTTTAATCTTTTTATTTTAAAAAACCAATAAAAATTTACATATAATGCGATTGTGCACATGCCAATTACATCAATAAAATCTTAAATTTACCATTAAACTAAAACTTAATTTTTATATTTTTTTATACATTTTAATTTTAATATGCACATTTTATTACCTCTATCAACTGTATATATTAATAATGTTGTTGATGTCAGAAGTTAATCTATGTTTCTTTTTTTTTTTAGTATTGTACATATTTCACGTGTTATTATTATAACTTAGTTTTAAAACAACTATTTTAATATTTATTACATATTATTTTTAAACACTAAACACGTATACGCATGTGATAAAATTTCTAATTATATATTTTGTTCAACAACCATGGTGTTTTTAAAATTTCGTTAACCAGCAGAACTCCCTTAATTGGTCATCTATAAAATCTACTCGGATTTGAATATCCGAGAAGCAATGACAAATTCAGTTTAAATATAATGTATACGCCTACTGTGAATGTATAAATATCCGTACGTTATCCAAACAAAATACTATTACTACCATAGTTTTATTACCCAATTTGGAGCTTTGTGCATTTCTATTTTCACTTCAACTTAATTGGGATCAGTTTAAATAGAAGTATAAGCTGCTTGGTAAGAAGTAAACAAATTATTATTATCTTTAATATTTTAATTTTATTATTTTAATCCAAAATTCATTTGTTATTTTATTTTTTATAAATAAAAGGTTCATAAATTCTTATACTTTTTAGAAAATTAAAATTTAATCTCTTTATTTTTCACATTTCAAAATTTAAGTCAAATTGTTAATATTTTGTTAAATTTGTAGACATGACCTTTTGAAATTAAAATTAAAATACTCATTTGATAGTCATGTAACTAAAAAATGACGTTGTAATTATCATAAATTTAACAATATAATTTAACAATATCACGATTAGACATGAATTTTGAAATTTAAAAGTAGAAGAACTAAATTCTAATAAATAAAATACACGAATTAAATTTTGAATTTGTAAAGAGTATAAAGACTTAAGATATTTTAACCAATATACTATTTTATAAAGAAATAAAATTTCGATAATTGGAATCCAGTTGATGGTAAAACCACACAATCAATTTAAAAATTTTTAAAACTAAACTAACGATTGCACCGATCAAACCATCAGTTCAATTAATTCAGTTAAAAATTATTAAAAATAAAAAATTAATTCAATTGTTAATTTAATTAATTTTTAACCAAATTCAATCGATCCACTTCAGTTCACAAATCAGTTGGTCTAATCTCTTGTTTTAAAACGATATTCTAACCAGTTCTAAGTCTGAACTTTGAACACTTAAATTTAATTCCGAAAATCATAAGAAAAACTTTTAAAAAACCAAGTATACATACTGCTTAGCATTAAAACTTTTAAATGTATTCATTTAGTGTGTTTTTTAAATAAATTAAAAAACTCTTATTTCGGTCCTTTGTTCGTATTTTTTTCTCAGATTTTATTACTTTCAATAAAAATATATTATTTTCATATTTTATTATTTTACATTGTTTCAGTACATTATGTTTGAAATGTATTAATTTACTTTATTTTAGCCTTTTATATTTTTTTCCCCGAAATTTATTTAAATAAATTTAAAGAGTAAATATAATAAATTAGTAGATACCTAATAATGGGGGATGTGGTGGGGAAAGGAGGGGGAAAATGATAACATAAAACAGCTGTTTATGTTGAAAATCTTGTGCCCCTCAAAACCTAAATAACATTGTAAGGAGAGAAAAAAGGGGAAGAAAGTGGCACGTATTGTCACTTTAAAATAAGAGAAAGTGATTGACTGACTATTGGAAACTTGGAATAAGAGAAAGTGGGGGAGGGAGGGGAATTTGAAAATGTCTGAGAGAGATGATTATTGTAAAGCCTAGCCTACATTGAAATTGTTTTTTCTTCTTTTAAAACATATAAAACCTTCACATGGCTTGTCTATTTTTTTGGTTCCTTTTTCATGGATTTTGAAATGAAGTGGGAACATAAAAAGCTATAATGGGCAAGTATGTTGTCAGTGTGAGAGAGAGATTGTAGTAGTAAGTCAAGATGTATTGATTGGTTGGCATTTGGCAGCTTTTACAAGCTTAATTTTTCCAAATCATTTGACTATTTAGAATGTTATCGAAAAACACTATTTGCATCTCTCTCTCTATCATTGATTTTTTTTCAGGGGTAAATTCTTTAGTTCCTCACTTCTTGCAATTTCTTGATTCAATTTTTAGGACTTTTTTATTCTAATTGTTTAAGTATTAAATTTTTAATAGCTGTTAATTATACATAGTATATAATGTTTATATTTTTATTTTAATCATTCAATTTTTAGGAGGATATAGCAGCAGCTTCAACAACACAAGGGGCATCCTTAGATGGATTTCGTAAGAAGAAAAAAAGAGTTAAAGGTGGTAAAGCATTTGGTCTAAGAGGCAAGTTGACAAGGGAACCAAAAAAAAGAATATAAGAGAAAATAAATAAAGTTGATGCTTTTGTGGGGGGGATAAAACTTTATTCAAAATGTAGCTGCTTTTCACAAAAAGGAGAGGAGGTGGAATCATGTGCCTTAGGCATCTATATGCCCAATTTCTGTTTCTATAACTGCTTTCATGCTTTTGTTTCTATCATAAACTCCCAATTCAAATAAAGGCATCAATTCTTACGTATTAAATCGCTACCAACGCAACACCTTATTTCTTCACTTACTATACTCTACCCTTTGTCTATGTTGATTAAAATAAAGAAAGAGAATGGAGGTGGTGGAGGGATAGATGGCTGACGAACCCGTAAAGGAGGGAAGGGAGGCGAAGCCCAGAAGCTTCTCCAAAGATAATGGAATCTCGTTTTCCCCACTGCCTCAGCAACATCCCTCGCTGTGTCACCATATTCTTTCTCTTTCAAATCTAAATTATACTTCCAAAACAACCACACCGCATATTAAAAAAACAAAAAATTTTAGAAAAGCAAACCTCAAAAGCAATTCCCTCCTTCAGCCTAAACCAACCAATCTCCGTTATCAACGCTTTCTCTTTCTTTTTCTCTCTGCACCACCCCCTAAAAATCCAAATCCAAATCTAAATCCCTCTTTTTTTCCTTCTTTCTTCTTTGTTCTTTACTTGCCCCAAGACACTCACTCACCCCCTTTTTTCTCTTTTCTTTCTTTTTTATACTTACTTTGTCACAGTTAAAAATGAGACCATGACGACGTCGTCTCAGCAACTTCCACCGCAACTGCCCAACACGGTGCGAAAAGTGATCGTGGAAGTGGTCGACGCTCGTGATCTTCTTCCTAAAGATGGTCAAGGGAGCTCCAGTCCTTATGTCATTGTTGATTTCGATGGTCAAAAGAAGAAAACTTCTACCAAATATAGGGACCTTAACCCTGTATGGAACGAGGCCTTGGAGTTCACGGTGTCTGACCCAGATAATATGGATGTTGAAGAGTTAGAGATTGAGGTTTGTAATGATAAGAGGTTTGGTAATGGTAGTGGCCGTAAGAATCATTTTTTGGGGAGGGTTAAGTTGTATGGGAGTCAGTTCGCTAAACGAGGAGAGGAAGGGCTTGTTTATTTTCCTTTGGAGAAGAAGAGTGTGTTTAGTTGGATTAGAGGTGAGATTGGGCTTAGAATTTATTACTATGATGAGATTGTTGAAGATCAGCCTCCACCAGAAGACCCACCGCCGCAACAGCAGCAACAGCCATCACAAACGGAGGATACCAAGCCTACTCCTGGGCTTGTTGTTGTAGAGGAAGGGAGGATTTTTGAGGTTCCTCCTGCACACATGGAGTATCCTCATGGAGTTAATGGTTATACTCATGGTGCTGCTCCTTGTTATCCTTCGTCCCCCGTTGTGGTTGTCGAAGAATCTTCACCGGACGTTGTTCATGTTCACGAAGAGCTACCGACTCCAGCGAAACCAACGGCCATGCCAATGCAACCACATATGGCACCGGGAATTTCGGTTTCCGAAGAACATTTTCCTGTGCCAGAAGTGAGAAAGATGCAGAGCAGCAGAGGCGAGAGAGTTAGGGTTTTGAAGAGACCAAACGGAGACTATTCACCTAGAGAAATAGTGTGTAACAAAACTCAAGGTGACAACGCCACCGTTGCCGGCGTCGGTGGTGCCGAGAAGATACATCCATACGGTCTAGTTGAGCCGATGCATTATTTGTTTGTTAAAATTGTTAAGGCGCGTAGACTGGCTCCAAATGAAGCCCCTTATGTTAAAATCCGTACGTCCAACGATTATGTCAAAACGAAACCAACGATATACCGTCCAGGTGAGCCAACCGAGTCGCCGGAGTGGGGCAAGGTTTTTTATTTTGGTTACAATAAACAAGAATCAGCCAATGCAACGCTTGAAATCTCTGTTTGGGACTCCCCGACAGAAAATTTTCTCGGCGGGGTTTGTTTCGATCTTTCTGATGTCCCCGTACGAGAGTCACCAGATAGTCCGTTAGCACCGCAATGGTACCGTCTCGAAAGCGGTGCCGTCGATCAGAATTCCCACAGTGTTTCCGGTGATATCCAACTTGCTGTTTGGATCGGTACTCAAAACGACGATGCTTTTTCTGAAGCGATGAGTTCAGACGCACCATACGTGGCACACACTCGATCAAAAGTCTATCAATCGCCCAAGCTCTGGTATTTAAGATTGACTATAATCGAAGCTCAAGATCTTCAAATTGCGCCCAATCTACCTCCTTTAACAGTGCCTGAAATTCGAGTCAAAGCTCAACTAGGGTTTCAATCTGTGCGATCAAGGAGAGGGAACATGAACAATCATAGTATGTCAGTGCATTGGAACGAGGATGTGATTTTCGTCGCCGGCGAGCCTCTGGAAGATTCGTTAATTCTGTTAGTAGAAGATCGTACGAACAAGGACGTGAGTCTCCTTGGCCACGTCATGATCCCTTTGATCTCAATTGAGCAACGGATAGATGAGCGGCGCGTGGCTTCTAAATGGATTGGATTAGAGGGAGGAGCAGGCGGTGGTGGTGGTGGCGGTGGGCCCTACTGCGGGAGAATTCACCTGCGGCTATGTTTAGAGGGTGGTTATCACGTGCTGGACGAAGCGGCGCACGTATGCAGCGACTTTAGACCCACAGCTAAGCAACTTTGGAAGCCGCCAATTGGAATTTTAGAGCTGGGGATTCTCGGTGCTTGTGGTTTGCTCCCAATGAAAAATAAAGGGGGAGGCAAAGGCTCTACCGATGCTTACTGTGTGGCTAAATATGGGAAAAAGTGGGTCCGTACCAGGACCGTAATGGACAGCTTTGATCCACGTTGGAATGAGCAGTACACGTGGCAAGTCTACGACCCCTGCACTGTCCTAACCGTCGGGGTTTTCGATAATTGGCGTATGTTTGCTGATGTGTCTGAAGACAAACCCGATTCTCGTATCGGTAAAATACGGATACGTATATCAATGCTGGAGAGCAACAAAGTGTACACCAATTCGTATCCATTGTTGATTTTAACAAGAATGGGGTTGAAAAAAATGGGTGAAATCGAGTTAGCAGTTCGGTTCGCATGTCCGTCATTGTTACCGGACACATGTTCGGCTTATGGTCAACCATTGCTTCCAAGAATGCATTATCTCCGCCCACTCGGGGTGGCTCAACAGGAGGCATTACGCGGAGCTGCGACAAAGATGGTAGCAGAATGGCTAGCTAGGTCAGAACCGCCGCTTGGGCAAGAAGTAGTGAAGTACATGCTAGATGCGGATTCTCATACATGGAGCATGAGAAAGAGCAAAGCGAATTGGTTCCGGATCGTTGCCGTTCTAGCATGGGCAGTGGGGTTAGCCAAGTGGTTGGATAATATTCGGAGGTGGAAAAACCCGGTTACTACAGTATTGGTGCATGTTTTATACTTGGTACTTGTTTGGTACCCAGATTTGGTAATGCCAACAGGGTCTTTATATGTTGTTTTGATTGGAGTTTGGTATTATAGGTTTAGACCCAAGATACCAGCAGGCATGGATATAAGGCTGTCACAAGCAGAAACAGTGGATCCAGATGAAATAGATGAGGAGTTCGATACAATACCAAGTTCAAAGCCCCCTGAGATAATAAGGGCCAGATATGATAGGTTGAGAATATTGGCAGGAAGGGTTCAAACTGTTTTGGGTGATTTTGCAACCCAAGGTGAAAGGGTTCAAGCTTTAGTGAGTTGGAGGGACCCAAGAGCTACCAAATTGTTCATTGGGGTCTGTTTAGCCATCACGTTTATACTTTATGTGGTGCCACCAAAAATGGTGGCAGTGGCATTAGGATTTTATTATCTAAGGCACCCTATGTTTAGGGACCCAATGCCACCGGCTAGCTTGAACTTTTTTCGAAGGCTTCCAAGTTTATCAGATCGGTTAATGTAGAGAGCCGAAGAAGAGTAGATATAATAAATTAGCGGGTATTTTACAAAAATAATACAAAAAAATACCAGTATACCTTTTTATTATTTACCAAAATGGTACAAAAAAAACAGTAGAAAATGGTTTGCCCCAACATGTTCGTATTTCGGCCTTTTGTTCGTATTTTTTTCTGAATTTTATTCCTTTAAAAAAAATACTATTTTCTAATTTTATTATTTTACATTATTTTTGTACATTATGTTTGAAATGTATTCATTTAGTGTGTTTTTTAAATAAATTTAAAAAAACTCTTATTTCGGCCCTTTGTTCGTATTTTTTTCCTAAATTTTATTACTTTCAATAAAAATTTATTATTTTTATATTTTATTATTTTACATTATTTTAGTACATTATGTTTGAAATGTATTAATTTACTGTATTTTTTAAATAAATTAAAAAAAATTATTTCATCCATTTGTTTGTATTTTTTTTCTAAATTTTATTTAAATAAATTTAAAGAGTAAATATAATAAATTAGCAGATACCTAATAATGAGGGATGTGGTGAGGAAAAGAGGGGGAAACTAATAACATAAAACAACTGTTTATGTTGAAAATCTTGTCCCCCTTAAAACCTAAATAACATTGTAAGGAGTGAAAAAAGGGGAAGAAAGTGGCGCGTATTGTCACTTTAAAATAAGAGAAAGTGATTGATTGACTATTGGAAACTTGAAATAAGGGCTATTTTACTCAAATAGTCTAAAAAATTAATTTATTTATCAAAATAACTTAGGTTTAAAAATAAGAATGAAAATAACTTGAAATGAACAGTAAAATCGGGTTGTGGCCTGTCAATGGCCGGAATCAACTCGTATTTTGGACCCATGATTGCCTAATAATTGTGTCAAACTTAAGAAAAATGATTTTTTTTGTTCTGGCCTGTCAATGGCCAGAACTAGTGTATTTTTTTAAGATTGTATAATACTGATATACAAAAACGAAAAAAAATAAAAAAAAATAATAATTTTTGAGTGCTGGCCTGTCAACGGCCGGCACCCCTGTACACGAAAAAAAATTCGAATTTTGGTCTGTCAATGGCCAATACCAGAATACGAGAAAAAGTAAAAAAAATGGTGGTGGCCTGGCAATGGCCAGCACCACCTTTTGTAAAAAAAAATTTTACTTTTTCTGTGTCAGATGAAGCTATCAGTATACGAAAGAAGTAAAAAAAAAAATTTTGTGGTGGCCTGGCAATGTTCGGCACCACCTTTTGTAAATTTTTTTTTACTTTTTTTCGTGTCAGATGAAGCTATCAGTATACGAAAAAAGTAAAAAAAAATTTTTGGTAGTGGCCTGACAATGGTCGGCACCACCTTTTGTAAAAAAAATTTACTTTTTTCGTGTCAGATGAAGCCATCAATATACGAAAAAAGTAAAAAAAAAAATTTGGTGGTGGCCTGGCAATGGCCGGCACCACCTTTTGTAAAAAAAATACTTTTTTTCGTGTCAGATGAAGCTATTAGTATACGAAAAAAGTAAAAAAAAAAATTTTGGTGGTGGCCTGGCAATGGCCGGTACCACCTTTTGTAAATTTTTTTTTACTTTTTTCGTGTTAGATGAAGCTATTAGTATACGAAAAAAGTAAAAAAAAATTTGGTAGCGGCTTGTTAATGGCCGACACCAAATTTATAAAATATATATAGGGTATTTAATCTTCCATTTTGTCTAGTTTGAAAAGTTTTTTCCCTCTATTTAGAAGAAATCAGTTTTTGTTTTAAAAATGAATTCTCAAATATTGTTTGTTTATGTCCATTTCGATGGTGTAATGATAAATACAAATGAAGAAGGATGTGTATTTTAAAGCCGGAAAAAATAGGAATGAGATTCAACAAACAGATTTCGCTGTCGGATTTCAAACGAAAAATCAGTACAAAGATAGCAAGCCGTTGCAGAAAGCAAATGTCGAGACTATTTTACAGATTTCTGATTTCAACTGATCCGCTAAAGTTCTCAGAAATGGAGCTTGAAGATGATGAACTTTGAAAAGAAAGTGAGTAGAACTTTTCCATACCACCGTCATCATTCGACACGATCCAGATCATCATCCTCATACCACCCAGCCTTTCACCCCGAAGAACGTACACCCACCACTGAGAATATTTTTCCATCGGCACCTCTGGTCACGCAATACCAATTAAGTCTGGATCTAGGTGAATATGATTATTCCACCTTTCTAACTACACCGGACAGGACCCGGGACGCCAGACCGAGCAATTATCAAACACCTCAGCAAGGTGCACGGCATCGCCAACGGAGGCATCCAGATCGTTACACGCCAGCGCCGGGGATGTCCCTAGGATTGCGACAATTTTAATTTTTTATGTTAATTTTTACTTTCTTAAAATTTATTATGTAAATATTTCTTTTATTTTTACATTTTCCTTTTTTAAATATTTATTTAATGGATTTAACATAATTATTTATTTGAATACATGACTTCGTAATATTTAAAAAATAATAATTCAAATAAGTAATAGTACACGACAAATTAAATTTACATACACAATAAAATACAATCATTCTACAATATTAATACAAAAAATATAAATTATTACCCGATAATATAAAAAATACAAATGTTCTAAAAAATTATTACACGAATATATAAAAATAAAACCTTAAATCCTGCACAACTATATTAAATTTATAGATATAAAAAACACAAATACAAATATTCTTAAGAAATAATATAATTATTTTTAATACTAGATTCTTCACAATTAATCGTCTTCTACTTCAATCAGCTCTACATTGCATCGGTACTAGTTTTTTCACAATTAATCGTCTTCTTCTTCCATTATCGCGTGAGATACCTTTGCATGGAGACTCTACCAATCAGTTCCAATCAGAACCTAGTTGCAGAATAAACATTGTTGCACCATAGATAATCACAACTCGATTACCCATTTATGGTGCCAATAATCATCCAACTCTTAATAGCATAACCTTTAGGGTGGACATGACAGTATATAATTTAACCTCGAATTTTTGTTGTACACAACAGAAAACTCCATACACTATCCGATCCAAAAAAAACTCATTTCCTGATATACTACAAAACAATATCATTTTGATAG
Source organism: Gossypium hirsutum (assembly GCF_007990345.1). Lineage (NCBI taxonomy): Eukaryota > Viridiplantae > Streptophyta > Magnoliopsida > Malvales > Malvaceae > Gossypium > Gossypium hirsutum. The sequence continues at coordinate 7,973,825 of NC_053443.1, forward strand.
CCCTCTCAAAATTTTTATCATTCCATTTACACTAGCATAACCCAAACCAGTCACTATATATAGAGTTTAATGTCGGCCATTAACAGGCCAGCACTAGAATTTTTTTTTTAAAAGGTGGTGTCGGCCATTGCCAGGCCACAACCAAAATTTTTTTTACTTTTTTCGTATACCGATAGCTTTATCTGACACGAAAAAGTAAAAAAAAAAATTTACAAAAGGTGGTGCCGGCCATTGCCAGGCCACCACCAATTTTTTTTTTACTTTTTTCGTATATTGATAGCTTCATTTGACACGAAAAAAGTAATTTTTTTTTTACAAAATGTGGTGCCGGCCATTGCTAGGCCACAACCTTTTTTTTTTTATTTTTTTCGTATACTGATAGCTTCATTTGACACGAAAAAAAGTAAAAAAAATTTACAAAATGTGGTGCCGGCCATTGCGAGGCCACCACAAAATTTTTTTTACTTTTTTCGTATATTGATAGCTTTATCTGACACGAAAAAAAGTAAAAGAAAATTTACAGAAGGTGGTGCCGGCCATTGCTAGGCCACCACCAATTTTTTTTTTACTTTTTTCGTATACTGATAGCTTCATCTGACACGAAAAAATTAATTTTTTTTTTACAAAAAGTGGTGCCGGCCATTGCCAGGCCACCATAAATTTTTTTTTTTACTTTTTCTTGTATTCTGGTACCAGCCATTGATAGACCAAAACTTGAGATTTTTTTTTCGTGTACAGGGGTGTCGGCCATTAACAGGCCAGCACCCAAAAATGTTTTTTTTTTCTTTTTTTCTTTTTTGTATATCAGTATTATACAATCTTAAAAAAATACACTGGTTCCGGCCATTAACAGGCCAGAACCAAAAAAATTATTTTTTTAAGTCTAACACAATTATTAAGCAATCATGGGTCCAAAATACAAGTTGGTTTCACAACCCGATTTTACTGTTAATTTCAAGTTATTTTCATTATTGTTTTTAAATTTGTGTTATTTTTGTAAATAAAATATTGTTTTAGGCTATTTAGGTAAAATAGCCTGAAATAAGAGAAAGTGGGGGAGGGAGGGGAATTTGAAAATGGCCAAGAGAGATTGATTACTGTAAAGCCTGGCCTACATTAAAATTGTTTTTCCTTCTTTTAAAACATATAAAACCTTCACATGGCTTGTCTATTTTTTTGGTTCCATTTTCATGGATTTTGAAATGAAGTGGGAACATAAAAAGCTATAATGGGCAAGTATGTTGTCAGTGTGAGAGAGAGATTGCAGTAGTAAGTCAAGATGTATTGATTGGTTGGCATTTGGCAGCTTTTACAAGCTTAATTTTTCCAAATCATTTGACTATTTAGAATGTTATCGAAAAACACTATTTGCATCTCTCTCTCTATCATTGATTTTTTTTTCAGGGGTAAATTCTTTAGTACCTCGCTTCTTGCAATTTCTTGATTCAATTTTTAGGATTTTTTTATTCTAATTGTTTAATTATTAAATTTTTAATAGCTGTTAATTATACATAGTATATAATGTTTATATTTTTTTAATCATTCAATTTTTAGGTTGTTTTTATTTTTGTCTCTAAATTTATTTATTTTTAAATATTTATTGAAGTAAAAAAATTAAGGATTAAAGCGGAAAAAAAGTAGAAATTAAAAAAAATGTATTAAAATGATTAAATTGTACTTATTTATCACATTGTAAAAAGTTCTAAATTTCTTTTTCTTTTTATATTGAAAATTTAAATTTCTAAACTTAAAAATCAAGTAAATAAATTGTTAAAAAAATATTATCCATTGTTAATCTTAACAAATTTGTTAATGTAATTGTAAGGCCCAATATTTGCCCGGCCCATAATAAAAAAATCAAATCAAAATAAGTCTAAAAAAACCCAGATAAGTTTATAGTCCATAAAAGTCCATTTACAAAAATAGGCCCAAATATTGTAAGGCCCAATTAGCCCAAACTAAACTAAACCCAATTCTACCCGAAACCCAAAATTCGGTGGCCCAAGTTTAGGTTTCTAGAAACCTTAAGGGTTTCTGGAATCATCCGCGCCGCTGCTGGAGCCAGATCCCTCCCACACACGCTGCGCCAAGTCCACGCGCGCCTCCAGGCTGGCGTCCGTACTTGCAACAAACCGAACCAGCAAGCAAAGACGGAAGAATAGCAAATAACAAAATAGTAACAGAAAAGAAAAAAATAAGAGAAAAATATAATGAAAAATCGATGTATTTTCGGGGATATAAAACCCCTATTTCTTTATTGTTTCGGGGATTCAAAAATTAAATAAAAAAACGAAAAGCAGAGTATTTTGAAAGGTAGGTTTTAATTTTTCTTTCACTTTTCCTTGCTTTTTTTTTCTCACTTCTTTGTTTATTAAGGTACTAAAATAGAAGAGAAGGAGAGGTTGAAGGGTAAAAAGAGAGGGGCTAACCTGATCTTCGTTCGCTCCGTCGCAATCGGAGTTGGGCGAGGGATCGGGGTTTCCAAACGTCAGTCTGCAGAGCGGCGCTAGATAGTATTTAGGGCTTTTTAGGTTTTTTTTAACAATCAAAGATCTCCTGATTTTGGGGCTTAATTTGGCTTTTATATGACGATAGAAATGACGTCGCTTAAAGCCTGTGGCAGTGGCTTTGAGACGACACCGTTTGATGACTTACAATCCACGTGGTGACCCGACCCAGGGCAGGATCCGCGCGTTTTGCTCAATGGTCTATTTTCGCAATAAGCCCCTCGGTATTTGGTGCTATTTCGATTCTTTTTTCTTCCATTTTTTAATTTGTACTGTGTATTTAACTTCGTTTTCTCTTAAGTCCTCATTCAAGTTTCATTGTTAGAAATGAATGACCGGATCTGTGTGCCTATTTTCTGTTTTGGTCCCTCAACTTCGAATCGATTATCAATTTAGCTCGATTTTTTTCCTTTTTCTTTTAATTGTAGTTGCAATTTAGTTTTTTTTTTAAATTTTAATCTATTTAATTCTTATTTTGACATATTTATTTCTAAAAAATCTAATATTATTTTAATGTTTAAGTTTGATATTGTTTTTAAACTTATTATTAGTGTAATTTTAAAATATAATATATTATTATTTTAAATTATTATTAACATTATTTAAATTTATCATACATTAATGTTTTAAGTTTATTATAGATTTTTGTTTTAAATTTAACATAGTATTATTTACTTCATCATTTATTATTTTATATATTTTAGAAAAATTTAATATAATTCGAATAAATTTTTGATGTTTTATTTTATATTTTTCTAAAATTTACCTTTTTACATATTCTTATATGATAAATATTTACATAATAATTTTTCTTATAATACTATTATTCATATAAATATATATAACTTATGAAATTATTCCTTTTTTTAAGTATATATTAATATTTTGATTTCACTATGATTAATAATTTTAAGTTTTATTTCATTATGATTAATAATTTTAAGATTTTATTTATATATGTATTTCAAACCGGTTTTATTTATATGTAATTAATTTCTTTTAAAATTAAGTAATGTACCTTCGGGCAAAATACCATTAAAAGCCCATTTTTTTAAATTTAACGAAATGAGCCTGATATTTTATTATTTACCGGAATGGGCCATTTTCCCTGAAAACGCGTCCACGTCAGTACATTGTCAGGGTGTACAACCTAATTTTGTCCGGGCCCAAACGGCCCAGTACCCAAAACCCATTACAAACCCAAATAACCCAACAAAATAAAACAAACCCAATTATAAACAGGCCCAATACAAAACCCTAGCCCATTTTCAAAAAGGGGGGGGGGGAAATCAACAACCACCTAACCCTAGGTGCGCCGCACCTAGGGTCTTCGCCCATTTGCACTGCCGCCGTCTCTAGCGGCCACCAACTCTGCCACCGCATGGCCTCCTCACCTGCTCCACCTGCCAAACAAAAAGAAACACGCAATAGCAGAAAGCAGAGAAAAAATATATAATAAAAACTAAAGTATGTAAATCGGCTATAACAAGCCTAGATATCAACCTTGTTTTTTTTTTTGAGGAAGATTTTCAGAGAATAAAAATAGAAAACTAGTCTCAAGGTGAATACCTTTTTTGTATTTTTTTGATTTCGATCTCCTATTATTTTTGTTTATATATATTTACGAAAACAAAAAAAAGGAAGGGAAAAGGAACCTTACCTGCGCCGCGCCGGAGGAAGAGAAGACGAGCGGTTTCCCCTCGTTCTTCGGGTCTTGGACTCATTTTTTCGAGATTTGGCCTTGGATCCGTGTCCTAGAGACATTCAGCTCCAAAAAGGGACCAAAAAGATCCGATTTTGAGCCACCGACCGCCGCACGTGGCGACGCTACGGCGGAAGTTTACCGGAGACCGAAGGTCGGATATTATGAGAGAAAAGGGGAGGGGCATCAGTTTTTTTTATGAACAAAGAAAGAAAAAATGTTTTTTTTCTTTAAATTTTTACTTATATAGGCCATCAAAACGACGTCGTTTTGAGGCTGGCCTTAAACGCCCAAAACGGCGTCGTTTTACCCATAACCCGCATGCGCGTCCCGACCCGCCACAGGATCCGTGCATTTTTTACTTTTGGGATATTTCCCGCTTTGGTCCTTCCGCATTTTCTATCCTTTTAATGCAATTTATTTTTATTTGCAATTTTGACCCTATTATTTTTCTTTTATTTCGATTTGGTCCCCATTGAAGCTGTGCGTTTTGGAAGGACGGGATTATTTCCCATTTGGTCTCTCCTTGTTGTTCGCGCGTTCAAGGTGGTCTTTCTCCTTTAATTTATTTGCGACTTGACCCCAAATTTTATTTTTTTAAAATTCAATTTAGCCCTCTGTTTATATTTTGGTTATTTTATTATTAAAATTAATAATTTGATATTATTATTGCTATTATTATTATCAATATTGTATTATTAATATTATTATTATTGCCATGCATTCATGAGCATCTTTTGACTCCAAGTTTTATTACGTACATACATATACATTTTTATAATATATATACTTACATTTTTTATTATAAATATATACTTTTTATGTTTCACATTTCATACATACATATACATACGTATATATATCTATATATTTTAATTCATATACATATATATGTATATATACATACCCTTTTTTTAACTTATATACGTATCTATATATATCAATATACACTTTTTTAATTTACATGAATATAAATACATATATATTTTATTATATATGTACATACATATATCTTTTTACATTTTTATAATTTTATCCGTCTTATTTATTTATCTACTTATTTACATTTTCATTATTATCTTGAAAGAATTGTTTTAGCTTTATTTATATGCTTGTATTCTTATATGTTATTGTTTTGTTCTTTTATTTATCTCATTTTCGTTGCTGTTGCTCGTATTATCTTTACACTATCGTATTCATTATTGTTTTGCTATGCATATCAACAATGTAATTTGTTTTCGCATTCTTTTATTACGACCTCGTGTTTCATTTTACTCGATATATCAAAATTGGTTTAAATAAATGGCATTTCGTATGTTTAGATCCGAGAAGATCGTACCCTAACTTACAGGGTTTCGATTTTCACGATGAATCTAAATATACGAGTCTTTTCTCAAACTTAAGCTTTAGATGATCTCGGAAATTAAGAAAAGATCAAGTCCTAACTTACTGGGCCTGAACCCTTTTTTTAAATCCGGGATAGCTAAATATCTTCTAAGCAAGTAAATTTTTAGCATCCATTCGCGTATCGGGAATTCGAGACACAGTGTCCTAACTTACTGAATATGATTCTCTTTCTCGATTAAAGTGAAAAATGCCCATTTTCCCGAAAATTTTCAACATTTTAATACAAGGATCGTATTTTTAAAATTCTTCAAAGTTTTAAATTTTCGACATTAAGACATTAACTAATCAACTAGGTACCAATTTTGGGCGTTACGAGGGTGCTAATCCTTCCTCGTATGAAACTGACTCCCGAACCCGTTTTTCTGAATTTCGTGGACCAAACTCGTTGTTTTAATAAAATTAAATTGTTTATTAAAAACAACCACTTTTACGAGGTGACCCGATCACACCTCATAAAAACCCGTTTTTCTGAATTTCGTGGACCAAACCCGTTTTTTCGTTTTCAAAATCCAAGTCGACCCCGTTTTATCAAAAAATGGTGTCAACACAGGGACGTGTCAGCAAAATGCGTCCTTGAGGGTGCGCTTTGCCTACGTGGCAACAAAGCGCGTCCACGGCAAAGCGCGTTGACGTGGATGCGTTTTGCTACCACGTAGTGCGCCCCTAGGGACGCGTTTTCTCCACGCGTGAACAGTGCAACAGTCATTTCTTTGACCGTTGCCCCCCAACGGTAAAAAAAAACTATAAAACCCCACCCTTTCACTTTTTTCACAAACTAATCCTCTCTCAATTATTTTCTCAATTTCCTCTCAATTTGCTCTCAATTTCCTTCCAAAATTCTCTCAAATTCATATTTAATTTCAATTTGCTCTCAATTTCCTTTTGATGAGCTATGTGGATGAAGTGTACAAATTAGAAAACATGTACAACGTCTGGAGACATGTTTTCCCACCGGTCCCTGAAGAACGTAAGTGGCCGCCCGTATCTCTCGCTCCTTTTAAGCTGTTACTGGATAGAGAATTGCGTCGCAAACCAAAGGGTCGACCTTGCTCGACTAGAATACGTAACAATATGGATATCCGAGAAACAACTAGTCAACAGAAGTTATGCGGATGGTGTAGGAATCCAGGCCATACAAGTCGATCATGCCCAAATCGCAATAGTTGAATGTCATTGTAAACAAATTATATTTTTTTGTACCAATCAAAACATTTTGTAAAATCTAACATTTTTTTAGTAAAATTATTAATTGTTAATTGTATTATTTGTTAGTAAATTTATCAAATTATATCAAATTATTAATTATTAGTACCAGTCAAAATATTTTGTAAAATCTAACATTTTGTTAGTCAAATTATTAATTGTTAATTATATTAATTGTTAGTAAATTTATCAAATTATATCATATTAGGGTTAGGTTTAGGAAATTGAGAGCAAATTGAGATTAAATATGGATTTGAAAGAAATTTGGAAGGAAATTGAGAGCAAATTGAGAGGAAATTGAGAAAATAATTGAGAGAGGATTAGTTTGTGAAAAAAATGAAAGGGTGGGGGGTTTTATAGTTTTTTTTATCATTGGGGGCAATGGTAAAAAGAATGACCGTTGCACTGTTCACGTGCGGAGACAATGTTAGTACAAAACTCTGGTAAGGAAAAAAACTCGAACACACGATCGGAACTCGAAAAGAAAAAGAAGAAATAGGACAGGCTCCAAGGCGTGTATCAAGCCACTATCTTTAAGGTTATATTCGCCCCCACTTATCTTCAGTGTGCAAACGAGTTCCAAGCAAATTAACCTCGAGGATACAATGAAGCCAATGACTATTTGCGTTTTGCACTGACGAGAATAGTCCACTATGCACTGAGTAATGTATAACAAAAACTCAATTTCTACAAAGGATTTCTGCAGCAATACTTTATAGAATAATCTAATAATATTAGAAAATGAAGGAAGAGAAGAAATAATATTAGAATTTGTTGATATGATTTCCAAATGAAATCCTATTCCTATTTATAGGAATTTTCATGTCTCTTCATAGAGACATCTTTCAATAGGTGTCTTTATGAATAAATAAATAATAATAATTATTCATTTAATTTTGTAACTATTCAAATAATATTTTTGAATAGTTATAATTCTTTTTTAAAAAAATCAAATGATATAACTTTTGACCAATGACCAAAGTTTATCTATCTTTTGATTAATTACACCCATTCATTTATAGTTATTGGGATACTATAAATATTTGAAAATATTCCAACAATCTCCCCCCATTTTCAAAATATTTAGATTTTGATATTCTTGGAAACCAATTTGCATAAATAAAGGTGTCTTACGATTGAACCTTCACTTAGTGAAAACATGTTAAAGTTAATCGAAATTGTATGGTAGACTAAGCTTTGAACCAACTATTTCATTTGATTAACTGAACACATCTCACACAATGATTTCAACATCAGTCAATGCATAGTATCTAGGGACACTATTATAGCCATGTGTCTATGTCCTCTTTTCATGAGTGCTGTCAGAGCCAAGCCCTTAAGCTCCTAGAAGCGGCCACACTTCCACTCACATAGGTAGATCCCATCAAAAGTGTTCCCGTAATTATAACACTCTAACATATTTATGTTATGGGTCCATTAAGAGTACATTACTCATCCTTCCCTTATCATTACGGGTACCTAGCACTTTAATCTTAGGATGGATTTATTTATAGTGCTAATAGTCACATACTAATGATGTACTTTGTCTCATTGAACTCAAGACTTGACGTTATACCAAGCGTTGAGTCGAGTTTCCATCATGGGTGACTCTAATTAGTAGGCTTGAGTCCCATCCCTTTTGAGGTCCTTTTTACTGCATCTCTAGCAAGACTTTTTGTCAAAGGATCTGCCAAATTTTCACTTGACCTCACATAATTAATAGTGATCACTCCATCAGAAATTAATTGTCGGACATAACTATGTCTTAATCCAATGTGTCTAGACTTTCCATTATATACTTGGCTATATGCCTTTGCTAGAGTAGCCTCACTATCACAACGGATAGAAATAGGTGAAATTGGCTTAAGCCATAAAGGTACATCATAAAGCAAATTTCTTAACCATTCTGCTTCTTTAGATGCAGCGGCTAATGCAATAAATTCTGCTGCCATGGTGGAATCAGTAATACATGTTTGTTTCTTGGAACCCCAAGAAATGACTCATCCACCAAGAATGAAGATCCACCCACTAGTAGATGCATGATCTTCCAAACTTGTAATCCAACTAGCATCTGAATACCCTTCTAAAACTGGAGGATATCCATTATAACACAATCCATAGTTAATAGTTTTCTTTAAGTACCTAAGTACTCTATTTAAAGCTTGCCAATGCAAACTACTTGGATTATTTGTGTATCTACTCAATTTTCCAATAGCATATGCAATATCTGGTCTTGTACAAGTCATTATGTACATAAGACAACCAATTAGACTTGCATATTTCAATTGATCAATTTTCCTACCAGCATTAGATACTAATTTTAATTGAGGATCCATGGGTGTAGATGCTGGTATACAGTTGAAAAGATCAAACTTTTTAAGCACATTTTCAATGTAATGTGATTGTGATAAAGCTATAGTGCTTTCATCTCGGGTTATTTTAATCCCAAGAATAACATCTGCTACACCCATATCCTTCATAGCAAAGTTGTTTGACAAGAATTTCTTTGTGTTTTCTATTTGTTCCAAATCCGTGCCAAAAATGAGCATGTCATCTACATATAAGCAAATTATAACACCCTTTCCATTATCAAATTTACTATATATGCACTTATCGGATTCATTTATTTTATAGCCATTAGCTAAAACAACCTTGTCAAACTTTTGGTGCCATTGTTTTGGTGCTTGTTTAAACCCATATAAAGATTTAACAAGCTTACATACCTTATGCTCTTGTCCTGGCACAACAAATCCTTCCGGTTGCTCCATGTACACTTCCTCTTCCAATTCACCATTTAAAAATGCAGTTTTAACATCCATTTGGTGAACAACCAAATTATATAGAGAGGTAAGTGATATTAATAGTCCAATTGTAGCAATTCTTGCTACTGGAGCATAGGTATCAAAGTAATCAATACCTTGTCTTTGTGTAAAACCTTTTGCTACCAACCTTGCTTTAAATTTATCAATGGTTCCATCGACCTTCATTTTCTTTTTGAAGATCCATTTACAACCTATTGGTTTGGAACCTGGTGGAAGATCAACTAAGATCCAAGTTTGATTTCCCATTATTGAATCCATTTCATCATTTATTGCTTCTTTCCAAAAAGCAGAGTCTTGAGATTTCACTGCTTCTTCAAATGTAATAGGATCAGATTCGGTATTATAACAATAAGGTATCTTATTGCATATACTTTCACCTTTTCCTTCTACAAGAAACATAATGAAATCTGGTCCAAAATCTTTGACCTTTTTAATCCTCTTACTTCTTCTTAATTCTTGACAAGATTCATCATTATTATCAATTTGTTTCAATGGAATCTCATTCTCATTTGAAGAATGAATCAATTGTTGTGGTTGTAATTGTCTTGATATAGAATTAAATCTATTTTTATCAAAAATAGCATCTCTTGATTCAATAACCGTATTAATTGAAATTGAATCATTTGGTTCAATTACTATGAACCTATATGCCTTGCTATTATGTGCATAACCTATAAATATGCATTCAATTCCTCTTTCACTTAACTTTTTACGTTTAGGTGTTGGAACTTTTACAATAGCTTTACAACCCCAAACCTTTAAATAATTAAGGTTTGGTTTCCTTTTCTTCCATTGTTCATAGGGGGTTATTTTAGTTTCCTTATTAGGAACTCTATTCAATATATGACAAGCTGTTAGAATAGCTTCTCCCCAAAAACCCTGTCCAAGACCTGAATATGATAACATTGAATTTACCATTTCAATCAAGACTCTATTTTTCCTTTCAGCTACACCATTTTGTTGTGGTGTGTAAGGGGCTGAAACTTGATGGACAATTCCAGTGAGTTCAAAATAACTTGGATTATAGTATTCTCCACCTCTATCCGATCTTAAGCACTTGATAAATGATTCACACTGAAGTTCAACTTCAGATTTATAAACTTTAAATTTATCAAGCGCTTCATCTTTTGAATGCAATAAATATACATAACAATATCTAGAACAATCATCAATAAAAGTAACAAAATATTTCTTTCCATCTAATGTAGGAGTATTATGCAAGTCACATAAATCACTATGTATCAAATCAAGCAATTTTGTTTTCCTTTTAACCTTAGGGAAAGGATTTCTTGTAATTTTAGTCAACATACAGGTATTGCATTTTTTAATATTATTATTAAAAACAGGAATTAAATCTAATTTATACATGTCATTTAATTTTCTATAATTCAAATGACCTAATCTATAAAGCCACAAACAAAATGATTCAACCATATAAGCAGAAATAGTATTTTTATTCTTATTAATAATATTAAGTTTGAACATGCTTTCATACATATACCCTTTTCCCACAAAAATTCCTCCCTTAGACAAAATAAACTCATCTGCCTCAAAAACAAGTTTGAAACCAAACTTATTCAACAGACTTCCAGACACTAAATTTTTCCTAACTTCTGGTACATAATATACATCATTTAAGGTTAAAACCTTTCCAGAAGTGAATTGTAGTTCAACAGACCCTTTGCCTTTAATTGTTGCGGTGGAAGAATTTCCCATGTACAAGACATTGTCATTTTCACATTGTGTGAACTTTGTGAACATGCTTTTGTCTTTGCACACATGTTTGGTTGCTCCGGTATCAATCCACCATGTATTATCATCTTGTGCTATATTAATTTCAGATATCATTGCAACGAACTTTTCGTTATTATCAGCCTTAGAAGATGATTTCTTCTTTAAAAATTGACATTCATTCTTGAAATGTCCCGGCTTTCCACAATGATAGCATGAGCCCTTTTGTTTCTTTTTGAACTTAGGTGCTCTATCAGTCTGATTGAACTTTCTCTTGAATGGTTTAGTAGTCTGTACTTCCTCCGTAACATGTACTTTGGCATTTTCAGAATTTAGGTTCTGATCTTGTTTTCGATACTCTTCTTCAATACGAAGATGATTTGCCAAAGCCTCAAGAGATATTTCCTCTTTCTTATGTTTTAGACTTCTTTTAAAGTCTTTCCAAGATGGAGGAAGTTTGTCTATTATGGAGGATACCACAATCATTTCATCCATTTTCATATCATATTGCTTAAATTGATTCAGCATCTTTTCAATATCACGAAATTGTTCCATAACAGAACGACCATCAACCATTTGATAATTATTGAAACGACTGACAAGAAATTTCTTACTTGTAACATCTTCGGTCATGTATCTTGCCTCCAATTTGTCCCATAATTCTTTAGCGGTGACATCGTTTTGGTAGCTGTCGAACAAACCATCAGATAAACCATTCAATATGTGGCCCATGCACATGTAATCAGCATTGTCCCATTTTTGTCTTTCTCGGGTTGCAGCAACAGATTCATTTTCGTTCTCTTCAGGTCTTGGAGTATCCAAAACATAAGCAATCTTCAAAGTTGATAACAAAAAGTGCATCTTTTTCTGCCATCGTCGAAAATTGCCACCATCAAAACGATCAAGTTTAACAAAGTTGGAAGCCAACTCCCTTAGTGTTCCACTTTCATGTGTTGTGGTAGTCATCATGAAATATAACCTTAAAATTGTTAGTACAAAACTCCGGTAAGGAAAAAAACTCGAACACACGATCGGAACTCGAAAAGAAAAAGAAGAAATAGGACAGGCTCCAAGGCGTGTATCAAGCCACTATCTTTAAGGTTATATTCGCCCCCACTTATCTTCAGTGTGCAAACGAGTTCCAAGCAAATTAACCTCGAGGATACAATGAAGCCAATGACTATTTGCGTTTTGCACTGACGAGAATAGTCCACTATGCACTGAGTAATGTATAACAAAAACTCAATTTCTACAAAGGATTTCTGCAGCAATACTTTATAGAATAATCTAATAATATTAGAAAATGAAGGAAGAGAAGAAATAATATTAGAATTTGTTGATATGATTTCCAAATGAAATCCTATTCCTATTTATAGGAATTTTCATGTCTCTTCATAGAGACATCTTTCAATAGGTGTCTTTATGAATAAATAAATAATAATAATTATTCATTTAATTTTGTAACTATTCAAATAATATTTTTTGAATAGTTATAATTCTTTTTTTAAAAAAATCAAATGATATAATTTTTGACCAATGACCAAAAGTTTTATCTTTTGATTAATTACACCCATTCATTTATAGTTATTGGGATACTATAAATATTTGAAAATATTCCAACAGAAAACACGTCCCAGGGGCGCGCTACGTGGCAGCAAAACGCGTCCACGTCAGCGCGCTTTGCCTACGTGGCAACAAAGCGCGCTTACGTGGCGCGCTTTGCTGACACGTCCCCTGACATCGCGCTACGTGGACACGTTTTCGGGGAAAAGGCCCATTTCGGCAAATAATAAAATACCGGGCCCATTTCGATAAATTTTAAAAAAATGGGCTTTTTTTGGTATTTTGCCCTATACCTTCCCTACTCCATTTTTTTTATGTATACTAGTATATATGTATCATTATTATCATATTATTATATGCATTATTTATGTCAAACTAATAAATGTATATTGTTTATTTCAAATTTATTTCCAATTTATTTCAAATACTAATTATCCAATGTATTATTATTTTATTTTGTATCTATTATGAAAATCATGTATCTAATTTATTTATAACTTTTATACATAGGACATATTAATTATTTTGTTTTCCTCCTTGTGATTATTTTGATGCATCTTTTAGAAAATTGATTGTTAATTCATTTGATATTTAACTGTTGATATTGGGGTTTGTATAATATGAATAAAATTATCGTTATTTGTGTTTATCTATTGCTTGCTTGTTACTTCTTAGTATGTGTTTAGATTACCATTTATCTTTTACACTATATATTAATTATGCTATATTTGTTTTAAAAAGATGTGTTTTATTAAAGCATTACAATCATGCTATTCCATAATTTTAAAAAATGCTCGATGTTCATGATTCTCAAGAGGATTGTGCCCTAACTTACTGGGCTTCAATTCTTTTTGATGAATTTAGATAGTCAAGTATTTATTTTGCAATAAAACCATACAAATTCTAAATAAAGTTTTTTTTTCGGGATTTCAAAATGTTGGATCCTAACTCACTGGATATGACATTTTGTTACCTCAAGTTAAGGATTTTAAAATAAAGGCAATATTCGGTGTTTAGGAATTTCGAGAAATTAAACCCTAACTTACTGGATTCTGATTTCTCGTTTGACCCAAATAACCAAATATCCTTCTCAAAATGCATGAATTTTAAAAATTTAAAAAGACAAACTTAATTTCGAAGATTGAACTGTTGCACCCTAACTCACTGAGTGTGACAATTTATTTCTTTGAAATGGGTATGTCTTATAATCCAATTCAATTATTCAAGTTTTCTTTTCAAAGGATCGTATTTTAAAATCTTTTCAAAATTTCAACACTAAGAAATTAAACAATCAATTCGGTACCAATTTTTGGGCGTTGCGAGGGTGCTAACCCTTCCTCGTGCGTAACCGACTCCCGAAATTGTTTTCTCAAAATTCGTAGACCTAAAATCGTTTTCAAGGTGATCCGATCACACCCCAATAAAAGATCGGTGGCGACTCCCATTTTCATTTTCAAAGTCGATCCACATTTTTTTTCCAAATAAAAAAAATGGTTTCGACAGTAATATTGAAATTAATTAGATTAATCTCCTACATTTTAAATTTTTATCTTATATTTCCATATTATTTTTAATGAAATCAACTTAATAATTCATTTAATAATTGTTTACTTAAAATTTTTTTGATTATATGATCTTGAATCTTCCATAGTAAGTTAAAAGTAAAGAAAAATAATTGCAATTAATTAAATGAATTGCTTGTTCTAGGTTTGGGTAAATTAAGAAATGAAAATTTCATGTTTTGTTTGGCATGGAATATAAAATTAATTAATTTACAATTGAAAGACTCGAGATCATATAATCAAAAAAAATTTGGGTTTAATATACAATTATTAAAGATTATTTATTTGAGTTGGTTTTAATAAGATTTAAAAGGAGACTAAATTAATTAATTAAATTTAATTTTAATATTATAGTAACAAATCAATTGACACTATTAAGGGATAAAAAATGTAACACCCCTAACCCATATCTGTCGCCGGAATAGGGTTACGGAGCATTACCAGAGTTTACAGAACAATACGGTTAATTCATGACATTTACTATTTATATCTGAAACCAATCATATTCAATCATATTGTCCCTTAAATGGACCCTCGAGGCCCAATTTATGTGTTAGAAACAAATCGGGACTAAATCGAAAACTCATAGAATTTTTCATGAAATTTCAAAAATTTTCCTAGGTACAGGGGACACACGCTAGTGTGGTCGGTTGTGTAGGTGTTCGATGTGAGGCACACGGTCGTGTCCTAGCCCATATCCTTCCCCGTGTAACTCTCTGACTTGGGTCACACGGCCAAGCCACACGTCCGTCTACTAGGCTGTGTGCAAAAACCTGGGTATTCTGTTTCTAAATTTTAAGGTGCAGAGGACACACAACCATACCATATGCCCATGTGCTAGGCCATGTTTCACACACGGCTGAGACATACGCTCGTGTCTCTGCTCGTGTAGACGAAAATAGGCCATTTTATGACATTTTTTTTCACCCATTCTTGACTTCAACCTACACACTTCAAATTTCATACATATAGACCATAATAATATCTCTAAAACGACCAATTTCTAACTTTAATATAATCATATTATCACATATATTCTAACATTCTAATTGGATCATAAAACAATTCACACATACAACTACTTATATTAACATGTTTTATCAATTTATTCATCTCTAAGCCTAGGATCTATCTATCCATTAACCATACTAATACTATACCAAACATTATAGAACCAATTATTTATAAGTTAACTTGAAACATAAACAAAATATAATTCTTAGCATTTACACAACCATTTCAATCCCTATACATTCCATATAAACCATAATATGTATAACAAAATCTATTAGAGCAAGTTAGATAATGTGATCTGAAGTGTTGATCCAATCTCCCGATTTCTCGAAAATCTACAAAAAACATTAAACAATACAAGTAAGCTTAATGAAGCTTAGTAAGTTCATTGGTTTCAATCATAAATCTTACCGAACATAATATAATAATTCATTTAAATAAATAATTTTATATACACTTCCTGCCAATCACAACTTCAATTGATGGATCCACTTATTCTGATCAATAACAATAATAACTTTAAATCTTCAAACATTAATTCTGTAATGGCCCAAATTTGAGGTTATCGGAACAGTGGTTTCGGAACCACAAATCCGATGAGAAAAATTTTATTTTTCTTATATTTTTATGGTCTACAATTTCACAAAATGATTTTTTGAAAATTTCGTTCGAAAATTTCGACGTTTGGGCACTCAATTTAGTCAAAAGGACTAAATTGTAAAAAGTGCAAAAGTTGAGTTCTACATGTTAGAGGTGTCCAATTGTTATGAAACTTTAAATTGGAGGTCCTTATATGGTAATTATACCATTGGTAACTTGGTAGACAAAAATGGACATGAGATAAGTGAAATAGAAAATTTTTAAGTTAGGGGCAATTTGGTAATCTAGTAATTAAAATGAATTAAAAGGGAAAAAGATGGCAAAAATCATCATCTTCTTCATATGAACGAAATCAGCAAGGGGGGGAAGCCATAGTTAGGGTTTTCAAGCTTCCAAGCTCCATAGTAAGTGATCCCAAGCCCCGTTTTTAATGTTCTTTACGTTTTTGAGATCCCGGTAGCTTAATTTAGCTTATTCTAGCAATAATTTAACCTAAGGTTTATATTTGGAAAAATACCCATAGGTGAAAAGTGTTTATTTTGATGTTTTATGATAGAATATGAAGCTAGAAATTATGTTAAACAACTTTTGCTAAGCGATTTTAAGTGAAAACGAGTAAAACGACATAATCGGTAAAAATACCTAATGTTCATAAGTACATGTTAGAGTGGGAATTTGATGTTGCCATAGAAGGGAAAAATGTTCAGAATGTTATAAAACATAAGAATAAGAGATGAAGTTTAATTTCCGAGCCTTGGGGCAAAAATGTAATTATGTAAAAGTTTAGGGGCAAAATTGTAATTTTGAAAAAGTTAGAGTCGAGGGCTGTTTTGATGAATGTGATTATTAAATAAGTTAAATTTACTATTTTAGATTAAGAAGTACGAAACTCGAGGTTAGACAAAGGGAAGAATAAAGTTGAAGACTAAGTTGGTGAATTTGGCTATAATTGGTACCGAGGTAAGTTTACGGTAAATAAATGCAATATTTCAATATTTATTATTAATGCTGTTAATTTCCAGCAATTATGAATTTATTTTATGAATTTATTTGATGATGATCCAAGCATGAAATGATAGAGAATTAAAATTTAAAAGTCCCGTTGATACATAAGGATAGTACTGGATACGAATGTCATGACATTTGGGTAAAGAGATCCCATGTAAGACCATGTCTGGGACATGGCATTGGCATCTTTAAGATCATGAGAGGTCCCCTGTAAGACCATGTCTGGGACATGGCATGGGCACCGAGACGAGAGGTCCCATGTAAGACCATGTCTGGGACATGGCGTTGGCACCGAGATGAGAGGTCCCCTATAAGACCATGTCTGGGACATGGCATGGGCACCATCACGAGAACACCCCATGTAAGACCATGTCTGGGACATGGCTTTGGCATGTTATTATCAGAAGAGACCTGAGTATCCTTATTATTCCAATGTAGCTCAACGGGCTTGTAAACGAATCATGTTCATGAAAGTTCAGTTTAAAGCATAAATGGCAAGCTCAGGTAAGTTGTAAGACTTAAGAACTTATTATACTATCAATTGATGTTCAACGATGCAGCAAGGATTGAGTAAGTTATGCACACAAGTATTCTAAGTAAACAAGTAAGAGAACTAGTATGAGATTAACTAAAGAGTAAACTAGAGATATAGACATTGAGTTTAATTATTTAAGTTAAATATTGTTATTTATTTGCTAGTAAACTTACTAAGCTTTATGCTTACTTCTTTTATTTCTCTTTCTCTTATAGTATTGCAAAGCTACTTCAAGGATCCTAAAGAAGTCGGAGATCGTCCACACTATCAACTACAACTGCTCGGTATTTTATATCGAAACACGTTTGAGTTATGGCATGTATAGGGATTTAGTTATTTTGTATGTTTGTAATGATGATTTTGCTAATGAGTGATGTGTAAGTATTTGATGATGTATGGTTATTAAAATGATTAAGGATGAAGGTGTTTGTTGTTATGAAAGATTAGGTGATAAATTATGCATGGAAATCATGAAAGGATAAAATTTTGCAAAGAAACAGAAATCAGGCAGCACAGTGACGTGAATTTGAAAAATCACCCAAGATAGTATAAAATGAATTAGAGGGTGAATGATATATGGAATTAAATCTTGTTGAGTCTATTTTCATGGAAAAATAACGGTGTAGAAAAAGGAAATTTATATTTTAAGATATGTGAATTTTAGTAAGATAGGGTCAGAACTGTTTTTGGAGTCCCCTGTTCTGAGTTTAGAAAATAATTAAAAATTGTACAAAAATGGTTATGAGTTGAAATTTACATGCTTAGATTTCTTAATGAGTCTATTTTCTGTAGAAACAAGTAAGAACTTCATATGAAAATCCTACAGTGAGAAAACTTATTTTTAGTGACTAGAGGTCAGGGCAGTCAGGTGGTGAAACAGGGGAGACTTTAACTAATAAACTGTACTAATTTGCTGAACCAAAAATTCTAAAAAATTTTATGGTGAGTAGATATATGAGTCTAGTTTCAGGGAAAATTTACGGAATTAAATTTTGAGTTCTGTAGCTCAAGTTATAATTAATTTAGTAACTGCTACGCGATTGGACAGATTTGCTGCGAATAATGAAATAAATTTTCAAACCTAGTTTTTATGCTCCGAATTGGTAAGATAAGCTAAGTAATGCCTCGTGCTCGACTCCGGAAACGGTCTCGGGTAAGGGGTGTTACAAATTCCATATGCCACTTACCAACCTTTAACAAATTGGAAAACGTCTTACGAATTTGAGTACATCGTATATAGAAGCCCGAAGGCTATACAGAAGCACATGAGTGCTAAACAGAAACCCATAAGGGTTGAACAGAAGTTCATAGGAGCTAAATGGAAACCCATAAGGGTTAAACTGAAGCTCAAAAGAGCTAAACGGAAACCTACTAGGGTTAAACGGAAACTCATATGAGTTAACTGAAGCTCATGAGAGCTAAACGGAAAGTAAACACGAAAGTTTGCAACAAATGCTGAACCTCGGTTTACTTGGGTAAATTGCTGTCAATTTTTCCTTTGCTAGAATGACTGCATCAATCCCGCATTTCGTTCGTTTCGAACATTCAATTCAATTTCATAACTTTAACATTAATTTTATTTTCAACAAATGATATAAATAAATACATAATACTATTCATTAATTTAACATTTAAAATTTAAATTTAACCATACGATCTTACCTGCGTTAAGTTGCAAGATTTGAAGAAGTTTAAGGACTATTCTGCTATTTTCTCTTTTCACATTTATCTACGGTCTCTTGATCTAGAATGTAACATTATTCATTCATTAGCATATATTTCAGTTTCAATTCACTTCACAATTAATACCCCTCAATTTTTTGAAATTACACAATTACTCCAATTTTGACAATTTTTACAAATTAGTCCCTTACTAATTAATCCATCAATTGAGCTAATTTTTTTCTCAATTGGAAATTTATCTAAACATTCTAGGCTAATATACAGCTCTTGATATCCATAATTTCAACACTAAACCCTAATTGTTAACCTTTTCACAATTTGGTCCTAAAATTAATATTTATCAAAATCACTTGATAAAATCCCCATATAATAAAATTAAAGCTCTAAATATATTAATTCATCACAAAAGTCCAGAACTCACCAATGCTAAGTTTCAAAATTATCTATAAAATCAAAAACTAATGAATTAGATAGTTAGACCTAATTGTAAAAGTCTTAAAAACACAAAAAAAATTTAAGAAAAGAGCAAAAATTGAACTCAAATGATGTAAAAATATGAAAAACCAGCTTTTGGAGACCCTTCTATGGTATTGGCTGAAGATTGATGAAGAAATGTCTAAAATTCAATTTAGTCACTTGTTTCAATTTTTATCTTAATTCCCAAATGACCATTTTGACCCTAAGTCATCCAATTTCAAGATTTTTCTCTGCACATACCGTTTCAGCCTTTTTACAAGTGTTTAATTGCCTTTCTGGTCCTCGCTTATTTAACACTTAAGCTATTTAATCTCTATTTCTTTAACTAGCAAGTTTTGCACCTTTTTCAATTTAGTCCTTTTTATTTAATTAACTATCAAAATGTTAAAATTTTCTAACAAATATTTAATACTAACTTAATGGCACTTCGTAAATATTTATAAAAATATTTACGGCTCGGTTTATGAAATCGAGGTCTCGATACCTCATTTTCAAACCCAATTTACCTAATAAATTCTTCTAAATCACAAATTACTAATTCAAATGTCTTTCTAAAGTCAAACTTGACTCATAAATAATAACTAATAAATTTTCGAACTCACTCGTCGGATTTAATGGTCTTGAACCACTGTTTTCGATATCACTAAATTCAAGTCGTTACAAAAAACCTTGGATAACTTATTTAATTGATTTTGATATTTGAAATTTCAATTTTCAATATTGAAAAAAAAATTTAGAAATTTCAACAAGGAGGTAAACAAGTACATTTTGACAATTTTTAAAGCATTATTTTAGTTTTTACCGCTTTTTCACTTTAATCTTTATTTTTTTATCCCGATCAATATTTTAAAAAAAAGAAGAAGATATTTTTTGAGTGACCAAAATGAAAGCAAGCTATAAGTTGGGTGACCACAATGAAAGTGTGAACATGATGTGGTGTGTACAAGTTAATTGCCGTTAAAAATTTAACGTTTAGGTGACTAAAATAAAAATACTCTAAAAGTTAAAAAACGAAATTACAAAGATTTCATTTTGAGTCACCAAATTAAAATCTCCCCAAAAATTTGAGAGGACTAAATCGTACAAAATGATCTAAAGAAGAAAGAAAAGAGAGCTAACTTTACTATTTATGTTTAATCATATGACACATGAATTTAGATAAAATGATTTAAAATATATTACAATATGAGAAGGTTATCAAATAGAAATTATCAAAGTTAGTAGAGGGTGAAGATAGATACTGAAGGTAATTGAAAAGGCTCGTATATTGTGAGAAATAAATTTGAGTATTGACTAAATTGTAAGAGAGTGAAAAGTATTGGGGCAAAAGTGAGAGAATTAAGAGTTGGAGTGATTAGATTGAATTGAAGGGAAAAAGAGGAGGGATTAGAGGTGAAATTTTACCAAAAGAGAGTATGACTATGAATGGTATTGTAGAGAAAGTTGATGGACTAAATGGTCAACCTATAATTTAGATAATTATAACATGTTAATGGTTAAGGACTAAATTGATGTAGAATGATAAGTGGTGGAAATATTTTAATGTTTATTTTTTAAAATTATTAAACTAATAGATATTATTTTAGAAACATGAAGAAAGGATGATGGCATTTATTCATCTTTTCTCTCCCACACGTTACTTCCTTCATGAACAAAATTAAGGTTTAGTTTTTATTCATTTTAGTCTATTTTCCACCATTTCCAAGTCTTCCAAGCTTAACTCCTCCAATTTTCTTTATGAATATTTAGTGAAATCAATAGAAAAACTTAGTAGCTATCTTAGTTTCATGAGAAGTGCAACCATAGTTGTCTTAGAGGAGAGAGAAAATAAGAATTAAGGTTTGATCATAAGAGATTAAGGTAAGTATGATCAGTTTTTCATGAATTTCATGTTAGTTTTGTTTAAAGAACATAGATATGTTATTTGATTATAATTTTGATAAGTAAATCTTGTATGCTTTTATGTGAAAATGAAGAAAATTAGGAGAAGCAAACAACAAGTTGGTGACAAAGGCAAAGAAAAAACCAAAGAATAGAAGAAGGCAAAGAAAGCTTGATTCCAAGCCTTTGGTAGTAAGTACAACAATACTTTTTACTTAATAAATATCTAAGTATAGAATTTTGTTAGATCAACTATATTAATATTTATGTGATTAATATTGTACATGAATATGTTAATACTTAGTTGATATTAATTAGTGAATGTGTTGAAATTTATTGGATATCAATTACAAGGTAATAATATTATGTTTTGTATTGAAAGTTTGAGAAAAGGGACTAATTTGTAAAATGGGGAAAAGTTTATATGAAAGGTAAAAATTATGAATGAATATATGTATTTATATATATGAAGTGATATATGCTATTGAATGATTTATGTCATGATTTTGAACTATTATGAGAATGATTGTGGAGTTTTGAACTGATGGGGATTAAATTGAAAAAAAATTCAAAAGTATATAAATTTTGTTCTGAAATGTAAATGAGAAATTGACTCTATTATATTTGTCCATATAGGCAAGATATGAACTAGTAAAGTATAGATGACATGCCATTAGAAAGCATTTAGTGTGCTCTTTGTTCTGTTAATGCACTTCGATGCCACTTTGTTTTGATTAAACACTTCAACTCTATTATGTTTTAACATAGCACTCTGATGCTACTATGTTCTATTATTGCACTTTAGTGCATCTTTGTATTACTTTTGCATATTCTACATGTTCTGTTAAATATACATTGGACATTCGATAAATTCTAAAAGATAAAATAAGGTTAAGATTATTGTGTTAAGATTAAGCATAAGTGACTGGAATGATAATGAATTCAAGCATAATAAATGAGGTATAGTATAGAAATTCTATTGATGTTAAGCTCTAAACTTAATTATTATAACATTTTTGTATTTTGTTTACATTTAATTAATGAAAAGGTAAGTTTAATTCTCATCGTATTTACTAAGCTTTCACAAGCTTACTGCATTATTTTTAATGCGTGGGTAAAGATGTGAAGTGAGGATTTGTCGAGGATCAATCTCTTCACATCTTAAAGACTTGAAGAAGAAGAGTATGAAATCTCCACCATTTTGATCTAAGTAAATGGCATGTACATAGGCGAAATAATGAGTAAGAAATGGTAAGGAGAGATTGATTGATAGACATGACGAAACACTGAAAACTATCTTTACATCTATGGTCCAACTCATGAATTAAATGGAGATTTTACATTCGGCTAGGGTTCCATCTTATTAAAATTTCCCCAACTTTTAATTATTTTTATTCCTATACTAAATTTTAAATTTAATAAGAATTATGGTCGATGTCTATGAATTTCACCCTAGTGATCATTAGCATGATTATTTTGTATGGTCTCGACAACCCTACACTAATCTTAATGGACTGAAATAAATTACAAGAGCCGATGTGCTCAAATGTGGACCAAAACCTCGAAACTAAAAATAGTAAAGAAATAAGGCAAAAAAATGTTTACCTTACAAGGACTAGGTGCATTGATATGTGGATATTCATAATTCTCGCCGAGACAAAATGCAGTCGAGCCATTAATCAGACAGATTAACGTTGAAAAGAAAACCCTAAAATAAGGGATAAAGGTGGATTATAAAAGGTTTGCAACATTGCATCATTGTATTAAAACTTATAAACCTGCCTTGAAACTGTATAGGAAAGATGCAGCGGTGGAAATTATGAGACCCCCATGCCACTATTCATATATTGAGATTTCAATCCTTTTATGTTCCATAAACCTGTAATACATTTGTAAACAAATTAGGTTGGCAGTTTCAATCCAAAGTCATACAGATTAGGTGCTGGTCACCGCAAATTCTAATATTTATAGAGTTGGAAAGTATGGGAGAGAGCGAGTTTTGAAAAAGCATGACGATAGTAAAGAAAAAGAATAAGAAGACGAGAAAGAAGAGAAGTTGGAGGGACAAGAATATCGTAAGGAGGAGAAAGGAGATAAGAAGGAGGAGGAGGAGAAGAAAGATGAGGAGTGTGAAGATAAGGAGGATAAAGAAGGTGGTGGAAAGGAGGAGGAGGAGGAGAAGAAGTTTCAAGATAAGAAGAAGAATTTAGAGATAAATATGGAGATGGGTGTAAATAAAAGAAATCAACCCATTGTATTATATTGTGTAGTATGATAATTTACAAGTAAATCAAATTGAGCCAAAAGGAGAATTTATCTGCTAATTGTTTCCTTTGAAGGAGATGATTCAACGCCTGCAATTGGGGCCTATGTAATGCTAATTTCACTCAACTCTGGACTTTTGAGTAGTCCCAAATGTATTATCTTTCACTATATCTTCCAAACTTTTATTTAACTTTTTAAGGGGTTTTTTTTTTGCGAATTTGATTGTTATTATTTAATTAAAATATTTGAGTATTAATTTTTAAAAAAAAATCAAACCGCTTTACCTTTTTTGTCTATTTGAATTTTTTTGAGTTAAATTTGACCGTTAATCTTTTAAAAAAATAAATCATTTTCTTTAATAGAAATGTTAGACTAAAACATTAACTCTTTTAATGATGTTGGCGTAACTACCTACATGGTAGTCTACGTGCATTTTATGTTAACATGGTATTATTTGTCTTAAATGTCACGTCAAGAAATAATTTAAAAATATTTAAAAAAATTCAAAAAACTATAAAAATTTTCATAAAATCTTAAAAAAAAAAGAATGAATGAATGAAGAACATGCGAATTGCCATTCAAATTACAATGTTAAACATTTTAGTTAATATTTTCTTTTAAAAAAATCAATTCAATACTTTTTAAAAATTTAAAATATGTCTCACCAAATCCTAATTTTTAATTGGGGGCTCAAGAGATCAAGTGAGTGCACTAGACTATTTCACTATGTCTCATTGGAGAGGATAATCTTCAATTTACCCCCATCCAGTAATTTTTATTATATTATTTCTTATATAAGTATTATTTTAACTATAATTTAATATTAAATAATTCTAATAAATATTAATAAAAACAAATATAATTTTTAAAATTTTAATAATTAATTTTTAATACAAATATACATTTAATTATTATTTTAACATTACTATGAATTTAATTTGATTTTAAAGAAGGGCTAGAAATTAATTGCCCCATTTCATACAAAGTAAATTGTCCGTTGAAATTACTTATAAATTATAAAATGTTCCAATATATTTAAATTTATTAAAAATTTTGAAAATCTTAGATACAAATGAATACCCTCTTACAAATTCCTCACCTAGAGTATACTTAATGCGTGGAATTCATTCGAGAACCGCTAAGCATTGATTGGTTATTTTACCAATTAAGGCGACACTCTTTCATTTGTCCAACAATTTGCTACTTATATAGTAATTCATTACCTTGCATCACAAGTCATTTGTTCATTTATGTTTACTCCTGATCACTTTCTTACATTTACAAATATTATATCTTTTACACTCAATCACATTACTTCTGGCTTATTCAATCTTTCCTTATTCATTGGTGATTGAAGGTTGGAGGTATTTATACTAGAGTCTTGTCTTTGACAAATTTAACATGTTAAATTTATCAAGATATACGTTTAGTAGTATATAATATCATTCATTTACCATTGTTACCATATCACTCTGCATTAATCAATTAATACATTGCACGTAAACTAATCACTTTGCAGCCCGTAGTATGGAACCATATAGTCGGATATTGGTATATATTCAATCTACACTCCCATATGTGCATTAAAGTGCTCCACCTTACAATCTAGGACACACATTGAAGCGAAATACACCAATATGAATCAACAATTCAAATTCATTTTTATTTATCTTTTATGCCAGATGTAAGTCCTGTTGATGAAATTATTAAGAAAATAGAGTTGTAGACTCAAAGTTATATATTGTTTATATCTAAACAATCACCTATACAAATATTGAAATTTTGATAAAGAAAAACACTTCAAGAAAAATTGGAAAGTATCACCGTAGCATATATTTCATACCACATGTGCATTAAAAATATGAGTAACAAAAGATTTGATCTCTGCTTCTAAGTTGTGTAAATCCTGTGGGATAAACTAAAGATATCTATTAAATACCCTTACAACCTTTGATTCTTTGTTGAAGTTTCAGTTGAATGTTAACTATCTCGATACCTTATCAATAGTCACACATAATTCGATTTAATAAGACATCTAGAGAGCAATTAGATTGAAATAGAGTGATGCAAGAAAAATAAAATATCATTATAGTGTTTCATTCATTTATATTTACCAATGTTCCAATTATGCCTTTTTGTTGTGAATATAATAGTGAATAAAAGAATTTTATTTTATCATTGATAATTGAAATGTGACTAAATGGATCTGGGTACTACATATAATTGTTAGATATTTTAATACCTTATCAATGGTGATGCATAATTCGATTTAACAAGACATGTCTAGAGAGCAGTCGAATAGATATAGAGATACAAGAAAGGAGTATTATTATAGTGTCTTATTCACTTGTATTCACCAATTATCTAATTCTGCATTTTTATTATGAATATAATTGTGTATAAAAAAAAGTTCATTTTATCATTAATAATTGAAATGTGACTAAATGAATCTAGGTATTGCATATTAACTCTATTTATATTTACGACCTATTATATATTGAATAGTTGTATGGCAATCAACTCTAAAAATACATAAAGTATGTTAGTCGCACGGCTTATTTTCTTGTATAAATTTTGAAGAGATAGGAGATAGCGATATCTTTATAATTTCCACATTTTCTTATTTTTTAAAATATTTTGGATTTAATATTTTTTAATAATTATTGTGTTATGAGTTTAATTCAAATTTCACGTTAGTTAGTGATGATGTGTTATGTAATGTCAACAAAGTCATACCACGTCAGACAAAAAAAGTTCCGCTAGTTGACTGACGGTTTCAATTAATTTTGGATTTGTTTGAAATCTTTTGTAACGTTGTAGGTGAGAATGAGGGGAAAAAAAGGGTTTAAGGACTAAAGTGAAAAACCTACAAAGCATCAGAGGTGAATTTCACAAGTATGCCTTTCTAAAATTACCACTTGGTTTTTCGTAGTAAGAAAGGCAGCGGGGTTTTCGAAAGAGAAACAAAAAAATGCTAATACATACTTTTGTGTACTCTTTGTTCCGAGAAATGAATGATTCCCGATATGTCAAACTGAGTTTATTAAATGCTAAATTGTCGGTAATATGATATTAACTCAGAAATTTAAAAAAATGCAGCTGCAGAATAATTGGAATCGATTGCATATTATTCTTGAATTTGAACCCTAATCCAAGCAGCATAGAAAAGAAGTGTTGCAGTAACACAAACTAATGAACATCTGCCATTCTAAATGACTAAAGCTGGCTGATAAAACCCATTTGCGTGGACATCAATTCCTTCTTGAAATGAACTCATTTGTGACCAATTTTTGATAAAAGAATTGTTCAACCTTCATCCATGGCGACAATAGAACCAAGAAAAATCCATAATAAAGATCACTCAACATCTATAAGAGTATAAAATATCTTACGCATTTCACAAACCGTTTATGCCCACACCATATGTACACCCAGTGCTCATAATGTAAAAATGACATCCAGAACTAAACAGGTAAACGTTAAAACCAGGTATTATCCTTAAAAAACTACTAATGCTTGTCTTGTCTTGTCTTAAGAAAAAATCATATAGTTACTGGTGTGTGGCCTGGAGGAGTCCATCACGAATCTGAGTAGCGACATCACGAACAGCTCCAGGACCATGAGGGATAAACACAGCTGAGGACTTAGAAGCAGCACCAATTTCTTTCATGGTGTCAAAGTACTGGGTAACCAGGACCATATCCATAACATCCTTTGCAGTAGTCCCCGGGACATTAACGGAGAATCCAAGCACGCTATCTCGCAAACCATCAACAATTGCTTGTCGTTGGCGAGCGATACCCAGCCCTGACAAATATTTGGACTCAGCCTCACCTTCAGCTCGTTTGATTTGCAAAATTTTCTCAGCCTCTGCCTTCTCATTAGCTGCCACTCTCAGCCTTGCAGCTTCAATTACAATACGATAAGAAAAATCATATTAAGGTCACTGCTTATCGAGAAAAATAACAGAATGGAAGAAAAACGCCATATTCACATTAAAATCACATCAGAACACTAAATTCTAGGTAATAATTTACTACAAAATATAGTGGTATTCTGTTGATATCAGCACAGACACCACTGTAAATTTGTAATAAAAACAAATTTATCTGCTTCTGGAGTCATGAAAAGCTTCACCCGTGGGTGAAGACCCATCGGGTTATTTTGGTACAAAACTTATATATTTTATTTACCAATGGGGGAAAAGAAATGCATGATATGATGATGGGGAGGCATTATTGAAACAACCAATTGACAGACATCTCAGGGTATGCACTCTAAAGCTAAAATGATTCAAGCAATAACAGATGACAAGAAATTTGAAGGATCAATGTCAAAAGGTTAATTCCCAGGAACCAGTTCATATTTTTTGGCTGAAAAATTCATTAGGCCAAGTGTTGCTTTTATATTTCTGTACTAGCATGATCTTATTTGCTGCTTACTTCAGAAAGAACACAGCTATGAATCCAATGCACATTTAGCCTAACCTAAAGAACAGCAAGTTCGAAAGAGCAAGAACCAATTAAGAGGCAACAAGTATTTTACCGGCATTAATTTCATTCATCGCACGCTTCACATGCTCGTCAGGTTCTATGTCCACAATAAGTGTTTGAACAATCTCATACCCATAGGCAGACATAGCCTGGAAGAAGAACAAGAGGGTAACAGAATTCGAAACATACTTAAATGTCAGCTTCAACATCGCAACAATTTAACATAACAAGGCCTTAGACCAACATGTGGGGTTGGCTTTCACAGAATGTGATGTACTTAATCAAATTGATTACCTTCTCAAGTTCTTCTTCAACAGCTTTAGCAATTTCAGTCTTTTGTTCAAAAACATCATCCAGATTTAGCTTCGGAACACTTGCTCTAATAACTAAATGTATTGAAGATCAGAAGAAGGGAAACGTTATAACATTTTCTGTGTAAATTTGAAGAAAAAAGTGCTGAATGAGTTCATTCACATGTATATAAACTTATGAGTGCACTGCAATGTCAATACCTACTCAACAAAGTATTGTTCTTACCATCAAACACATAGGCTTGAATTTGTGTCCTTGTGTTTGTCAGCTTGTAAAAGGCATCACTTGCCTTGTCTGCCAGTGCCCGGTATTGAATAGATGCAACAACATTAACAAATACATTGTCCTGATAAGATGTCCATAAAAACCAGTTTCACACTGTACAACAGAGGCATATTAATGTATGGAAAACATTATTTGACAAATTTAAGGCATTTGAAAGTTAGATAACAAGAATATTTATGGAAGTATTAGACCATTTTATTTCTTCATAATCACGAATTTTCCCTTCACTTCAAACAACACATCCTCCTCCACTTAAATTCCACCAGAAACAGAGTAACTGACAAAAGCATGACTATTTATGGTAAAGTTGGAGAAACTAATAGAAGTGCACAAAAACTGAAAGGCCATTTATATTCATCATCCTAAAACGTCTAAAAGTTATAGAGCAAATAAGTCAATAACTGAAAAATTACAACATATACAGACCTTAGTCTTGGTTTCACAACGAACATCCAACTGCTGCAATCTTAGCGACAGGTGGCCAGCAAGTTGACTTCCAAGAAACCAAGGTAGGCAATGGCATCCAGGTTCAAGAACATCCTCAAACCTGCCAAATCTCTCCTTAATGGCTACTGTAGACTGGTCAACTTGTACACAACAGAAAAGATTACCCATTTGGATTTTGCTCTGAGAGTCGAACAGTTTATATATCAGTCTAAAAGAACTCAAAACAAATACCAGTACTATCTATGAACTAGCATATTCCAGCATGCAACATAAGCGACAATCAATGGTTTCTGCATTTGTAGGGCATAAATATAAACCTCATAACATGAATATTAAGATCATAAAAAAAGGGTAACCTAAAAACAGAAAATACATCCAACAAAGTCATGAGAACAAAATAACCTTCCCAACTCAAACCCAATCAGCTTCAAGTGGCAATTTACAAGAAAAAATAAGCTTGGCAGATCACCACCTCAATTCATAAAAACCAACCCAATTCTCAAAATTATCTCAGGGTACATAGACTCTAGAGATAAAAGATAAGAGCATATAAAATGATTTAAAAGACTTACAACTTAAAAAGGAAGGCAAAGCAGAAGAAACCAAAGAAAAGATAGGAAGATAAGGCCATAAAACTCGAATGAAAATGTAATATATAAATACTGCTGCAAGTTGGCTAGGATGTTTTTCAATAATTGTCATAATTTCCCAAAAACGCATTACTGAAGCAATTTCATTGACCATAAATTGCAAGTCAAACTGAGACTTTTATTCAGCTACATTCTCACCTAGCATTCTGATAAAATAAATAAATAAATATCAAGTTGTCAATTACTTTTCGCTGTTAATATATTAGTCCTACATGTATAAATGATAACAAATTACATATAAATAAAAATAAAAATAACAATAAATGAACATTAAGAATTCTAATCCCATCATGAAAAGCATCTTATTTCTTTAAAACCCACGAAAAGTAATATGATATTATACCTATTGTTTGAATGGAAACTATAATAAACCATAAAATTTTCGTCATGGGTTGTAACTATCAGGACAAATTCATAGGAAACATGAACAAGGCAAACAGGTATGCTCCATAATCATATTAAACAAAAAAACAAAGGGGGGTGGGGGATTGTGACAGCTAATCTCTTGTTTGCCGGCTTAAATAGCTAAATCAACCATATGGATTTCTTGTTTTTGACCAATTGCATTTGGTATCGTCGACGAAATCGATTCAAAAACTAATGGAATGTAATTCATTAATAAAATAAGAGACGTAATTAGAAAGGAAAAAGTGGATTGGATTTTGAAGTGCAAAGAAAGAAAGAAGGTTTTTCAAACGTAAAATTGAGATCATATAGATGGAGCGAGAAGATTATGTTTACCTGATTGATTGGATTTGTCTTTTTGTTATTGATTATTCCTTTTCGAAAGGAAAATTGGAGTTGTTGAAGAGGAAGAAGGAGAAGAAGCAGCACATAGAATCAACTGAAATTGCGGGCTCATAAAGTGTGGATTGTTTATTCCCAATTAGAACAAGATAAAATAGAATCTTCACCCTCAAGTGACCTTTTCCATTAAACATTAAAATACCATTTATTAATTTCCCATTTACTTCATGTATTTTTAATTTTAGGGATTTACATCCCTATGCTGTTTAGGTTTAAAAATCCAAATTCGATAATTAATTTTGTTAAATTTATTAGAGTGGCATTTTGAAATAAAAAAATATTTATTCAGTAGCAAAGTAACTAAACAGTGTTAACAGTCGAACCTGTATTTTAAAATCTGAAAAGTAGAGAGACTAAATTCTTAAAAATAAAATTATAGCGGTTAAATTCCAAATTTACGAAGAGTACAAAGACCTACGGTATATTTTAACTTAAAATGAAACTAAAAAATTTATCATAGGCGTATATGTATGGAAACTACGCATTTAGAAAATAGGTGCGAGTCTAAAAATATCATACAATAAATAATGAAATATAATGTTTGAAAATAATAATAACAATAACAGGTATGAAATTAAAATAAAAAAATTAGTTTAAATTGTGAGTAATTGAATTTTAAATAGACCAATACATCATATTAAGAATATTAAATGCACTTCAATTGTTTATCATTATCTTACCATTTTTCTTGAGTTAGTATCCAGTTGACTTCTGACACCAAGTTAGCCATGCACTTAAATAATAGTATAGATATTCAAACAATGATGATGAATTAATGTGTAATAAAATTGAAATGTATAAAATATTAAAAAAAATTATATGTCAGTTGCATGGATCAAAATATCAACTTTACTTTTTTTTAAATAAGAAAAAAGATAAAAGTATCATTGTAATAATATTATTTAAAATATATAAGATTGTTTTAGTAATTTCCTTAACTGAATTGATGTCAAGTGACTTGTGATATCATTGCAGTCGCACACTTAAGTAGTGTTTGGTACGATGAATAATAGTTACATCAACGTTTGGTATGTTAAATTTATTTACTTTTCTTGAAATCTAACTTTCTCATATGGTAATGTGATTCCTGATGTGAGAAAATTATTTTCCAATTCCATTGGAAATTTAAAAAAAGTATATTAAAACAAAACTGGCCTATTTCATATTAGTTTAAGATATTAGTCTATTAAAAAATCACTTTTTTATATCTACTTGAATTATAACAACATTTCTTTTATGAGAATCAAATCATAGATTTAATTCATTATAAAATTGGGACTTATTTGAAACATTTGCATTCTTTTTTAGATTTACTGACCCTCAATCTTAGAAGAAAGAATAATAAAGAACTAAAGAAAGGTAAACACTTACATTTGTATGAAATACTTATTATTTTGGTAGAATATGGGTAGAAAAATTATTTCATTTAAGTTGTGCATGGATTGTAGATTAGATCGAATGTGATTTTATATTCCTATGACTTAATTATTTGTAATTTTGTTCGTAGCAATATTTGGAATCAACTATTTTTTTTATTTTCTTATAGGTCAACTTTTAACTAAAACAAAACGGATTTTAAGTATTTTTTTAATTTATTCCAAAACAATGTTAATATACGGGTTATTATATTTAGAAAATATATGCAAGATAAATTTGAAACAATTTTACTTTCAATTTAAATTATAAATTAAACATAATTTTAAAATTTTCAATTAAAGTTTATTATTAAATATCTAATCTAAATATTTGTTAAGAATAAAGTTTATTATAAAAATTAAATACATGAATATTTTCGTTTATTTAATAAGAGTAAATTCGTAAATTATCATTACATTCATTGGAAAGTACTTAATGAACCAAATGTGATAATTTAACTTTCTTGATATTTTAATCAATACTTTCCATTGTATACCAAAAGTTGTAAAGTAACTTTTCCAACAATCATATTCCTCGCACTCACATTCCATTGAAATTATAGCATGAAAAAACATTGAACGCTACCTTAAATAATAGTAAGTATAGATATATAGACAATATGAGTGAAACAATTTGTATAATGATATTGAAATGTATAAAAATATCAAAATATTTTTTTGTTGAAGTGGTGATAAAAATATTTTATAAATGCTGATGGCAAGGATTTAAAAGTCAACATTTGCAAATTTTTATTGGTTTTTCTAAATATATAAAAAAAACAAAATTACTCATATCCATATAAATTATTTAAAATAAGTAATGTTATTTTAGTAATTGAGTTGGTAACTCGACACCAACTCAATCACACGCTTCAATAATAATATAAAAATACAAACAATGTAGGTGAAACATTTTGTATAATGATATTGGAATGTATAAAAATATTAAAATAAAACTTTAGTTGAAATAGTAAAGAAAATATTTTATATACTTTAGTGACATGCATAGTTATTGAAATCGGATCGGATTAGATCAAAGTAAAGGAAAAGTCAATTAACCCAATAAACAAATATAAACCGCGACTGAATTGTGAACCGGATGAACCGCTAAAATTTTTTTTTAGCCCAAATCACTTAAAACCGGCCCAAACCTTTATATTTTCTAAACCCAATCCATTATAGTTGAATCCAAAATAATAAAAACAAAATAAAAAAAGAAGGTAAAAGTAGAGCATGGGTGGGGTGCCCTAGTAGCACTTTCAGACTTTCTTTGCCAAAGGCAAAGCTGCCTCTACCTTGTTCTGCTTACTACCACTTCTCTCTCGACATGAGAGTGGAAAGAGAAAGATATGAAAAGAGGAGGAAAGTGTGATAGAGAAAGAGACAGAGGCGTGTACAATGGAGAAATGAGACTTTAATTTTTGAAAAGAGAGAGATATGGGAAAAAGACTATATACCAAATACCATTTATTTTCCAATTAGGCTCTTTTTTTTTACTTAAATAATACAAAAAATAAACTTAATAACTGAAATGGTATGCTCATAATATTATTTATTAAAATGATATAGTTTTATTAGTGTCGCCTGTCAAATTGGCAGCACCAGGCTGAAAGTTTATTAAATTAAAAAATAAAATTTTAAAATTTCTTGAGAGTGCTTATATACATGATACTCTTAACTATTCTTTTGAAAATTTTGATTATTTTTTTAGATTTTATGTTGATGTTAAAGTATATATAATTTTTATTGCATCAAAGAGCTTGAAATTCAAAATATATTTACTTTAATATTAAAATAAAGGGCTTTTATGAGTAAAAACCATAAGTTAAGGGCTTGTTTAACTACAAAAATAGGATAAGGGCTTGTTTAAAAATAATATAGTGAGTTGAATAAAAATAGTATAGTGAGTTGAAGAGAAATAAAAAAAAAATAATGAGGGCTTATAAGGCAATTAGCCAGATTTAAAGCTTGGCGCCGCAGGCACCCTTTCCCTTTTTTAACAACCACTCTATCTGGAAAAATTGCATAACAGGTCCTAAATACTTTAGATCATTACATTTCAGTTAGGTGCCACCAATTTAACAGGCAACACCAATAAAACCATACCACTTTGGTAAATAATTTTATGGCCATACCATTTCAGTTATTAATTTTATTTTTGTATTATTTAAGTGAAAAAGCCTCAAAAACTAACATATGAAATTTCAATCTCATTCTTTCTATCTTATTTTTCCATATGCTAATCTATATTTATTGTATATTGTTTAACAGATTAGATTGGAAACTGGTGATATTATCCATTTCGGTTTTAAAAAATTTGGTGGCATGTTTTTCTTTAATAAGAAAATTTTGAAATGTCAACTTTTAGGCAGTAGATTTGGACCATCAACAATTAAATGTATTGTCTCTAACCTTTGTAAAGAGTCGTGCAATTTCATGGGGCACCTTGTAGCTCAAGTGATATTATGTTTACAAACATGTCACTTATAAGTTCTTGGTTGATGGTTCGAGCTATATCGCGTCCAGGTACCTCCATTATTATTCACACGCCTAATACTAATACTTAACTCGAGTCTTGTAGGTACCTATTTCCATTGACTGAGGTGTGCTCCTCCATGAATCATACACAACTCTCCGTAGAGGCCGAGGACAAAATCCTAACATGGCTATTAAAATTATTTTGTTAAATTTATGTTCATTACAACATTGTTCTTTAGCTACATGGTTACCAAGTGAGTATTTATTTTTATTTCAAAATGTCACACCAACTACTTTAACAAAAAAAATTTAATAGTGTTAAAAATGCATATGAATTTTAAATTCTGAAAGATAGAAGGACTAGATGGTTTCCAAAATAATAAGGGTAAATTACATTAGTTGTCACTCAACTATGTTTCTTTTCGTTTTTCGTCATCCAACTATGAAAGTTACAAAATAGTCACTCAATTATTAGTAAATTTTTTTGGTCACCCAACTATGAAAAGTTATAAAATAACCACTCAACTCTTTAATTTTGTTTTTTTGTCACCCAACTATTTTAGATTTTGGGGTCTATTGACCAAAAAAGACAATTGAATAATTAAATAACCATTTTGTGACTTTTTACAATTACGTGATAAAAGCAAATTTACTAATAATTCTATACAAAAAAAGAGTTAAATCAGTACTTATATAATTTATCCTAATAATAATCACATGCCAAATAGATCACCCAGGAGAAATTGAGTAATCAATGATAGAGGAAGGTTTATTAACTTGGAACTTTAGTAAATAAATGTTGAGAGAAGACAAAAGGAGACGTGGGGCAAGGGGAGCTAGACGTGTGGGAAAGCAGGCAGCGCGGGCAGTGGGGCAAAGGAGGAGGGGAAGCGTGGGCGGTGGGTGACCCATCCTTGTAATTTTGAGCTCACCCGCTTCCTTTTTGATAGCGATTGATTGGACCCCATTCTCTCCCCTCTTAACTTATTTTATAACCGTCTATTTACCGAAATACCCCTAAATTTAATCAATTAATTCATTATCAAATATGCTCCTCTTCTTAAATTTAAATTTAAATTTTTAAATTTTTATTTTTATAAATTTATTCTTTTGACTTTTCAAATTTCAAAATTTAAATTTTGTTGTTTATAGATTAATTTTTTTATTAAATTTGTTTATATAACATTTTAAAATAAAAATATTCATAATAATCAAATAGGGTAAACTACGAAAATAATCATTTTTGTTTGTTTCAGGTTACATTTTAGTCACTTACATTATCGTGTTGTAATATTTTAGTCACTAGTTGATAATTGTTGTTAACAGTGTAGCGGTAAGCTAATGTGGCACGTTAAGTCATCATTTCAAACAAAAAATTTATCTAATCAACACTTAATTATAAAGAATCAAATCAACAAGAATCAAATTAAAGTCTTTATATGTAATCTAAGTTTTTTAGTTTGAAGAGATTGGATCATTTGGATTTTTGAATATCTTAAATATCTTTATCTTAGTCTTAATGAAGGCAATTGAAGACCTTTTTATATAGTTACTTATGGGGAATGTGATTGCAATTGATTGTATCATATCAACCCTAATAATAAACTCTTATAAACGGTTGAGTTGAATTAGGTAACATATAGATATATCAATTATCTCTCTTCAAGCAAGAACTAGTTGTAACGATTCGGAAATTAATGGTATCAAAACTAGTGGTTTTGAAACTTCGTTTTTCAATGATTGAGTCCGTAAATATTGCTAATTAATATTTATGAGTCAGTTATAATATTATATTAAATTTTGGGCTGACGAATTTATTAATTGGATAGTTAGTTAAGCTACATGTGTATTTACCCTAAAGTTAATGGTGTTGAAAAAAGAAATATCGAGACCTCGTTTTTAAAAATTGGGCCTATAAATATTTAATAGTTTTTAGATAGGTGAATTAAATTTTGGATAGATAATTTCACCAAATTAGTGATTAATTAAGGTATAAGACTAAATTGTAAAAGTGGTAAAAAATCGTTATAGATTTTTAATTGCTAAAGAATTTATGTAGCAATTAAACCAAGATCCAAAATGGCAAATAATTCATTTGGGTATATAGTGGACGGTTGGTAAGATTGTAAAAAAAATAAAAAATATTATAATTATAATAAAATAAATAAAACATGAAAAACATAAATTAAAGAAAGCAAAAACCATTTTCTTCACTTCACTCGTCTCTTTCACGAAGCAAAAAGGAAAAAGAATAGGTTTTGAGCTTCAATATTTTCGGTCTTGCATGCATGGTAGGTTAAATTAGTTCATTTTCTTCTAAAATTTATATTTTTGATATCGTTATAATTTGATTTAGTTAATTTGTGTGCTAATTTTTAAAATTTATAAATAATATCATTGATGAATGATTGAAGTTTTGGTGTTTAATAGTTAGGTTTTAAGCTTAGATATGAAAAATGACTAATTTGTAAACTAAAAACGATTAATTTTGAACATAGGGGCTAAAGTATAAATATTTTCAAATTGGCATGAAATTTCTGTAATTATAGAGAGCTATAGAAGGATGAAATTGAGATCGATTTCGAAATTGAGACTCAAATTTGAAAGATATGGTCATTTCGGTTTTACGGACTAAATTGAATAAAATGCAAAACTTTAGGGGCATTCGAATAAAAAAAAGATAATATATGATTATAATAGGATAAAATAAGAGGGTTGGAATTGATAATTTGAACTAAATTATTGTATAGATTAGAAATTGAACCAAACTGAGGATAATCGAGAAAAAAGCAAAATTATTGATTAGTCCTTGAAGATTTGGTTGTTTGCTATTTTGACTAGGTAAGTTCATATGGTATGTTTGTGTTAAATTTTTATGTATTTAAAATTGTAATTTTAAATATGTTTAATTGAAATTTGGATTATTTACAAATTGGTACAAAAATGTGAGATATGGACTAAATTATAAAGAAATGACAAATTGACTAATAAATTGAATATAATGAATTTTAGTTTG
Source organism: Gossypium hirsutum (assembly GCF_007990345.1). Lineage (NCBI taxonomy): Eukaryota > Viridiplantae > Streptophyta > Magnoliopsida > Malvales > Malvaceae > Gossypium > Gossypium hirsutum. Next base: position 8,011,688 of record NC_053443.1, read on the forward strand.
AGATTTATTAGTTAAATTGATATCATTATGTTTAATTTCCAAGATAGAAGACTAAATTGAATAGAATTGAAAATAATATAAATTGATGAAATTGTGAAATTGGCTTAGTATTGTAATGAATAATGTTATGTTATGTATTAAAATGATGTCTTGATCGATGAATTGATGATATTTATATCGATAAAACGAGGATTGAACTATAAAGAAATTTGAATATTGGTTATTCTAATTAACTGTTCGGGTAGAGTTGAATATAATTGACATGTCATAGGATAGGTCAAGTACGGGTTCAACTACGAGTCAATGAGTGCTGGACACATTTATACTTTGGTTATACCAATGAGGCATTGGGTGCCAAACACATTGATGAGCGTTGGGCACACGGCAGGCACTGGGTATCAAACTGGTGTGATTGGTTGGATCCGTGTATTCGTCTAAGTCCGAGTCAGGTTAATAGGGATATAAAATGTAAATTGGATAAATGATATCTGAATTGAGTTAAAAATGAGCCCTGAGGGCTAACTGAATACAACTAATGCTTATAGACTAAAAATTTATTGAAATGAGAATCTGGATTTGAGCATATATGTATGTAAAATATTATGGATGTGATATTGAATTGATTTAATGTTGATTGAGTATATAAATGGCATTGGAATGTTGGTTATAAGTTAATTCGAATATTATATGTTTGAATTACCATATGATTCAATATATGTTGAACTCACCCTTTTTATATGTGATGGTCATGTTTAGGCAAACCTAACAAGGTAATAGCTTATTGTATTAGATTGTAAACTAAGGTTAGTTTGTGTTTAAATACTTGTGAACTTACTAAGCATTTGATATGCTTACACCGTTGTTTCCCTTTCCTTGTAGACTGCCAACTTGCGGAACATGTCTACCGGATCATAGAGGAGCTCACACTATCTTGTTATTAATTTGGTAGTCTTTCTATCATTTAAAGCTCGGTTTTGTGGCATGTAAATAGGTGTTATATTATGTGATATCTTGTGAATGGATGGTTTTGGTTTAAACTTTGGTTAATGTTGATTTGGGATAATAGTGTCCACATATGCACAATTGTATAATTTTGCTATATAATAAGTTTTATATGTGAGTCATTATGAATGGTTCATTTGATTGTACATAAGGTATGTTTTGTATATGGAAATGACACAGTGAATGATGATTTAAATGTATTGAAAACATGGGAGATTAGCTTGTATTTTAGAAAGTGGTTTGATGTGTTTTAGTGCCAAATTAAGGTATGTTAAATTGATTGAATTTAGTATTGAGTAATTGATGTTATGAGATGCACCTTGGCATGCTTTTATACAGGGAAATGTTGCGTAAATATGCACCAAAAGTGAATTGGGATTGTTGGCTTGAAATAGGTACCAAATGACTCACATTTCCTCGTCGCAACACCAACCGAACAATATGTGATGTCGTGATGTCGGATGGCTTGATGTCGTAACATGAAAAATTGTTTGGAGATGTCAGAATATGAAGGAGGTGACGTCGTGATGTTGATCTTGAATTTTTAAAAACTTTACAATTTAGTCCTTGTTAATGATCAGGTTTACAAAAAAGCTTTTGTAAGTTCTATTAAGGCTAAAATTTAATTGTGTATATTTAGGTATTTATGATATTATTGAATATTTGAATGATTTTTATGGTTTAATTGATAAAATTTTTAAAAATGTCACAAAAAGTTCTCTATTTAATCTCGAGTTGACTCTAAAGCATTTGTGTGCTCATACAAGATCAGAAAAAGAATGTTCATGTTATTCAATATTGTATTATTGATTGATTTCATGATTAATGAAGTGAAATGATGTTTTTACTGTGAATTTGTCAGTAGTTGCTCCGACGATGAATGTGACACTTTGTTGCTTGGACCCGACGATTAGGTCTGGTAAAGGGTGTTACATTAGCTTTGAGTGAAAAATTGTAAGTAAACTTAAGTGAGTCACTTAGTTTATGACTAAGTTTTCAAGAGGAGAGTCTTAGTGGGGATTCATCCAAATTAGAGTATAGGTGTGAGGTTGCTACATGGTAAGTGTGTAGGACTTAAAATCCTAGTTTGTACTTGTTGATGTATAATGGATTATGCTTGAGATGTATGACATATGAAATTGCATGACTTAAAGTGGATTGACATAGGCAAATTTGGTATGGAATGACTTGGTGAATATGTGGTAATCGGCATTGATTTGTTGAAGCTTAATTGATGTCATGTAATGAATGTTTTAATGGAAACTTGAACATAGTTGTTTGACTATTTAACATGTTTTGGTAGGTTTTTAGACAATTGGGAATGGTATTTTCATGTATATTTGAATGGTTGAAATGGAAACTTTGAAATAGGTACCAAATGGTTTATTTTTACCAAAAATAGAGCCTACGTCCCAACGAACAACCTACATCATCGCAACATCGATTGACAGTGAGTCATGTTAAGACGTCAAGTGGCCTGAAGTCACGACAGGACATACTATTTTGGCTACATCTCAATGTGGAGGAATTGGATTCATGACATCGACCCTGGATTTCTAAAACTTTGCAATTTGGTTCTATTTTATGCTCAGGTTATTAAAAGAGCTTTCGTAAGCTTGACTAAGACTCGAAATTGATTAATTATCATAGTTTGAATGTAATTGTCATGTATTTGAATGAGTGAATGATTAAATACTGTTGATTTGACCATAGTTGCTCCAGCAATGACTGTAGCATCTTGTAGCTTGGACCCAGCGATCGGGTCAAGCGAGGGGTGTTAAAATGTGTCAGGCCATATCAAGCCAATGTGCTTTAAAAAATTTGAAAGATCAAATAATGAAATAAACAACTACAACACTTGTTACAATTAGGCCTAATGCTACCAAGAGTTTGAAGCAAAACTTGCTTTAGAGAAGAAAAGATCAAAGATGTATGATTGTTGCTCATCAATCTCGAAAAAGCACTACAGATCATGTGTGGTATTTCAACAGTGGATGCCCTTGACATATTACTAGTAATAGCTCCTATCTTACAAACTTCCAAGAAAATCATGAAGGTGAGGTGACTTTTGGCGATGAAAAATAGGTTCGAATATTAGGAAAAGGTGTTCTCAATATTGATAGTATGCCAACACTTGACAAGGTCTTTCTATTAGAAGAATTGAAGGCAAATTGCATAAGAATCTGTAACACCCCTAACCCGTATCTATCGTTGGAACAAGGTTACGGAGCATTACTAGAATTTACAGATTAAATAATAGACATTTGACAATTGCTACAAGCTTATTGAACCCATGAAGTGCAACAAAGCTAATTCTTTTGAGTTGCAAGTTTGGCATGAAAAGTTGGGTCATGTTCATTACAAGGGTCTCCAATGCCTTTGTGTCATTTTTTATGTCAAGTGATGCTTGCCAAATTAAGTGGATCCATTCTAAGAGTTTGTGGAGACTATATAAAGGGTAAATAGCAACGAAAGTCATACCCGTAGTTGCAATTGATTCAGATAACAAATCTTTTAAAACTATTTCATATGGACTTGATTGGTCCCTTGTAGACTGGGAGCTTGGGTGGAAAAAACCCTAAACCTTAAATTCTAAATATTAAACTTTTTCCTCATTTATACTAGTAGTATATATTGTGTGTAATTCCTTTTGTTGGGAAGTAAAGCAATAAAGGCAAAGGGAAATAAAAAGGAATGAGAGAGGAAAGCCCTTAAAAATAACTTAAATGAACAAAGAAAAAAAAATAGAGAGCAAAGGGCATAAAAGAAATTTCAAAGACACCATGGGCAAGTAATGCCCCATATAGGCCTTTCAAAGCTCACCTCTTCAATAGAACCCTTTCAAAGCTCGCCTCCTCAGAGAAAGAATCTTCTTCTTCTTCTTCTTCTTCTTCTTCACTTTACATCTGTCAAAGCTGAAGAAAAAAATAGGTTATTCTGAGTGATGGGTGTGAGCTGCGGTTGCTCCCACACCTCCCATATCACTGAAATCATCATAACCAGCTTCTTTCGTCACAAGTCTTAAAACAAGTGAACAACTTTGTGTTCTTTAAAATCCAAAAGCCAGAGTGGTCTTTCTTTCTCTTCTTTTTCTTTTTCTTTTTTATGTTAAATTTTTAGATCATTTGATGATATGGTGAAGATGATTTCTTGAACAAGATCGATCATTTAGCTTGAAACTCTCATGGCGGGTGGGAGGGTCTTCTCTTGTAATAATACTAATAGTGTTGGTGGTTCTAATAATCTCTCTGTTTTACTTCAAAGTCAAAGGGTTCCATCTTCTTCTGAGCCTATGGATCCTCTTTTCATTCCAAGACCAGGCTCTTCCCCTTATTCTTTCTTTGGTATTCCCTTTTTTCCCTCACTTTGGGATTTGGGTTTGTGATAAATAATCTAAAGTTTTTTTTTTTTTGTTTTTCATTTACGTTAGTTTCAGGTACGAGATCGATGGTAAGCTTTGAAGACGTCCATGGAGGAAACAGATCATTCTTTAGAAGTTTTGATGAAGAAGAGAATGGAGATGAAGATCTTGATGAGTATTTTCATCAACCTGAGAAGAAAAGGCGACTCACTGTTGACCAAGTCCAGTTTCTAGAGAAAAGTTTCGAGGTTGAAAACAAACTTGAACCTGAAAGGAAAACTCAACTAGCTAAAGAACTTGGGTTACAACCCCGTCAAGTTGCCATTTGGTTTCAAAACCGCCGTGCTCGATGGAAGACTAAGCAGCTTGAAAAAGACTATGACACTTTACAAGCTAGCTTTAATACCCTCAAAGATGATTATGGTAATCTCCTCAAAGAGAAAGATAAACTTAAACAGGAGGTACTTACCTTTGAATCTTTGATTGAATTTAAACCTTTATATGGGTTTGGCTTGATTTTGATATTGGTTTATCAGGTTCTTCAGCTTACTGATAAGTTGGTTATGAAAGAAAAGAACAACTCAGAGTTATCTGATGTGAACACAGTGTGTCAAGAACCACCACAAAAGCCTGTTGATTCAGACAGCCCTCATTCATCTTATCCATTCGAACCAGATCAGTCTGATACATCACAAGATGAGGAAGATAACTTGAGTAAGGCTTTGTTTCAACCATCTTCTTACATCTTCCCAAAATTGGAAGACAATGATTACTCCGACCCGCCTGCAAGTTCTTGTAGTTATGGATTTCATGTTGAAGATCATGCTTTCTGGTCTTCGGCTTATTAAGTTACACATCTATATGTTACATACATACATAAATAAATTATGATGTTGTTTGTATATTATTACTTCTTGTTTCACTCACTTTGTAACTTTGTACTAATAATTATGAATTAAGTAATAAAAAAAAACCAATGATTGGCATTGTAGTACCAGTGTGGTGTAATTCTAACGAGTAAATAACATCCTTCTCATAAGAGTTGTTGGAATCTATTATTTTGGTAGCAACTTGGTGTATTCATATGGAAGAATCCAAAGATGATATAGGAAGAGATTACTGGCTTTAAAATCACTCACCAACTCATATTTTAATCACTTTAACTTTAAAAGGTTATAAAATAATTTTTGAAAGTTAAAATCTTTATTGTATGCCTTTTTCCTTTCTATGATTTTTTTTATGAAACATATTTAAAAGTTATGAATTTTTGATACTAAATATCAAATCAACTTGAATTTAAAATATATTTTTCTACTTATAGCCATGGTTGAATTGTTACTTAAAATGTATTAATAGGACTTTAATAAATAATTTAATAATTATTTTATAATTTTTAAAAAGATAATTTTACTAAAATTTAATATCCCTTCTTGTTTTCTTATTGGTGTTAAAATATGAATCTAAAAGTAGTTTTGGATGTTACTATTTTAAGAAAGATTGCATTGGGATCCTCTCGTCCTATCTTTTGTCTAATAAGTGGCAATGAATTGAGCTAAAGATGAAAATGAACAATTGGGTTAGAAGTTTGCATGTATTGTACATGAAAATAGAGCACATTTACTTTTTTTAAGCAATAGTAATGAGAGGATTAATCACTATTATTAACACGGTTACCTTAATTTCGATAAAAACCAATTTTTACAGTTGCTAGGATTTCCACCTGGTAATGTAATGATTTTATACTTGTGGGGTTAATTAGTAGGAGATTTGGGCAATCTATTATTTGATCTATATTTGAATGTCCACCTAATTTTGTTTTTTTTTCTTCTTTAATGTTTTTCATTCACTCTGCTTTTCTCAGATAACTCTAATATTTTTTAAAATAAGATGAACTTTTTATTTTCATTTTATTATTTTAGTCATTTTTTTAAACAAATTTTACGTCTAATTAAAAATAAACATATCTATTTTCTTAACATTGAACAATAAATGTCATCCTTTAAAGTTATAATTATTATATTTATTCTAAACATTTGTTTATTAATACATTAATTATGATTTCTAAATTATAATTAGTGATGCAACCACTTTCTATAAATGATTTATAAACTTATTTTAACATTATATATTTATTTATTATTATATAACTTGCAATAAAAAATAAGATCATAATTTTATGAAAATTGAGGCTAAAACTTGTTGGTAAAAAAATTTTATGTAATAAAGATAATTTAGTAAAATAACTTTCAATCAAACTCCTAATATAACATACCAACATTCCACCTCGTCATTTTACATACTTATAGTCTTATTATAAAAAATAATCTTACATTTTTTGAATTAACCACCCCTAAAATGCTTCAATTCAGTTTGATACCCATAAATTTTAAATTTTTTTTATGTAATTTCAAGAAATCATAATGTATATTTGTACATTACAGATTTTTTTTGAAAAACAACATAAATTAGTAAGCGTAACGCATCGAGTACTTAAAACTTAAAGCTTTCGCTATTAAAAAAGCTATTTAAATGCACAATTTTGATGCAAAAAGAAGTACACAAATTCAAAGGGGGCAGTTCTGCTGTTTTGGTGATAAGAAAATGAAAATAATGATATGGATTATACCCCCAAATCAAAATCGGAAGGCAAAGCTCATTAAATTGGGTGGTTCATATTTATGCTGATTGTTTCATTTATCCTTTGCGAGATATTTTTTTAGCCATATGAGCAAAGCAAAATCAAAACGATTTAAGCTTAAAATGTGATATCTTGGAAAAATCATACTAATTTCTAAATTATCACATATCAAGTTAAGAAACCATTATGTTGTAACGATCCGGTTTCTAGTGGTTTCAGAATCTTGTTTCTATAAACCGAGTCTGTAAATATTAAGTAAAAAAATTTACGAAGCTTATATATAGGTGAATTGAATTTTGGATAGTCAATTTAGTCAAAATTATGGTTAATTAGGGCCCATAGACTAAATTGTAAAGTCCAATTGCTATAGGTTTTTTTATTTAGAATAAAGATTGAGGACTTAAATGGCAATTATACAAAGGACTAAAATGGTATTTAAACCAATATATTCAATCACTTAGTGGACGGGTATTGATGGATTATTAAGATTAAATTATAAATTAAATTACGTTTAATTAAGCTTATTATATAAAGAAAACACCATTGGAGGTTTTCATCTTCCTCCCCCAAAACCACCGAAATATTAGAAAGAAAAACTCAAAAGGAAAGCTTCAGAAACCGTAAGCTTTGGACATCAATTTGGTAAGTTCAATTAAGTCTTTTTCTTGTATTTTTTTTATGTTTTTGAGGTCTTGGAAGTTTGATTTAGCTAGCCCATGTACCAATTTATAAAATTGTTACAGTTTTAGAAAGTTTCCATCGTTGAAAAATGAATTAATTTGGTGTTAAATCGGTAGAAATTAAGCTTAGTTTAAGAAAATGACTAGATTGTAAAGCTAAATTGATAGTTTTTTATATTAGGGATTAAATTGAATAAACTGTAAAATTGACAGTAATAAGAAATAAGAGGTCCCTAATGAGTAATTGTGAAATTGGATTTCAATCCAAATCTTTAAAATTGAAAATTATGTTAGTCTCGATTTTAGGGACTAAGTTGAATAAATCATAAAATATGTATAACTTTGTAAATTAAATGTGATTTTGATGGAATTTGATATTATATTATTGTTGAATTATTACTTGTAGTTAAAAATGATGTAGGATCGTCGAAAGGAATAGGAAAATTGAAAGCTAACAACGAGTGGCGCGAGCTTTTGGTTTGTATCTCTATGACTAGACTAATCTAATTATTGTATATTTATAAAATTTTGCATTATATACTGTTGAGGTGATTTATTAATGGTTATTGAATTGAAATGCTATGGCTTAAATTGAATATCGAGAGAATGACTAAATTGAATAAAATAGAAAGTTGTATGACTTAATTGATATAGGAAATTGGTATGAAATTGAGTTGAATTATGTTATATTATATGCTGAAATGATGATTTGATGTTGAATTGAGACTGATGGGATGTGAATTGAACTATGTGATGAAATTGGAAACTAGTTATCTTATTAACTATACAGGTATATACTTTGGTTTAGCTAATGATGCAGTTGCGTGCCAGTATATTTTCTTCAGTACATTCAATGATACACTTACATGCCAGTATGATTGCTTCAGTATACCTCGATGATTCACTTACGTGTCAGAATATTTTCTTTGGTACATCAGATGATGCACTTATGTACCAGTATGATTGCTTCGGTTTAACCGATGACGCACTATGTGTGCTAGTGCCTTTCCTTTAGTTATCCAATGATGCACTGTAGTTCTAGATTGAGATACAAATTTATTGATTCGTATATTCATCTTGAAATTTGTGTCAGATTAATAGGATTATATAAACACGATTTGGCTAGGCTATATGGTAGATTGAAATGAAATACAAATTTATTTGATATAATTGCTCACATATGAATTGTGATATTTGATAACATGTGAAAGACCATGCAAATTGGCTAGAAATGAGCCCTGAAGGTCAATTAAGTATTTACGAGCTAATAAACTCATAAATGATTGAATTGATGAGTTGAAATTGAATATGTAAATTGATGAATGTGTATATATATATGAGTATAAGTTTATAAATGGTGATATGAAATGATCAAATATGTGTGAAGTTCAATATGTGGAAAATGGTTAGATTGGTGTTAGGAAGTAAGATATGAAATAACCAAATGAATTGATCATTAGGTTTATATTACAATTTCCATACAAATTAGTTAAACAATAGACTTGGATTGATTATTTGCATTTGAGTAACATTTATATTATATTGACTTGAATTATAGAAATACCGTGGAGCTTTATCGCTCAACATACAATTTGTTTGTCCATGTGCAAGTTAGGTCCCAATCAAGATCCCGAGCATCGACTTCAACATCCAATCAAGATGCCAGACTCAACAATGTTTGTATAGATTCTCTTTGATGGTTATATGTCATGTACTTAGGTTGAGTCAATTTAGATATATTGCTATGTTTTGAGGATACTAAATTTGCAAGTTTGGTATAATAGACTTAATTATATGGAAGTAAAATTTGTATAAAGTTTATTATGTGGTTTAGTATTGTATAAAAGATGTATTTCCATATGGTACTTGTGGATAGAAAGTATCTTTGAAGCCTTAAATGAATTAGGCTAATCAATGAACTTATATGTAATTTGGCATTAGTGTATAGTTGATTTAAGGCATCATGATTTAGGTAAATTGTATTATTTGGCAGGAAATATGGTATGTTTATGCACATAAGTTAATTTGGAAATTTGCAAGTTGAAGTTCAATTAGGAATTGTAGAAACAATATGTGACGTTACGAAGTCAAACGTATGTCACGACGCGGCGAGGAACTCCCTTACATTACGACATCAACCCTATAATTTTAATTCTTTTACAATTTAGTCCTAAATTGATCTTGGGTTAGCATTAGAGATTTCGTAAGCTCGTGTAAGTTCCGGGAATGATTATTTATCGTATCTGAAAGACCCTCACTTGACCTGATCATCGAATCAGGTATGGAGTGTCACAAATGGACCCAAGTTGAACTAATGACCAAATTATAAACTTAATAAATTTTAAGACGGACTTTATTGAATAATATATTTATATCTTACAACAAAATCCTTAAATCCAAATAAAATATTATTATCTCAGAGTTTCGAACTTCTTAGTAAACTACTTAGCTAAATTATATTTGACCACAAGGCAAAACCTTTGAAGATACCCCCTTCTTATGTGCATGACACCCTACTGATGTTGATTCCTGCTCTATCACTATTTGGCTTGTCCCTCCTCAAGTTCCTTATCTAACGAGCCCTGCAATCATAAGCCAAAACATTTGTAAGTTCAAATGAACTTAGTGAGTTTCTTCACTACCACCATGCATAGCTCGCCCCTTCTTAGCTAAGGTATTAACTTAAAAGAAAATAAAATAATTTAATTCCCTGTTGTACTCAAACTTCTGCGTCATGCTTGAACTAGTGAGCTCTCATGCATTTTTTGCCTTCCCTTATTGGCAATTCGGCTGCTAATACCATAAGTTCCTGGTCGAACTTATATATCGACAATAGAGTTTTGGAGGTTTCTAAATGTTTTGTTATCTTAGGTTAGCTTAATCAAGTTTCCAATATAAAAAATCTATAAAAATCAAAGAAAAATGGCTAGGGACTTACTTGAAATTAAGGCAAAAAAAAGCTTAAAGAAAAAAATAATGGCATCCTCCCCTTTGTTTCAAGTTTGGACGATTGGAGAATATGATACTTCATCTCTTCTACCACTAATTTACTTAATTAATTTATTATGTTTTAATCTTAATTTACTTAATTAATCCACAATCATCATTACCATCCACTAGAACATGATTAGTAATGGTTTATTAACCATTTTGGTCCTTTGGATAATTGTAATTTAAGTCCCCAATCCATTTACCAATTAAAAATTCATAGCGATTAAATTTTACAATTTAGTCCTTAGGCCTTAATTAAACACAATTTCGGTTAAATTAACTATCCAAATTTCAATTCATCTAAATATTAGCTCCTTAAATATCTCTATTTAATATTTACAGACTCGGTTTACGGAAACGTGATCTTGAAATCGTATTTTCTGACACCATTAGAAACCGGGTTACAACAAAATTTACTAAAGGAGAGCGTATGACCAAGATGTGGGGATGCTGAAGAAAACATAGTACATGCTTTGAGATCGTGTTTAGTTGCAAAAGAACTTTGGGTTGAAATGGGTTTTGATTGGGAAAGCATAGAATAGATGAATTATTATTAAATATGCTACAAATTGTTGCTTTTAATTTGTATAATTGCAATGGAATAAATTATTATCACCATCTAGAACATTTAGAATGAGAAAACAGAGAAAATAATAAAGGTGAAAAAAAACCAACTGGAGGAATAATGAAAGCTTATTGAAACTAATCTACAAGAATATGAAGAGGCAAAGATAGAAAGGATTGAAAAATAAACAGGTTAAAAAGAATTTTAACATATCTTACGAGAGTAGAATCGATGAATCCGGAATTAGGATAGTGAACAAAAATGAAAGCAATGAAGTACTAACATTACTGATTGGAAAGGCTAATTCAGTAGCTAACTTATTCACAACTGAAGCAACTATTGAATTTTGAGTAGTGCAACTAGCCAAGGAGTTGGGTATCCAAAAAAACCATATTTGAATAAAAATTTTTAATTAAGAAGCTTTAACAAATGGCCCTTGACAATTCTCCCATTTCATGTTTAGTGGAAGACAATAAAAGACTATTGACAACTTTTAGTAGATGTGATTTTAGGCATAAAAGTGCTAATCAGGTAGCTCACGAGCTAGCAAGGTCATGGAAAGAAACTCAAACAAACAATGTGTGGATAAAGGAGATTTTGGATAGTCTTTGTCCTTTTGTGGCAGATGATAAGGCATTCATATAATGTTGTTTTTCTTTTGAATGAAAGAATGACATTGCCTAAAAAAAACTTACATCTTTCTCATTTTCTCTACTCTTATCATTTCAATTTGGTGTGACTTGTTTTTATGCATTATGAAAAAGCACCTTGTTTGCCTTATGGCCAAACACATTGTCTGAGCAAATGTTTGAACAAGGCAATTTACCAAATGCAATGAGAGAATGAGAGAAATAGGCACATAAGCTTTGTTAATGCAGTTCAGAAAATAGTCCTACTTTGCGGAGCTTTACTTAATGAATGATTTATTCAACAATCAATCTAGTAACCTATTGGCTAAAACCCAATCTACCCTTATACAATTGTAGCCCCAATAGATAAAATCAATTCGTTACAATCATTCACCTAAAAAACCTCACATACAACAAATATTAACTCTCCAATAATGCCTATAAATCGAGTGCAAAATACAAACACGAGATAACAACAAATACTCAAAGAACTGTAGCACAAACATTCTCCTAAAAGGTGTATTGATCCAAGCATATGTGTCGCATATTTAAAGGCAAAATGTGGCAGCTCCTCCAATCAACTTTTTGAGGATAAAAATTATCATTTGTGTTACAATATTATCCAAGATAAATTCCTCCAATCTTTATCACTTCTAGGCTAAGTAAATTGATCAACTTAATCACTAAGAAAAAGCTCAAAGGATAAAGATAAACTCTGGAGATAAGGCAAGTCGATCCTTCATCCTCTTTCACACCAAAATACGATCAACATAATTTGGAAAGAACCAAACCACAACCTTAGGATCATTTGTTGACAATGTAATACATCAAAAGGACCTCAGTAAAAAAAGTCAAAATTTAAATTGATCTCGAGCTACTTGAAAGCATGTTTAGGCTACTGTTCAAAGGGTTGTCCAGATAGGTTGCCCAAACACGGGCAAAAACATAGTGACCATAAAGTAGTCCAAGGGAATGTTTGAATATGAGATGGAAGTTATGAAACAAGACAGGTAAGGTCTCATCACATTAGAATAAAAATAATCATTTTTTTAAATTTTCATTCATCTTATTTGTCTTTCCTATGAAACAAACTTATTGTTTATTTCCTTTACATTTTTCCACTTTTCTTGCTTTCTATCATTTTTTTTCTTTTTCACTCAATCAAGCATCATTATAAGTTGATAATTCATAATCGAGAATTGTCTTTTTTTTATTGATTAAATATAAATATAAATATAAATATTGTTATTATATATGTGTAAAATCTATTGATAAATTGTGAAAAAATACTAACAAAGATGATTAAAAACATATTAATAATATATTAAAAAAGAAAAGATAGTTGGACCTTTCTTTAAACGGGAAAAGAGCGTGGACAATACATTTAAAAACAATTACCATGTTTAACACAATAATATATTTTTTTATAAGTGTAGTACAATTCAACCATATAAGTTATAATTAGAATAAAATAAATATAAAATATATCAAAAATAGATTTAGATTTAAATCTACACATAGTAATTATTTATTGTGAGTGCTTAAGAAGATAGAACTAATGCATCCTTTATCAATGATCCCTCTGCTATGTTAATGCTTAGCATTTAGTCCTCATATTTTAAACATAATTTGGTTATCTACTTTATTAATGACATTAGTTGGTCCAAATAGTTAACATCCTTAATTATTACGGTTAAAATGATGTCGTGATTTAAAAAAATATTATTTTTAACACACAAAAACAAATCTATTTCAGTATAATAAGTACACTTTTCTAACACACACAAAAAAATATTTCGATATGCATAAGTTTGAAATAGTATTTTTACCCAAAATAATTAGGAGTGTCAACTATTTGGAGTACCTAAAAGTAAAAAATACAAAATACAAAATAAAAATAAATTATGTTAAACTAAAGTATAAATATTAAATTCTAAATTTAAATATATTAGAGAGATTCACTACACCAAAACAGGTTTTTAGCGGTGTTTTTTTAAGCCTTTGGCGGCGCTTTTTAGCGCCACTAAAAGTATTTGCGGCGCTTCCTAAAGCGCCACTAAAATTGCCGCCAATGACAACGCCACAAATATTTGCGGCGTTTATTTTTAAAAGCGCCGCTAAAGAACATGTTCTTTAGCGGCGCTTTTTATACAAACGCCGCTAAAGAACATGTTCTCTAGCGGCGCTTTTTACACAAACGCCGCTAAAGAACATGTTCTTTAGCGGCGCTTCTAACACAAACGCCGCTAAAGCTAATGTTCTTTAGCGGCGCTTCTAACACAAACGCCGCTAAAGCTAATGTTCTTTAGCGGCGCTTTTTTAAAAAACGCCACTAATTTTGGGGTTTTTTAAAAATACCAAATTTTTTTTTCAACCCTCCTGTAGCAACAAATCAAAAGCAACTAAATCTAGACCAGCCAATAGCAATAAATTTATATAATATTTCAAATTAAACGAATAATATAATATTAATATCAATATTCTATTATTTTCACAAAAATGTTAAAATGATAAAAATATTTATACAATACACTATGACGACGGAGGTTGGGAGTGCTGAAACATCTTCATCATACTCTGAAGCTGTTGTTGGAGTTCGTCGTACTTTCTGTTCTGCTCTGCTTCTCTCGCTGCAGCCTCTGCTTCTCTGGATGCCGCATCAGCTTTAAGTTGTCGCTGGAGTTCTTCATATTTCTTTTGAACCTCTGCTTCTCTCGCTGCCGCATCTGCTCTAAGTTGTAGCTGGAGTTCTTCATATTTCTTTTGAACCTCAACTGTGGTCGCTTGCATCTGAGCCATCTGGTCTTTTAACCTCTGAACTTCAGCTTGAGCCTGACTCCCCGAACGCATGTATTGCTACGAGCTGGATCCAAAATATTGGGTTGGGCTAACAAAAGATCATTGAAATCGAACCCGGCCATACCTTTCAGGACCCATAACTTCAGTAATAATCCGGTTATCAATGTCTTCAAGATGAACAGAACTATCACTAGAAGCAATCGCTTCGTACTCTGCCTTTTTATTATTTAGTTTCTCCTAATAAATAAATCACATATTTAGGAACACAATATATATTAAAAAAACAAATGCAACACAAGTTAACAATAGTAGCATTACAAGCAATGAATTAAACTATTAGAAAATCGTATTAAGTAAACGTACAATTATTTCTGCAGCTTCAGGAGTCATAGGAGATCCATCTTTCTTCTTATGTGTAATCTCAAAAAGTTGAAGGCGTCCAACTTTTTGACCGGACGACCGTTCCTACAATATAGTAGTAAAAATATTATTTAATGGAAAGTAACACATATTTGACAGTATTAAAAAATTAAAAATACCTCAGCCTCAGCTACACAAGCAAAACTTTTCGACCCGGCTGTGTGCGTGAATTTTTATTTCTCCCTGCTGTTTTTCCAACCCGTTCACGATCCTACGTTATGAAATTATTAGTACGTAAATAGTAAATACAATAAACCAAAATAATTACAAGAGTTTAGAAGTACATCATACCTCGCCTTTCTTCGAATGCCAAAATCTAACCGCATCTTCCCATTGGTACCTCAGCATACCCGGCGGGACATTTTGCAATTTCTCATCGAGGGTTGTTTTTACCTTATAATAATCTCTCTTTAAAGTACTTTTATGGTCTCTCCATCTTTTTCCCAATGCCTTCTTTACATAGGCATCCGAGACCTCTAAGGCAAACCTCGCCTACGAAGAACACAAGTTAAGAAAGTAAATATAAGTGAAACTAATTCCCAAGTATTACAGATGACATTAACGTTTTGTTACCTTAATATTATCGAGGGCTTGATTTTTGTTACTATCAGGCATTTGATGCCATGAGTCGTAGTTGATAGGCAACATATTCGCATTTCGTGCTAAAATGCCCATGTATCCTGCTAATAGTCGAGCTTCTGTTCCAACAGGCTGACCAAAACTGTTTCTGCATACTTTGACACGCTCGACTGGATCTAACTCGTACAACTCACTAAGTAGCGTACGACCTTGACCTCTACGCGTCCTACCATTTTCAGCTGAAAAATGGTATATTATAATATAAGATTTTGAAAAATAAACCAATTACAAGTCAACACGTATGTAAATTAAATGTAAAATTACTTTGAACTTCTGTAGGATCCTCAGGTATAATCGAAACATTCGAAGATCCAATTCATGTCTGTTCTTCACTATTTATTTCTGCCGAGTTTGGAGCACTTTGAACAATGCCTACCTCTCGCATTTTTCTTCTAGGCATTTTTTCTGCAATACATATAAAATAGTTGAAAACTTAGTAACTAATTACAACAGAAACAGCGAATATCAAATAGTCGAAATATATAATAAGACCAAGATTTAAATTATGATATACATATAATTAAACAATCGTATATTCTTACTACATCATTATTCGTAAATATCTTCATCTGCATCCTGGCGAACCCATTGAAATTGCGTACTAGTACTAGGGATATTTTCGTTTAAGTGTTGTTCCGGAAAGGGCACAGTTTCTGATCTATCATCGATATTATCTCTACTTCCACTGCCCATATCAAACAAGTCTCTAGGGATGTTACGAAGTACAACGTACGAACACTCGTCGGTTGGATCTTTTGAGTAAAAAACTTGTCTGACTTTTGAGTAAAAATTTTGTAAATTATGAATTATGTAAATTATGTAAAATACGTAAGTTATGAAATTTGAACTTTAAAAAAAATATATTTTAAAAAATTCGTGATTAAAATAAATTAAAATATTTAAAATATAACTTTAAATAAAATTTATTTAATTAGGTAAATAAAAATAAAAGAGAACAAACCAAAATATATTTTTGGAAATGAAATAGTTGACAAATGGATTTTGGAAATGAAATAGTTGACAAATGGAAGAAGATTTAAACAGGGTATCATAATCGATATGAATGAAAGTTAAATGTGAAAAGAAATTAGATTAGAAAAGGATACTCCCAATTTTATACAATTATGTAATTTAATTATTTATTTAATTTGGGTCATACGAATCCAATGCAGTAATCGATGCTGTAATTAATGGCAATGCTGATGGCAGGGCACATGAAAACATTATATTTAGATTCCTTTAGTAAAAGTATCATCAATTAGTCCCTATACATTAATATACAAAATCTATACAAAATCAAATCAAATATTCCACATTATACTACTGTCTAAATTTGCTCCATTATCTGAGACATTTTTTCCCAAAA
Organism: Gossypium hirsutum; assembly: GCF_007990345.1. Classification (NCBI taxonomy): domain Eukaryota; kingdom Viridiplantae; phylum Streptophyta; class Magnoliopsida; order Malvales; family Malvaceae; genus Gossypium; species Gossypium hirsutum. Next base: position 8,028,778 of record NC_053443.1, read on the forward strand.
TATTTATGGTATTTGGGTGAATTAAATAAATGTGCATTCTTTCCTTAAATAAATTAAATAGAGACTTGTAATAGATGAATGATTATATATTAAAAAAGAAGCGGCAGTAGCAGCATGCACCACCATAATACCACCATATCAATTAGTCCAAATAATTGAAAGGAAATCCAACAATTAAATCTATACATAATCGGAGCCCCAAAAGATTAAATTTTCAGAAATCATCATGATAAAACTATTATTGATTAGAATTTTGAACTAAAAGGTACCTTAATAATTTCAACACCCTGGACTACTCCACTCTCACTGGCAAACAGAGGCTGCAGTCAGAAAAATGGTATTTGTTGAGTAATTTAAAGGGAAAATGCATATAAATAAGCAAATAAATTTTGCAACGAATCGTGTACCTGCCCAAGCAATATTAATTCAGGTGTATTCGGTTGCACCAAATATTAATTCAGGTGCTCGATAGTACCTAGAACAGATGTAAGATTATACGATTAGCACATGAAAATATTATGTAAGTCAGTTGAACCAAATATAAAAACTTTATTAATATCACTACCATTCCACAATTCGAAGATTAAATGCCAGCTTCAGTTGAACCAATATAGTTGCAGGAGGAGCAGGAAGCAGTAACTGATTAAATGCAGCAGAGGGCTGCCGACAAGTATTAACAAGTCAGAATATATACAAGAATACAAAAAATATTATAGAGGATAAAACTTAGTCAAATCTAAGGGTAGAAAACTACTAAGATAAAACTTAGTCAAACGAAAATAGTATTTGTTTTCGGTTCTTCGGTGCATAAACAACTACAACTTCAATAATAATTCCCATTAACATATAAAATAGACATACGAATGCCTCTAGTTTTATGATATACTTAGACCTACACATGGTAAATAACAATAACCAATAACAAACAAACAGTTTTATAATTTCCAAAATACAAAATACAATTAGAATATATAAACAGGAGTTTTTAAAAGATGGAATCCAAATTCATAGTTTATCATTATGGCAACCCAAAGCCGCACTCCTGCAGTAACTGTTGACTGTTCTTTTTTATAAATAGAACCAACAATTTCCTTAAACATGAGCAAAATATTTACATTAAAGCAGAAAGCAAGGCACCATGCTACAACTTACTTGAACCTTTCTTACTTGTCATTTTACCGAAAATGAAATATAAGAGGTTTGACTTTTGTCCACAGATACTTAGAAGTGTTTCTAAGGTGTTTTTAAAATTTAAAAAAATCAAATTACAATTCAATTTTTAAATCGTAAAAGTATTAGGTTTTTGATAAAATTTACTCAAAATTGATATGCGGCTTAACTTGCTCTAAATTTATAATATTAGATGAACTATATTTTTCATTGCAATAAAAATAAACTTTTACACAAACGGATTGTTGTAGATAATAATTTAATTAAGTACAACATTTAACTAATTAACTGCAACCAATATTTATAACAGAGAAGGGATTATTATAATGATAATACTAATTCAACAAAAAATTAAATTAAAATTCTATACTACCGGGAAAAAGAAGGAAGAACACTTACACCCCAAAATCGAGAATAAGCAAGGGGTCGAATGCAGGAACCAAAATAGAGTAACGGCGTTGTTCCTGTCTTGTATGCGATGCAGTTCCAACACCTTCGGGTTAAAGATTCGAGCTTTACGGCGGATTGGAAGATTTAAATTTTGAAAGGAAACAGTTTCGGTTTGGGAGAAAATGGAAGTAGCATGGACGAACTGGATGAGAAATAATGGGATTTGGGGAATTGGGGGTTTGGATCACAATGGGATTGCAAGTTTCGGGATTGGGGAAAAATTTTGGGGAAGAATAACCTAGGGAAATTTAGGGGAAACAACGAAAGGAAATGGGGGAAATTTTGTCGATCGGGTAAATCTGAATTGGGGGACAAAGTAAAGGAATTCGGGGTTAATAAAACGACGACGTTTAGGTTAGTATAATTAAATTTTGTGGCGTTTCTTAAAAAGCGCCACTAAAGCATAAGAAAAACGGCACCGTTTGGGAAACTATTAAAACCTATTTGTGGCGTTTTCTGCTAAAGCGCCACTAAAGCATAGTCCTTTTACGGCGTTTTACAAAAAACGCCACTAAAATTTTTCATCAAAACGTACCGTTCCGCAGTATCAAGGCCTAAATTTGCGGCGCAATTTAAAAAAACGCCAGTAATTTCTATCCTTTTGCGGCGTTTGGTAAAAATGCCACTAAGAACACAGATCAAAACGCACTGTTTAGCCATTTCTGAAACAAAGTTGCGGCGTTTTCTATAAACGCCACTAGTAACAAAATTTAAAACGTCATCGTTTTGCATACTGTGACATATTTGTGGCGTTTTTTACTAAAACGCCACTAATGCATCAACACTAAAATAAAATCAATTCCACATGTCTTTTTTAATAAACACTAAAATAAAATTATTTCTAAAAAAAGGGAAATTATAAAAATATGTATATAAATTGGTTTTTCTGTAGAAATTCAAATAATTCCTTGTAAAATCCAAGTTTGTACCTGTAAAATCCAAGGTTTCCCTTGACTTTGGTTCATTTTTAGACACGAGGACTTGAATTCGATCCTGAACGATTTTATTTTTGATTCTGAATCATAAAAAAATAAAATTGAAATTAAAGCCAAAACATAAAAACTAAAATTGAAAAAAGATAAAATAAGATATTAAAATGAAAACTTATAAAAATTGGATTACCGATTGTATAATTTACCTTATTAATGCCATTTTAAACTTAAACTAGATTCATCCCTATTAAATTATTATTATTCATTTCATTTTTATATTATAAAGTATACATATATATAAATACAAAACAACTTTTAAAATTACTCTCCATATATTCAAACAAGCAGTGAACATTCAAAATCGGGGAAATCTGACATGGGGGAAATTAAAGGAAATTCAGGGTTAATAAAACGATGCCGTTTATGTTAGTTTTAATTAAATTTTGTGGCGTTTCTTAATAAGCGCCACTAAAATCATAGGAACAAACGGCACCGTTTGAGAAACTATTAAAACCTATTTTGTGGCGTTTTCTGCTAAAGCGCCACTAAAGCATAGTCCTTTAACGGCGTTTTACAAAAAAACGCCACTAAAATTTTGCATCAAAACGTACCGTTTTGCAGTATCAGGCACAAATTTTATGGCGCGGCTTAAAAAAACGCCACTAATTTCTATCATTTTGCGGCGTTTTCTAGAAAACCCCACTAAGAACACAGATCAAAACGCAACGTTTTGCCATTTCTGAAACAAATTTGCGGCGTTTTCTATAAACACCACTAGAAACACAAAATAATACGTCATCGTTTTGCATACTGTGACATATTTGTGGCATTTTTTACTAAAACGCTAATAATGCATAAACACTAAAATTAAATTAATTTTTGTCATTTTTTATAAACCTTAAACCGTTACAGCCATAAACAATAAGACACTAACAATTAAAAACTATACCATAAACCATACCCTAAATCATAAACCCTAAATCCAAATAACAACATTAACCACTGAACCTAAAATACTAAACACAAAATGTACCCTAACACCATAAACTTTAAACCATAAATATATATTATAAGTTACAATTAAAAGTAATTAAAAGAATCTCATTGCTTGTTTGAACCCTAAAATAACTTTATATTTTTTACCAAAATCCCTAACCCTTAAACCCTAATACCCTAACCGGCCCTTAAAACCATAATTAAACACTAAGACTCTGACTATAAAAACTAAACTCCAAACTTTAAAACACTAAATCACAAACCCAATATAACAAACCCTAAACCATAAACTATAAAACCCTTAAACTACATACTATAGTAAACATTAAACCTTAAACTATAAAACCCTTAAACTACATACTATAGCCCTTAAACCATCAATTAAACCCTAAACCCCAAAATTTATAATCAATATTAAGTACTGCTTCCACAATTTTTTATAAACATATACAAGCTTTTACATTAATATATATATCTATGTATATACATGTACATCATGTTTTATAAACATATATAAGCTTTTACATTAATATATTTTTTTGAAATTTTTAGGGGTTTAGGGTTTTAAGAATTATGAATTTAGGGTTAAAGGGTTTTGAGAAAGCCATATGGCCGGCGTCGATTTTAACAGCTTAATGGTAACTTAAATGAAAACATCTAATTTTAATTAATATAAATAAATCAATTAAATAATAAATAGGTAAATAATTTTTTTGCGGCGCTTTCCAAAAATGCCACTAAATGAAGAGCATTAGTGACGCATCAATAAAAAAGCCGCTAAAGCCCAGAACATTAGCGGCGCTTAATTAAAAACGCCACTAAATCCCAGAACATTAGCGGCGCTTAAATAAAAACGCCGCTAAATCCCAGAACATTAGCGGCGCTTAAAACAAAACGCCGCTAAAGCCCCCGAAAAGTCAGAAAACGGCGTTGTTGGGTTTCGATTTTTGCGGCGTTTTTAAAAAAAACGCCACTAATTATATTTTTGTGGCGTTTTATATGAAGCGCCGTTATTTCTCATTTTTTAGCGGCGTTTTCTATCTAAACGCAGCAAAATGTGCCGCTAAAAGCCTGTTTTGGTGTAGTGATTATAGTCTTAATTTAACATAAATATATATATCTAAGACAATCATTTGTCATTTGATTTAATAAAAAAAATGAGTTTTTAGAAGGGATAAATCTCAAACCATACATGAATTTTAATTTGATTCAACTTTCACAAATCACTAATAACATTATTGAATTAGCACAATTTTATGTTGAAATGTTGCAAACGCAAACAATTATATTAATCTGATAGGAAAATAAATGTATGAATTCATTCTTTAAATATGTACAATTAAATTAAAATCAAGGTTTCATGTATACATATGAACTACAATTTAAGTTTCATGAGTATAATTGCACCAAATCAAAGTTCATATATCAGATTACATATTATACTAGAGTTCATATATAAATTTGATATTTATTTCTTTTTAAAATAATATTTTTAATTAATAAAAAATAATTCCGATCATAATTACTTTAATAAATATATACTACAATTTCAATAAATATCTAATAAATAATTATAATTTAATAAAATTGCTATATATTTATATTTATTCAAAAGAAAATCTATGTGTGTTTGAATGACTTGTTCTTAAAGCATTAGTTTGTGTGCAAACATATACTCATGACGTGGCTCATAATAATGACAAGTGGATAAGGCTTCAAAGCTATGGAGTCAGCATTTTATTTATAACTTATCATGCACTTCTCTTGTTTTAAATTATCATGAATAGTTATATCATAACTAAGACGAATCTATAATTACTATAATGTCTTGGGTAAATTCCTCATATAGTCACCTAAGTTTTAGCATTTTTTTATTTTGGTCATCGAAATGTTTTTATTAATTTAGTTACCCCCTTAAGTTAATTTCGTATTTTAGTCACTCCACCATTAAAATGTGTTTGGTCACTAATGGAATGCTGACTTGGCTCGGTATGATAATAAATTTAGCCCTTAATGTTTATCTATTTTGTTGATTTAGTCTTGATTTTAAAAAATTCAACAAATTTAACCATCAATATTTACACACTATATTACTTTGGTCTTGATTCTAAATTTATTGTTTACATTTTTAATTTTTAGAATTAAAATCAAATTGACAAAATATATAAATATTAAAGGTTAAATTTATTAAAAATTTTAAAATCAGGACTAAAAGAACAAAATGAGTAAATATTTAAGGTCAAATTAATTATTATATTCTCACCAAACATATTTTAATAATGAAATGACTAAAATACGAGATTGGCTTGATGAGGGAAGTAGTTTCCGCTAGATATACCATAAAGAACCAATAATTGAGCTCCGAGTGGCACAGGATTTCCTGCTGACCATCAAAAACCCACATCGGTAGGGCTTCAACGGATGCCATCCACGTGGAGGGTTCGATTAAAGGTTTACCTTGAAACAGAACAAAGCAAATAGCATCGCCAATCACATCATAGACAGTGAAGAATCTCCACTGTTTCCGGGGCCCACCCGGATGTGGAGGTTGGTCCTCATACGTGGCACCTGATCCCTGATTTTTATTGCCAATGATGAGGGGTCAAAACATTAATGGGTCCCACTATAACTTATGGAGGACGGCTGTTGTAGGACCGTTTACCGTTTACTTTGCTTGAGTTTGGGTTTCAACTTTCAACCCATGTTAAAATATTATTGTACCAATTATATATATTTTTGTTAAAATTAAATAATTTATTAAATTCAGTATCACGAATCAAAGTAACATGAACTCCATTAAGAAAATTATATATTAATCTAAATAACACATCTTTATTGATATTAAATGTTTTTCTGAATTTAGAGTCATGATACTTTGGTGCAACAAATGACAGGGATTTCAAGTAAATTAAAAGTTTAATTTGTCAAAGCCGAGGCCCTGACTCTTCGGAACCATAACTAATATATAATTAAACTAAAGTTAAAAAATCTTTAAAACCCCTAAATCTTTAAAAAAAAAATTTAAACCATTGACTCAATTAATACACAATTAAGCTATCTGACAACTGTTACCCTTTATTTTTCTGGTTATTTTTACCATGTGTTGTGCCAAGGGGTGAAAATTGGTATTTTACATATAAAATCATAAAAATATATAAATTTGAAAAAACTATAAAATTATTAAAGTGCGAAAAAAATTATAGAATATAGAAAATCATAAATTATTTTAAATGACAAAAAATCATATAAATTTTCAAAAATTTGCACCAAATTTTTTAATATATATATGTTATGAAAAAAATAAATATATATTATAAAAATATAAAAATTATGAAAAATGATTAAAATATAGAAAATTATTTAAAATATTAAAAAATATAGAAAAGTGCAAAAAATTGTTAAAATATTTTTATATGTTATTTTTTAATTTTTTAAAATTATAATTAAAGTGCAAGAGAAGTATTTGATGTTTAAAACATTATTTTTATGTATAAGTGGTATTGGTTGGAACATTGAATTTTTATTTATAATAAGACTAGACTTTATTAAGAATAAACTGAGCTCAAACAAGATAACTCATCGAAAACAAAAGCGAGTTTAAAAAAACAAATCCAGCAGCGAGGCCCATTAGGCAGAAATGAAACAACAGAAAATAAAAGAAAAAAAGGAAACTAAAACGTGCCTCTGTCCAGTCGAATTAATAGACTGCCACCCCCACTTCCCAAAATATTCTTTTTGTTGTCGGTTGCAATCCTTTAGAGATTTCTGATGCTGTTCAGAGAAAAAAAACACCATGGAGCATCTTTTCCGTCTGTGAAAAAATCACACCGTCTCTTCAATCTGGTTCCTGTCCCGATCCCAACGAATGCATCGCATAAGGCGGCACTGCCCGTTCCAGGTAAACCTCCTCACCTCTGTTAAGGATTTATGTGGCGCTTATATGTGCCGTTTGGTTTGCGTATCTTGATATGCGTCTAAAATAGATCTTGTGGGAATGATTCTTGCTTTGGTGAATATCTCTAATATAAGCTCCTATTTTTGACTTATCTTCAACATTGGACTGACACTTTTTGATAACTATCAATGTATCCCCTTCTATTTCGACTGCATCCACACCCATCCCCAACCTCACTGCTTGAGAGCATGCAAAAGCTTCCACAGCAAATGAAGAGGCTATCCGATTTGCCAGAACCGATTTGGAGACAATCACCTCCCCCCTTTCATTCCTAGCCACCAGCCCCGAAGCAGATCTAAAAAGTTGTTGGCTAAAAGCCGCATCAAAATTAATGCGAACTACATGATTCTCTAGGGTTCTCCATTCCGAAGAGGAAAGGTGTTTTGTAAGGCTTCTGTTACTGAGGGCTTCATTCTCCTGCACAAAACTCATTATTTTGTCTGCAATTTCCTTTCCAAAACTGTTCTGTCCCTCATGAATTTTTTTATTTCTCTCACTCCGGATAACCCAAAGTGCGTAGCAGAATAATCGACATTATCTGTTCGAACCATCTTCAAACACCCAGGTGAGCCACTCCTAGTTACCTATATTGGGGTTATATATCACCCATGCCAGGTTTAAATATGTTCACACTTCTGTTGAAACAGGACATTTTCGAAATACATGCACAGAGGTTTCCACTCCCAAACCACACATTAGGCATACTGTACTTGATCCACATTAGAACGCAGAATGAGTGTGGAAGAACCCGGACGCGGATTGTAAAGTTGATTCAAGTCACGGATTTGACTTAGCTCTAGACGTTTGGAAAAAAAATTTGGATTTTGACATAATTTGAAACGCAAAGTCAAATAAAACAATTAAAATAAATAACTAAAATAATTAAAATAAAATAATAAATTTACGAGTAAAACAAGAAAGAAAACTTGATAAGAAAAAATTTGAAGATGATCCTCACAATCTGAAAAGATTGTTAAAACTGTTCTAAAATAAACTCTAAGAAAAAAGAATTTATTAACTCATAAGAGAAGTTGAATAATAATGATTTGATTGTATTGTATACAATGCAAAGGTCTAGGTTAGTTAAATAAATCTAAATAAAACTCTTAAGTATACTAGAACGAAGAAAGGAGATTTGGCTTTGGTTTTCCTTCATTGCCGTGGCTCACACAAGAAAAATTGGGAAGGTTTTCTTTGTGATTTTTGTTGGATTTTTTTAATAAGCAATGACAAATATGAAAAAACCCACTTGTTAGATTGATGAATTGATAAAATTTTAGTGTAGAAACATGTTGAATATTAAGTTAAAAAACCATGAAATATTAGTTGTTGAATTTAGGTTTTATGTTATACATGTTAGAATTAAAGTGGGTGATGTTGGAATACAATTTAAACTTTGAGGCCATTTTTAAATAACTAAGGACTTATTTATAATAAATGAGATTTATGAGATTTATTAGTAAATAATGATAGTTTGAGGTCTTTAGAGAATAGTTATAAATTCGAATTTAGATTCGGACCGGTAAATAGTAAAATATGAGAATTTTAGATAATATGATTCAAAGGGACTAAAGTGAAAAGTTTGAATAATATATTTAATGATGAGAAGTTAATATCGTTTCCACACTCGTGTCATTGAACAAGGTTGAAAACGAGGTCAAAATGTCAAAGAACAAGATAAAGATGAGAACAAACGATGAGCAAATAATTCGTTTTGTGCTAACATAATTTTCCTTTATGTCATTAAATGATTAGTATTTTAGATTGTGAATACATTGATATTAAATGTAACAGCTTGGTTTTAGTTAAACCGGAACAGTGGTTTTGGAACCACTAATCCGAGGTTAAAAAATTAGTTTAATAATATTTTTGATGTTTACAGCATGTGATTATATATGTGTGAAAGTTTCGTGATTTAATTTTATAGTTTCGTGATTTAATTTTATCATTTAATATCTCAATTTGAGAAAAAGGACTTAATCGTGTAAAATGCAAAAGTGGCATTCTTTATGTTAAAAGTGTTTAATTGCTATGATTTATTAAACCAAAGGTCCTTATGATGATATTAGACCATTGGTTGTCTAAGTGGACATTTATGGACAACCATTATATGATTTGCATGTTATATCATTAAGGGTAATTAAGTAATTTGGTATTTAAGTTAATAAAATTAAAACAAAACAAATGAAATTCATTTTGTTCATCTTAGTTGACCAAATTTGAAGAAGGAGAAGCCATTAAAATACCTTGAACATTCAACCATTGCATGATTCATTAGTAAGTTCGTTTTTACTCGATTTTTGATGATTTTTACGTTTTTAAGATAATTGCTTCGTATACTAGCTAACCCGTGTCTTAATTTTCAAAATTTTTGATGATTTTGTGAAATGCCATTGATGAATATTCAAGATTTTTGTTGTTTGATGATGGAAAATAAATATTTGATGTTAGATTATCATGTTTTATTAAGTGATTTTTGATAAAAATGCTTATTAAGGATTAAATTATGAAATTCGTAAATTGAGGGGCTAAAATGTGATATCAATAGAATTTATGGATTGCGATGGACATAAGGAATATTTGGACAAGCATGAGTATATTGAAATATTTTGTTATTTTGAAATAGGGACTAAATTATAAAAATGTAAAATTTTGGGGGCAAAAGTGTAAACGTGCCCAAATGTGTGTTTTGGATTAAATTGAATAAAGTTGTGATTGAATAATCTGAATTTGATATTATATAGAGCAAGAAAAGCAGAAATCAGAGTTAGATTGGGGAAAGTCGAAAGTTATCGAGTAATTGATCTGATTCGCCAATTCCGAATACGAGGTAAGTTCGTAAGTAAATAAATATTTTTAAAATTTAAATATAAATGTTATATACATTGTTGAAATTAATTCGTACATGGTTATATATTGTCGATATTGAATTGTTTATGCATATAGGATGCCGAATTGGATTTGTATATGATTATATATTGCCGAACATGATTCATGAATGGTTATACCTTGCTGAATTGTTTGGTATATGGATATAAGTTGTCGAATTGATTCGTATATGTTGTACCTTGCTGAAATTAATTTGTACATGGTTATATATTGTCGATATTGAATTGTTTATGAATATAGGATGTCGAATTGGATTTGTATATGATTATATATTGCCGAACTTGATTCGTGAATTGTTATACCTTGCCGAATTGTTTGGTATATGGATATAAGTTGTCGAATTGATTCGTATATGTTGTACCTTGCTGAAATTAATTTGTACATGGTTATATATTGTCGATATTGAATTGTTTATGAATATAGGATGCCGAATTGGATTTGTATATGATTATATATTGCCGAACTTGATTCGTGAATGGTTATACCTTGCCGAATTGTTTGGTATATGGATGTAAGTTGTCGAATTGATTCGTATATGTTGTACCTTGCTGAAATTAATTTGTACATGGTTATATATTGTCGATATTGAATTGTTTATGAATATAGGATGCCGAATTGGATTTGTATATGATTATATATTGTCGAGCTTGATTCGTGTATGGTTATACATTGCCAAATTGTTTGGTATATGGATATAAGTTGCTGAATTGATTCTTATATGGTTGTACATTGCTGAAATTAATTCGTACATGGTTATATATTGTCGACATTGAATTGATTATGAATATAGAATGCCGAATTTAATTTGTGTATGATTATACATTGCCGATGTAACATGCCAATTTTCAGTAGTGTTAGAACAGTGATTTGAGATCATTAAATCCGATGAAAAAGTTAGAAAATTTATTAATTAATAATTATAAGTTAAGTGTGATTTTAGAAATATTTTTGAATTAGTGAATTTTGTGATTTAAAAGAAATTATTAGGTAAATTGGGTCGAAAACGAGGTATCGAGACCTCAATATTATAAACTAAGTCGTAAATATTTTTATAAATATTTACGGAGTGTCATTAGGGTAGTATTAAAGTTTCGTTAAGAAATTTTAATGTTTCGATAGTTAATTGATTAAAAAGGGACAAAAAATGAAAAAATGTATTCCCGAGACTCTGTTTCGGTAAATCGGATTCGTAAATATTTATTACAAATATTTACGAAGTTAGTTGTGTGGTTAATTAGGTTTTAATTAAGTGAATTTGTCTAAATTGAGGTTAATTATGAAAAAGGATTAAATTGCAATAGAGATAAAAGTTTAACTATAAATTAAAGAAAAGTTAAAAGGATCAAATAAGAAATTATGCATTTTTCTAAAGTTGAGTCGGCATTGCATGATAAAAATCTTAGATTTTTTTTAAAGTATGTTACTATTTTATTATATTGTAAATTATATTAATTATATTATATTATTATATTTTAAATAAACAAAAAAAATTGTTGACAAATATTTGGTGCATATGATGACATGTGGAAAAATGAAATACATATATTAGTAATTATTACATACTTACTTATTATTTAAGTAAATAATTTTATATTATTATATTATTATTATATTAAACTAATTAAATAAAAATAAAAGATAGAAAAAGAGGATAGAAATAGAATATGCAAACGAAACAGAGAAGGAAAGAAGGAAAAGAAAGAAAGAAAAGAGAAAATTGAGGTTTTGAGGTTCCAAGCTCAATTGCTAATGTCGTGCAAGAGTCATTGTCCGAGAAAGAAAAAGAAAAAAGGTGGACAAGAAGTGATTCGAGAGAAATTTCGGTTAGTATTACCATAATTTGAATTTATTTATTCATTGTTGAAATTTAAATTAATATACATGATAAGCAAATTGAGGTGAGTATCACGATTAAATTGAATGAAATATATATATACGTATTGGTATTGAATTGTATATTGATTAGAAAGTGGGAAGTGAATCTGAATTGAATGGTGATTGAATCAAAAGTGAATTTGAAATAGAAAAATTATTGAATCAAATGGTGATTAAATTGAAATGATTTGAATTGAAAGTATGAGAAAGTGATTGAATTGAAATGTGATTCGGAAACCCTATTAACTAGTCAGGCTGAGTCGGATATAGTTGGCATGCTATAAGATTTGAAGAGTTCAGGTATACTTCGACCTCGAGTCGATGAGACATTGGGTGTCATACTGTTACTTCGGATAGATTCGATGAGGTACTGGGTACCAACTTACTTTGGCTTGGCCGATGAGACACTGGGTGTCACTTTATTGCTTCGAACTATCCGATGAGGCACTGGGTGCCATTCTGGTGTGTTTGGTTGGATCCGTGTATCCGCCAAAGTCTGAGTCAAGTTAATAGGGGTAAATGAATAATATTGATAATATAAATTTTATTGAATGATCTTGAATATGAATTGAAATAAGATATTAAATCGAGATATGGAAATGAAATGTATGAACCATGGGTTCAAGAAATAGATAACGATATAGTTCATGAAATGGTTTTGGTAGTATGAGATGATGTAAAAATATAAGTAAAGAAAAGCAAATTGAAATAGCTATTGTTGAGAAATGAGAAGTGAAAATAAAATGATTTGAAATAGTGAAATAATATGTGAATTTAATTGAATACAAGTTATTGAAATTTATTTATGGATCTAATGAATAAATTGAGTGTTAAAAGATTATAAGTGTAAATTGATTATAAATGAACGAATCGAATTAAAAGATAGTTATTATTATTGTTGTTGAAACAAGTTGATTTAATGTATTAAATGTTTATTGAAAGATTAATGGTATAAATTGAATTAAGAAATAGTGTATGAGTTGATTTGAATACAATTTTATAAAATTAGATATTATTATTATTGAAACATATTGGTCTAAATGTTTTAATTTGATTATTAAAAGATTTAAAGTATAAATTGGATATAAATAGAAATGATAATGAATGAGTTGATAAATTGATTGAATTTGTATGAATTTGGAATGAGTTATTAAAATGAGATGTTGAAAATCCAATAAAATTTAGATAGTGAAATAAGGTATGAATACAATTAGATATAAAATTGAAATATTGCTTATTTTATTAGTGATCAAGTTGTTTTAAAGTATGAGACAATTAATGAATAATTGTAGACATAAATTAAATGTATATAATTTATCGATTAATGTTATAAATTTGCATTATGGTAATACCACTGAGTATTCTCATGCTCAGCGTACGGTTGTTTCCGTGTGCAGGTTAGTAGAAAACCAGTGTTCGGTCCAGCATTTAGAGTAATCCCGACCTCAGAAAAATTTTAGTGATGTACTTTTCTTTTGATAACGTGACATGTACCTAAGTAATGTATATACCTAAGTGATGTATAGGGATTAGTCATTTTGAATGTTTGTATCTAAAGGAAGATGTGTGAGTATGTGATAATGTTTGGCTTTTAAAATGGTTAAGTATGAATATGTTTCGTACTATGTATGTTTAGGTAAATCATGCATAGAAATCATGAAAGAGTAAAAATTTGCAAAGAAACCGATTTCAAGCAGCTACAGTGATGTGACTTTGAAAAATCACCTAGGATAGTATATAATTAGTTATAAGGTGAATGATATGTAGATTGAAAGCTTATTGAGTCTATTTTCATGGAAAAATAACGGTTTAACAAAACGAATTTTATATTTTGAGATATGTGAATTTTAATGAGACAGGGTCAGATCTGTTTTTGGAGTCCCCTATTCTAAGTTTAGAAAATCATTAAAAATTGTAAAAAAATATTTTCGAGCTGTATTTTACATGCTTAGATTCCTTAATGAGTCTATTTTCTGTAGAAACAAGTGAGAATATCATATGAAAATCCTATAATGAGAAAATTTATTTTTAGTGGCAAGAGGTCAGGACAGTCAAGTGGTGAAACAAGGGAGAATTTAACTAATAAACTGTACTAATTGGCTGAATATAAAATTCTAAAAATTTTATGGTGGGAAGATATATGAGTCTAGTTTCAGGAAAAATTTACGGAATTAAATTCTGAGTCCCGTAGCTCGAGTTATAATTAATTTAGTAATTGATGCACGATTGGATAGATTTGTTGTAAATAGTGAAATAAATTTTCAAAACAAGTTTTTATACTCCGAATTAGTAAGATAAGCTAAGTAATGCCTCGTGCTTGACTCCGGCAACGGTCTCGGGTAAGGGGCGTTACAGCCGAATTGATGGGTATATCGATATTCATTGCTGAATTGCCTTTGTATATGAATATATATATCATTGAATTGATTTGAGCATTGGATGTTTGGTTTTGTGTATGAAATGATTTAATTATGAAGCCGATAGCTTTGAATGAACCTTAGAAAATGTATTTGATATTGATAACATGATAATAGGACTTCAAGGTGTGATTTCATGTAAGACCATATCTGGGACATTGGCATCGAAGTAAGAAAACGGGTAAGACCATGTCTGGGACATTGGCATCGTATATGATTCGTATAAGACCCTGTCTGGGACAGTGGCATCGATATGTGTTAACATGTAAGACCATATCTGGGATATGACATTGTACAAGTTTTATAAGATTTCTGTGTGTTCTTAACAAATCCGAATGTGAATTTAAACTAAATGGTTCAGGTATGTGTGAAATTATATGTTTATGAAACATAAAGGTAAGTTTAGCATTTAATGTAATAATATGAATACATATGAGTTAGTTAAACTTATATGTGTTTGTGATATGTTTGAATTCAATTTAGTTGAATTGAATTTATAATTTTCATTGAAATGATTTATTTGCTTATGGCTTACTAAGCTTCCAAAGCTTACTTTGTGCATTCTTCCACAGTTTTATAGATCATCGAAGTTAGCTCGGACTCGGGGATCGTCGGGAAATGTCATCGCACTATCGATGATTTTGTTGGTACTTTTGAAGCTTTGTATATATGGTATATGGCATGTATAGGCTAGTGAACTATTAGTATATTTTTTAAATGTAATTCATGCCATGTGATTTGGCTTGGAAATGGTGTATATGATGGAATTGTGTTTAGCATGCTTATTATGATATTGGACGTTTTGATGATTAAATGATGGCAAAGAATGAATATGTTTTATGAATGATTGGTCGATTATTTAGGTACGGTTCTAATTGGTAAAAAGAAAAAAGAAAAAAATGAAAATGAATTGACTGTTCTGAACAGTGTTTTGGATCGATAATGCCTCGTAACCCTAATCCAGCGATAGATTCAGGATAGGGAGTGTTACATTAAATGTTACTTTGGTCATGCTATACAGTTGTTGGATGTGTACATAAATGGTAAGTTAGTAAGTATACATGAGTTATGCCATGTGTATTGGGTAATGAAAGGTGAGTTGTTATAATGTAGATGTTATAATGCCATGATATGAGTTGAAATGTATATTGAAGTTAAAATGTTTAGGAGAAATAATGAATTTGTGCTATTAATGTGAAATTAGTGTAATAAACATGAGAATCATTATGTCAATAAATATGAAATGTATTATTATTGGAGTGAATGTATTTAAAATATCACTTGAACAATTTGTATTAAAGTCCCATTTGAATTATACAATAGGACATAAGTTTGTTTATATTAGGAAAGGTTAAAACTATAGACAACATCTCCTATTCCTACTTTGAAAAATAGTTAAAATTATATAAAATGAATTAGAGGATGAGTCTAATAGTTCTAAAAACCTTATTAAGTCTAGTTTCTAACGAAATAAACAGTAAATTTATCCAATTTATATTTTGGGATAAAAATATAATCAATTGAAGGGAGATCAAAGATATTTGGCAACAGCTTTGTCCCAACTTTGAAATTTTCCTAGCATGAGTGTAAGAAAGAATAAATTTTGGAAAAATTGTGGTTGAAAGTTTCATGAGTTTCGTTTCTAAAATACTAAAATATCAAGCAGATCTTAATTTCTAAATTTTTGAATTGAGAAATAAATAATTTAGTCATTGCTACTCAAGTAAAGAATTCTGTTTTGAAAGACTAAATTTTGTTGAGTCAATCGAATGATTATATTATATGCTTATTAAATGCGTATTTAAATGGTAAGTATCAAATAGATAAATGAATATGTATGAATATTCTTATGATACTATGAGAAATGGAATATGAATGATAAGGTGATAACTAAAACTTATTTGTATTAGTATGGTTGAAAAGGATGAATGTACCATCTAAATGTTACTTGATAGTTTTTTAGAGCACTCGGTGTCTGTGAGAACATATCGAGAGTTCCCCAGAGCACTAGGTGCTCATGAGCATTAATAAGTTCTCCAAAGCACCGGGTGTCCATGAGAACACATTACTAGCTCTAGAGCATTGGGTGTTTGCAAGCATATACCAATGTATTCGATAATTCTCTAGAGCACTGGGTGTCGGTGAGCAAGGGTTTGGTGTTCATTATAAAGAAGTGTTTGGTCCGGTAGTTAGACTTGATACCATCAGATTAGTAGTGACACTGGCAGCTAAAAACAATTGGTTAATTTATCAGTTAAATGTGAAATCAACCTTTTTACATGGAGAGTTGCAAGAGCAGGTATTTATTGATCAACCCCTGGTTATGTGAAGCATGGAAGTGAACATAAAGTTTATAGATTGAAAAAGGAGTTATATGGGTTAAAACAAGTTCCAAGAGCTAGGTACAGTCGCATGGATGCCTATTTCAATATGAAAGGTTTTCAAAAATGCCCATATAAGCATCCACTTTATACAAGATTTGAAGATGGGAAGCTTGGTATTATATGCTTATATGTTGATGACTTGATTTATATCGGGAATGATATTGCATGACTTAAAAATTTTAAGCATTCAATGATGACCGAGTTTGATATGTCTGATCTTGGTTTGATGCATTGTTTTTTTGGCGGGAATTGAAGTGAAGCAATTTATTGCTGGAACTTTTATTTCACAAAAGAAATATGTTAGGTCTATTTTAGAAAGGTTTGGGATGCAAAATTGCAATTCTGTCACCTCATCTATAGATATAAGGCTGAAGTTAGAGAAGAATTATTCAGAGAAAAAGATTGACAGTACGTACTCTTTACAAACAAATCGTAGGAAGTCTGATGTATTAAACAACCACTAGACTTGAAATAATGTACTTTTGTAAGTCTTACTAGCAGGTACATGGAGAATCCAAAAGAAACTCATTTGCTGACAACTAAAAGGGTTCTTAGGTATTTGCAAGTGAATATGGTATTTTGTACAAGAAAGGAGAAAAGTAAGATCTAATTGGGTTTACCAATAGTGATTTTGCCAGTGATAAAGATGATAGAAAAAGTACTTTGGCTTATGTGTTTATGCTGGGTTCATGAGTTGTTTCATGGTGAAGACACAACAAGTTGTTACGTTGTCTACCACAGAAGCAAAATTTGTGGATGCAACTATTTGTGCTACTCAAGCCATTTGGTTGAAGAGCATACTTCCAGAGATTCATTTTCACCAGCAAAAACCAACTACAATTTACTGTGATAACAATTCAGCAATTAAACTTTCGAAGAATCTAGCATTGCATGAGAGATGTAAAATTTCACTTTCTGCCGAATCTCACCAAGGAGAAGATCGTCAAAGCCCGAGAAACAAACACAATTAGAACTCATGCCACACTTGGGGTGTTGAACACTCTTAACCAATTAGACCAATTCTCATTTAATTAATACATATATATTTTTTAAATTATAAAAATAGATTATTTAATGGATTAAAAAATAAACACGTAAAATCACACGTCACACATATCACTGGTATTAGATAATAAATTGACTCTTAAAGTGTGTTTGGTTGGGTGGGTAGAAAAGTGAAAGGATGTGGGGAGGGAATGAATTTTGAGTATGCTTGATTGGAAATAAAAATGAGAGGAAAAGAAAAAAGAAGGATTATCTTTCAGACCGAGAAAAAATAAGAGAATTTAAAATTATACATTTTCAAACGTTTTATTTTCTTTCGTTCCATTTTTCGAACTCTACCAAGTATTAGATTTAAACAAAATTATTTTTTCTCACGATAAAAAAAATTTAATTTTCCATCCTTCAAATTTCTTCTACCCTACGAAGGCCTTAATTTTAACAATACAATTGTATCATTGTGCATATAAAATATAAAATGAATCTCACATTGTTATCACATCAATCATGAACATGCCTTTTTTTTTCCATTTTATAATTATTTTTTACATCAAATGCATTACTAGACATTTGAAATTTGTCAACAATGCATGTAAACAGGATACAAAATATAGAAGTTAAACTAAATAAATATAAAATATAAAAAAATATGGAAATGTATATCATATATGACAGTAGGTTCCAATGGCTGCGCAAATGTCCTTTATGTAACGAAGGGTTTTATGTGCTGGTGGCGCAGGCAATTAGCTCGTCAAAATTTGAAATTGTTCTTCAAGAAACAAACCACTTCTTGCTGCAACAGGTCAAACAAACACAACATCACTACAGGCTCTCTCAACACATTTCTATGTTATTTGAACTTTTAATTTTTTAAAATATTTGTGAATATTTATATGCGAGTACAGGGTATGATCATCCATATGAAAAAACAGAAATTAAATACATCTATAATAACACTCTGTTTTTATCTGACACTCACATGGAAGATGGGGTAGTTTAGAAGTTTTTATAAGATGCTATCACCTTTGCTACTAAATAACAAATTTGCACTTGTTATCATGTTAGATGTTTGAATGGAGAACATTATATTAAGAGTTAAATTGTATTTTGCTCTTAGTTTCTTTATGTTAGATAAAAGAGTAAATTGATCCGTTTTATTAAAATTTTTATCAATTTCTACTATTAAAAACTGGTATAGATGATGAAATAACTAAACAGTTGCATGTAAGTGCACGATGCTGACATATAGAGACCAGTTTTTAACCGTAAAAATTGATGAAATGTTTAACAGAATGACCAATTTGTTTTTTTATTTAACGTACAAGAATTAATCTACCCTATTTTTAATTAAAGGGGGCAAACGCAACCTGACTCTTAGTACAAAAGCCTTTATTATACTTTTTACCGTTGTTTGAAAGTAAAAAATTCAAGAGCTTATATTATGATGTAATGGAGTCCAAGGGAACGAAAGGAAGAGGAACTTACCATCAAACAGAGGATGATACATGCAGCAGCGCCAGGAAATAAAGCAAACCAAAAATTTAAGTGGTGTAACTTAACTCCATCAATGAATAGAATTGGCAAACTGGCAGCTGTTCTCAAAATTAGACCATCAGATGTGGGAATGGATATATATATATAATGAAAGCAATGGGTAGAAGAAGTATACCTGGTGGATGATTGGAACGTGTAAGGATCATGAAAGCTATGGAAGCGGCAAGGGCGGCGCTTCTAGCAAGCCAGCCAGGCCCAAATACTGAGAATGCCGCAACACCGATTGCTGCACAACCTATCTGAGCCATGAAAATATTGTACTTCTGAAACATCATTCAGCTTTTCATCACTTGCCTATACTTTTCATCTCTATATATATAACTTGTAGTTAACAGGCCAACATATATAGAAAATATGCATATGCTCTGTCTCTGTCCTGTGAAAGTTAACCTAAGAAAGATCCTTAATTCCTCAAGTAATCTATGCTATCCGAATTTGGGATCAACATGGATATTTTAAGAAGAATAAAAAGTTGAGGCAACATCACTACCAAGTAGTTGTCGTACAGGGTACCTCCATAGATACCTTTATCGACACAGTACTCTCAACGGCCGACTACTTCCATTGGTCATGATCAAACTCGCCAACAGATCTCTATCATCAGTACTGTTCGCTCTGAACTTAGGGAACATCCAAGCTGCCACTATTAGAACGACTATCATATTGGCATGACAACAATCATTCATTTTCCGTAAACCCTATAACTTCACATCATCACCTGACAATATAACATAACCACCCTTAGGAGCGGCCTTGCCTACCCCTAAAAGAAATTAGAAAACTAATTTTTTTTACCCTTTAAAATGTATAAATTTATAAATCCCTCAAAAATAATTAAATTTTAGTTTAATCCTTTAAAAAATTATAAAAATATTAAATATTACAATTGTAAAATTGTAAAATTGTATTATACCTCTTATAAAAATTTATAACTTATTTCCAACCCTTCCAAATTTTTCTAGCCTACTACCCTCATTGCAGTACAATAAGGAGACCTGTCCACCTATGGAAGTCCATCACGTGACCTCTCAAACTCTCTGTATAAAAACCCTAAACTCCTCTTCTCTTCCTCTCGACGACTCACCGCCCTTATTGGATGAACTGACCTCCTACGTCCACCGTTTCTTCCTCTTTTATTTGGTATCAACAATAACCATAGAAACTTACAAAACTATAAATGAGAAATTTCTTTAGAAATCCCAACTCAGTCTAACAGCCAATTGAACCCAATTGTAGGTACAATAATTAGTCATGAACTCTGATGCTAAGAAAAG
This sequence comes from Gossypium hirsutum, assembly GCF_007990345.1. Classification (NCBI taxonomy): domain Eukaryota; kingdom Viridiplantae; phylum Streptophyta; class Magnoliopsida; order Malvales; family Malvaceae; genus Gossypium; species Gossypium hirsutum. The sequence goes on from NC_053443.1 coordinate 8,049,676, forward strand.
GTCTAAAATGGGGAGCACAAGTGAAATACCCGAGCAGCAGGAGAGGATGGAGTTGCAAACAGGACCGCACAAACAGCTCCTAAAGGTGCAATTGTCATTGAAACCCCTTTTGGTGCTAATATTTGATCCATCTTTCCCAATATCGCCATTGCAGCAAATGCTCCTGCTCAAAACTTCAAAATTAAGAAGCTGGAAATTAAATGTACTTAAAAAACATCTGCACATTTTTGTATAATATTACTAACCTGCAGAAGGCCAAATGATGTCACTGAGAGAAGGAGAAGCAGCAGAGCTTTTCTCTGGTTTCCAAGAATCCCAAAGCGGTGCCGCCGCATTGCTACTGCTTGATGCTACCACAACACCATATCCCCTTCTTTTCTCTTGTCTTGTCCTTTGAAAAACACCAAATCTCTGCAAAGACAACAGTGAATTCAAACATGTCGAGGAAGGTGATGGTTTCAATGTTCTTGCTGCTGCTATGATGGGATTGGTTTGATGATTATAATAGTAGCTAAAACTCGTACTCATGAGTTGGGCAGCCATTAATTCCTTAATGTCTTAAAACCCACCACCACCGTCTCCTGAATGAGACAGCAACTGCAATTGGAGATATCATATCATATATATGTTATGTGGTTGATTTTAAAAAGGGAAAAATAAAAGAATATATGTGATGTCTTATAATGTAAGAGAGAGATATAAAAGACAGCTGACCATTGAGAAAGGGCGGTCAGACATGGACTTTTAGAGGGTTCCAAAGGTCATTCCTTCGAAAAGGCAATCCATGGCTTAAGAAAAGGAAACCTTCGGTTGCCTTCTTTTCCAGCCAATAAAATGGACCATATTTTAAATTATTTTGTCTTTTTAGTGAGAGTGTTGACAATGTTAATTTAATAGTCAACTTAACTAGTATAATTTGCCCCGCTCGGAAATTTATTACAAAATTTATTTTTTACTTCTATAAATCATAATAATGTTAAAAAATAATGCAAAAATAAAAATATTGAGTTTCCTTAAAAAATATTTTCAAGTTATTATAATATAATTTTTAATTATTTTTTAGTTATTATCATTATAAATAAAGGTTAGTATTTGGTACACTAATAGTGTGTTATTTTATTTTACAAACGGCTTTAAAGAATTGTCATGTATCTCTTTTTCTTATAAAGTCTAAAAACTCTACACCAAATATAATTCTTATAATTAATTAATAATTTTATTCAAACATAATATTTTATTATTCTGAGAAAATATAACTTATTTTGGTCTAAGTTTAGTAACAAAATTAATTAATTAATTAAAGGTATGGACTTAATTGAACATTCTAATGCTTCAAATAGTGACCTAATTGCATAAGCAACAAAATGTGAAGGATCGAATTTGGAATTAACCCATTATCCATTTCCCCAAATCCCACAACATTTTCCCTTTGTGCAGGTGTCATCAAGCGACCACCCGTGGACACTCTTTCTAATATAGTTGCAAGTATGAATTCTATTACGCTTCGTGTTGAATCAATTAATTTTTTAGATTATTATAAAATAAAATTTTGAAAATTAAAATATGTTTAAAGTCTATGCTCTTTGTGAAATTTAAATTTAAATTTAATTTTTTTAAAGAAATTTATTCAAAAACATTAAGTCTAATTGTTAACATCATTAAAACCCTTTTTTTTTTTTGGTAAAAAAATACAAAAGGAACTTTTACATCCAAATCATTCTGGCCTAGTCAAACTCTCTAAATCATCTTGAGTAAGATTTAAAACATAATCAGGCAGTTGCAAGAAACTGTAGAATCCTATCTCCCTGCCAAGGGCATGTCTAGCTAATGCATCTGCTGCTTTATTTCTTTCCCCGTAGACATGTTGTATTTTCACTTCCCATTGATTTTGAATCAAACACTTACCATCCCGAGCCACTGCAAAATGAGGAATCCCTGACATAGGACTCAATTGTTGGAGGCGGTGCCCTAAGTGTAGTATCTTAATCAATATACACTTGTAATTTTTTGAACAAATTGGTTAATAAAACAAATCATTGATTACAATTAATATACTTTGTATTATTGTCCTTAAATGGTTTTTGCATGCAAAGCAAAATGGAAGCAAATGTTGCTCATTGGTTGTCTAATTATTAACTAATACTAAGTTGTATTACGTGGTCGGATCGTAATACGAAAAGATAATTTGTATTAGTAGACGAACCTAAACATGTCTTTAGTTTAATCAGAAATGAGCAAATCGATTGAAAGACTAATATGTCGTCTATCAAGTCCAATTGGGGAGATGTCTTGTCTTGGGTGTAACAACCCATTTTCAATGAAACCGTAATAGTGGTTCCAGGACCACAAATTCGAAGTCAAAAAATTTATTTTACTATTATTTTATGGCCTCCAGTATGATTGAAATACCATATAAAATTTTAGATAAGAAATTTTACTGTTTACATGCTTAATTTGATAAAAAGGATTAAATAGCATAAAGTGCAAAAGTTGTGTTTTAATAGCTAAATGTATTAAATAGCTATAGAATTTTAAAGTGGAGGTCCTTATATAGTAATTAGCCATTAAGGTTGTTAGTGGATAAGTATGGTTTGTTATTATTGAAATTTTGATTAGTTTTTAAGGTTAAATTAGTAAATAGGTAATAAATGATAAATTAAATAAAACAAACTATTATCATCCATTGTTATCATCTTCCACCAAAAATTTAAAAGAAAACCTAGCCATGGAAGCTTGAAATTTCAACAGGCTTATTTTGCTCAATTAGGTATGAATTTTTGTCTCGTTTTTTATGATTTCTATGTTTCCGGGATCGTTGTAGCTTAATCTAGCTAGCCCGGGGATTAATTTACAAAATTGTTAAATTATTAGGATTTTAACATTGATGAATATGCTTGAATTTTAAAGTTTGATGATAGAAAATGAATGGTTGTTGTTAAATAAATAATTTTTGTAAAGAGATTTTTGGTAAAATTATCAATTAGAGACTAAATTGAAAAAGGTGATAAATTTATGGTAAATTTTGTGAATTTTGTGAAATAAATGGGCTGCTTTTAATATGTATAAAAATCGACTAGGCTTAGGTAAGGATTAAATTGCATGAATTTCATTTTTCGAGCTTAGGGACTAAATTACAAAAGAATTAAAAGTATAGGGCAAAATGTTAATTTTGTCAAAATTCCATGTTGGATTAAATTGAATGAGAATTATATTGAAATGAGTTAAATTCATTCGTACAGATCCTGTTAGACATCGTAAAAAGTTAGATCGAGGTAAAGAGAAAATATCGGATTAGTCACCTCCGTATCTACGTACACTCGTCGAGGTAAGTTCGTGTAATTAAATTGTATATTTATGTGTTTTAAATTGAATTAATTATTTGTGAATTGTATAATTGCCATGAATGAATACTGATTGTATATTCGAAAATTATTGAGCCTCGTTTGAACCTTAGGAATCCGTAGGATACAAATGACATGTCATTAGGGTTACCGATTTCAGCTCTTATGAGCTTACCGTTATTCAGCTCAGAGGAACTTACCGTTTACCACTCGTATGAGCATACATGTACATGAATTGACGGATTACAATTCAGTACACCTCGTGTGTACAACCCGCGTATCCAATGATATTCTAAATGGTTCAAAAACACTGTTCTGTTATTAGTTTATATGAGTTCGATACGAACTAGTACAAGTATTTACATGAATTACATGGAAATGATTTATATATGATATATGGATACATGGTATAGATGTTACATGTATATGGAATTTGAATAGTGGTTGAATTCATACATGTTTCTTGATATTATATGAATTACATGACTAACATAGTTGTTGAGGATATGTGTTTAGGCTTTTGGCCAAATTGAGTTGGATATGTTTTGTATGCTTACCTTAAATGTGATTAAATGGTAAGTTAATTTCTTTGTTATACGAACTTACTAAGCTTAAATGCTTACTCTGTGTTATTTTTCGTGTTTTATAGTGATTCAAAAGCTCGTTCGGGTTGGAAGCTTATTAGAGTCGTATCACACTATCCATCGGCTCTTTTGGTACTTTCGGTTAATTAATTCTGGTTATAATGGCATGTATAGGTTAATTTGGCCAATGCTGGCATATAAGTGTTTTGTTGAGATTAGTCACTTATTTGGCTTGTGTTTTGTATATTTTGATGTATATATATATATATATATATGTGGCCTTATCATATTTAATGTGTGTTTGATATGGTTGAATGATGGAAATTAAAATGTGGTTTGAATATGCATATAAGATATGTTATATACCTTGGTGTGATTTAGTGCTTTGTTATGGAGAACTTATAGGTATATTGATGATTGGTTTAGAATAATATATTTGGTACCAAATGGGTAAGCTTTATAAATGACCTACATGATAGGTTTTGGTACAATTATGCATATATGTATTTGGTCACTTAGGTAAATTTGGATACATGGTTGACATATTTGTATATTGTCATTTGAAGTGCCTAAAGGTATATTGGTTGTATGTGATAATTTTACTTGTTTAAGGCTAAATTTTGGCTTGTTTTGGATGTCTAATTATGATTTGTATATATGCAAAATGTTGCGTGTAAATGGATGTCAAATTGGGTGAGAAATGTGGCTTGTAAAATGGTCTATTTTTGTCTACACGGGCAAAGACACGAGCGTGTGTCTCAGTCGTGTATGACACATAGCCAAGTGACATGACCGTGTGACCCAAGTCAATGAGTTACACGGGCTGAGACACGGTTGTGTATTCTTACTTCGAATGTCCACACGGCCTAAGACACGGGCGTGTGACCTCTGCAGCTTTGAAAATTTTCAATATTTTAAAAATTCTTTGAGTATCCGGTTTAGTCTCGACTTGTTTCTAACGAGTATTTTAGGCCTCGAGGGCTCGTATAAGGGACAATATGTTTGATTTCGACTGGTTTCTAACATGAATATTATATTATATGAAATGTTTGAAATGTCTATTTATTTGATCTGTAAACTCCGGTAATGCTCCGTAACCCTGTTTCAGCAATAGATATGGGTTATGGATGTTACATTGGACATCAGAACGGATGAGTCTTAGAAGATAGAGACATGGATGTGACTGACCAGACTGATAGTATATCGGAAAGGACCCAAGCAGAATAGATCCTAGATGTGTTTATGGATTTATTTACTTGTGACGTTCATAGTGTGACATACCTAAATTCCGAGTGGATGACGGATTATGTATGCGTGACTTGTACACTTTAATATAAGTAAAAGTTTGAGTTCAAATAGATAAGGAACCGAAAGCTAGAGCATTAGGTATACGACTTCTGTAGTATATAACGCCATTCACAACAATGGAATTCATAGCCCAAAGTATGGGTAAATGATATCCTCTCATTGGCATTACATGGTTGATGAAAAGTAAACGTAACCATGAGTCGTCCATCTTTATGATGGATAACTTTATCACTATTTGATAGTGATTGACTTTTCATGAAGGAAGATGTAATGGTTATCATGAGACAAAATAGGATCATATTTGGAGAACGGATTATCCCAAAGAGATCAATGATATCTTATGAGGTTAACACAATTATGATAAGGTCATTGGATGAGCACTAAGTAGTTGCTTTCGTAATGGTATGTCGTTAAGGAGAGCTCAGTTACAATACTATAGTGGAATGACTTCGTGACTAAATGAGTTTATAATTAATAGGGAAAAAGCTGGAACTTAATTATAAATCATTTGAGCCTCAACTACATATGTCCAATCAGTCCCTCTGCTAGCTCGTTGAAGCCATAAATGAATTGCGTGTTTGAATAAAAATGAATGAAATGAATAGAAAAGGAGAAATGGGAAACATTCAGGAATGATTATGGTTTTCTCTGAAATAGAGAAATGGAATAATTTGAAAATGAATGTAGGTTTCGAAAAATGGAAATAAAAATGGAAATTTAAAATCCTATATAGGATTACTTAGAAAATTATGGAAGAATGAGTTTTATGTTTTTGGATTGTTTTGAAGCCCGAAAATGAAAATAAATCATTTGATCATAATGAACATGTTGAGTTGTGACATATTGAATGAAATTTCTTAAAATTTTATTGGGGGTAAAATCTTAAAAATTTTACTGGAGTAAAATTGGGATGAGAAAATTATTTAATATGTAAATATTAAATTTTATTTTGTGAAATAGAAAAATTGAATCGGGTTGGATCACATTACAGAGTACTGGGTTAAAAAAGTCCAGAAAATACTCGTAATTGGACCCGATGTGAGAGAAGCCCTAAACCTCTCATATAACATGAAGGGGGAAACAACCCTAGTAGAAATACAAGGGTGAGTCGTTCACTTCTCTCTTACTCTAAGTAGGATGTTGCTTTTCTATTTAAAATAAACCTCTACAATTCTACAAAGGTTCTACTTCTCTTCTTATAAATAGATGGCACCGATGGAGCTATTAAAAATAACTTTTGAAATATTGTTATTCTGTCAAAAAATAGAGAGAATTTATTCTCAACTTATAAACATATTTTTTAGAATAACAATTTGAGTATATTATAGGACCAAAATTAAAATTGGACCATTCATTTAAAATCTAAAAAGAAAGCTTTGTTTGTAATTTGGATAGGTGTCAATAGGAGGAAGAAAAAAATAAAGTATAAAAATTAAATTTAAAATTTGAGCATGATCAGAACTGAAATTAGGCCATTCATCTAAAATCTAAAAAAAAAAAAACCTTTGTTTGTAATTTTGACGAGTGCTAGTAGGAGGTAGGGCTTGGACATTACTTTTATATGGGGATAAATCTCAAAATTATACATGAATTTTGGCTTAATGTGTAATTTTATATATAAGCTTTGATTTTGTGCAATTTTACACATGAAATTTTGATTTGATTCAGTTCTCACAAATTATTGACACAATTATTGATATAACATCATTTTATGTTTATATATTGTATACATGTATTATTATATTTATCCAATATAAAAATAAATTAATGTATTTATTTCCTTAAATGTGTATAATTGAATCAAAATTAAAATTTCATATATACATTTGAACCCAATTAAAATTTTGTGTGTATAATTGCACCTAATCTAAGTTCATATATCAAACTGCACATTTAATCAAAGTTTATGTATAAATTTGAGATTTATTCATTTTATATATAGCGTCGATGGGTTATGATTATAGTTATTATGATCTATTAACTAGTATGGTTTCCAGCCCACACTTCGCGTTGGATTTATTATCTATTTGTGTTAAATTATAGAGTAAAAAAGTCAAATGTTAAAATATGCTCTAAGTCCCTATACATTTTCTACATTTGAAATTTAGTCTTTCTATTTTTATTTTTTAGGAATATAGTCCTATTTTTTGGATATAAAAATTTTGGTCCAATTGTTACCACCATTAAAATTATTTTATTGTATTCTCTCGTATGACATTTTGAAATTTTTAAAAAATTAATTAATAGTCATATAACAATAAAAATAATGTTGAAAATATTGATTAAGATTTTCCCTTAAAAATACTCATTTGAAAATCGTCAAGATGAAATCTTTTTTTTGTTGGAATAGTTTTCTTGTGAAAACTTAATGCCGTTATTTTGATTGAAATACTTAAAGATTTAAAAGGCCCTAAAACTTTTTAAAAAAAATCAATTAAGTTCTTGGGAATTTTTTGTACCCAGTTGAACCTCTAAACTAACAAAATTGGTCAAATAAGCCCTTTGACTAATATTAATTGTCATAACACTGACGTGGTCGTTAACGACATTAATGTAATACCCCATGCTAGCAAAAGTTGCTAAGGTGACAATGCCACATCATCAAAAAATAAAAATTCAAAGTTTTTTTAAATAAAAAGAAATATTTAAATTTTTTATTAGAATAGTATCCAGGTTCATTCGTTTCAAAGTTTAAATTTTTTTAAAAAATTAAAAATTTGTAAAACATTATTAAAATTTATAAAAATATTAAATAAATTTCAAAAATTAAAAAATAGAAAGAAAAAAAGAACCATTTAAAAGTTAAGTCCATAATAGATATTGACATATTGGTTGTCCATATGTCCAATTTCATCGAAGATAATTTTTCTAATTTATATAAAGTTTTAAAATATTAAAAACTATTTTTGTTTTTGAAAAATTGAATATGTATCAATGTTTTAATTCTATTAATACCTTTTAGGATGTATGAAAAAAATATTTTATAAAATAAATAAATAATTTTAATTTTAGTTTTATTAATAGTATAGATACACAAAAAATATTTTATAAAATAAATAAATAAAAATAATTTTAATTTTATTAATCGTATAGATACAAAAATTTAGTTAGAGAAAATATTTTATGTTAAAAGTTAATTTTTTTTAAAGTTTACTCAAGATTATGATTGATATAGTAGTAAATAATTTGTTTATAGATCTGTTAAACATAAGTTCAATCATGTTAATTTTAGTTTTTAAAATATATATATAGAAAAGTATGGAAAGACAAAAAAATACCATCAAAATAATAATAGCTTTCATCTAATAAAAGGGTATGTTAGTTATTTCCTAACTGAGTTAGTGTCCGGTTAACTCGTAACACCAACTCAATTAGGGGTTTTATTAATAGTAAAAAAATAAAGTTTTAGTTGAAAGATAAATTAAAGGTTTTACTAATGTAATTGACGTGGATTTGGATCTAATCATATGCATATTTTTATTGGTTTTTCTAGTGAAAAGACTAAAACACCCTCAAATAATATTACTTATTTTAATTACAGAAGAACATTTCTGTAACTTCCTAACTGAATTGGTGACCTGATTTAGGGTGACATGAACTCAATTAGGAGCTTAAATAATAATATGGATATGTACAATTAATGAAGGTAATAAAGTGTTCATAATAAAATTAAAATATATTGAAATATTAAAATAAAACTTTAGCTGAATGGTAAATTAAAGGATTTACTCATGCAATTGATGTGAGTTTAAATATCATAATATGCATATTTTTATTTTTTAAGTGAAAAGACTAAAATACCTTCAAATAATATAACTTATTTTAATTACAGAAGGGCATTCTCATAACTTTCTAACCGAGTTGGTAACCTGATTAAGGGTGACATTAGACCTATCCATGGGCCGGGCCGGGTTTGGGTCGGGCCCGGAAAAATTTTTTGGCCTGCCTCCTAGGCCCAGCCCGGAATATGGGCCTAAAATTTTGCCCAGGCCTGGCCCGGGAAAAATATCATAAGCCCGAGCCCGGCCAGGCCCATTTTTTAATAAACATTAAAAAATTATATTAAAAATAAAAAATAAAAAAGTATTTTAAAAATAAAAATAAAAATATATATTTATTATATTCGGGCCGGGTCGGGTCGGGCCAAAAAAGTGGTGCCCGAGGCCCGGCCCATTTTTTTAAACGGGCCTCGTTTTTTTGCCTAAGCCTATATTTCGGGCCTATAATTTTACCCGAACCCTCCCATATTTCGGGCAGGCCGTCGGGCCGGGCCGGGCTGCCCGGCCCATGGACAGGTCTAGGTGACATCAACTCTATAAAGAGCTCAAATAATAGTATAGATAGACAACTGATAGAGATGATAACTTATGCATATAAAAATAAAAGTGTATAATTAATTCAAAATGGTGTTTTGGTTTAGTGATAAATTTAAGTTTTTATTAATCCAATTGGTGTGGGTTCAAATCCCATCATATTTCTATTTTTACTATTTTTCTATGAAAGTAAAAGACTAAAATACACTCAAATAATATAATTTATTTTAATTATAAAAGGGCATTTTTATAATTTTTCTAATCGAGTTGGTGGCTCCGTTAAGAGTGACACTAACTCAATAAAACACTTAATAAATAATATAAATATGTTAAAATATATATTTAAAATTAATATTTCTGAATAAATTTTTATATATAATAGTTTTAAAAAATAATAGGTTTAATTCATTTCTTATTAATATATATTGGATATATAAGTAACCCACGTACATTATGCATGAGTTTTGCCTAATTTATGGATTGTTAATATTATGCACATATTGTTTTTGATATTTTTGAGGTCCTAGTCGAAATAATAAATTGGATCTTTTTTTTAAAAAAATTATAAAATATAATATAATAAAGCTAAAAAGTTTTTGAGGCCTAGGAGATGAATCATTTATAGTAAAAAAAATTGAAAATTCTAGGTATTTAATTAATTTATTTTAGTCTGAATTTTTTTTCCACATTAAAAATTGAAAAAAGAAATTGGACCCATTCAACTTTGGACCCTGGACGGTTGCACTCTCAATCAACTCTCACGGTCGGGCCCGATTATGCATAGAAGCTATTAGTTTTTGTTTTTATTTATATTATTCATGGACGTGGAAGTAATTAAATGTTGAATATATTAATTGTAATTTTAATCATTTTATTCAAATATATTTAGTTTAATAAGTCAAATTTCATTTTTTGATCTCGTCAACATGTGACAATTAGCAAACATTTAACTCTAGCAGAATTAAATATTATCATATATGTTTCAATGTGTTACCTTAGATGATACACATGAGCTTCCACAAGCTTTAAGAAAAAAAGATATAAGAGAACAACGAAAAAAAAATTGTGAAGAAAAGAGAGAGAGAAGTGAAAAAGAAATTTGCAATATTTTTTTTTATAAACTTTCAAAAAGTGTATTTAGTTGAAGAATTTTACAAATTTGGAGATTTTTAAAAGGATAATTATTAGATACATTGTTTGTAGAATTTTTTAGATTTCATAAGTGAGTTGAAAATTTTGTTTACCACGCTTTATAATTTACTTATCCAACTTCATTGGCAGTGTCACAAATAAATTTTCTTTTTAAAATGCTAGCATTTTAGATTTCATCAATTCAAAATGCTAACAATTATAATTACCTTTTTTATGGTACAAGGAGTATGATAAAAGCATAGTTAAGCGAGACGAGGCTAAACTATTTCAGAGCAATCATCGTATAGCAGTTAAAGAAACCTACCGAGGGGTTGTCATTATTTTTGCATATAATACAGATTCTACTTCTATTCATAATCCTTCCAAACTGTCATATTTCTAATTGCTGGAGTAATAAGATCACAATTGAATTAAGACTACTTCGAGTAAAAGAAAATAATTAAGTTCTAAAAATACGAAAGCATATCAATTACAAAGTAATACAATCAAGTCAAAATATTCTGTAAAAACCATAGAATTAAGAAGAAGAATTACTGAAAGCAAAAGCAAAAGTTACTAAGCTTGGAAGCCACCGTCGACGGCGAGGTCATGGCCAGTAATCAACTCCGACTCATCACTTGCAAGAAACAGCACTGCATCCGCCACATGTTCGGCTCTCAACACCGCTCCTTTCAGAGCCCTTCCAGCCTCGTAGATTTTCTCAACCGCCTCCACACTCTTCTCATGCACCTCGCATGTCATCGGCGTCGCCACCCCATTCGGCGACACACAGTTTACCCTTATACCATACATCCCTAGCTGTTTACTTGCCAATCGAACTAATCCCAACACCCCATGCTTCGACATGCAATAGTCCGTCCGCCGTTTCGTTCCACGGCTAGCCGCGACACTCGCCGTGCATACAATACTTCCTCTCACCTTGTTCTCCACCATCGCACGCGCCGCGTGCTTAACGCATGCAGACATGCCACGGAGGTTGACCGCCATCAACCGATCAAACTGTTGGAAATCAAGATCAAGAATGCTCTGATCGGACTTACTTATAATCCCAGCATTGCTAAACATTATATCAAGTTGACCATACTTTTGAATACTTGATTCGACCAATGCTTTCACTTGGTTTTCATCGGTAACGTCGCAGCGAATGTAAGTACAATTGTGGGAACCGATTGAAGTAGCTACTTGTTGGCCGAGTTGGTCTTGGATATCGGCGATGATGATCATACGGGCGCCGTGCTCGGCGAACAAACGCGCTGTGGCTTCGCCGATACCGCTTGCTCCGCCGGTGACTATGGCTACTTTTCCGGTTAATTTCTTCTTGGTTAAGTCTGTCATCTTAGATAACACAATGAAATGAATTGGTAATTCTAAAGTTGAATTACAATCCAACTGGTTATTGGATTAGCAATATGTGAGGACAAGCATGGGTCGCTTTCACCTTTTTTTCTCAAGACTCTAATGCTTGGCTTGATATACACATAAGGTTCGAAGTTGGAAGATTCTTATCTTAATTTATTCAAATATTGTATCAAGTTAATTATTGAAAAAAAGGCTTTTTATTTTTGAGGAATGGCTTGTTTCCATATAATAATTTTTAAATTTTAGTCTTAATTAAATATTAGATATTAAATGCATTAAGCTTTGTTATTTTTAAAATTTAATATCATAAACACGATATCACATGTATAATGTCATGATAGTTTGTTGTTTTTATATATTATTCACACACCAAAAATTGGTTAAGATATTTAATGATTATTATTTACAATAAGATTGAAAATTTAAAATCTAAAAAATATAGTGACTAAAAATAACTCACTTAAAAATATTAATTAAATCTATTAACTTTATACATAATTAAATTTAGTCAAATAAATTTAATAATTACCTTTTTTATTATAATTGAATTTTGAAATTTAAAAAATACAGATAATTTTTATATATTTCTTTTATTTTTATGTTTTATGTTGTGTTTCCTCATGTAGTTGCGTGTCGAATTTCATACCAACCATTTTTGCTCACAATTATCACATTTGCTTTTAACTTTTACCTCAATATTTTTTAAGTTAACCTTTTACTCAAAGACGGATGTATGAAAATGACGTGGGAGATTGTGTCTAAGGTTTCCGGTTTAAGTAAAAGTAAGAACTCGAAAATTGAATTTATTGTTATTTTACTGTTATTTCATTATTATATTGTTATTATGTTATTGTTATTATTTAAATATTATATAACTCTTATTTAATTGTTAATTTTGCTACTATTTTAGAGGTATTAACTTGCTAATTTGTGTAATTATCTTAGTATTATTTAATTATAATGGTTCTTTAATGTATTTTAAATTTGTTAAAAAATATTTATTTTAATGTTTTTAGTGTATTTGATGCCTTATATATTTTTTAATTTATTTTTATATAAAAAAATAATCTAAAAAATTAGTACAGGCTGGGTTGGGTTTGGGTTTAGTATTTTTAATATGGGTCGGGTTTGGTTAGAATTTCAGGTCCATTTTTCGGGTCGAGCCAAGCCTGAACTTAGGAAATGAACCTAAAATTTTGCATTAGACTGACTCAAACCCAACCCGACCCATGATTAAATTTATGTGGGACCTATATGATGCCTTTGTAATATTTATAGGATTTTTTTTTATATTTTCATATTTTTCGTTTCTCTTTTAAAAATAAATAGTGAAAATGGAAGTGGATCCTACAATTTTTTTTCTTTTTAAAATAGAAGTATTAAATCGGAAATAAGATTCCTACTAAAAAAGAAAAAAGAAACAAAGGAATAAACATAAAAGTAAAATTATTGTTTTATAAATGAATTTTGATTTTGTATGATTTTATACATAAAATTTGATTTGATTCAATCATCATAAATTACAAAAAATATTATCGAATTAACACCATTTTACATTGATCTATTGCATACACAAACAATTATGTTAATCCAAAATGAAAATAAATGTGTGTATTCATTTCTTCAAATGTATACAATTGAACTAAAATCAAAGTTTCATTTATACATATTAACCGCGATTCAAGTTTCATGTGTATAATCCTACAAAATCAAAATTCATGTATAACATTACTCATTGGACCAAAGTTCATGTATAAATTTGATATTTATTCCTTTTAGTTTTAGTAATGTAAAAAGCATGAAAATGCGTTGGGTTAAATCACTTTTTAGGACCTGAATTTAGCAACTATTTTCACATCAGAGTTTGAATTTTTTTTTAACCAAGTTAGGTCTTGAAATTGGCAATTGTTTTCACATTGGGGTCTGAACTTTTTTTTATCCAATTTAGACCTTGAACTTATTAATTATTCTCATATTGGGGTTTGAATTTTTTTGGTCCAAATTAGTCTCAGATATTTCTTTAAAAACCTTGAAGTTTAGGCTCAATGTGGAAATAATTGTCCAGTTCATGCCTCAATACAAGAATAATTGCCAAGTTTGGAATTAATGCCCTAATATGAGAATAATTTACCTAATTTAAATCCTAATGTAGGAACAGTTCGAATAATACCTTTTAGAAACACAATAAAGAAAGTAATGTTAGTTGTCATGAACAATAAAAAAATTATAAAAATGTTATATTCCTTTATTTTTATAAAGGATACATTGATTAATCAATTTTGTACCACGAAAAATTTGAAAAAATATTGTAGGAAGAACTTTTTAGATCTATATAATTACAAAAAGATTGCCTTCCACAACACTCATATTTTGAATAAAAACATCACAAAAAAGCATTACTTTTGTGATATTATAATGTATATAAAGCAGCAAAATCATAATATAAATATACACAGTAGACTATAGGAGAAGTTAAGATCAAATACTAAAATTCAAACACCAGATTATAAAACCATAAAATAGAAGAGTTGAGTTATTTGTCTAGACTTAAGTTTGAAAATATTTGAGTAAAAATATTAGAACTCATTTAAAATATAGAATGAACTCGAGTTTGAATATTCTAGCCCTAAATCCTTAAAGGTAATTAAAGAAGCAGAGAATTATGGAATAAATTTTCTATATTCAATGATCAAAGTTACAGAGGAATATATACAAGCTATACACGAGCTAATCCCTATTCTTTAGGAGATGAGATCAAAGTTTAAACTACCAAAATTAAGCTAACAATATAGATATAGTGAGTTTAAACAACCATATGAAATGGTTACACTGATACGCCCCCCTAAGCTGAGAGTTCGAAGTAACTCCAAGCTTGGACAGATGAAGTTGGAAAAGATTATTTGCCAAGGGTTTGGTAAATTTGTCTGCAAGTTGATCCTTGGCATGAACATAAACAATACGGAGCTGGTTTCGGTGTACTTTATCTCGAACATAATGAAAATCGACAGCAACATGCTTCATACGAGTGTGGATTGTGAGATTTTTACTGAGATAAATCACGCCGACATTGTCACAATATACAGTTGGCAGAACTGTTTGATGAACTCGCAATTCTAGAAGAAGATTGGTGACCCAACATACCTCGGATACAGAGTTTACAACAGCCTTGAACTCCGCTTCAGTTGATGACCGAGCAATGGTTTGTTGTTTCTTGGAGACCCAGCTGATCGGGTTTGGTCCAAGAAACAGAATGTTGCCCGATGTTGAATTTTGACTATCAAGATCCCCGGCCCAGTCGGCGTCAACATACATGGACAGATCAAATTGTTGCGCAGATTGAAGTCTCAAACCAAGTGTAGTGGTGCCACGCAGATATCGTAGTATACGCTTCAAAGATTTCCAATGCAGCTCGGATGGTTGATGCATGAATTGAGAGAGCTTGTTGACAGAGTAATTAATGTCAGGCCTTGTAAAGGATAAATACTGCAATTTACCAAGCACTGTACGATAGCGTGTAGCATCAAATGAGGGTGCGCCATCACGTAAAGATAACGAATCAGTGCTGCTCATCGGTGTAGGAGCAGGATTACAATCCTGCATATTCTTAGCACTGAGTAGTTCGGCAATGTAGTTTGTTTGAGTGAGATATAGGCTATCAACGGTTCGGGTTACCTCAACTCCCAAAAAATAGTGTAGATCCCCAAGATCTTTTATTGAAAATCGATTGGCAAGAGAGTTTATAACTCAGTCAATTGTGGAAGTATGAGTCCCAGTAATAATGATATCATCGACATAAACCAGAGCAATTATTTGGACTGCACCATTGCACATTATAAAGAGAGAAGGATCAGATTTAGACTTGGCAAAACCAAGCTCATGCAGGTAGGTCGTGAAGGCAGTATACCATGCTAGCGGAGCTTGCTTGAGGCCGTAAATTACGTTGTTAAGACGACATACATGAGTCGGAGCAGCAAGGATGCAAAACCAGGAGGTTGAGACATATAAACCTCTTCAGTAAGATCGCCTTGCAGAAACGCATTGTTGACATCTAGCTGTCGAAACACCCAATTATTCGAAATGGCAAGGGATAGCTATATGTTGTCGTTGATGCTTTAAGTCAGAAATCACTATTTGCTTTGCGTGCAATGAATGTACATATAGCTATGTCTGATGATGGTATGATAATAGCTGAGTTGAAAGTAAAATCGTTATTTGTGCAACAGATTTGTGAGGCTCAGAAAGCCAATGAAGGTTTAATTGTAAAACAGGCTCAGTGTGATTTGGATGTTAATTCTGAGTTTTTAGTTGATGCTGAGGATTGCTTGAGGTTCAAAAACCGATTATGTGTTTCAAAAAAAATTCAGAGTTAATTCTGATGATTTTGAATGAAGCTCACAGTAGTCGATTATTTATTCATCCATGTAGCACGAAAAATGTAAAATGATCTAAAACAACACTATTGGTGGCACAGTATGAAACGAGACATTTCTGACTTTGTTTCGAAGTGTTTAATATGTCAGCAAGTAAAAGCTAAACATCAGGTACCTTCAGGGTTGCTTCAGCCGATCATGATACCTGAATGGAAATGGAACAGAGTCATGATAGATTTTGTATCTGGTTTACCATTGACACCGGGCAAGAAAGATGCTATTTGGGTTGTAGTGGATAGATTGACTAAATCGGCACATTTTCTTCTGGTTTACACAGATTATTTATTTGAATAAGTTAGCTGAGATATATGTTTCACAGATTGTGAGGTTGTATGATGTACCTATTTCTATAGTTTTGGATAGAGACCCGAGATTTACATCACGGTTTTGGAAGAAACTACAAGATGCTTTGAGAACAAAACTACAGTTTAGCATAGTTTTTCACCCCCAAATAGATGGTCAGTTCGAATGAATCATTCAGATACTCAAAGATATGTTAAGATGTTGCATTCTTGAGTTTGAAGGTACATGGGAACGATATTTGTCTTTGATTGAATTTGCATATAATAATAGTTTTCAGTCTAGCATCAAAATGACACCCTACGAGGCTTTATACAGTTGTAAATGTCATACACCATTGTATTGGACTGAGCTTAGTGAGAATAAGATACACGAGGTTGATTTGATTAAAGAAACTGAGCATAAAGTGAGAGTGATTCGGGATAGTTTGAAGGCAGTATCAGATCATCAGAAATCATATGCAGATTTGAGAAGAAAGGATATAGAGTTTCAAATTGGGGACAAAGTGTTTTTGAAAGTCTCGCCGTGGAAGAAAATACTCAGATTCGATCGTAAAGGTAAATTGAGTCCGAGATTCATTGGACCTTATGAGATTATTGAGCGTATCGGGCCAGTTGCTTATAGATTGTTATTGTCACCTGAGCTAGAAAAGATTCACAATGTATTCCATGTTTTAATACTTCGTAGATACCGATCTGATCTTTCACATGTGATTAATCCGGCAGAGGTTGAGATTAAATCTGATATGTCATACGAAGAAGAACCGATTAGTATTTTGGCTCGTGAAGTTAAAGAGTTACGAAACAAGAGAATTTCGTTAGTTAAAGTACTATGGAAAAAAAACACGAAGTTGAAAAAAAAAAGTCGGAACTAGAGGATGCAATGAAAGAACGTTATCCAAACCTATTCACCGGTAACATTTTCGGGGACAAAAATCCCTAAGGGGGGAAGAGTTGTAACAACCCGATCTTGACCCTAATCAGACAAAGTGGTTTCAGGACCACAAATCCAAGTCAAAAAATATTTTAAAATTATTTTTGATATTTGCAGTATGTGAATTACTATGTGTAAAAATTTTGTATAAAAATTTGATCGTTTGAGTGCACAATTTGATAAAAAGGACTTAATCGCGTAAAATAAAAATTTAAGGGTTAAATTTAAAAGCACCCAATTGTTGTTGTCTTTTAAAAATAAGGGTTATAAATGGAAATTAGGCCATTTAATAGTTAGTGGGCTGCAATGGTCTAAATTACCCTTAAGTTATATGTTTTATAATTAATTAAACTAAGGTTAAAGTAGTCATTAAGTAATTAAAATATATATTAGTTAAAATAACTTAAGAAAAGATGATTTTATCATCTTCTCCAAGCCGAATGTTAAGCAAAAAGAAGCTTAACTATGACTTTCTAAAGTTCGGCCATATCCTTGCTTAATTAAAGGTTCGTTTTTGTTCGGTTTTTGAAAATTTTTACATTTTTGAGATCGTTGCTTTGTGTACTACAAGACCCATGCTTTAATTTTAGAATTTGGTGTTGATTTGTGATATGCCATTGATGAATGCTTGAGCTTTGTGATAGTTGATGATGAAATATGAAAGATATGTGAAAGATTAACGTGTTTTGTCTTTGAATTTTTGGTGAAATTGAGTAATTAGGGCTAAATTATGAAATTAAAATTTTGAGGGACTAAAATGTGAAATAAATAAAATTTGTGGACTTGTATGAGCACTAGGGACATTCGACCCTTGTATAATATGGGCAAATTTTGTGTATTTTGTGTTTTATGTAATAGGGACTAAATTGCAAAAAAATGTAAATATTAGGGGTAAAATGGTAATTTTCCCATTTATGTATTTTTGGACTAAATTGAATGTAATAATATTTAATTTATCTCATTTTGAATACATTTTGGACTAAATTGGACGAAATCGTCCGATTTCGATTTTACACTGTCCGAGGTAAGTCTATTAGCTATTTAATGTCATAAAAATCAGTATATAGGTATGTATATGTGATGTATTTTGATGAATTATAATTTAAAATATGTTGGTTTAAATAATTAAAAGCATGAGTGAATTATATGCATTATTGTTACATGTTCGAATCATAGGTATATACTTATATGGTCATTTGAATTTAGTTAAAGTATGAAGGTATATAAGGATATACAATTATAAATGTTATCAAATTTAGTTGGAGTATAAAAGTTTTATATTTTTATATGTACAAGTTTTGAATTTATACATGTATATACAAGTATAAAGTATTGGTTTAATAAAAAGTATATATATATGTGTGTGTGTGTGTGTACTTAAGATTTGGAACTAAACATAGGTTTATATTGGTATAAAACTTTGTATTAGATCTATAATATGCAAATATACATGTATATGTCCTTGTATTGAATTCAGGTATGCCATTTATACAAGTTTATATGAGGTTCAATTATGCAAATATGCATATATATATTCTATAATGAGTTTAAGTATGGAATTTATATATGTATAAGGGAGCTTCGATTATGTATGTATATTCATGTAAAAATTCTTGAATGGAATTGAAGATATGAAATTATTAGTTTGGAATATCATAAGGTGTTCGAATGCATGATATTAGGTAGTAGGCTTTAATGTATTAAGTTATATATATTTATATATATATGTTCGGATGTATAATTAAGTTATTGAGCTGAATTTGATGTCTGAACTTTATATACCTAAGTGGATTAAAGATATATTTTATAAATTATTGAGTTGAATTTTTATGTGGATAATATATACAAATATGAGATATAACTTCTGTGAATTGAGATTTTAGGCTCAGTGCCTATCAGGCTTAATGCCGGTGAAACAATATCAGACTTTACGTCTAGCAGGCTTAATGCCGGTGAAACATTTCAGACTATATGTCTAACAGGCTAAGTGTCGGTGTACTGAATCAGGCTTTAAGTCTAGCAGGCTAAGTGCCAATAAATCTGTTTAAAGAATGTGATTAAGTGTACAGTTATATGATTTTGGTTATCTTTAATTGATGAGCATATATACCTTCGGCTAAGTGTGTTTAATGAATATGTACATATTCGGTCTATGCATTTGTAAAAATATACATACATGCTTTCGATTTATGCAGTCGATAAATGTATACGTATAAATATTCGGTATATGTATTTGATAAGTATCTACATATGCATTTGAAATGTATTCACCTCTATTTATAATTATTTGATGAAGATGAATGCATTTGGTCACATGTATTAGATTTGTATTTGGTTATAAGTTTATTATGAGTATACATACACAGCTGGATATGATATGTATATAACGTACATATATGCTCGGTTATATTCATTTGGTTGTAATGTTGTTTGGTATAAATATATATTCAATTGAACGCATTTCGACAGGTACATATATTTGACTATAAATAAAATGGTCTGAGTACAGTAAATGTATAAATATTAATTGTATGTGTTAATTGCAATCTCAGTAAATTAAAAATTAAAAAGTTATATTATTTCTATATATATATATATATTTCATTATGCAATAGACTTACTAAGCTATAAAAGCTTACTTTGTTTGTTTATGTCTTTCTGTTTTATATACTTAAAGATCAAGCTTCAAGCTCGGGGATCGTCAACAAGATCATCACTCTATCTACTGTCTCGGTATTAAACTGTTTAAATTTTAATTATGGCATGTACAGGCTAGATAAATGTTTTGGAAAGTCGTACTTTGATATATTGTATATGAAATTAATAGTCATACGAAAATTACTTATATTCTTATGCTTTAACTGGATTGTAATTTTAAAGAGAAGTTTAAAATTTTACATGTTTAATATTAGACCTAGCAATTTATATGTAACCGTTAAAATTATTGAACTATACTGAATGTCTGTTCTAAGTTCTGTTTTGATTAGTAATGCCTCTTAACCCTAATTCGATGACGGATACGGGTTAAGGGTGTTACAAGGATGAGAAGACATACCTGGGGTGATCGAGGACGCCAGTGGTGCCGGACACAAGTCGATAGTCCTGGTTGATGGGGTTGGTTGAGAGCAGACCATGGATGGGGGCAGACATGGTTCGAGAATTGAGGGAGGTAAGGCAGGTTCGTTTGGGTGCACTGGGGAGTGATGTTCTCGATTGTTGGTGGGAAACATATCCCACTCAATGATTTTGGAGGTGGGTAACAAGTTACGGAATCGTGTTGGATACGGGAACTCGGTTTCAACAAAGGAGACATCACGAGATAGATAGACCTTGGAATTCACAGGATCATAACAAATGTGGGAATGATGAGTGGTTGACATGCCTAGGTAGACACATGGCTTGGACTTGGGATCAAGTTTATGATTAGCGTAGGGTTTGAGCCATGGATAACACAAGCAATTGCTAATGAACTGGCTGCGGCTGGTGCCCCACTTGCTGATGGAGACTTGGTCGTTTACATTCTTCGTGGCCTCGACTCCGAGTATCGTGAAATCTCGGCTGCCATTACAGCCAGAGATGTGACCATTTCTTATGAAGATTTGTGCGACAAGTTAATGGATCATGAGGTGTTCTTAGCCCATGAAGAATCCAAGAAGCCGATGGCTCCTATAACAGCTGCGGTAGCACAACGCGCAAGGTCTTCGAACAACACTATCCCTCGGAACAACCGAAGAAATTCCCAGCCATGGCGTAACAATGAACGATCCAACAATCAATCCTCCTACTGGCAAGACAACAATCGCTCATCAAATGGACGTAGAAACAATTCTAATTCGGATGTTCGCTGCCAATTATGTAAAAAAACAGGACATGAAGCGGATGTTTGTCGCTCCGCCTCGCACAACCATTATGAGGCTAAGGCAAATTTTGCAATGGCACACTCTTAGAATCAAAACACATGGTTGGTTGGCTCTGATACCATAAAGAAGCAGAGAATTGTGGAATAAATTTTCTATATTCAATGATCAAAGTTACAGAGGAATATATACAAGTTATACATGAGCTAATCCCTATTCTTTAGGAGATGAGATCAAAG
Source organism: Gossypium hirsutum (assembly GCF_007990345.1). Taxonomy (NCBI): domain Eukaryota; kingdom Viridiplantae; phylum Streptophyta; class Magnoliopsida; order Malvales; family Malvaceae; genus Gossypium; species Gossypium hirsutum. Next base: position 8,071,492 of record NC_053443.1, read on the forward strand.
TTTAAACTACCTAAAATTAAGCTAACAATACAGATATAGTGAGTTTAAACAACCATATGAAATGGTTACACTGATAGTAATATATGCTATTTGAGACCTCTCATTAACCTTGCATAAGTTGATAATAAGCTTTGTACCCAAAGAAAAGTAATTTATGAAAAAGAACTAAAAGAGCAAAGACCAACCTCTGCATTTCAAACATATTCAATATCACCAGAAAAGGAAAACAAGTCTCGGTTGCTTCTAAACAGACATTACTGACTTTAATGGTCTTAATCTGTAATTACAACAGAAAACATGACTTGGAAGGGTAAATATTACTATAATTGCTGCTTTTGGCATACTAGGTTAATAACAGCTAGCTGCTGCTATCAACTTAGGATGCCATGTTTCGCTGTCCTTCAATGAAAGGGATTAGAGACAAAAAAGAGTCATGGGGTCTGAATTTTAATCAATAATTCAAAGCAAAGATCCAAATAGATCACCGTCATTTTACCCATAACTTTTTTCATCACCTTTTCCCCACTTCAAAATGATTGTCCAAACACAAAACACAAAAGTTTATCTTTCACCAAACTCCACCCATGTTTAGTTAAATGAACACATTATCTAAAATGCTTATTCTACTCTTAATTTCAGATATAATCCTATCATCTACATTAGAAACACATTTTAGTTCTAAAATGCAGGATGCAAGTGTGTGGTGTGGGGGTTGGTTGCTTTGGCAACACTGAAACTTAGCAATATTCAGAGGAGAAAATTTCAAACTCAGAAGCTATTTGCTTGAGAAGGATTGTTTTTGCGCACACCGTGGAGGAAGTCTTTAACAAAGCTGTGAAACGGGAAGAATTGCACTTCAAGAGAGTTCAAAGTTGCCACAGGGAGTATCATCATCAGGACGGGTCACTGCCTGCTTGGGAGATTGGTGTTCAACGTCTTATGGTGGAAACCATTGATTTAATTAATGGGTTGATGTTGAGAATAGTAATGTGCCATATATCTGCACTTTGCAAGAGAGAATACACGTTTTTAGAGAGGCCAATCAATCTGCAGACTACATGGCTAATTTTACATTGCAGACGAACACGGGACTCATTTGAGAGAATTCAGCTCCAAGGGAATTGAATCTTTACTGGAAGTTGATCGTGTTGGCCACAAGTTCAATCGTCTGTAACTAGGATGCTGTTTAGCATCTTCTTTTTATTACCAAAAAAAATTAAAAGGTGGTAGCCTTCCTTTATTTCAATAGGCACCATGGCCCGGCCAGCTCATCAAAATCCAGATTATAAATTTCATAATACATAAAAAAAGAATCAACAAAATAGCATGAACATAAAGAAAAAGATGCAATGGACTGAAGATCCATCTGGTAATAAAAGTGAATAAATGTCTCAAGCAATATTTGTTTTCAGCACTGCAGTTTCAAGTCACTGTCACAGCACAAGTGACAAGGATTCAAAACCATGCACACATAGATCAATTTCGAGATAATATACAAAAGCCCCCCAGAGTGGGACAAAATCGCAAAACATCCTACAAAAGTCGAGGAGATGACAGCAGATTTTATGTGCAACAACCACCATTAAATCAATATTTGTATGTTCATTCAACAATAATCTGAATGAGACTCGTAATCACTTGGGTAAGGCGACATGACCTCTTGTTCCAGTAACTGAAGTACCTGGCACATTGTTGGCCGTTCATCTGGATTTGCATCAGTACACTTCGCTGCTATTTCGAGAATTGCTTCGACAGTTTCCATGATAGCATCAGTACACCCTTTATCGACTATGTCTTCCAGACGGTTCTCTCTCAATAAAGTGTTCGTCTGCAAATGTTCAAGCAAAACAGAAAAAAGGTTATGTGTACATTTCTCGGACAAATGAAAAATTATTAGTTTTTCATCGAACTCGAACGATTTCAAGTCCTTACCCAGCCGACAACATTCAAGCCCCTCTTTGCAAAAGTTGGATCAGTTGGCCTTTTCCCAGTTACCAGCTCCAGTAAGAGAACTCCGAAGCTGTAGACATCCGTCTTTTCTGTCGCTATCCCACTTTGCAGATATTCTGTTCCGTAGAAACATAACAGTAAGTGGATAATTTCTATGTTCTCGGAACAACAATGTTGGTGTACACATGCATATCACAAGATTTTACAAATGCCAAGAGGCACCACTAGTTGACTCTCTATGGATCTGTCGTGAAACTTCAGGAGGAAAGTGCGTAAAATAAAGGTGAAGTGACAAAAACTACGGACAACCAAAACTTTCTAGATGATGGGCTATAATAGAGAAAGAAAAACCTGGAGCCAAATAGCCAAAAGTGCCGGCAACGACAGTTGTGACATGGGCATCCTCATCCACCAAAAGCTGGGCAAGACCAAAGTCGGATACATGGGGCCCCAAGTTTTCATCGAGAAGGATATTGCTGGACTTTATGTCTCGATGAACTATCTTCGGACAACAGTCATGATGCAAGTATGCTAGTCCTCTAGCGGAACCAAGGGCTATTTTTAAACGAGCACTCCAGTTCAATAGCCTGCCTTCTTCTTTGCATTCTAAAAAAGCAAATCGATATACAAGACCACACAATTAAAATAAAGAACGATATCATGTTAATGAATGCATTTTATCTATTAAGAAGCTTACCATGTAGGAAGTCATCCAAGCTGCCCATAGCAAGATAATCATAGATAAGAAGCTTCGATGCCGGGAACCTGCAATAGCCTCGCATATTAACTAAATTAATGTGTTTGATGCTGCCCAAGATCTCTAGCTCTCTCTCAAACACTTGATCAGATCCTTCGCGACTTCGATCTATTCTTTTAACAGCAAATGTTTGACAATCATTCATGACCATTCGATATACGGTACCAAATCCCCCAGACCCCATGACATCTTCTTCATCAAGGGACTCCAGCTTTTCTACAATCTCACATGAAGGATACAGTAGATCCCCATGAAAAGTTATAAGTTTAGTACCTACAAAAATGAACATAATTAACAACCATGTATTTATACGAAAGCCAAATTTTGATAAATAAACCAACTTACTCGTATCGTGGTTGACTTGCTTTTTAACTTCTGTGTATCTTTTAAGAGCCCTTTCCTTCTTTGATAGTAGATATATCCAGAGGAATGCAAGGAGCATGACAAGCACAAGGGCCATTGTCAAAATTGCACCAATCATCACACCTTTTATGTAATGAGATGATCGTTTCGTAGGAACTGCAAAAGCCAAAAAGGATAGCTGCATCTTATTACATGCATAAAGCTTTATAAGAATGTAACAACTAAAGCGGCACGTAACAACAAAGAATGCCTGCTACTCCATCACTTTCAGCATGAGGTAAGACTGCTGGAAATCCCAGTGAAGTTCGACAAGGCTTGTTGACCTGTCGGCCACATAGATCCAAATTGCCGATAAACCTGAACATAAGCAAAAAAATCCTGATCAAGTTACATTGGTTAGGTTATTTACTGCTTCCACATACATTGATGCAAAAAGCTACAATCTTATGCTAAACTTAAGAGTTGGTGCAACTCTTCATTTTTCTTGAAATTCTAGTTTCCAACTCACATCCGAACTTGGTTATGGGAATATGGCCCTCCAGATACCTGTGTCGGGCACATATATGTATCCAACACTCCTAAGCCCAAACAACATAGTATTTATCTACATATTATAGCAAGCATAGACATAAACCGATGGTCATGGTAATGAGAAGGGTACTCACGAGTTGTTCCTAAAAGTGCTGAGGACTCCAATATCCGGGATTTCACCAGAGAAAAAGTTGGTCGACAAATTGCTGCCACAAATAGCAATCATCGAAAGTTTAAGGAACCTCATTTTCTTATTTACAATTGTATTATTAATTCAATCCTAAAACAACCCAAATGAACATTGGCAAGCTACAATTCTTCATGAACTTACAGGTAATGCAATCTTGTAAGATGACCTATGGATGAAGGTATAGCACCCTTTAGCAAATTGCTCGATAAATCCCTAAAAACCAATTTTCCAACACATTTATTCCATTGCTAAGCACAATTAACATTTATGCCATGCAACTAAAGAAACAGTAGCATATCCAAGAATCTTACAGTATGGTGAGAAAAGTAAGGTTTCCAAAATTTGACGGTATGCCTCCTTGCAGATAATTATTTCTTAAGTAACTGTGCAGACAATCAATTCCAAAAATGAGACAAGAACAAGACAAGTGAAATATGAACTAATGCCTAAAATGAATTTATTCTGCTTACAGGGCTCTCAGTTCAGTACAATTGGTAAGTTCATTAGGAATTTGTCCATGTAGATTGTTCTGGTGCAACGCCCTGCAAAAAAAAAAAAAGGTGGGGCATAACAAGAACAAGAATCAAAATCAGCCTAATGTTTGTTAACATTATTTAGTGTTCAAAAATGGGAATTGAACTCACAATCTTTGTAATCCTTTGAGCTTGCCAATGCTGGGAGATATTATGCCTCCTAGTTGCATGTATGGTAGATTGCTGTAGAACCAACCCATAAGAATGAATATATATATATAAGTAATAGAAAATAAAACTAAGTAGAAGTAAACGGGAGGCTTACATTGAACGGACTCTATGGTCATTAGGATAACAAGAAATGCCAGTCCAATTACAAGGATTTTCATCAGTTGCTTGCCAGTTCCCAAGAAAATTTTTACTGTCATTCAATGTGCTTTTGATCTCCAACAATGTTAAACCTTGTAAAATCCAATATAAAAACAGAAATATCAGATCATAGAAAACAAAAACAAAAAAAAAGTTCAACTTCACATCATATCAAACACTAAGCTGAAAGTTTAGAACTTTCCCTCTACTTTCCCATAAAAAAAATTCAAACTTTAAGTAAAAAAAACACTAAAATAGTGATGGGTATTTTAGTTATTACCATCCAGAGTGAGAGCAGAAGAGCCAATGCTCCAAAGGGTTGAAGCAAAAATGAAAGAGAAAAGGCAACTCAACAACACCCTCATTTTCAAGCTCAAGCTTCTGGGAAGTGTTATCAGAGAAGGAAGGTTTGAAATTTGATTAAACCAATGAAAGAGAAGAGAGATGTTGTGTGTTTTTACCAGGCAAGACCAATATTTTATGGAACAAAAAACTAAAGGCAACCTTTTTCTTTTAAAAAAGAAAAGATTGCATAGAACATGGTGCAGGCAGAAGTAGCCGTTGTTGTGCCCCAAAAACAAAATTCAAACAGATTTCATATTAAAAGTAAGTATTGTTTGAAAAAGCCTGACACTCACTGAAACCTGTCTGACTCACTCATAAAATTCCAACAATGCACGGAGCTGGAGCTGTTTGTCTGTAGCAAGGCTCTGTAAGTCTGTTTCCATAGGTGCAACGTAATATGAGCTGCTTATTTACCTTTTATCTCTTAATTATGGATTGAGAATTTTGTCTTTGTTTATGGAAATACAGCACGTTTGATAGTAATATAATAGAGTTGAGTTCAACTTGCTTAATTTTGGTTAAGGCTGTACCTACTGTCATTTACTTTAAACACCTTTTTATTTAAGGAACAAATTTAATTAATAAATCAAATATTATAATAAATTTTTTTAAATTATAATTAAAATGTTTTTACTATATTTTATTTATAATATAATTTTACTTTATCTAATTAATGTAAAATAATATTATTTAAATTTTTGATTGAATGAGTGTTACTATCAATCAAGCACAAACTCAGTTATAAAAATGGTTAAAATGTCCTTATGGGATATTTTTTACATTTTCTTCATTCAAAGAAATCATCTTTTACTAGAATTTTGGGAGATTTAAGGTTTATCAGATTTTTTGTTTTCATTGGTAGGGTGTTTTTCAGATGTTCGAGTAAAGAAAACATCTTTTCTAGATGTTCATCGTTTATCAAAGATTTCTTTTTAGGTTTCGTTGATGGGGTATTTTTAGTATGTTGATATTCACCAATTTATTAACTTTGCATATGCCAAGGCTGTAATTTTAAAATTGTATGTTGCCCATAGCTATTTCTTCAATTGAGTAACATGTTTAATACTACTTAATTATTTTGTTGTAGTATAATCAATATTTTTTAAATCGAAATTTTCAGTTTAAATCAATGTGCTTAGATGCTACTATTACTATGTTTAACTAGTAATGATTAAAATAAATATATGTCTTTCCCTTTTTATCATCTCAGTTCTCTCTTTCTAACTCATTTTATTTAGATTTAATGGTTAAAAAGTGTAAAATTATTAAGTGGATCCCTCCCCATCAAAATATATGAGTGCTCTCCCCTTGCCTTCGATGCTTAGGTGTTTCACACTTAAACCTAAGCAAGGTTCCAGAGCTGGTAATAAGAGAAATTAAAGATTATTTGTCTTATTTCATGGTTCGGGTTTTTTTTTAATTTGGATAATGTTTTAATTTCTTTTAACTGTATTGTCTTAAGATTGAGTTTCTCTTATTTTTTGTCGATTTTCCATCATCGATATGGCAAGTTTCATTGCAACCGTCACTAGAATCTGACCTTCAATCCATCATTTTCTTGGAATTGTTTTTTTAAGCCTTTTTTTTTATAAATTTTAAATATTTTTATTATTCTTTATAAATTATTAGAAATAATTAGATTTTTTATATTTTTACAATATTTATCATTTTTATATATTTTTTAATATTTAACAATATTTTTGTTTTTTGCATTTAAATTTCACAAACATTGTTAATCTTAGTCTGCCAAATGGCACGTTTTGTCTGCTAAATAGCTCGTTTTGTTTTAGGACTCTTTAGGATTATTTTTGCCTAGGTTTTCACGTTTTGCTTGGTGTTTTGTTCGTCTTTTCCTTGCTTTGATTTTCAGTTGGATGTGTTGACTGGTTCTCATGGAAAATGAAATGGCGGATCTGCGTATTGGGAAAGATGATGATGAGGTCTTGCGGGTTGAGGGGGTTTTGGAGAATCAAGAGAGTTTGTCTTATCTTTGTTTGGTAGGTTGTTATATTACGGCGAGTGTTGTGCATTTTCCGACCCTGCGTAACACTTTAGTGAATCTCTGGCATCCATTGGGGTATTCAGATATTAAATTTGGGGGAGAAAAGGTTTCTATTTCATTTTTTCCACAAGGTTGACATTGAGAAAGTTTTGAAGGGTGCTTCTTGGATTTTCAATAATCATTTACTAGTGTTTCATCATTTGAAAGAGAATGAAGACTCAATGAATATGGCACTGATTTATACGTACTTTTGGGTTCAAATCCATGGTTTGCCTTCGGGTTTTTGTTGCTAGACAATTGGGGAATTTTATTGGGTTTTTTTAGGAGTATGACTCAAAGCATTCCAGTGAGGGTTTTACTTAATTTATGTGGGTGAGGTTGCAATTGGATATTAAATCTCTATTGAAACGTAGAAAGAAGATCCAAGTTTCCTCCCAAAATCACATATATGTGAAGTTTAAATATGAAAAACTCACACTTTTTTGTTTTCTATGTGGATGTTTGGGTCATAGTGATAGTTTCTGCCCAGCCAGACTTAGAAAATATGTTGATGAATCGGATATGGGCTGGGACATTTCGTTACGAGCGCCGATACGAAGAGTTATTACAATAGATAACATTTGGCTACGAAAAGGGGGTAAGGGGTTTTTCGAGAGAGAATTTGATTAATTGGTCAATAGGGAGAAATGCTATTAATTTCTCAGGATCAAGTAGTTGGTAGAGGATTAATTCGATTCTGGGAATAAATCTAAAGGGTGCCTCTTCGGGTGATAAAGAGAGACAGAAGGGCTTTGTTACTAGTACGGGGCAGGATCCTATGATTCATGATTTAGAGGATCCCTGATTGAAGGTTCTGAGGGGAAGAAAAGACAAAGAACTATAGATTTCTTTGGTATAGTTTATAAGTTTACGAATTCTAGGGAGAAAATGGATGAGCTTCTTTTGGCTTGTCAAAATAATTCATCGGTGTCCGCCAAGAGGCTAGTCGGTCGGCAACAATGAAGATCATGAGTTGGAATGTTTGTGGGTTGGGGAGCTCACGAGCTATGAGGAGGCTTTAGCACATGCTGAAACTTTATAATCCTCAAATCATCTTCTTTATAGAGACAAAGCTTGATTCAAATAAAATGAAAAGGGTACGTAGGAAGGGTGCTTTTGTTCATGGTATTGAGGTGAGGGCAGATGAAACCAGGGGAGGGCTTAGTTTGGGCTAGAAAATAGAGGTATCGGTAAAGTTAAGGAGTTCTTCGAGAAATCATATTGATGTTGAGATCGGGGGGATATGGATAGTGAAAAATAGAGATTGACGGGGTTTTATGGCTCGCCTGATATGCATTATTGGTCTGTGACATTGGATCTTTTACGTTTCTTAAAACAGGATCAACATTTGCCTTGGTTAGTATAGGACTTTAATGAGATACTCTACTATTTTGAGAAGAAATGGGGGTATTTCGAGGGATAAGTGAAGTATGGAAGAATTTCATAATGTGTTGGTGGTTGCCAATTGGAGGATTTGGGTTATGTGGGGCATTGGTTCACTTGGGAGAGGGGAAATTTTGCCAAAAGAGATTGGACCGGGGGTTACTAATGTTGTGTGCTAGGAGAGGTTCTCTACTTTTTCATTGAGGCATCTATCTAATTCATTCTCTAATCATTGTCCGCTGTTGGTAGATACTCTGCAGGAGGTTGCACGTCAAAGAGTTGGGGGATTCTATTTTGAAGCTTGTTGGACGTTGGAGGAGTTGTGTGAAGTTGAGATTCAGTGTTTGTGGATAAATAGTGTAGGAAGTATTCCTTGACGGTTATTGATGATGTGTTCGGGACTCAATCATTGGGAAAATCGTTTGAAATTGAAAAAGGGAGCGCTTTAGGAAGTTATGTAATCGACTGAGTGCTCTTAATGAAGGGGATAGGGATGAAGAGAATCTTTCTAATCTATTAGGAACAAAGCTAGAAATGAACCTTGAAATTGATAAGGACAAGCTATACTATGAACAACGAGCTCATGCAAATTGGTTAAAGTTGGGAGATCGTAATACAGGGTTTTCCATCACTTTGTGTTGCAAAGATGGAAACTTAACAAGGTTAAGGGGTTAATGGGAGGAGATGGTCAACTTGTTACAAAGGAGGTGGTTTTTTCAACATTGCAAATGATTATTTCATGCATTTATTTACATTACGAGAAGAGAAGAATTCTGATAATGTAACATCTTGATTTTGGGTCTAGTCGAAATAGTGGTTTTGGGACCACAAATCCGATGAGAAAAAAATATTTTATTATATTTTTATGGTTTACGATTTCACAAAATGATTTCGTGAAATTTTCGTTCAAAAATTTTGACGTTTGGGCACTCAATTTAGTCAAAAGGACTAAATTGTAAAAAGTGCAAAAGTTGAGTTCTACATGTTAGAGGTGTCTAATTGTTATGAAATTTTAAATTGGAGGTCCTTATATGGTAATTAGACCATTGGTTAATTTAGTAGACAAAAATGGACATGGTTAGGCATGTTTCCAAAGTTTTTCATTAAGGGCATTTTGGTCATTTAGTTATTAAAATGAATTAAAAACAAAATTAAAAGCCAATTTTTGTCCATCTTGAACCCCATGGCCGAATTTCACAAGGGTAAACCATGGCTAGGGTTTTTTAAGCTTCTAAGCTCGATTATCACGAAGAACGAAATCTAGAGCTAGACCGGGGAAAGAAAAAGATTGAAGACTAAAGTGTTAGATTTGATCACATTTTTGTACTGAGGTAAGTTTACCGTAAATAAATGCAATATTTTGATAATTATTATTAATGCTGTTATTTTTCAACAATTATGTATTTATTTCATGAAAATATCTAATGTTAACTCAAGTATGAAATGACAGAGAATCAGTGTTAAAAGGCCCCGTTGAAATATGAGGAATGTATCGGATACAAATGTCATGACATTAAGAGGATGAGATCCCATGTAAGATCATGTCTGGGACATGGCATTGGCATCATTGAGATTATGAGAGGTCCCATGTAAGACCAGGTCTGAGACATGGCATTGGCACCGAGATGAGAGGTCCCATATAAGACCATGTCTGGGATATGGCGTTGGCATCGAGATGAGAGGTCCCCCGTAAGACCATTTCTGGGACATGGCATGGGCACCTATATGAGAACTCCCATGTAAGACCATATCTGGGATATGGCATTGGCAGTACAAGAAACATCCCATGTAAGACAATGTCTGGGACATAGCTTTGGCATGTTATATTCAGACAGGAGACCCGAGTATCCTTAGTATTCCAAGTGATTCAACGGGCTAGTAAATAGACGATGTTACATGAAAGTTCAGGTAAAAGTCTAATAGACAAGTTCAGGTGAGTTAATAAGATTAAGAGTATCTCAGTTATCAGTTGAGAAAAGAAATTTCAGCAATGAAGGTGTAAGTTAAGCAAGCAAGTAAGTAAACGAGTAAGAGAGTAAGTAAAGAAGAAAGTAAAGATCTTAATGCTTAATGAAAATTTATGAATATAATTGTTTATGATAAATGTTGTTATTTATTTACTTGTAAACTTACTAAGCTTTATGCTTACTTCTTTTATTTCTTTTTCTTTTATATATTATTATCAAGAATAGTCGGGATCTTGAAGACGTCGGATAGCGTTCACACTATCAACCACCACAACTCGGTATTTTAAGACAATAAATGTTTTGAGTTATGGCATGTATAAGGACTTGGTCATTTCGATTGTATGTTTTTAAGATATGACCAAAAGATGACGTGTAAATATTTGATGATGAATAGTTATTAAAATGACTAAGTATGAAGGTGTTTGTTGTTATAAAAGTCTTGGTGCTAAATTATGCATAGAAATCATGGAAAAGTAAAAATTGGTAGTAAATCAGTTTTGAGACAGCAGTATTGATGTGATTTTGAAAAATCACCAAGGATAGTAGAAAATGAATTAGAGGGTGGATGAGATATAGAATTAAAGCTTATTGAGTCTATTTTCATAGAAAAATAACGGTGTAGACAAAGGAATTATGTATTCTGAGATATTTGCATTTTAGTTAGAAAAGATCAAAGTGGTTTTCGGAATCCCCTGTTCTGACTTTGGAAAATCATTAAAACTTGTACAAAAATAGTTATGAGTTGTAATTTATATGTATAGATTCCTTATTAAGTCTATTTTCTGTAGAAACAAGTGAGAACACTATATAAAGTCTGTACAATGAGATAATTGAATTTTAGTGACGAGAGGTCAGGACAGTCGATCAGTGAAATAGGGGAGACTTTAACTAATAAACTGTACTAATTAGCTGAACCAAAAATTCTGAAAAATTTATGGTAAAAGATATATGAGTCTAGTTTCAGGGAAGAGTTACAGATCTAAATTTTGAGTTTCGTAGCTAGAGTTATAATTAATTTAGTAACTGCTGCGCAGGTGGATAGCCTTATTATGAACAGTGAAATAACTTTTAAAAGTAAATTTTTATGCCCCGAACTTTTAAGTTAAGTCAAGTAACGCCTCATGCTTAACTCCGAAAACGGTACCGGGTAAGAAGTGTTACAGATAATATTTTATAATGGGTGGATCCTTGAATTACTGAGGAGATGAATGTGTGTTTGAATGCTAGATATGAGAGGGAGGAAATTCTTACTGCGTTAAAATCTATGGGACCAACGAAAGTAGCCAGGTTGGATGGTCTTCCTGCTTTGTTTTATTAAAATTATTGGCATATAATGGGGCAAGAGGTTGGTGATTATTGTCTTGATGTGCTAAATGATGGTAAGTCCATTGCCAACATAAATAAAACAACTATTATTCTTATTCTGAAAACCAGCGACCCTATGTGTATACAACAGTTTCGCTTATCAATTTATGTTTTGTTTTGTATAAGATTATTTTGAAAATAGTGGTGAATAGGTTCTAGAATGTGTTGCATTTCTGTGTAGATGAGGCGCAGAGTGCTTTTATAGGTTAGTAATGGATAATATTAAACTTTCTTACGAAATTTTTAATGTATATAAACGTAAGGGGTTCGATAAGAAAGGTCATTTTGCTCTTAAACTGGATATGGGCTAAACGTATAACAAGGTGGAGTGGGAATTTTTAGCGAAAATGATGTTGTAAATGGGTTTCTTGAGAAGTTGGGTTGACTTTATAGTTCATTGTATTAGTATTATTTCTTATTCTATGACCTTTGTTGACACCATTTTTTGGATGGAAAACGGGGTCGACTTGGGTTTTGAAAAATGAAACGGGAGTCGCCACCAATCCTTTTTATGATGTGTGATTGGGTCACCTTAAAAATTGGTTGTTTTTAATAAACGGTTTGATTTTATTAAAACAACAAGTTTGGTCCACGAAATTCAGAAAAACGGGTTCGGAAGTCGGTTACGCACAAGGAAGGATTAGCACCCTCGATACGCCCAAAATTGGTACCTAGTTGATTACTTAATGTCTTGATGTCGAGAATCGAGAACTTGAAAAAATTAAAAATACGATCCTTGTATTAAATAAAAATTTGGGAAAAGAAGTATATTTCACGTTAATCGAGAAAGAGAAACATATCCAGTAAGTTAAGATACAATGTCTCGAATTCTCGAAACGTGAATGAATATTGAAAATTTGCTTGTTTAAAAAGTATTTAGCTATCTCGGATTTAAAAAAAGGATCACGACCAGTAAGTTAGGACGCGATCTTTTTTAATTCCCGATATCGTTTAAAACTTGAGTTTGAAAAGTCTCGTGTAATAAAGTTTGAAAGAATATTCAATTGTTTAAATCAAATGAAGAAATCGCAACCCAATACGTTAGGGTACAATTTCTCAAAATATTAAACATTGAATATTGCATTTATTTCGAAAAATCCTCGTTTCGAGAAAACAACGTGTCATATCCAATGCATTAGGACACAACATATTGAATTCTCGATAACGAGCTTTTTATCATTTTTAAAAGAGTAATCTCGATTATTTAGGTCCAACGAAGAAAATCAGAACCCAATACGTTAGGGCTCGGTTCTTTCGAAGATCTCAAATACCGAGTATTACTCATATTTTTAAAATTTCTTTTTGAAATCTAAATAAAAATGGGTGTAATAGAATAACAATGATAATGATGTAAGTAAACTAATACAATAAAAAACAAAAGATAAATAAACAAAATCACATATATATATATATAAATAAAATCAATCACGTATGCACCATAACAAGAAATAAACAAATAAAAATTCTAAAGCATAACAAATAATAATAACGGATATGTAAATAAATAAATAAATGAAGAAAATAAATAAAAGATATACATATAAGGATTATAAAATATAAAAATATAAAATTTAGGTATGTACGTTATAAAAACATGTGTATGTACATAAATTTATAAAAATATGAAAAAAATGTATATTTGTATATGTATGTGTATTTACAAAGGTTAAAATATGTACATATATATTATAAGAAAGGTATACATAAATATTGAAAAATATAGGAATATATGCATATAGATGAAAATATATATACATATGTGGAAAATAAAATAAAATGAAATGACATAATATATATATAAACAACATACGTATTTTAATATATATAAAAACATATATATATGCATATAAAATTGAGTAGGTATATTAAATAAGTTAATATATATACACGTATATGTATATAAAAACAATTGTATAATAATATATTAAAACAAATATATTTAAAAATTTCATAAGTGAATATAAGAAAACATAATACTAACAATAGTATTAATAAATATAATAATAATAGTAAAGATAATAATGATAATAATAATAATAACTAAATAATAATAAAAAAAATTGCTAAAATATGGTCTGAATCGAAATAAAAACGAAAGTATTGGGCTAAATCGAAATAAGAAAAGGCAAAAGGGACTAAATCGCGTAGCGCGCTGAAAGAAGGGGAACCAAAATGGTAAATACCCCAAAGAACCAAAACGCTGCGCTTAGATGAGGACTAAAATGAATCAAAAATAAAACTTTATGGCCAAATTGAAAATATGCGAAAAACTTCCATGAAAGCGCTACAAAATCAAAGGGACTATTTGCGCAAATATTCCAACTGAAGAAAACGCGCGGATCCTCCCCCTGGGTCGAGTCACCGCGCGGGTCAGAGACCAAAACGACGCCATTTTGGTCTCTGAACCCTAAATTCAAAACGACGTCGTTTTACAGGGTATTTAATCCCATTTTTTTGCTTCACAAAAACACTTCAGCCGTTTTTTTAAAAAAAACTAAAAGGGAAACCCCTTTTCTCTCAAAGAAGTCCGGCCATGTGGGGTTCCTGATGCGCCGCCGCTCGGCTCACCGCACCGCCACTGCTCCGACGGCCGACGAAGCGCCAAATCGGCGCGGCAAACCCCGTCCCGGTGAGCACCTCTCCTTTTTTTATTTATTATATTGTATATACGCAAATAAATAAACAAAAAAATGATAAAATAAAATAGGAAAAGGGTTAAACTATCAAGAGAAAACCGAATACAAAAACACTAGAAATCACCTTTAAAACTTAATTTTTATTTCTTTGCTAATCTCTTTTTTGATACATCAGATTGCTAACCAAAGAAGAAGAAACAATTACATTTTTTGATGGCTTTTATAGCCGATTTCTGCTACTGCTTGTGCTTGTTTTTTCTTTGTTCCTTCTTTGTAGGTGACGGCGCAAGTGGCATAAGAGCGGTGACGGTGACTAATGTGCGGCGGTGGCAGTGGCTAGGGGTAGGGTGCGGCACCAGATTACCAAGAGTCAAAGCATGCGGCGCTAGAGGCGGCGCCTAGGGTTTCAGACTGAAAACCCTAGGCAGATATTTTTTAGAGAAATTGGGCCTGGGCTAATGGGCCCCGGGTTTGGGTTAGGTGTTGTATTGGGTTTGGTTAGGCAGAATATTGGGTTGAAGGTTACTGGGTTAGGTCTAGGTGGGTTGGTATTTGGGTTGTTTTGTAATGGGCTTTGGGGTTTGTTTGGGTTAAGGTTTTGTTGGGTCTGGTTTGATTTTGTGAGGCCCGGGCTAAACTTGGGCTGTACAACCTTGAATGGTTAAATGAGAATGTTGATTTCTCTTGAAAATGGTCTTAGGTAGGGAAATCAGCTTAGTCCTTATTTGTTTCTAATTTGTAATAAGGGATTGTCTTCCTTTATACGTATGACACTTAGAGAGAATATGGTGAAAGGGGCTAAGATTTGTTGGAGGCTCCAAAAGTATCCCATTTATTGTTTATTGATGATTATGTCCCGTTTGGGGAAGCAACTGTGACTGGTGCAATGTGTCTGTAATAGCCCGGTTTTTCAGTGATATTGAAAATAGTAGTTCGAGGCCAGCAAATTCAGCGAGTAAGCTTGTAAATGTTTACGAATCAAATATGGTTTTAAAAAAGTTTTTGAATTGGTAATTTGTGTTTTATAATGATTTATTATGTCAAGTGGTTTTAAAAAGTGAGATATCGGGACCTTATTTTTATAAATCGAGCCGTAAATATTTTTATAAATATTTATGGAGTGTTACTAATGTAGTATTAAAGTTTCGTTGAAAAATTTTAACGTTTCGATAGTTAATTAATTAAAAAAGACTAAATTGAAAATTTTACAAAACTTACTAATTATAATAATTAAGTAATCAAATGGCTTGATTAATAAAAGAGGAATGACTTAAGTAATAAATAAACCTAAATTAATAGATGATGCGGCATATGATGAGAAAATAATAAAATAAAATGATTCAATGGCAAAATGGTAATTTTGATGAAATTAAAAATAAAACAAATTGAATTTAAAGGTTTCCTAAACATTTCTTCTTCAATTTTCAGCCAAAACAGCCATATGAGAGAGAGCTTAAGCTGGTTTTTTATATTTTTACTTCATGTGAGTTTAATTCTTACCTGTTTCTTGTAATTTTTATATTTTTGAGATTGTTACAATTAGGTCCAACTAAATCATACCTTTTTTTATTTTATTAAAAATTTTAGAAGTTTCCATTGATAAATATTAGATGTTTTTGATGAATAACATGAATTTAGAGCTTTGATCATGTTGTATGATGATTTTATAAAGTGATTTTGTTAAATATTAATTTTAGGATTAAATTTTGAAAAGGTTAAAATATTAGGGTTTGATAGTAAATTTTAGATTTATTAGGGGCTTTATGAAACCTAAATATTTGGATAGATTATTGATTAATAAAATTAGTTAATTTGATAGATTAACTAATTAATGGATTAAATTGCAAAAATTGTAAAAGTTTGAGGTAATTATGTAAATTTAAAAAATAAAAGAGTATTAATTGTAAAATGAATTGTAAATGAAATATATGCTAATAAATAAATAATTTTATATTTTAAATCAAGATCCCGTAGATACTTGTGAAAAAGAAAAAATAGTGGAATAGTCACTGAACTTCTACAATTACTACAATTCAATCTAGGTAAGTTCGTATGGTTAAAATTTAATATTTCTATAAATTTAATGAATGGTGTTATGCATTTATTCTATTGTTAAAAAAATGAATTATTGTTGAAATTATAATATTAAATTGGATATTCGGTTTGAATGAAACGTGAGATTTTAGTACATTCGTATTTTGGTGTATGATGGTATTGGAAGGAGACAACGACATTTTTCACAAGTAAGTCGAGGTTCAGCATTTGTTGCGAACTATTCTGTTTTACTTCCTGTTCAGCTCTTACGAGTTTCTATTTAGCTTTCGAGCTTTTGTTGGCGTATTCAGGAGGACTAGATCTTATGAGCTTCTGTTGACGATGTATTATTATCTGTAAGCCATTCTTCAAATGAAAAGATTTCGGTAAAGTAATTTATTTAATGAATTTGAAAGACATGTTATTTATTTTTGTATTGATTTGAATACGAATGTATTTTTCAATTGAAGTTGTGAATGACAAGGAATTGACATGAATGATTTTATCTATTTGACTTGTTATAGTAGGTTTGGTAAGATATTTTTTAACCCATCGAATTTACTAAGCTTCATTAAGCTTATTTATATAGTTTAATGTCTTTGTAGATTTTCGGAAGGTTGGACGATCGAATCAACACTCAAGTCACACTATCCAGCTTATCTCGATAGTTTTTGAAACGTTAAATACAATTTATATGGCATGTATAGGCTTTTTGTATGGTCTTAATCAAAGTTTAGCTTATGTAAATATTAAGAATAATATTTTGTTTATATAACCAACATACATATTATTGGTATGAAATTAAGGTATGATTGTAATATTAGTATAGTATATGTATGTATATAATTGAGTTAAATTGAACTTTAGTAACTTGGTTAGGTAAATTACTTAGGTAAGTTTAGATATTTGGTGGACAAATTTTTAAGTTATCATTTGAGGTACCTAAGGGTATATTGGTTGTATGTAGTCATAATAAATGTTTAAGACTTGATTTTAGCTTGTATTGAATGCCTTGTTATGGCTAGATTGATGTTAATTTGGGTGAGAAATGTAACTTAGAAAATGATCTATTTTTGTCCACACGGGTAGAGACACAAGCGTGTGTCTTAGCCGTATATGACACACGACTAAGTGATACGACCGTGTGTCCCCTGTATCTTCTTAAGAAATGCAAGCTAGTATGCTAACACGGCTTAGCACAAGGGCGCGTGACTTAGCCGTGTGACCTAAGTCAGAGAGTTACATGGGTACGAACACGAGCTAGACACGACCGTGTGTCCATATTTCGAATGCCCACACAACCTGAGACATGGGCATGTCTCCTAACCGTATGAGTCACACGGCCTGGCCACACGACCGTGTGACCCCTGCAGTATTGAAAATTTTAAATATTTCTAAAATTCTCTGAGTTTCTGATTTAGTCTCGACTTATTTCTAATATGTATTTCAAGTCTTAAGGGCTCGTTTAAGGGATGGTATATATGATTTTGATTGATTTTATTATGAGTATTAATATGTAATGAAACATTTAAAATTTTTGTCTGATTGATCCGTAAACCCCAATAATGCTTTGTAACCCTATTCCAGTGACGAATACAGATTAAAAATGTTACAATATCTGAATTAAATTTTGGTTGAGTATGAGAATTCATTGGGTCAATGTGTTAATTTCAACAAATATGTTGTTACTTTAACACTAATGTGGATGACCAGAACAGTGAGGCTATAGTTGTGTGTTTAAGGGTCTGTTCTTTTACTGATCCAGAGCATTATTTGGGTTTACCCAACATGGTGGTAGAAATAAAAAATGGGCTTTTCAGGTATTAAAGGACCGTTTAAGAAGTCGTATTGTTAGTTTGTTGCAAGCTATTCCTACCTTTGCTATGTCATGTTTCTTATTATTGACACCATTTTGTTTGGAGTTAGAACAGATTATTAGTCAATTTTGGTGGCAAAAACATGGGGAAAAAGAGGTATCCATTGGTGCGAGTGGTTAAAAATGTGTCAACTAAAAGAGGACGTGGGTTAGGCTTTCGTAATTTGGCAAAATTTAATATTGCCTTACTTGCAAAACATGGATGGCGTTTGATTAAGATTTCGAATTCCCTTTTAACGAGGTCACTCAAAGCAAAATAATATCCGTCAATGAATTTTTGAATGCTAATTTGGTGCTTACCCTTCATATACCTGCAAAAGCATTTGGGCTGCGCGAGGATTGCTCAATTTAGGTTTGTGCTGGCGTGTGGGGTCGGGCACAAATATAAGGATTTGGGAAGATATGTGGGTCCCTAGCCTGCCAGAAAAGGGAATACCAGTTCCAGAAAGTAATACGTTAGTAAGGCTAGTATCGAATTTGATTAATCCTCAAACGAGGCAGTGGATTGAACAGAAACTCACCTCGCATTTGACTGATGAGGTTGCGAAGAGAGATATATTCCTCTTGCTAGGAATCTACTGGACGATATGGTGGTTTGGGGGTGATGAACCATCGGGTGAATTTGCAGTGCAGAGTGCTTACAAGATCCTCCTTCACGAGGATATTTCACCTGAGGTGCTTGGTACTTAATTTACCAGAGAAAATAAAGATTACAGTTGGTGCATCTTTAAAAATTACATTTCTAGATATCATAGTTTGTACAATAAGAGGCTGAGGAATTCAACTATGTCTCCAAAATGTACAGGTGGCGCAGAGACTGTTGAACATATATTTAGAGATTGTTCTTCTGTAGAGGAAATATGGAGAATTTTAGATTTGAGATGGCCTGAAAACATAGCTAATGCATCTTTACAAGAATGATTTACTTATATTTTTTCCATGGTCCCAAGTACTACATGCAGAATTGTGGTTTGTACCCTCTGGTTTATTTGGTCTGCGAGGAATAGGCTGATCCATGACAAGGTGATTCTTCTACCACAGGATGTATTTAAAAAAGGTTGAGAATGATATAATGAAAATGACGCAATGCAGAATAAGTTACCTGTCGGAAGGATAGAGTATGAGAGGTGGAGGCCCCCGGATTCTCCTTTTCTTAAAATAAATTATGATGTTGCCTTCAATGGAAAAGAAATGAGGTCATGTACAGGGATTGTTGTCAGAAATGGAGGGGGTCAAGTGGTGGGTTCGAGAGAAATTGTTAATTGCCACATACCTACGGGGTTTGCAACGGATGCCCTCGTTTGTCTTCAAGCGATGAGCTTGGGGGTTGATTTAGGATTTCGAGAGGTGATTCTGGAAGGTAATGCGCTGTCGATGATTAAAAAAATGAGATCATGCATAAATGATGCTTCGGTTATAGGGGCCTAAGATTAAAGTAGAGATGTTTAGCAGGTGTTCATATAGACATGTTTCCAGATATGCAAATACAGTTGCTCGTATATTAGCAAAAAGAGGGGTTGATGAGGAGTGGGAGTGCTTACTTGGTGGGGAATGTGCCTGATTTTGTTAGGGCCGTGGTGGAGACATGGTCGGCACGGGGGAGTTGGGAGGAGAAATGGTGAATGTAGCACCTAAAAGTTCTGATCGAAGGTGTTAAGCTAAGTCCCTTGAGTGGGATCTTGAAGAATTTGGAGGGTCGGAAGGGATAGGGATCGTATTTAGGCGTCGGTTGAATGATGGTGTCGTCGTGGTGGAGGAGCAGGGATGGGGAATGAGGTTGAGTGGGATTGGTGAAAGGGTAGGTTTCTTGGGGGAAGGTCGTGCTATTGGTTTGGAGATTCAGATGTTTTTGGGTTGCTGGACTTGGGATAATGGGAGGGGAACGACGTAAGGTTTTGCTGAAGAGGATAGTGTTCCATGTTCTGCTAAGATGGTCATGGAATTGGGAAGATAAGATGGCTTTGGGAATTTGAAAAGGTCTCAGTTCATTGAATGGCGGCCAACTCATTGATGAGTTACTTTGTTTTATTTGTTTTGTTTCCTTTGTTGCTTTAGTTAGTAGGCTGTTTTGTGTTTTATTGTTTTATTAATAAAAAATAACCCACTTTCCCTTAAAAAAATAATATTTATGTTTTTCTTTATAATTTTTTAATCATTTTAATGTAAAAGTATTATATTAATCCTGAAGCTGTCACGTGTCACTATTTTATTGGTCTACCAATTTATTTTAACGGTCAACATGGTCAATAATGAAAACTGTTAACGGATAAGCTTAATTGATTATTTTAATTAACAGCAGGAGCTTAATTGAGTGCGAATTTAACACCTTATACTCGATCCGGTCGGCCGACCTTAGCTATAAGGTATTATAATGGTAAAACATTAACATTGTTCACTACCTAGTCATAGATAACCAAATAATTCATTTCATAATTGAATTACAACCATTTCCATGTTATTCAATTATATTCAGACTTGAATCGAGCATGCGAAGCATTTAAAACAAATCAGGAATAGTTCTGGACTAAACTGAAGTTTTTACAAAAATTCAGATAAAAAGTGAAAATATGGGTCACACGGCTGTGTGACCAGGCTGTGCGATAGAGCTCAGCTCGTGTGGCTCAAGGACATGACCGTGCGGTCAAATCGTGTATCAAACTATGCCCGTGTAATTCAGGGACACACGACCGTGACGCCAGGCCGTGTAACTCACTATGACTGTGTGGACAAACTTGCACAAAAAACCAATAGGCCACATTGCCATGTCATGCAACCATGTGTGGCATAGGATCGTGTGGTATACAGGGGTTTAATTGATTTTTTTATATTTTATTAAGGGTTTTTTTTATATATAAGCTTTTTTTAATATACTTTTAATATTTTATATTTAATTTTAAGTTTTTTAAATTTGTTTAGAATATTATTAAGAAAAATTTAAAAAAATTAAATTATATTTTAACTATAGTTTAGATACCAAATTAGTAATTAACCATTCAAGTTAACGTTGTTGAACGTCAAAGGAATTTATGTTTTTGAATGAATATTCTAACAGGAAATTGAAAAAATAAAAGCCACAATTATTTCTTTTAAATTCCTCCATTTATTTGACGTATAAAATTCATGTCATTTATGCTTTTTCTATTTCTAAGACTTAGACACGTGTCACTAACACAGTCTGGCCATGTCATAATTCTGTAACGAAATGGACAACTTTGGGAGATGGCGAAATAGTATAGGTGCCAAATTGATAAAAAAATCTTGAGATATCATATTGTTGGATGAGGTATAGCTCAGGGGCCAAATTAATATTTAATCCAAAAAATAATTATTTGGGCCTGAAGGAAGGATAGGCGTAAATATGAAAATGCCCGGCCATTGAAAAAGTTTAAGCCCAACCCAAGCTTCAGTAAGATAAGGAGAAAACCGTAATTTTGACAGTAAAAATAATGTGTATATCCGAAACATCGTAGGCCGATCGATTTTCTTTCCCCTAATTTGAAATCGGAATAATAACGAGCAGGAGGAGAAAGAAGCCCTAAAAGATTTAAGAAAATTTGTGAAGAAGACAGAGCTTCAAAGAGAAATAGAAGATGAAGACGACGAAAGGGGGCAAAGTTATGAACCCTACGGATGCCTACCGTAAGGAGCTTCGTAAGAAAGAACTTAAACGGGTACAATCCTACTTCTTTCCGTTTCTTTTCATGGTTTTCTGCTTTTTTTTTTTACTTCAATGATACTCAATTCTTGGTTTTAATTGTTTCGGATTCAATTCGATCTTCCTGTTGGCTTTTTTTTCTTTGTTTCGGTTTGAAAGGGTAAGGAAAAAAGATGTCATCTAAATTGATTTTTTTTTCGGTTGTTTTAATATTTACTTAAAAAAGGTGAATTTCCGAAGAACCCTGGGGAAATTATTTTCTTTAAATTTAATATTCGCCTTAAATAAGCTGTTGAATTTTATTTATTCAAAATTGGAAAAAAAAAACATAGTAGAGGATTGCATAATTTATAAATATAAGTCTTGTCTCGGTTTTAGCATTCACGTACATTTGAATGTTTAAATCGTGGTTGGTGTTTTATATGTTATAACAGAACAAGAAGGAAAGAAAGAAGGTGAGGGAGGTGGGGATTTTGAAGAAGGATCCTCAGGCAATCATGGAGCAGATTGAGAAGTTAGAAGTGATGAGTAAGTCGTTCTTTTTAGATGTTTCATGATTGATTAATGAGTAAATATCTCTGTTTACTGAACTCGAATAAGAGTAGAGCTTATGGTGGTGGTTATGCTTTAATTGCAAAATTTTAAAGCATTGGATTTTATCCTTTTTTACCTATAGTGGTAAAAAATTTAGGACTGTACTTTTAATGAAGGGACTGAACAAGCCTTCGTTACTGATTGGTTTTTTTTTGCTTTATTTTTACTTCATCTGGAGTAGGTTTTGGTTATTATCTTTTGTGGTGTTTGGACATTTCCTTGAACATGGCATTAGCTGAGTTTTTACTAGCGGGAGAAACATAATAATTTCTAAACAAATGGAAGAAAATCAGTATTTCCTTTAAGCAATGATTTGATTTTTTTTAAGTCAATACTAGGATGTTTGGCTATATGTCTTCCTTCTGTGAAGTATTTGTTTGATCAAATACGGCATAAAGATGGAAATGAATTGACTTTTTCCTAGTGTAAGATGGCGATCTTAACGAAAAAATAGATATTAACTACCTAGATAAGTTATCTTTTCCCAATTCCTTCTTTCTTTCTTATGTGAAGAAAGGTTGACAGGGGGTATCATAGAGGTATTATAAGTAGGTTTGTACAATGTAGCAGTGATTCCTATTGAATGTTTATTGCTTCATTTTGTTGTGTCCTCTGTTCACCTTATTCTCTCTACTAATACATTTGATTATTTCTTTGCTGATTTTAATTTTAGAATCTGATCAATAACTTTGTTGAGTTACTGCAGAGGCTGAAGGTGCATTAGACAAAGCAAGAAAACACAAGAAGAGACAACTCGAAGACACACTTAATCTTGTCTTAAAGAAGAGGAAGGTAATAATTTATGGTTTTTCTGACATTTATTAGAATTACATGTCTGTATGAGATAACTACAGTTTTCATTACTCCCTTGGTCAGGAATTCGAAGACAAAATGAAGGAGAAGGGTGAGACCCCTGTTATGTTCAGGTAAATAGACATTATCGTTTTAATATGTTTGTTAATGCTTCATTCTTATCATCTCCCAATTCTTATTTACCTACTATTGTTTGTCTTCTGCTGCAGTCACTTGGGGCCTCCTCGCAGAAGGACAACTGCAGAAGAGGAAGAGAGAGCAAAGCATCCTAAGCCTGAAGTAAGATTTGAATCAGATGACTAACATGTACAATTATTTTTTTGATGGACTCTCTATTTGCTTTGGAGCCTAATTCTTTTCCTTTGCTGCTCTGCTGCTGTTTTTTTTTTTGCAGGACTCTGTTTACTATCACCCTACTCTGAATCCCACTGGGGCTCCACCACCTGGAAAGCCACCCATGTACAAATCGTCAATAGGTCTAGCAACTTCCTCTTTGATTTGTTGTCTGCTTAAACATAGTTCTCTCTCCTGCATTTTTTACTTATTATTTTCTCTCACTCATGCTTTTAGTCTGCTTTTGTTTGGGCCTTCAGGACCTAGAATTCCCTTGTCTGCTGCATCATCAAGTGCTGCCGCATCATCCTCACAGACAGAGTCAGAGGATGTTCCTCTAGCTGTACCACCTCCACCTCCTTTGCCAGATGCTGGTTCAAACTCTGGGGATGGCACGGTTGTGCCTTTATCTTTGCCTCTACCACCCCCACCTCCTGTGCCGTCCACGCCTGCCACAGCAAACTTGGGTATTCCTTTGCCTCCACCACCTCCTGGTCCCCCACCTAAAGAGCAAGTTGCAGTTCGCCCTCCACTACCTCCACCTCCTCCCCTTCCACAGTCTGCACAGCCACTTCCACCTGGCACTAGTGGAAACATGCCAGATGACTCGACCTCCAAGGAGCTGGCTCAGGTAAGCTCTTCTAACATCCTCTCTGGATATGCTGCCTTTCTGGCTTGAGCATATAAACAATATGTATGTTTAAGTGTTTGTGTAATCTTAAGATCTGAAGAGTTTAGTTTATCTACAAAACATACAAAATATTTGATTGGACAATGTACATGATTTCCTCAAGGTCCCATGTCTGTTGTTGAATACTCAAATATTGAGCAGTAGAGAGTTTGATACTGTGCCCTTTCTCACTAACAAAGGTACATCCATTGAAAAAAGTTAAAAAGAACAGAAATTTAGGAGATCTCCAATTAGGTCTTTTATTTTTTTTCCCTATGGCCTCTAGCGCATTTTTAGTTTAGCCCTAAGGTGCAAGGTCTAGGCGCATGTCTTGTCAGCATTGATCTTCTTACACAGAAAGATCTACACTTGGTCAAAAGCTGAGAACGGTGAAATTGTTTCCTAATTCTTTAGAAATATTTTCTTAGAAAAATGTTAATTTGTCTGTCTTGCTCTCCTTCTTAGGTGCCAACTGTACTCCCTCCCCCTCCTCCTGGAATGCCCCCTAAATTGGCTACTAATCAAGGTGAAGGTGCTCCGTCAGAAGCTGATACCAATAACCATACAGCAATTTCTAAAATGGTTCCACCACCTCCACCTCCTCCCAGACAACCTCCGGTGCCTGGACCTGCCATGGTCCCAGCTTTAAAGCCAGATGTATTACCCCCTGGAATACCAGGTTTCCCTCCACCGCCGCTTCCAGATATGCGGGCAGCACTATCTGCCAGTGGACTTCCTAGTCAAACTGCTCCTCCAGGAATGATGGTTCCACTTATTCCAAAACCACCTTTAGGCCCTCCACCTGGACCTCCTCCAATGATGAGACCACCACTTCCGCCTGGTCCACCACCCGCCGCGCTGGATGATTATAATCTTGCAAACCGACCACCCTTACCACAGAAACCATCATATGTTAAATCTGCTGCATCTACTGTTGTTAAGCGGCCACTGGCTCAGCACCAGCCGGAGCTTACGGCTATGGTAAGTGCACATTGCTAGAATTATGTTAGTTTATAATTATTGTGACTATGAATATGATTTTATATATATTCATGGATGCATGAGATATAGAATTTTGGAGCTTATTGAGCCACATTGCTGTAGCTTGGTGATTAAAATGTTCTCTTTTTTTTATAATTTTTTTTGGAACATGTCCCTTTTGGTATGATGTGGGCATCAGCATTGAGTGAGCTCCCATTTATTTAGATTTGGGATGTTGAAACGGTTAAGTAGTTTCACTCCTACCCCTCTGGCTAGTAGCTTCCTTTTAGATGATCTTTAAGGTCTATGCCAACAACCTACATGTAAGGATTAGAACTTTGAAGAATCTTTTCTCTAATATGGTCAAGTATGCACTGTTTCTATATTTTGTGCCATTTATGTTAAGTTGATAACTTATCCTAGCTAACATTGTTTTCTAATCTTGAAAACTATACCAGATAAAGAAATACTATTTTTGTGAACGTTCTTAGCTCTTCCTAAAGACCAATTTGCTGTGTTGGTATATTGCCAAAACTCTAGAAAATGACAGCATAAATGTTATCACAGTCCTGATTTAAGCTATTACGAGTCTTAGGTGCCTGCATCTGTTCGAGTAAGGAGGGAGATTACTGCCCCAAAAGCAAGACCAAAGCCTTCACACTTAATCATGACATCGACCACCAAGCCTGTAGCTACTACCATTGTGAAGCCTGAATCAGCTAGCACATCATCAGCTCCGAAGGCACAGAGTATAGATGACTCGTACACAGCATTCCTCGAGGATATGAAGGCACTTGGTGCACTTGATAGCTGATATTGCCATAGCTAGATTTCAAGGAAAAGTGGCTCCCATGCAATCTGAATGAAGCAGAGGTATAAGCTAATTTTATGGATGTATGGGTTTGGGGATAATTGTTATTCTTTGGTCCAGTTTTTCCATATAGCTGTTTTATGATCAACTGATTGCCGCATTTTTCTGTTGGCAAACTTACAAACTTTCTCAGTTGATGCGATAGGTGTAATGGAGGGCAATTTTCCTCAAGTGAATGATAAAATGTATCTGCTCTGATCATCATATCAATTTTACATGCATTTTGCGTTTGAAAATTGTATCTTAATCTTCTGATTTTTATCCACAAACTGATTATATTTATATTATTGATTCACTGGTTCCCTGTTAATCAACAGTTTTGGTAGAATCAAACTGGATGAGATAGGTCAAGATTGTTCTCATCCTTTCTTTTATACTTATTATTTTTTAGCCATTTATTAAAGATTGACACAAAGGCCAGAAATAAGGGAGATCAAAGTTGACTAAAAGGAATAAAATATGAACTCAATAATGCATAAGAATCTACGTTACATAAACCATTATGTAAACCAGAGGTCACGCTTAAAGCCATGATCTATTTTGATCATTCAGTGCGTCGGCAATGATGTAGATAATTCCATGGATCAAGGGATGCATAAATTCTTTACATCATTAAGCAAATAAGAAGAAAAAGAAGAAGCTTCTTCACCAACAAAAGTGCCAGATTTCAAATGCAAGTATTTGCGACGAAATTTTAAAAATTATATTAGAAAAAGAACTCTGATTTTTATTACAATTATACACATCAATCTTAGTACTTGTGTATGAACCTGTCTGATGCCATGGGGAGGTGGTCAAATTGTAAGGATTTTAGAGGGAGGTCTTTAGGTTTTTCGATCAATTCAATTTTAACTTCAATCGATTTTAGTTTTCTATCTAATAACCTTCTTTGCTATTCTCGACCTCACAGATGATCAAAGAGTCGGCTCCAAAACAAAATAACAAACACAAAATTAATTGAAACTTTGAGCAAGAAAATCAATATTCTCTTTAGGGTGACAATATCAATTTTTTAGATTCATATTATTAATTTTTCATGTGTTATGAATAATAACATCTCTTTAAATCTAAAAGTAAGAACTAAAAAAATCTATTTATTTTATGTTGAAGAAAAATAGAACAAAATGAATTTACAGAGTTTCACCAAGGTAAACTGACTATATAAAATTACAGATTTTTTTCCTTATTAGTAATTGAACGGGAAGGAGACTATCGGAAAAAGTCCAGGCGATTAACATAATTTATGTGTTGATGACAAATGACAAGAAAATAATTAATTTTTCTTTTTGTAAAGGGGGTAAACTTTTACTAGAAAATTAACCACACTAACATTTACATAGGAATTTCCCTAAACCTTAAACCCATAATGCTAAGGGGGAGTGAACCAATTATCTATTGCTTTCTCTTACAGTTGATATATACTTGGGATGTACGAACCACTGAAAAGAAATTCGAAATGTCCTTTGTCTATGCTATGTTAAAATTAGGTGAATCAGTTGAAGGAACTGGCTATGAAGTGTCTACGCCAAACTTGTATGATGACGGGTGCTGTGTAGGGAAATACAAAAGCTCTGAATCAAGATAAGGGATGACCCGAAGAGGTTAGGGGTGTTAAACTAAGCAGATGGATAAAAGGAGGAAATGGAGGTTTGAAATACTCTGATAATATGAATTCTAATTCCTTTATTGAATGAATAATGAAACCTTTACATAGGCTGAATTACAACTGAAAAAATCACTAAAAAATAGGAACAAACCTAAGAAGTAAATCACTAGAAAATATCAACTAATATGATACTTCTAAAGTCTAGCAACAATAAGTTTTGACTGAACCAATAACTTTATTCAAACCAGTAAACTAACAAATTTAACTCTAACATGCCCTCCCTTAAACTGATGCTGTAAGTGATCAGTTTAATTCTTGATCAAAGTGCAAACACCAAGCATTTTTCTGAACTTTAAAAATGATGCCAATTTGAGGGACTTGGTACATACATCAGCAACCTGATCTTCACTTCTGCAATAAATGAAGTCAATTACCGCATCTTTTGTGAGGTCTCTTAGGAAATGAAACTTCACGTCAATGTGTTTACTTCTGCCATGTAGTACTGGATTTTTGGACAACTTTATGGTTGAATTGTTGTCACAATAAACTGTTGTTGCTCCTTGTTGTTTGAACTGCAATCCAGCAAGAATATTTCTTAGCCAAATGGCTTGAGAAGCACATGAAGTAGCATCTACAAATTCAACTTCAGTTGTTGATAAGGTGACAATTGGTTACTTTTTTTATGACCATGAGACTGCACCCGAACCCATCATAAAGACATAACCCGAAGTACTCTTCTGGTCATCTAAATCTCCAGCATAATCGCTGTTAGTGAACCCAATCAAGCTTGGCTTTTCTCCCTTTTTGTAGAATAACCCAAAATCAAAAGTACCTTTCAAGTATTGAAAGATCCTTTTCGCAGCTAGAAGACGTAATTCTTTTGGGTTCTCCATGTATCTGCTAATAATGCTAACTGCATACATGATATCTGGCCTTGTTGCTGTCGCATACATTAAACTCCCTACAATTTGCTTGAAGAGAGTACCATTAATTTTCTTTCCTTCAAGATTCTTTGTAAGCTTCAATCCAACATCTGAAGGTGTGTTGACATGATTGCAGTTACTCATTTGAAACCTTTCTAAAATTTCTCGAACATACTTCCTTTGGGAAATAAATATTCCATCAACAGATTACACTATTTCTATGCCAAGAACATAATGCAGCTTTCCAAGATCAGACATATCAAACTCAGTTATCATTGACCTTTTAAAATCTTCAAACATGGCCCTATCATTTCCCGTATAAATTAAATCATCAACATATAAGCATACTATAAGCATTTTCCCCCATCTGCACACTTTGTATATAGAGTATGCTCATATGGACATTTTTGAAAACCGTCCCCTTGAAAGTAAACAACAATACGACTATACCAAGCTCTAGGTGCTTGTTTTAGTCCGTATAGAGCATTTTTCAATTTATAAACTTTGTGCTCATCACCAAATTTAACATAGCCAAGAGGTTGTTCAATAAATACTTGTTCTTGTAAGTCTCCACAAAGAAAGGCCGACTTCACATCTAATTGGTACATGGGCCATAAGTTTTGAGCAACCAGTGCAATCACCATTTTAATTGTATCAAGCCTTGCAACAGGAGCAAAGACTTCTTTGTAATCCACACCAAATTCTTGTTTGTAACCCTTCGCCACCAACCGTGCTTTATACTTGTCGATGCCCCCATTCTCTTTCAATTTCATTTTATAGAACCATTTTACAGTGATCTTTTTGTGCCCTTCAGGAAGATCAGAAAGTTCTCATGTATTATTTTTTTCAATTGCAGCAATTTCGACTTCCATCGCCTTTCGCCATTTTTCTTCTTTGATAGCATTTTCAAAAGTTATTGGATCACAATATGAAAATAGAGCAAAATGAGTGAGAACATCTTCAGATTGATCAATTCCAGTTACCTCGTAATCTAACATCTATGCTGGCCTTCTTCGAGCACAGCGGGAACATGAATTAGCTATTGTTTCTGACTGTTCGGCCATTGTCGGTGTAATTTCAAAAGTGGCATCATCTACTGGAACATGCTATTGTTGGGGCTGATTTGCTTCTTCACCATTTTCTTCATCAAAGCTTGTTGGTATTTGTTCTCTGGTGGTACTTGTGTTCCGTGATCAGAACTGATTTTCATCAAAAACCACGTTTCGACTGATCAAAATTTTCTTAGTGTTAGGATTATAAAGCTTATAAGCTTTTGATTGGTCATTAACACCAAGAAAAATACACTTCTCTCCATTGCCATCTAATTTCTTTCTCTTTTGATCTGGAACATGGGCAAATGCTACACACCTAAAGATTCTGAAATAATCTACGGTCGGTCGTCGTCCACTCCATGCTTCCTCCGGGGTCATGTTTTGAACTGCAAATGTGGGACTCCTATTGAGAACGTGAATACACCAATTCACTGCTTCAAGCAAAAAACTCTTTGAAACACCGCTACTTGTCAATAGACTTCGCACCATATTCATTATAGTACGATTTTTCCTCTCACAAACGCCATTTTGCTAGGGTGAATAGGCTGTTGTAAGCTGTCTTTTTATGCCATGAAACTCACAAAAATCTACAAATTCGTGTGAGTTATATTCTCCCCCACGATCAGATCGGAGAGCTTTTATTGGGCTGTGAACCTCTTTCTCAACAAGTGCTTTAAAGCTCTTAAAAGCTTCAAAAGCTTCTCCTTTCTCCTGTAAAAAGTAAACCCGACTTTTTCGACTGTAATTATCAATGAAAAAATTTATGTATCTGTTACCTCCATTGGAAGTTGGAGTTATTGGTCTACAAATGTCGGAATGAACAAGCTCCAACGCCTTCTTTGCTCTCCATGTTTTCTCTTTTGAAAATAGATTGCGGTGTTGTTTGCTAACCACACATTCTTCACAAATTTGAGAGGGAGGTGTAATTTGAGGAAGACCTGTCACCATATTCTTTTGTTGTAGAGTCTTCAATCTATCGAAATTGAGATGCCCATAACGAAAATGCCATAGCCAAGTATCATCTCCTTGTTTTATTAAGAAACATGATTGTTGAATAGTATTGAGATAGAGACGAAACATCCTGTTTGCAATCATCTTAGCTTGGGTAATTAATCCCAATTTATCATCTTGAATGTGACACTCTCCATTCTTTATCACAATCGCATAACCCTTCCATTGCATTTGGCCAAGACTTGGAAGATTGGTCTTCAAATCTGGAATATAAAGGACATTATAAATTGTTTAAATAGACTCCTTTTTGGCTTGAATAATCACCTGTCCTTTCCCCATAACCTAGACTTTAGAGTTGTCTCTGAATTTCACTGAATCACGATATGACTCATCTAGAGTGGAGAAAGTTGCCTTATTGCCACACATATGGTTGCTGTATCCAGTATCTGAGTATCACAAATTCTGATTTGTTTCCTCATTCACTTGCTCTTTTACTTGGCAGGCCAATAACAAAGAGGCTTCTTCTTCTTCTCTTTCTACAAAATTAAGTTACTTTCCACCATCTCTATTTAAGTTAGTTTGACATTCTGATTTATAATAACGAAACCTCTGGCATCTATAGCATTCAACCTTCGGCTTGTCTACAGACTTTGACTTGAAAGGAGTTGAATTATTGTTGTCATGGCCTCTTCCTCTTCCTTGAGAATATGAAAATTGATTATCTTCATATTTGTGATGATTATCTTCATATTTACGGTATGAGTGCCTACCGTTGCCTGTGTTGTTGCCTCTGCCCCTTCCTTTGCCACGACCACTACCTTTTGAAGAGAAAAAATGATTGTTGGATGAGACTTGCAAAACTTGCTCCTCTTTATCTTGTCGATTTAATTTATGCTCATGAATCAACAATGATCCTTGCAATTCATCAATAGAAAGTTTATCAATATCATTAGATTCCTCAATTGAGCAAATAATATAATTGAATTTTGCTATCATAGAGCAAAGAATCTTCTCAATAATGGTAACATCTTTCAGTCTTTCACCATGAATCCGCATCTTATTTGCAATGGCCATCATTCTTGTAAAGTAATTCGTAACCGATTCTCCGGTATTCATGTGTAACGTTTCGAACTCTACACGAAGAGCTTGGAGCTGTGCTCGTTCCACCTTCGTTGTTCCTTGATACTTCTTCTTCATGGAATCCCAAATCTGCTTGGAAGTGTCTTTGGAAAGAATGGTTTCCAAGATTGAACGATCAATGGCTTAGAACAAATAGTTCTTTACTTTGAGATCCTTCAACTTCAGCGCTTTTATTTTTGCCCTTTGCACATCTAACACTGTTGTGCCTCTGGCTGTTTCTGGTATGCCATCCGAAACCACTTGCCAGTATTCCTTCGATCTCAAAAAATTCTCCATCAATATGTTTCAATTATCATAGTGACCATCAAAACGAGGAATGGCCGACTGCACAAAATTTTTTAAAGCCATTGCTATTCTCACGTTGCTGCTGCTGCAATTTTTATTTCTCACTCACAGAAATTTGAACCAAGCTCTGATACCACTATTAAACTAAGCACATGGATAAAATGAGGAAATAAAAGTTTGAAAGACTTCGATAATATGAATTATAATTCCTTTATTGAATGAATAATGAAACCTTTATATAGGCTAAATTACAATTGAAAAAATCACTAAAAAATAGGAACAAACCTGATACGTAAATCACTAGAAAATATCAACTAATATGATACTCCTAAAGTTTAGCAACAATAAGTTTTGACTGAATCAATAACTTTATTCAAACCAGTAAACTAACAAATTTAATTCTAATATGGGGATATGAACCCAAGGGGTAGTATGCTCATTAACATCAGGCTGACCCCTACCAGTTCGTCGAGGTTGACGTCGACTACCACGATTGCTTCCAATATCAGGCATCAGACTAGCTGGTTTTAGGACATCCTCATCGACAAATACCATTTGCGCTTGTGCTTTAGCTTGTTGAATTCTAATCCATCACCTGTTGGATGTGGGTGCCCTCCGGATAACTAAATACTAGTCATTTGGATAAAAAAACCTAACCCGCTTTCCCTATACCAAATCATATACCGTGGATCCATATGGAAACAATAGTCTTTGATCAGTTGTCCAATGATGAAAAAAACATGACGCCTTTGCCACTAACGGATCCGATCTCGACGTTCTTTAGCTCAATTTGTATCTTGTCGACCTCTCCCTTGAAATTGGTTGCCGCAACACCTGATCATTATGTTTGACTCAATGATGTTAAAGCAGGTAACAGTAGTTTATGCCCTACCCAATGTCTGGGCCTCATTCGCTGTGTCCCTTGGTAGCACTGCTTGAATATCCTTCGCCAAACGTCGCTTGGAACTATATTTCCTAATTGCAAGTTAACAAAAGACTGAATGATAATTACGTATTGGAACTATAATCCTTTTGACAGGTTGAGTAATTAACCCCTTTAGCTGCAGATCTATCAATATCAATCTGGGTTTGTGTTGGTTCCTAATAATTTATGGTGCGGTCCAAATTCACTCTAAATTTACAATTATTTTTAAAATTTATCAGCAACATTATAAAAATAAATCCTAAAAATTGCGTATGCATTGTATATAAATGTCTTTTTATCTTTTTGTTAACGTAAAAAAGAGCACATGAGACGGGACGTTATAAACGACATACATATCCATGCCCATATTTGAAAGGTGTAGAAACCATTTAATTGCTTTGTTTTCTGATTAGTTCAACTATTAAGGGCTCAGCACATGAATGCTAAAACCACAAACCCCCGACTATAACTACGTACACGAGTAAGGTCTTGCAGATACATCAACTAGCAAAGACCCATTGACTTATTTGCCATTAGTAGATTGTCAATGTTGCATAGTATTATTGAACAATATCTTCATTGCTCACACTGTTATCCAATTGATTCTCAATCAATGAATGCACCCATGTGAATCTCACTCGATTGCCTTAAGATCTTTCTTGTCATCTGAATAATTGTTAAGTAATTTTCTTATTTTTGGTTCTAGATCTAACTCGATAAACCTGATGACAACAAACCTTTCAATTGAAATGCTCATAATCAAGGTTACATCTTCCAATATGATTGCCATTTCACCACATAGGAAGTGGAAAGTCAATGTCTCTGGTCTCCACCTTTTTACCAAGGTCGTGATCAATGGTGTTCACAATTGAATGGGATGTATTTTGATGACCTTTAAAAACCTCACTATTATTAGACAGGCTCTAAGTTAAGCATCCTCTTCTTTCGACATCAGATGCCCTAAGTTCCAATAAATTCGAAGGTTTTTTTCCTTAACCTAGCACATAGACAAAGATATCTAATACTAACAATTTGAAAATTTTAATATAAATACCAAAAAAAAAGAGACCAAATTACAATATTAATAGTTACCTACACTATATGGTTGACTTCCCTCAATAAAGTCATTATATAATTTAAAATATCGATTTTGAGGTGAAAATCTAAAATTTTAGGTATATGTTATTGTCAATCAACGCTAACTTATATTTACTATAAGTAGTTGTAGTTAAATGATTAAAACACATAAAACCTCTAAAGTCAATACCTAGTGTTGCCACGTATAGTATAGCATTTATAATATTAGGTTTACCTTAAATTGTGAAAATTTATCACTGTGAACTACATAAGAACTCAACATCAACTAATGTCAAGCTTAGTTCCTTACATTTATTAGGGTTAGGATTTAAAATGAACTACGAAATCATGAATACATGCAAAATCAACAATAGTTGATGTCGAGTTCAACATATTTGTTGTATTTGACTTGGTCAATTACATCAATAAAAAATATTCATTCACTCAAATAATACTTGTGAACTCAATAAAACCTTAATCATTACATAATCAAGATTTAGAATCTATTGAGGGAGAAAAATTGTGATGCAAATTTTGTATGAAAATTGATATCCTTTAATATAGAAGTAATCCTAAAAAAAGTATTTGGAACAATAATTTCCCCAAACTTATTATAATAAATAACATGTCAAAACCTCCTTAAATCTTAAAATAATAAATCAAGTTGTGGTTTAAATTAAAATTTACTTAGTAGACCAAATATATGGGATTGAATGAATAATCTAATCTTTAAATCAATAAATCAATAATATATGAGTTAGCTTAGACATAAGGATACCATGATTTAAATGGACTCCAATTAAAATTTTAATAATAAAATTAATATTTAAATTTTATTATGAAAATATATAAATATATTTTATTATTTAAATAGTAAAATATGTGTTTTATATGTTTTATACTTTTTTTATATTTTGAATTTAGTCCTTTTATTTTTATTTTTAGGGATTTAGTAAATATTTTCAAGTTTCAAAATTTCTTTTATTAAATTTGCTAGTGTGATATTTGAAAAAAATTCAATTGGTAGTCATATAACAAAAAGAATGATTTTATAATGAGTAGGGGTGAACAAATTTTGATTTGATTAAAAAAAAATATTTTTTTAATTTCAGGTTAATTGAATCGAGTTATTCAATTTTTTAATCAATTCGAATAAGTAATTTAGTTTTTTGAGTTCGAGTTTAGTTGAATTTTACAACTCGAATAATTTGAATAACTTGAACAACAAATTGATGTAAATATCCATTGGGTCCTGATAGTTTCGAAAATGTACAAATTGGTTCCTCTAAAAAAATTACAAAAAATTCAAAATAATTTTAAAAAATTCAAAATATTTAAGAAATCTAAAAAATATATAAAAAAAATGCTAACTTATAATTAAAAAGACTAATCCAAAATGATAAATTTGAGGCATTAAACAAGTAAATTATCAAATCATAATACTAATGATTTTTTTCTTATTTTATTTTAAAAGAGTTTTCAAATATATATATATTTATGTTCCTTAACTTAAAATTTTGTCATATTGTTAACAAGATTTCAATATGACGAATTTAATTTTTTAATTTAACTCGAACAAATTTATTCTGTTTAATTCAAATTTCATTTCACTTTACTCAATCGAAAAAAATTTCAAATTGAGTTAAGATGGTAAAATAATACTCGTCAACTCAAACACTCGATTCAACTCAGTTCAGTTGAATGCTCGTCCAAAATTTTAATGGTGTTAACAATTAAATTTATATTTTTAAACTTGACAAGTAGAGATTAAATTTTTTAAAATAAAATTAGAGAGATTAAATTATCAATATACAAAAAGTATATCAACTTAGAATATATTTTCTCCACAAATGAATAATTCAAATTGGTTGAAATAGTTTGAGATAAATGTTGATTTTAAAACTAGATTGGACCAATCGAAAAATCAAAAATCGATTGTAATAATAAAAAGTTAAATTAATTAAATCAATAATTGAATCGATTTAATTGGCCTTAAAAAATTAATTGAATAATTTTTTTTAATATTTAAATAATTTATGTAATCGATTTGACTATGGATACCGTTTTAAGCCACCGACCGGTGAACCATTAACGCTACTAGGCCGAATGACATTAACCCATAGTACACTACACATTTTTTTGTAAATGTGTTTTGAAGATTTCACCATTGATTTGCTTGGCTTTCTCCGCCGTCTACCTCTCGCTCAAGAAACGAAATAGTTTCTGCTTGGTCCCGCTCTTTTTATACACCGAAATCACAGCTTGGCCCCTTCTCCTTCTTCTTTGTAAGCTTTTTCTATTTCTATTTCCTTTTCTTTTCTACTTTTTTCTTCCTTTTTTCCTTTTAACTTCACTGTAAGAATTTGTTCTCTCTCTCCCTCTCTCTTATTGATTTCATCACTCATTTTATTCCGTTTTATTCATTAATGGTTTTCTTATCTGGTTTTACTTCATGTTTGTAATTGGGTTTTGTTTTAATTAATAAATTATGTCTTGGCCTGTTCGAAGGCTTTTCCTTTTGTTTTCCATTAATTGCTTGTCTACCAATTTTCTTCTCTTTCCCTTTGTTTGTAACTCTATGGTTATTTTCTTTCTGGGTTTTTTAAAGTTTAATCATATTTTCCTTAAAAGCTTATTTGTTGTTTGATAAGACGTGGGAACATGATCATGGGTGCAATAAATGCCATTTCTTTTTTATATATTAAGTTTCACTTAAATTTTCTATTTTGAGAATTTGTAATTGAAATTCAAATTCTGTCGAAGCTCATATGGCTATATATTGCATAACTTAACTATATTTTTTTCTTGATTAACTTGAGTAGATGTAGAGAGTTGTGACCTTAGAATAAACATTTGGACTTTTCTTTTGAATTTGCAGGATGGGAAGGGTTAAACTAAAAATAAAAAGGTTAGAGAGCTATAGCAACAGACAAGTTACATATTCGAAACGCAGAACTGGAATCTTGAAGAAAGCTAAGGAATTATCAATACTATGTGACATTCACATTATCCTTCTAATGTTTTCTCCAACAGGAAAGCCTACCTTATTCCATGGAGAGCGCAGGTATCATAAGAATGAGAATGTTATTTTGTTTTCTTAGGGTCTAATTCATACTTTCCTCAAAATATTTATTCTTCATTTTGCCATAGATTATACTTTTTTATGATGTTTATTCCCGTCATTGTTGTTTCTACTGCACCTCCTGTTACACCTTTTGAATCATTTAATATCATTTTTGTTTGCAAATTCTAGCTATATTAAACCTTTTGGTATCTATTGGCTTTCAGTATTGAACTAATTTTATGTCTGTATCATGTATAACAATAACGTAAGTAGAAGCTATAGTAACTCGAGAATGATTTTTACCTACTGCAGATAAAAATTCAATTTTTTTCAGGTGTCACCTCACATTTTTATTCTTAGCAACTTTGACAATTACACAGCCTAAGCTTGGTGGACTCTGATTTTAATGATGTATTGGTTGCCATTTTGATCTCTGGATTTGTGCTTTATTTGGGTTTCTTTATTTAACAGTATACAAATATGTATCAGACTCTATGTTACAGTGATTCTTTGTTACTTAGTTACGCACAGTTTCAGGTTCATATCAATCACTTTAAAATAGTCCTGGGTATAACTGTCTAAATAATGTTATATTTATGCATTTAGTTATGTATACAGTAGATGCCGTTAGAGGGATAACTTGTTTGAAAGGCAACAAATGGGGCTCACTTTGCTTGTTTGCTTTTACCAGCAATATTGAAGAGGTTATTGTGAAGTTTGCGCAATTAACGCCGCAAGAAAGGGCAAAGAGGTGTCGAATCTGAATTTTAATGTCTTTCAGTGAATAGTATGTTCATATTGAAATGACATTATAGCTAACTGATTTTCGTTGGTCTGCAACAGGAAGCTGGAGAGCCTCGAAGTAAGACTACTTGCAACTCATATTCTTCAATATGTTCTTCTTCCTTCCTTACCAAGTGAAGATTTTAATTTTTGGGTCTTGTGATTGAGAATATAGGCTCTGAAGAAAACCTTCATGAAATTGGATCATGATCTAAACATACATGACTTTCTAGGTGCAAAGTATGTCGCCTTTTTCTCAATTTCTTCCAGATAAATATTTCTGTTTATGAGGGATCTTGAGAAGAATCTAATTTTTATTTATTTTATTTTGGTCCCCTTGCAGCAGTCAATCTATTGAGGTAAGAAGTTTTCTGACATTACATGTGTCCTTTTTTATCTTCGATTTTCAAGTTATTGTTAATTCTGTTATGTGTCTGGGGCATTGCTATTTTTCAGGAAATGACAAAAGAAGTATCAAGGTTTCGAGCTCAGCTTGCTGAAGTACATAAGAGACTGAGGTGCACCTTTGGAGCTTTTGGTTGTTGAAGTATTGATTTTTCTTTTTGGTCTTGTTGGTAAAATGCCAGCATGAGATGACGGTCACATCTTACTTCTTCTTCTTCTTATCCCATTATAGAAAATTATATTTGTATTTCATTTCTTAAGTAGCTTCTCCCTATATTTTAATTCCCCAGCCTTTGGACCTGAAATATAATGGTTAGATCCTTACAACTCATAGTTTTGAACTCTAATAATAACACCAATGCAGTGCAATAATTTCAACCTCTGTCCATTATAGCATCGTTTAACAAAACTTTAGACCCTAATGAAGTTTGTCTCATAGTTGGGTGTTAGGTTAATGGTTCCTCAAGGACAGAACATACAAGATGCATCACAAACCATCATGAAAATTTCAACACAATGCTAAATTAAGATTATTAGTGACTTGCTTACAAATAGAATTAAGATAGAGCTGGTATGAACTAGATTCATATGTTTAATGTTGCTATATATTATCATTGGGGTATTATAATTGGAAAATTATAGTCCAAGGGATTTTTCTTGTTGGTTAAGGCTATGTCACCCCAAAATGATTTCAAATTTTTTATTATCTGATGATTTCCTGAAAATAGTTGTGCATCTGGTTCTGGAAACCTCATTCAGCCTTCTGTTTTTACCTCAATTCAATTTCTGTAACTGTTGTCAAATGATAGCTGGCCTCTTATCATGTGGATGATGGTGATCAATGTGTATTTGCTTGTAACTTTATCTGCATTTGGTAAATCTTTATTTTGGCTCGGTTACCTCCATAGTTTGGACATTCACACATGCATTAACAAAAATACATATAACTAATAGCAACAATATGATTTATTTGCTTTCATGGAGTAACTCTGATAAAATATTGTGCAATGATTTCAGCTACTGGAGTAATCCAGATAAAATTGACAACATAGAGCATCTTAGGCAGATGGAAGATTCTCTAAGAGAATCCATTGAGCGTGTGCGTATACACAAGGTATGTTGTTTTGTTCTAGTAATAATGACCTCTATGCACTGCTTTTGTACGTTATCTTTCAAAGTCAATGACACATAAATAAACATGCTTAGCCTCTTGCATTGATATATAATATATAATAAAGATATTGCATATTTTTTCTTGGTGTGGAAAATAGTGTTGTTTGAAACTTCTTGATTCATTAGCCTCTTGATAGATACTGATAGAGAATGCTAATTGATTTATCAGTTCAATAAAATCTGATTCATGTCAACAATAAATGACTTATGCCTTCTACTTTCTTTGCAGGAAAATTTTGGAAAGCACCATCTTATGTCACTAGAATGCTGTAACCAGGTAGCAAAAATATTCTCTCCCCCTGTCTGTGTGTGTGTGTGTTTGGGAGAGATATCTTACGACTTATGATGGCTTACAGTTTCAGAATAGGATACCTTTGTCTGTAATGATTGGTGCAGTGCAAGAAGCCCAACCCGTTATGTGGCTTCCCAACAATGAAAATCATCATACATTATTGCATAATGAACTGAACTTTCTACCTCATCGGTAAGAGAGATATTTCAAATACAATTCATTTTAGTCTTCAGATATTCAGTTTTATCAATATAAGTTTTTACTTTGAAATAACCTAGACTCTGGTGCCTATCTGCAGAGACATGATTGTTTTTAGCTTAACTGTTCATCATGTTTCTCATTACCATTGGTTGACTATTGCTCCAGAGATGCAGAGTGCTCTACGGATTGCTCCCTTGCTGGCTATTCTGGTTTCTTTGGCTCCGGTAAACAAACAGAGATCAGCAGTTCAGGACAAGTTGATAATGTGGTACAGGAATGTAATGCCCTTAATGAGTTAGGTAGTAATGCTTGCTTAAATTTAGAACCCGGTGAGCAATATTTCTACCAGCCATATAGTGCTTCAAATTACCAGGATGATGAGAAGTTGAAGACTGAGATGGAGGTGAACCTTCAAGGGAATCCTGTGGTTAACCAAGTTATTAGCAACTTCGAAATCCCTAGACCTATGTATAACAATGGGCATCAAGCTTGGGTATTGTCTTCTGGCCCTTGTGGCATTGCAATGTTTGATGGGAATTCTTACCATCAGGTGAGGAGTTCCTTTAGTTTTATTTTATCCTTCATATATGTTCAGGATAATTTAATATTCTATGCATGTAGTAGTGCCCTAGGTTACTTGGACTTGAGTTTGAGTGTCCGACATGGGTATGTGTCTAACACCAATATGTTTGATTTTTTTCTAAGTTTTCCCATGTATTTGGAGGATCCTTTGAGATTCATATAACCATACTTATGGTGATATAGGTGTTGGACACGGATACTTCAAGAAAAGTAGAGTCAGAGTAACATAGGTAGCACCTGATTGAACTGTTCAATAATGTCAAAGTTTTAGATGATGAATAGCCGTTGAAAGCAATTAAATCTGTGTCCAACAATTATTTTTTGTTGGCTTTACTTCGTATGGTAAAAGATTTTGGATTGTTCAAGAAAAGTAGAGTTGGAGCAACATTGGTAGCACCTGATTAAACTGTTCAATCATGTCAAAGTTTTTGATGATGAATACCCTTTGAAAGCAATTAAATCTGTGTCCAACAATTATCTTTTATTGGCTTTACTTTGTATGGTAAAAGATTTTGGCTCGATTGTAATCTTCATACCTGCCAACAGTGTCATTGGCCCGAGATTTGACATTCTGATTATTTGCCCTTGCGACCGCTTAAACAAACACCATGAGATTAACTTGTATGTTGGAGGACCGAAATTCAGGTCCTCATCGTCTACACTGCTGTAATTGTACACTTGAG
The DNA here is from genome assembly GCF_007990345.1 of Gossypium hirsutum. Lineage (NCBI taxonomy): Eukaryota > Viridiplantae > Streptophyta > Magnoliopsida > Malvales > Malvaceae > Gossypium > Gossypium hirsutum. The sequence continues at coordinate 8,112,831 of NC_053443.1, forward strand.
TTCAACTACCTGTAGAGATGCCAAACTTGTTTATGCAGCCTCTAGCTTCTGAAATGTGCATAAGTTACAAGCTAATGTATTGATAAGACTACAGTAATTGTGAACTAAATTTCATTGTTATGTCTAAATAACAGAGGAGATGACTAATCTATCAAACTTTTGGTTATTGAGATTGATCCCTTTAGTGAAGAGCTGTATTGAGTCCCATTTAGGTTCTCCTGTCACATGAGTTGAATCTTGGTGTATGACATTCACATGTTGAATCTCTTTGACAAAAATTAACATATTCATGCCATGATAGTGAATATGAAACCAGTTGCTTGAGTAGATTATGCTCATATAATGCTTCTATGGCATCAAGCAACATATGCTCGATTTGTTTTGTTTACCCTCTCTAGTTTTTGTTCTCTCAAAGGCTAGTTTTAGTTTATCATGTCTTAAGGAATTGAATCTGCCTGCACAGTCAATGATTATTATGATCATCCTTTACCGCAGCAAACTAAATCTAATTTCATGAATCAGACACCTTCATCCGGCCAATGTCACGATTTATAGCTGAAGGACTGACAGACATGCGTCGAAATCTGACTGTTTCATGGATCATGGTCATTTCTTGTTATAGAATAGGTGAAACATACAGCACATGAAGCCCTCACCCAGCCAGTTTTTGCTGCTGGACATGTTTCTTGTATATTTAGTGTAACTTTGTAACTCATACATGATTATATCTTCTGTATATCAACTCTTTTTCTTTTTTTCCTCTTTTTTAGTTGTCTAAACACAGTTTTCATGGGGTTTTTTAGAGTACTTCCCAGCCCCTCAAGATGTATATAAATTATATATACAAAATGAAAACATGACTTCTACTGTCATTAGTTTCAATCCAAATCCATGATCTTCTGAGATGCTTATTTTGTTATTTATAAGCAATAATGATAATATAGTTATATATATAGATGCAATCTGAAGTTCCACTGTACATTAGAAGTTCCTTGTTTTACATTGAATATGCTTTCAAAAAGCATTCACTCAAAGCTTTACAAAATATAGGAACATTGAGCTACATCTCCTCCAAACTTCAAACCCATTTATTAGTAACCTCTGATTGTGTTGATGATGGTGTTGTGCCATGGATCTGATAGATGCTGCAACAGGTTCTCAAATGGCCCCTTCCCAGTCACATTGTGTTGAACTACAAACCCCAAGAATGCCAACATTGCCAATCTCCCTGCACATTCAAACGCCACAAAATTAAGCCACATTCTTTACATGAACATCATATGTGTGTGTGTGTGTGTGTGTGTATGCATACCATTGGCAAGCTCCTTTTCCTTGGCTTCAAGTGTCGGGGCAAAGTTGAGGGGGTTGAAAATGCTACCAGGGTAACCACACTCATGAGGGGGCAAGCTGTATTGCTTGAAGATAGGGTCCTGGTTCACACAACCAGGGTTCTTGATGTCTTGCCACCTTCTGATCTCCACATAGTGGAACAAAATGAACTCGATAACGAACAGGGTCGAGGACGATGCGAAGTATTCGGCTTTACCGGCATCGTACCATTGAGGAGCATTGATTATCCCAATCTTAGTGAAAACTTCGGGCAGAAGCATCCCTGCAACACCCAACATAGCCCAACGTCCATTCACAAGCTCAGCTTGTACATACCATCTTAAGTTCTCAGGGTCCTCAGCCAATCCAAGAGGATCAAAGCCATTATCACCTGGAAGACTGCAAAAATTCTTTACACCTTTAGTTCATAAAATCATATGTTACAATTCAAAAATTTCCGGATTCGGTTCAGGTTTGAAATATCAATACCTGCCATTGAGGTAAGCTGGTGAAGGAAGACCAGGTAACCACTCCCCTTTCTTTGCTTCAACTTTGAATGAGCTAGTCGATGTAGAAGCCACTGGTTTAAATGAAACGTCTCGGTTTAACTTACCGGAAGAACCAGTAAGGAACCGTGTTTTCGATGCACATGGCCGGAAAACAGCGGCAGAGGCTTGCGTCGTGACGGTGGCCATGATTTTTTTCCGGAAGTGTAATAGTAGTGTACAAGGTTAAAGTGAATGTGGGATGTTTTTAATGCATGGCTTAAATTAAGCTTTGTATTTCAATTTCATGAGGGGGATTCAAGTGGTTGTCATTAGACGGTGAATACCGATGGTTGGTTTGTTTGATGCTGTTGATCCAACGGTTGATGTGAATTTAAGGCTTATCACATTATCTAGACGCCATATCCACAAATCTCTTTCTTTATTGTTGTTGGCCGAGAAAAGATCACATGGGACCCATTCTTGTTTTGGATAGCAAGATTTTTTTCTGCCACGTGGGACCTTTTTGTCCAATAGCTGCATGACATGTGGCTTTCAGATCACATCTTAGCAACATCTTGTTTCATGACGAAAATTCAATTGAACTTACGTATCCAGATTTTTTTTAGATATGTAATTTTGTGGATTCAAATTTTAGAATTTCTTTTTTGGTACAAAAATTTTGGAAATTTTTATAATATTTTAATTTTAGTATTTTACTTAATGTAGAAAATAGATTACAACTGGTTTGTGGATGTTTTCAATTGGATATCAATTATCCGAATTCATTTTTTTTAAATAATCAATGTATAAAAATAATACAACGGCTAAATTGATAAAAAAAGATTTTATATTGATATTAAAGTGATAATTTAGTTATAACACGGGAGCCAAATGAGTTAATCAATCTTTTCTTTTAAATGAAAGTAAACAATAAGGGTAATGGAAAATACCGAATGATAATATAAAGACCAAACCGATAATAAGATTGTATAAGCATTAAAGTGATAATTTAACTTATAGTACAATGGCCAAAAGTATTAAACCTTTTAGAACTTTTTAAATGCAAATTTAAGAAACATCAATTTGGAAAACTACACTTTCTTTTGTGTTTATGATATATAAACTCTATATTTTTTTTTGGTAAATCATATTCAAGATCATTAAATTATTTGAAAGTTTTCATTTGAATTAATAAATTATTCAAAATAATTTATTTAAGTCACTAACTTTTTTAAAAAAAAAAACCCGATTAACAAGCCCTAAGCAATAATTTGACAATCAATACAGTGAATCAAATATCCAATGACAAATAAATAAACATACCTTAGGTCTAATGGCCAATGTCAACAATCGGAGAAGTAAACTATTTAAATTTTGGTTTACAAATTTATAATGTTTAAATTTGTTTCATTAAAAAAATACTGAAATCTAAAAGAAAAAACAAATGAGAATTTTCTATTGATGTTTAAATTTTTTTTTTGAACTTTTAGGTTCTTAAACTAGAAGGGAGTGTCAAAGAATATTTTTAAGATTTCCTTTATACTTAAAAATAATATATTGAATACAAATATTAAAAATATACAGATAACACGATATCTTTTTGTACCATGTCATTTTCCCCACATCATCCGTAGATCATAGATATTTTTGGATCATCAACTCAAATATAGAACCAAGAAGAGGCAGAAATCGTAACAATTGATTGTGAAAGACGATTCCCTTACATGCTGTCACAGTCCAATTTATTCATTTTCAACTGGAAACAACATTTCTTTCAATGCCATTCACTGCCATGGCTGATGATGAACATAGGCGTTAATTGATAAAATTCCAGTTTCCAAGCAATGAAATATTTTGATTAAACTTATACAGCTTTCGTTCGGATTTACCTCATTAATCATGATAATCTTGAGAAAAATCATGCAGACCTGCAAACTGCTTCACTTTTGCAGAGCAACAGCTGCTGCCTCCAATTCTTCATTTGTCAGGAACCTGCTTGAGGGACAGAATTCAGCTTCCGTGCAAGTTCTAATTGCTTCCAATTGGATAGGCCTCAACGAAAACTGGGTTTCAGTTGCGTCCATGGTTTTATCCATAAAAGTTGACCTCGGCATGTAATCCTTCATACGGCATATGAAATCCAAATGGCTCCTTGCCTAAAGAGAAAACAGATGGCATGATCATTAGTATCCAAAATGGCACACTCAATGTTGTAAATATCAAACATATTTGTTTAGTGTTCGCGTTCAAATGAAATAAAAAAATCGGATAGAAGTTGAGAGATTGTGGGAATAAGATGGAAAAGGAAGTTTTTAACAACCTAATTATGAATCAATAGTGAGAAATAATAGGAGAAAACTTCATGAGGTGGATATGAACTCAACCCACTAAAAAAAAAATCTTAAGAAGGGAGACTATATTGGCGTGAAACTAACTCATCTGATGCTCTTGTTTATCCAAAACGGTAGCAAATGCAATGTTCATAGTGAAACATATGGAAAATCATTAAGCATATGGGAAATTAATACAAGCAAGAGAAAGAAGACACCATATAATTTTATTAAGCTATGTTACTTGGACTCGGGTGTGAGTGTCAGATAAAGGTACTGTGTAAACAAGTACTTCTAAGTTTTCTCATATATTTGCAGGGTCATATCCTCAAACCCATGTCTAGAAATGTGTTGAACACCAGTGTCTTTTATGGGTACTTCAAGAAAAATGAGGAGTCGAGGCAACCAAGAAAATCTTGTGATAGAGAAAAAGAAAAAGTTAGTATGAAGAACCCTTTTTCAACAATACAATTATGATAGAGGCATAGAGCTAGACTAAGCCTAGGTATGAAGGAAAATCTAGTGAACTATCTTTTTCGACAAAGCTTGTATGAAATAAATGAATAAACAAGCAAACAAGAGATTGATGTATTGCTAGCTTACCGATCGGTATGCAGGAGCTCGTTTAGGATGCTTTAGGTAAGACATGTTCTGGACATTGAAGTCCCATAAAAATGAAGTGTGGTGGATCCACCTATTCTTGGTAATGGATTGAGCATTTCCACCGAACTTGTGGTTACCGAATACATAATCTAAAACAAGACATCCCAAAGTCTACTGTTAAAGAATGCAAACTTCCTCATAAAATGTTTTACGATAGTGATTCCATGATCAGTCGTAAAACAAGACAAGTCATTTGTCATGAGACATATGCAGAATTGATTCCAAATTTCAGAGAAATTAGTTTGTATTTCACAACTGAAAACACCATTGTACCCTTCTAAGTAGTTGACAATTTAGCTCAGTTTTAATTCCGTTCTTTCTCTTTCAAAAATGAAAATGCAGCCATTCATAGTAAGTTGGACAACAAAAGCACTTCTTTCATTTTCTAATGTAATTCAAAGGAAGAAACTGACGTGTAAGAATTTCTACATGCAAAGAAAATACTACCAAGCCCATCAGCCGGAACATACCAAATGCAAGAGTATCAACTCAAACAGATTTAAACAACATGGAACTTCCGCAATATCCGTGCAATAAGAGTAAAAAGTTAAAAGATGGCAAAAATAAAGTTCAACACATTCCACTCATCCATTCCAAGATTAATACATGACAAGAACTGGTTCTGATCTTTGGTTTAAGTAGCATGGATATATTCTCCAGTGAAAGGCTACTCGGGTATAAATTTTCTGTGTAGAACCTTCAACCAAAATTTGGTAATCACCATTGGATGATATATAAACAAACTGAAATGGTGAAGAGCATATGTTGAATCTAGAATTTTGCTTCCAGATTACGTAGCCAAGAACAATTTATCAGAGGCATAAAAAATATAAATAGATATAAATAGAGCAATTTATCTGATAAAGCCATCATCTAATTTACCATTTTCACGAAGATGGAAATCACCAATTCCTTGAAAGACTTTGCTGTATAATGAGCTGCTCCAAGACATGATTGGTCGAGGATATGGTTGTAAGTTAGGAACTGCTTCTTTATTGCATATGAAAGTGACAAATACCGTCCCGTGGTCAACAATAACAGTACCTCCCCCAGTAAACCTTCTTATGACAGGAACCTGATCGTCTAAGACGGATTCAATTTCAAGAAGTTCAGCAGGTTTCCTATGCAGAATATTTATGTAGCCTTATGAATCACATATGTCCAATATAAGCAGACAATATCGCAGCCCAAGAGAGAGCGTGAGGTCACAAAACTTTGAGAAGCCATTTATATTTTAACAAATATATACTCTTCTTGAACCTATCAAATTAAAAGAGAAGGCTGATAGGGTAACAGCTAAAGCCAACTGCCATCCAAGTGCCATTAACTCAATTCAACTTTGAGAATAGCTAGTTGCTTACCTTTGTATTAGAATATATATATAAAGTAATAAAGGATTTACCATCCAAGTGACATAACTTATAGCTAGAAACTCAAGCTAATGCCAAATTTCTACAATCAACCAGGGTTGATGGATACTCCTAAATGAGATATACATTTCAACTGAAATCTTCATTGATGTTCAAAGCTGGAAAGCTAGCTTCCTAGTTAACATCTAACACAAGTGGAGCTAATGACTAATGGCCATTCAACAAAATACAGCTAAGTTGACTGAATATTAACATATTAAAGAGCACAAATTCAAAAAGGAAAGAAGGCAAATGAAGGTTAACAGAAAGATGAACACAAAATAATGAAATATCTTACCCTGACACACCCATTACAATGGTGGGATCATTAGTTCCATCATTGACTATGCACCAATTCTCCGATGAAGTTCGAAGTAGTTGTTCCTCTATATGAAGTTGCTGCAAAATGGGCAAACCTTTGAATCTCATAAGATTCATCAATGGAAGGCCAATGTTTTTGGTCTGAGGGATAAGCATTTTAGAATCAGAACCTGAATTCCAGGTCGGGTTTTCTTTTCCCCTGTAAGAAACAGACACAACAAAGGAAGCCCGTGATTCCCTGTTTCACCCAACATGATAAACAACGTGTTCTTTAAAGAACAATAGTGGGAAAATTTACATGAATGAAGAAAATGGGATTAATTGTTCCTAACCAGAAATTTGGGTCAGAATTATCATCTTTGAAAATCCAAATGTGCTAATCAGTTAAAGGACAATAACAAGAACATTAGAACTGTTATAATGTGTTGAAATTGAATTCGAAATGCTAGACGCGAAAATCAAAATTAGAGTCACCACTAATCAATTTTAGGCTATGTATGGTTAGCCACTTATGAATCTACTCGTTTTAGAATAATTAGATTAAGGAAAATCCTAAAAGAATGCACTCGGTCTACATTACCAGATATAAGTTCAGGAACATGGTTATGTGTAGGGAAGAATTAGCACCCCTACAACGCCTGCCCTAAGACAGTATCACCTTATCTTATAACATTTTTGTTAGGGCTTCTAAGTTTTTATCCAAATCTTTCTAAATTAGTGACTCCATTTTAACTTAGCCATTTTTACAACGAATTTACAGAATATACATGCTAATACACATGTCATAAATCATTATTCATAAAACAAAAAATCATATATCATATACATATAAAATTACTCATGAAATTACACATAAAAATATATACAAATTTATCAGTGAAAAATATACATAAAAATATCCATAAAAAATACATATGACAATATACAAACAATGTTATAAAATAATAAATAAGAATAAACACAAGGTTATGCATAAATGTATAAAAAAATTACATAAAGATATACATAAAATAATATTAACCTCAAGACATTCATAAAAAAAATATAAATTATCATGCTTATCATTATAAAAAAAATTTACTATCATCATCATCATATATATATCATGCATTACATAGATAAGAGTCATACATACCATATATAATTTCAATACATCATGCTTATTTCAATAAACCATACTTATTGTACATATTAATCATACAAACCACATATGTCAAAGAAAAATGACATTACCAAGATAATTAAAATATGAAATCTTAGAATTAGTGACAATGTGGGAAATAGAGGGATTTAACAGGCACTTACGCAATTTCAAAATTTTAAGAGTTCAAAGAAACTGAGAGATTAAAAAAATGATATTTTAAAAGGCAAAGAAAAAATAGAAAATAAAAAATTTTAAAGTTTAATTGAATTGAAAACGCAGGAGATTAGGATCTCCATTTTAAAAAATAAAATAAAATAAAACATGGGAAAGTTCATACACAACTATAAAAATTTCTCTAAAAAACGAAAGGTTTTTTATTCTCTGTTTCCCTTTTCTGTAAAACCATGTTCCATCGCCGGAGAACCCAAAATACTTCAATTTTCAACAACGAAATCCTTATTGTGGCTGGATACTAGTGAAATTTCTCTGATTTAAAGAGTCCATATAAAAAACTGTCATCAATTCAAATCATGCAATTTCAAACTGAGCTAAATATGCTAAAGCATTAATAACACAAGATCGGACACCATATAGATCATATTTTACCTATTTGAAAATAAATCATAACTTAAATCAAGAACAAAATTATCGGTATTGAAAAATTAGCACCAAAGACCCAATTATAAGCATCCAAAACAACGAGGGACTTGGCATGCGATTATCCCAAAATAAACAAATGCACAATTTTTTTCTCTTTACCCGTAATAATAAAACAAATATATTAAACAGGAAATAGCAGTTACCTGAAGCAGGGTCGGGAGGCTACAACTGTCGGTGCAACAAGCTGCTGCTGTAATCGACAGGATGTGGTGACAAGCTGGGAAGTGGCGGAACGATGGCCGGCGAGCTAGGCAGGGCGGCCTGGAGCAGGAGCGTGAGAAGGCAGTGGCGGTCTGGAGCAGGTGCAGCGGCGGGACGATGGCCGGCTGGCTGTGGTGACGACTGAGAGCGGCAGCACACAAATGAGCAAGGCGGTGCAGCTGGGTGGTGGAGCAAGGGCTGAGCGGCGCAGGAGCGAGGCGGGGAAAAAGGAAGAAAAGAGAAACAAGGCGAAATTTGAAGTTAGATGACCTTCGGTTTTGAGGTGTTTTTTTGGTAAATTACATCAACAGTCACTCAACTTTAATCTTAACGACAAAAAGCCGCTCAACTTTTAAAAAATAGCAAATCAGTACTACTAACCATTTTTCTGTTGGCATTTAACCGACTCCTTGTTGGCATTTAACTGGCCAGTTGGACGGTTTGCTGCCTAGCTAGACAGTAGAAGAAGAGAAAAAAAAATTTACCCTAAAAATTCATTAAGAGAAATTTAAAAAACTTCCATTAACCCAAAAATTAAAACCCATAAAATCATCATTAACCCATAAATTTCTTTTCATCTCTATTCTACAATAATAATAAAAATGGATAAACTACCAAAATAGTCACTTTTATTTGCCTTAGGTTACATTTTAGTCACTTATGTTTGAAATGTTACGTTTTAGTCACTTACATTAACATGTTGTAACATTTTAGTCACTGAGTAGTTAATTGTCGACAATTGTGTAACAGTAAGTTGATGTGGCACGTTAAATCATCATTTCAAATGAAATTTTTAGGTTAAATTTTATAATTGGTCCCTATATTTTTTCATTTTCAACAATTTAAAAATTTTCTTTTATGTTCTTCTAACTCTTTTTTTTCCATTCTCTTATGCTTCTCCCTCTATTTTCCTCCCTTCTTCATTCTTTTAACATAGCTTTTCTATGCTTTCCATTTGTAACTAGTCCACAAGCTCGCTTCACTCGAAAAAATTAAATTGTTCAAAGAAAAAATTAAATTACTCCAAACAAAAAAATATGGGACCGATTGTATAAATTAACCTAGAATTTTTGTTTAAAATGATGATTTAACGTGCCACATCAGTTTACTGTTATACCGTTAATAGAAACTAACGGCTCAGTGACTAAAATGTTACAACGTGATAACATAAGTGACTAAAACATAACATTTCAAACATAAGTGACTAAAATGTAACCTGTGCCAAACAAAAGTGACTATTTTTGTAGTTTAACCTAATAAAAACCCATTAAATCATTAAACCAAAAATTAAAATTCTTCATATTCTTGTTTCTGATTTCATCTCTTCTTCATATAGAAAAGAAAAACCCAGTAAGAGCACAAATTAACAGGGAATGATCCTCCTCTCAATCAGTGTCCAAATATCATCTTCTTCACTGATTAACCTGAAAAAAAAAAGAAAAAGAAAACCCAAATTTTTCTCAGAAAAGCTTAGAACTTTTGGATCCAAGTAATTTAGGTTGAAATGAGATTAGTTCAAATCCGACCAAAGTTTTGTGTGGGAATTGATGAATAGAAGGCCAGAACTTGAGATAGTTATAGAACAAACTTAGAAATTGGAGCTATTTTCTTTTTTGAATGAAGAACATAAGATTAAAAAAAAAACAAGAAATCCCCCCAAAAAATTAAAATTTCATCTCCTTCACCAATTAACATAAAAGATAAGAAAAAAAAAAGCTAAATCTTTACTCAAAAAAACTCATCATTCGAATATATTGTTTTTGTCAAATCTTCCATGACCATAATGAGTCGAGTTTTCATTTCTCCTTCAAGCTCTTTCTAGAATAGGTTTTATTCAGATGAAGAAAATATGCCATTTGAAAACTAATTTCTAATCAAATCGGAATCCAAATCCAGAAAACTCCAATCTCAGAAAAGAAATAATCGAAATTGGCGTGTGAAGCATATTCGATTGGAAGCTCTTCTTCACCAGGTTAAGCGACTGGAAGTTGGGAGGGGTGAATTAAACGATGAAGAAGTAAAAGTTTGGATCTCCGATGATTTTTATTGTTTCGGCATCTCCATTTCTTCTCTTCGTTTTCTTCTCATCTTCTTCTTTTACTGTTTTGTTTGGTTATTAAATTGGGTTTTCACTGTGACAAGTTAACTAGCCCAAGCTCGTTTTTGTTTGAACATTCAAGCCCAATCTTGGTCAATATTTTAAACGAACTTAAATTTTTTTCTCTAAGCTCATTTTTTGTGCCTAATAATTTAACCCAAATCCTTTCAAATTTATTCTACGACTTCATCACAATCACTTTCATCTATGTTTGCTTTAGAAGTGAAAGCCATATAGTTACTTAGTTGTTCCTCGATAAAGTCTGATTCAATGTTTGAATTTTCATCACTCCATCTCCGAGTGACATAAAGAGATTTCTTCTTCATAGTGTTTGCACACTTGGCCAAATCCATGGCATTCGTGGCACTGGATTCCTTCCTTTTGCCTTTGTTTGTTTCCTCATTGATAGTGACTCATTCAGATTTCCCTTGTTGTGAGATCTTGAACTAATTAAACATTTGACTTCGTTTTAATTTAAATTTGTATGCCTTGTTAAATTTTTGAGTGAGCAAGATAATCTGTTCTTGTAAAACTTCTATGGTAGTGCCTGACTCAGTGGGCACAACCTTTGCCACTTATAAGTTAATATTCTTCTCTCGGGTTGTTCTCCTCCTTACTTCATTAAAATTGATCTTAAAGGTTCGAAGAGATTCAATCAATTCATCAATACACATGGTATTAATGTCTTTGGCTTCCTCAATGGCAATAGTCTTGATGTTGAATCTATCAGGCAATGATAAAAGAACTTTCTTTACCAATTTAGCATTAGAATACTCATCTCCAAGAGCAAAGGCCTAATTAGATAGGTCACATAATTTGGCATAAAATTCTCCTATTGTTTCATTCTATCGCATTCTCATATTCTCAAATTTAGTAGTAAGCATTTGAAGTTTTGATCTCTTTATAGTATTTATACCTTTGTATGTTGTTTGGAGAATATCCTAAGTTTCTTGCACTTTTGCATTTGGAGATACGTTTGAATTCATGTCTATCTACTCCACAAAATCTAGCATTGAGGGCTTTCAAACTAGCACTTTCTAGCCTCTCTTCTTTAGTGGTCTATTGTGCCTCAAGTTTTGGCGGCTTAATACTTTGACTCTTCAGTAAACAGATGTTCCCATCCATTCACAACATATCTCCAGACATGCTCATCAGTAGCTTACATGAAGGCAGTCATCTTACCTTTCCAATAAGCATAATTAGCACCACCAACGTAGAGGGTGTGACACTAATGCACTTTCCATTTCTAATAAATATGAATACCAGTTGTTGAGTCTAAATTAATATTTGAAGGTAGAATCGAGTAGTGCCAAAAGTAGTGGTAAGATTAGTTCCAATTGCTTCAGGCACAAGTAATGAGAAGTGAAAAAGAAAATAAACAAGACAAGAAATATTTACACAATTCAATTTTCCCACACCTACGGGAACTTGCCTTGAGAAAATATTCACTATCTTAGCACCTTGTACAAAAGTGTTTCCAAACTCTTAACGCTCACCAGTTACACTTGATTACTACAGAATAATGCACTAAAAGAATCATTGAACAATTTAAAGTGCTCTTAATCAGTACAATACCTATACAAGTTCTCAAATCTATTTCTAAGTAAAATTTGGATATCAAGGATGAGCTAACAAGTATCTCCATCAACTAAGAAAATCCCAACTCAAACATATTTGTTGCCAAAGTTTGTCAATCCAAACACAACACTTTTTCTATGTAACTAGTGTTACTATTAGTGGACATTAGTTCAAGCACTTAAAAATAATATCTCAACAATTTCTTATTGAAATGTCAATCATATCATAACCATTTCTCAAGAAAATCTACACTTTTCATTAATCAATTCAATACACAATAAGCATATACTTATATTGTATTCAAAATAAATCACATCATAAACATGTCAAACATATAACATCACAATTTCCAAATGCTGACTCATATAAATATATCATACCAATTCAATACACATTCTTAATTAATTTCTTATTGAAACATTCATTTACATTGACTTAAAACTATAATTATCTATATCCACATCCTTCTTTTTATAACAAATTTCATCAATTCTTTAGTTTTTATCAAACGTTTCAACCTTTTTCCATCTTTGGCTACATATTCTAAGGTATGGCACCATTTTATATATTTATTAAACAGGTAAGTAAAAATTCAAATGAGTACTTACAATTCTCTTGAGCTTAACAAAATTAAACCAATTATTCCTTCAATCTAAGGCTTTGTCTTTTCCTTTGCTATTCATGAAAACGTAATAAATAATATGCTCAAAATATCCAAATCATAATTGTTGAGGGCAGAAACGTTCCTGGACCGCAACACCGAGAGCGACAATTTTCAAGAGTGGGAGATGCTGATAGGGTGAGCGAGTGAACACGAAACATTCCCAAGATGATCTGTGAGATGATGATGATGATGTTTGAGATGATCTTAGTGAGATGGTGGTTCCCCACGGAGTAAAAGACAAACATTCGAGATGATCTTTAAGTTATCTAGGTTGTTGCTATGAACGGTCCGTTACCGAAATAGCGGCCGTTATATAGCGGTAGCGGCGTAGTCCGAAACTGCAATTGCTGAAAATAGCGGTGAGAAGCGGAGTCACACCGATAGCGGTGGATCACGGCCGCAATTTAACGGGTAACGGCCAATTGCGGCAATAACGGGCCGCTATTCCCGTTATTTCCCGTTAACAGCAAATTAAAAAAAAATCATCTCCTCTAAACAAAAATCAACAGAAACACTGAAACACAGTTCAATCAAAAAAATGAAAAAGAACAAAGAACAAAGAAGATAACGGGAAAAAGAACAAAAAACAAAAAAGATGAGGTATGCCTGGAAATGGAGCTCCCTGAGGGCCTGAGTACGCTGAAGAACAAAGAAGATACGATTAGCTATGTGAACCAGACTAGAAAGAACCAGGAGAGGAAGAACGGAAGGAAGAAAGCTTCAAAACAATAAGAAAATGGAAAGTTCGGAAGGAAAAGTTTTGAAAAAGGAAATGGTCAAATTGAAAATGAAATGACGGGATTATGGGAAGAAGAGAGGCAGGTTTCAGCTGATTGGGCAAGGAATCGGTGCTTTTTTTAGGATTATATCTAGATTTTTTTACTTTGGGCCATCTGCTTTGGCCCTTTTTTAAAATTTTTGTAATTTTGTTCTATTAATAAAAGCTCAATATAATGTTATTAAAAAAAAGAAAAATGAAGTCTAAATAAACAGCAAAAAGCAATCAAAGTCCAAATATTTAAAACTCTAAAAATTATAAAAAATGATTTTTTATAATTATAATTATAATTCTTATGTTTTATAATAAGTTGTGCAAATTTTAAAAAAATTCACGACCGCGATATCCGCAGTAACCGCAATAGCGTCCGTTATGTCCGCGACCGCGACAAACGCGACGTGACCGAAAACGCGATCGCGACCGTAATTTAAATCCATGGCTATGAATGTGTTGTCTAGGTTGTTGGATGTTGCAATTAAGAGGGGGATCTTTAAGCTTTATCGAAACGATAAAAAATTAAGATGACTCACCTTCCTTTGGATGATGATTTACTGACTTTTTCCAAGGGTTCTTTGGATTCAGTAGTTGGGGTTAGGTGTGTTTTGGATCAGTTTTACAAGATGTCGGGCCTTCAGTTAAAATTTTCTAAGAGTGAAACCTTTGCTTTGGTATATCTAGGGAGGAACTTGAGGATAGTATCACAGGTTTCAAAATAAGGGAGTTGCCTGTGAGGTACTTGGGCGAAAATTGAGTATGAGGGACTGTACTCCTTTGTTAGAGAAGATATTAACAAGAATAAATAGCTAGAGTGCTAAGATGCTTAACTATGCAGGGAGAATGCAACTTATTCAGTCTGTTCTCTTTCAAGTTCAAAACTTTTGGTGTAGACGATTTATTTTGCAGAAAGTTGTTCTTTAGAAAATTAATCAAATGTGTAGGAGGTACTTCGGGAAAGGTACGGACGTTACTGTTGCACAAGCTAGGGTATGCTGGTTCTAGATGCACATTCCTAACCATTCATTGATTGCTTGGATGGCTCTTTTAGATAGATTACCAACCAAGCAAAGACTTGCTTCTAGAGGACTTAACATTAACAGTTCTTGTAGTTTTTGCAGAAGGGAAGTTGAAAGAGGAGATCATTTGTTCTTTGGATGTGGATATGCGAAAATGTATGGAAGGGTGTTCTCAATCTCTGTCATATTCATAGAGAGGCTATGAGTTGGAGTCGGGAGATTCAGTGGGTAATTTCTCGTCTTAAGGGGCAATCTTTGCTTACTTTTTATTTTGAAATTAACATGGAATGCATTCATTTATCTGATATGGATAGAGAGGAATTGAAGGCATTTTAAAGGAGCTTGGGTTACAGAAACTGAGATTTTGAAGTCCGTCAAGGATGTTGTACGGATTAGGCTATGGAGGAAGAATATTAATACTCTTGATACTGTGAATATTCAATTGTGCAGGGACCGGGGGATCATATGTCAGTGCTACAGGGTTGAATGTTTGTAATTGATACATTGTTTGTTGGTAGCAGTCTTACTGCATCTTGGATAATAAAGAAATTTTATCTGCTTGGTGGTTCCAAGTAAAATGGCCTTCAATATCAACAAGCATTGGCAATCCTCAAACTTGGAATAAGAGAAAAGAAAAAGAAATGTTGTCATGTGGAAGACTAAGGATTTCTGAAATTTAATGTGGATGGTTCAGTGAATTATAGTTAGAAGATAGTTGGGATCGGAGACCTGCTTTGTAATGTGAAGGGCGAGGCATTTTAAAGTCTTCTACAGCTTCCTGTTGGAAAAGAAGCTATTGAAATATTCTTGGCATCAAGATGGTTAATCTTATACTAGAGTCAGATAGTGAGAATGTGATCAATTGGGTCTCACGACAAGATTATGTTCCAAGGCAGTATAAAAATGCATATGCTGCCATTTTGGTTTAATTCCCTTCGATAAAAATTGGATACTAAAGGCTATTCTTAAGGGATCTAGATGGACTTACAAAATCTGGACAGCATAGAGCTATTCCATTAGTTTGGGTGAGTGAAGACAGTGGGGATTGATTGAGCTTGAACAAGGAGTCAAATATTGAGGGATACTAGTTTGCTTTACATGTGTGTAGGCTTAATTTGGATCTTCAGGAACTTTTTAGGTGCTGGGGTACATGTTGAGTTTATGTTGGTGTCTTTGGTTAGGTCTTAGGTTTATGTTTAGTGCAAGTTCTTAGTTGATATTGATATGGTCCATGGAATCTCATGACATATATTTTTTGATAATCTGAATAAAGTTATATATTATTTTAAAAAAAATAAATTACTCTACTTATTTTTTTATTCAAAATTTTTAAATTTTATTGAACTAAATCATTTTGTTGTTGAAACTTGGAGAGTATTTCTTACCTTTTTTCTTCTTCATGATATTAAGTTATTAAGCTTTAATGATTATGCTGGTTCAATTCATGGAATAAAGTTTTCATAAGTATTTTTCTCCTCAAAAAAGAAAAATTCTTTGCATAAATTTAATATAAAATTATTATATGTTATAACACGAAAATTTAATTTTAATCTCTAATAATTCATCATACTTTAAAAATATATTAAAAATTATTTTTGAATTAATATTTATATATTTATAATTAAATTTAAATAAAATAATATAATTATCACTAATTAATAATAATAAAACCTAACAAATCAACCTAAATTTAAAGAAACAACACTTTAGAAAGGCCAAATGATTAAATACTAATAATAATTTCCACCATATAGACCTTAGTCTTGAATAAATGCAGGCCTTTAAATGTTGTCTGCCACAACATCATTCTTTGGTCACCTTCTACTTTTACATTGTGCTCCTTCTTTTCAAAACTTTTATGGATTCAATATAATTTCCATCAATTAATTATAAATAAATTTAAAATCTTGGAGAGTTATTAATATTTATTTATAATAATTAAATTTAATATTTAATTAAGTTTAAATAAAATTATTAATAATTATCTGTAAATTTTTATATTTTCCGTTTAATTTAACGATAATGTATCATATTATATTATTATTTATTAAAGGTATATAAGACTTACACACATTTCATCTTCATATTTCACAATTCATAAAGGCTATTTCTCTCAATCATATTATCAGATTTAAACTCTTACTACAATGTGGTTTATGAAGGGTTGATAAACGAGTGGGTTCTAAAAGCATTCATGAAACTGGAAACGAGTTGACTTTGGAATATGGTTTAATTATTACCTGCTTCCATTATCATCATCACCATCATCATAAATGTCTAGAAAAGTCTATGATGTAAAAGTATATATTACGTGTGATGCTTTTTTATATGTACACAAAGCTGAAGTTTGTTGACAAGAAAAGACTGTTATAGCTAGCTAAGAAAGCAAGTCAGCCATGGAAAGAACTCTCTTTCACCTATTCCTTGTTTTGTTAGGGTTTTCTCATATTATAAGCTTGAATGCAGTCTCGGTTACAAGTAAATCGTCTATAAATCATACCCTTTTATCTCTTCTCTTTATTATTGTTATAAATTAATCATCTTCCCCATGCCCTAATATGTTCATGTTTTTGCTTTGAAGGAATCGAAAGCTTGGTGCATGGACCTCAAGTTCATCATGTTCCAGAGAATCCTCACCCGGTATAAACAAAACCAGTTTAAAAGGCTTGAATCTTGTGAATCAAACCTTTGATGGGTTATCATCGTTTTTTTGTTTTTTCATAGGTAATTGCAGAGAAAAGTTCAAAGGAAGGAAGGGTTTTTATGGAGTTGAATGATTATCCAGGTTCAGGAGCTAATAATCGTCACACTCCAAGGCCACAATTTGGCAGATGTGCCGATTGTTGAGTGTAGATGTATGTTTTCTCATAGTATAATCCTTTAAAAACAATGCTTTTGGTCCATAATCTCTCATTTTATTGCTTCTTAAATTTGTTTCTTTGTTTCTTGTCTGTTTTCAGAGTTGGGAAGTTAATCTGTATTTAGAGCTATTCATAGAAGTAAGTTTCTGGCAATAGCATGAATGTTTAGATACTTTAAAACCAATTGATAATCCTCCATATTATAGTTTTATGAGATGGACTATTAACTGCAAATCACCAATTAATCTGACTTTAAAAAAAATGATAATTGGTCGTTTGATTTTGGTGCTGCAAAATCGGTTCATTTCTTCTGCTTTGATTGTTCAATGTGTTGGATCAATTTCTAAACATTTTCTTTCCATTCGAACCGTCGTACACCATACTTTTGTACTTTTTGATACCAAGGATCATAATGGAAAGGAATGAAAATGAGGGATGAGGTCGGTTCATTAGTGTGAGACGGAGAGTCATCAAAGGAAGATGAGAGAGAAAGAGGTCGAAGAATGAAAATGATGGAATTGATTCTATTTCTTCCTTTCGAAAAAGAGATTAGCTTCTCATCCATGAGCTTTGATATGTTAATACGACGGTCACATAATCCTATAACCATTATATAAACTTAAACACGAACGAAAGAGGTGCATCAATTTTATCATCTTTATTCTTCTACCTTCTTTAATCTCCTCTCTCTTCTTGACTCTCTGGTTCAGATAGATTACCTGACTTCATCTTTATTAATTTTTTACATCAACACTTCTCATATTTAAATAAATAATTCTTGGTAAGATAATGATGTAAACAAGTGAAGTGGAGCAATGGTGGTAGCCAACCCAAATTTGTTCAACCTTTACCGTAAAAAGTGCTTGTGATTACACTTAATCTGGTAAAAGAAAAGAGCACATTGGAGTAAAATACTGAAAAATCCATCATATTTTTATTTAAATGTTGATTAGAAAGGAACTTTGTAGGTGAACCACTCACAAAACCCTAGTAAATATCCATCTCTAAGCCAGATTTTAAATGTGCTTTGTAGTGGAGCCAAGTGGAGTATGATGTGTTAAGCATTCACTTTCTTAATTACCATTTCTTTTCCTTCGTTTGTGCCATTTTTGGTACAAAAGAGGCTGATTTTCTCTTCTTTTATGCCATGTGTTTAAATTCAATTTTATAAAAAAATTAAAAATTCCTTGTAAAAGTGAAAACCCAAAAAAATTCAAATCCGAAACAAACCCAAAGTCAAATTTAGTAATCAAAATAAAATAATTAAATATTTTTAAAAAAAATTATAATATTTGCTTACAGGATTATTTGTTTATTTATTTGAATAGTAATTTTTAGAACACAAACAGAAAACCTCTATGATATTAGTATCTAATTTTTTTAGTTCTTTTCCATTTTAATCGCATAATTTTATAGCTTCTAATCATGGAACATAAATTTATATTAGACCATTTAATTCCTAATTTAGATGATTTGGAACTAAAATATTTATATGTTTCTTAGTCCAACTATTAATAAAATAATTAGAGAGATTATAAAAACCAAAACTACATTAAGGGAAAAAAATAGGGTGTAAACTCTTATTAGTCGAGATAAATAATTTTTTTAGTTAATAAAACTTAGATCTAAAATTTTATACTTCAAACATATAATTTATGTCATCAAATATGGATACATATAACATGTATTTTAGAATTTAAATAATAATGATTATATCAAAATTTCATATTCTTTAATAATAAATTAATAAGTTATATTGAAATGTAACACAATAATCCGAATGCAAAACAACCCGAACCTGTTTGGTGTGGGCCCAAGGTCCCATTATGTGGGTGCCTCATGGCTTTTGGCCCTTTAGTCGTGTGTTTTAATAGCAAAAATTCTCTCATCCACCTCAAACGCAAACATAAATATTTAATATTTATTAAATATTTTATTTTTTTGTTAGAAAATTTGATATTGGCACGTACCAAAAATTTTATTGCTTTTGTTAAAAATTTTGGTATTAATTAAACGTTTAATATTTTAGTATACTTTTAGAGTGTACCGTAAAACTGCTCGCTCTAATATATACGAGTATTGGGATAGTATGTTTAGTCGGCTTTAAAAAAAGTTTTGGAGTGTGCCACAAATGTCAAAAAGAAAAGAGAGAAAGGTGAAAAAAGGACAGCTTTAACTGTAGTTTTTGTCAGTTCTTCGATTGAGATTTATCTGATGTTCATTTGAGTTTTTTTTTTTTCAGTGGTTAGTAGATTCTTTTTAAAGATTTTTTTTGTGATTAATCAAATAAATTCGATTTTATCCGAAATTTACACACCCTGCATTAAACAATATTTTATTAGGTTTAGTTTTATACCAATAGAACCCATAAAAAGACTCCAACTCAAAAGAAGCTGAAGTTGGAAAAAGCTGATGAGATTTGAGCCTAGTAATACTCCAACCTAAAAATGATGACTTGAATTCCCTGCACCCACCCATTTTCTTAATCATTACTACTAAAAGGTGATTTGGTACCGAAAGTTGTAAACCATGAGCCAAAGTGGTAAGTACCTCTTTAACATTCATTGTTTTTATCAATCCTACCAATAATTTTATGCCACGTGTCCATCTTCTTCTTTTTTTTTGAAATCCTTGAAATAGTATCGAGGAAATCAGATTTATTTTATACTTCAAAAAAATAGAAATCGTGTCGGATTTCGGATCTCGTGGCTTGGCTTTGTGAAATCCTCTAGGATTCTGGCCTTGACATCGCCTTTGCCGGTAGCCTAAGGAGACAACTTGAAGAAGACTTTGGTGTTGACTTATCTGATAGGAAATATTTCGTCAAACTTTTTAATTCTAAACTTAAAAAATATATAAATTTGATATTGCGCTATATTCAGTATTTTAATAATTAAATTAGTGGTCGAACAAGTTAGATCATCGATTTTTGATTCAATTAGTTTCATTAATTTGATTACTAGACCAACAATAATTAATTAATTTTTTTTAAAGTTTAAAAAATATTAAATCGATTCAATTTGTTCAATCGTTGATTTTGTCTCGATTTTCAATTTTTACCAATTTCAAGTAGTTTTCGAGTAAATCAGTCTAACTCCTTTGTTGAAATTATTACATTGATCAATTCTCAGTCTATCCAATCTGATCTTGTTCTAGTAACACTAATCACATCATCAAATTTAAATAGAATCTAAATTCAAAGACTAAAATAAATCTAATTATCAAGTTCAAAAAAAAAATTAAAAACATAAATACTAAAGTTAATCTAATTGTTAAATTTAAAGACCAAAAATTATGTTATCTCGATGATTTAATATGTTTCCTTGGACAGTTTTGCCCAGGATGCTTCTGCTGAGAGGGTTTCAAGCTTCTGAATTATCTTTGGAATATTTCTTATTTCCATAATGGTTCAGTTAATACTTGAGCAAATCATTATTTGGTGTGGATTTCAGGCAATATATCATCATCACCCACGGACATATACGACATGCGAATTAATTTTTGAATAAAATTTCAAAAAAATTAATTCAAGTTATTATTTAATAATAAAATTTCAATAATCAAATTCAAAGGACTAATTGGAGCAGAGAAGCAGCATAGAATTAATTAATATAATTGTTGCATGGAAATTGGCATGATTAAAATGGTTGATAGGTTGAGGTGTTTTGATTTTTAAAGAGGAATTCCGGTGGTTTCCACTATCATGGTCTAGAATTGGAATTAAAAGATCTCCAACACCCAACCTTTCATTTGTGGATTGCAACCAACCATGAAGCTTCACGGATTAGGTTGAGAATCAATTGAGGTTTTAATTTTTTTTAAATATTAATTTAAAAATTGATACAGATTAATTGAATCGAAAAGTTAAATAATTCTTTTTTTAATATTTTTTTTTATAAATTTTTAATGATTTATTTATAAATCAATCACATCATGACATCATAAATGCATCATAATTTAGTATATATTAATTTACTCGTATTTATATATTTTGTACGGTTTTACTAAATAGCTTTTTGAAAATAAATTAATATAATTTTTTTATATAAATTCTGATACATTAAATATTATATACAATACTTGTGTATAAATATATAGTTTTTAGTTTCAATTAAAATATTACAATTGATATTTATCAAAAATTTTAAACTTTGACCTACTTACTTTAAATATTTTATTTAATTGAAATTTATTATAAGAACTAAATTTTTTTAAGTTTTTTTTTTCAATTTTTTTATGAAGAACAATTTTTAAATAATAAAAATAAAAGTTGAAACATTTTTGTTATAAACAAATAGGTGTGACAATTTCACTCCTAACCCTTATTATTTTTCATTTGGATAAATTATATTAGTAGTCACTTAATTATGTTTTTTCTTTTTCGGTCATCCAATTATAAAAAGTTACAAAATGGTCACTCAACTATTTTATTTTATATTTTTTGGTCACCCAACTATTTTAGATTTTTGGGTGTTTTCAGTTTTATGTTAGCTAGTTGGTGACTAGAAAATACAAATTGAATAGTTGAGTGGTTATTTTGTAACTTTTCATAGTTGGATGACCAAAAAGAAATTTACTAATAATTGAGTGATCAAAAAGAAAAAAAATAGTTGGGTGACTATTAATGTAGTTTACCCTTTTCGTTTCTAAAATTTTGTTGGGAAAGCTACACCATTAGTCACTAAACTATGGGTAAATTTTTGTTTTGATCACTTAACTAAAAAATGGTTACAATTTAGTCATTGAATTATTCAAAAATTTTCATTTAAGTCACCGAGTTGTTACAATTGATGTTATATGGCTTTTTCTATTTGCACTGCCTGCGCCAATAAAAGGTAACTCTTTTTTCCCTTCTCTTTTACAATTTATCTTTTTCATTAAATAGCTTTGGACATCATGAATCAATGAACTAAGATTCAAATAGCTTTTTCCTTCGATTTTCAATACTGTCAATCAGATCAACTTGGATCTAAGTTATGTTCTTCTACTCATCTATAGGTACTGATTCAGTGTACAATCATCGAATCATTACTTGAAGCTTGTTGGTGGAACTTAAAAAAAAACTTAACAATCTAGTGATTTAAATAAAAACTTTTAAATAATTCAACGACTTAAACAAAAATTTTCGAATAATCTAGTGACCAAATTGTAATTTTTTTAATTAAGTAATCAAAATAAAATTTTACTCATAATTTAGTAACTAATGAGGTAGTTTACCCGGTTTTGTTTTACATGATATCTGTATCAGAGGCAAACTTTAATCTTAGCCGTAGAAAGGGTCAACTCAACCATCGGTCGCGATTTCGCTTTGAAGAAAAAGAACAAAAAAAAAAAGCATTTGTTCGGTAGATTCTTTTCAAAGAGCGCCGGTGTAGTTGGTACACTGACAGGAAGAAGAAGAAGAAGATAAAAGAGTTGGTGGGATTTGAAAATTTTGGTGCTTTCTTCTAACTTCATTAGTGGAGTTTCATATAATAAAGGATAAAAAGTCCACTTTTCTTATATATTACTCGTTTCCTTCAAGCTAGCTCTCTCTTTATTTAGATCTTGAAGGTTCGGTTTTTTTTTTCATTTTTTTATCTTCATACGGGGTTATTATTCATAAAATCTAAGCTATAGATTTTGTTTATTTATCTTGCTTTCTTTTCTTGTTTCTGATTCTCATTGTACTGTTTAAGATGTTCATTTTTTTTTTCTAATTTTTTCTTAGTAATTGACTAATGGTGTAGAATTGCTTAGATCTGGTTCTATCATTTTCTGTATTTAATTGCTATTTTCTTTCATTTTCAGATTGGAGCTTGAGATTTCTATTCATTTATATATAAATATAGAAATGTATGCATTTTGTGTATCTCCTGCAAAATATGCTATGTTGTTGGTGAAAGTGTTTTTAATGATATATAAAATGGTCCTCAATACTGAAATTCCAGGATTCTACACCCAATATTTATGGATTATGGATAAGTGACATATGATCCCTTTGACATTATTGTTTATTTCAAGTTTGTGAAAATTATATTAGGAATATGCTATGTTACCTGGAGTTGGGGGTAAATGTCATGTTCATGTATGTGTATGACATGAGCATGCTTAAATTTTCTTCTAACATTTTTGGTATATTCCAAGGATCATGACTTTGTAGCCTCATTCGAGTACTTTAGGAAAATGAAGAGTTCATATAACGTACCAAATATAATGAATAGAAAGAACACGTCCACTCAACCGCATCCGAGTTTATGTAGTAAAGAAGCCTCATTTGTCATTTTGAATATATTTGTTGTTAACTAGACATGTGCTGCAAAAGCAATGGGATCATTGGTATTTTATCTACATGGTTTCGATGATCTAACTTTCCCAAGTGACAAATGGGGATCTTGTGTAAGAAGAGAATAGTCATTGCTCATTTTGATTTGAAATGAAGGGAAAAAAGAATTGATAACTTTTGTTGCATGGAAGGCCCTGCTAAAAATTTGAGCCTTTTGGTTTAAATGCATGATAGCACTATTAGACCTTTTCCTTCTAGTTCTCTTTAAACACTCAATGATGAATTTTATATGCATATCATGTATTGCTTTTGCATTTGTTCATTTGGATGTGAGTCGTTCAGCTTGTTGATTATAATTATATTACCTTATATCTGGTTTTAAACCATCATTTTTACATTTTTTCCTGTTTTATAGTGTGAGATGGCGACAACATCAGCAAGAACCTTCTCAATTGGGTCGACTGTCTCCTTTGGAAGCAGGGGGAATCCACTTCCACAATCTAAACCTTTTGTTGCGAGGTTCACCTCGCCAAATTCACTTGCAAGTTTTAGTGGCCTCAAGGCAGCAACATATGTGAACTGTGAATCAGAGTCCTCATTCTTCGGCAAGGAAAGCAGTGCCGCTCTTAGAGGCTCATTTGTACCAAAAGCACAGAAAGCAAACCAGAAGTCTCAGTATGGTCTACAGCCTGTGGCATCTTACAAAGTG
Organism: Gossypium hirsutum; assembly: GCF_007990345.1. Lineage (NCBI taxonomy): Eukaryota > Viridiplantae > Streptophyta > Magnoliopsida > Malvales > Malvaceae > Gossypium > Gossypium hirsutum. Next base: position 8,137,342 of record NC_053443.1, read on the forward strand.
ACAATACTTGGAGCTGCTGGAGGGATAGGTCAGCCATTAGCCCTTCTAATCAAGATGTCTCCATTAGTTTCAGCCCTGAACCTCTATGATATAGCAAATGTCAAGGGAGTTGCTGCGGACCTCAGTCACTGTAATACTCCGTCTCAAGTTCAGGATTTCACTGGTGCTTCTGAATTAGGAAATTGTTTGAAAGGTGTAAATGTAGTGGTTATTCCTGCTGGAGTTCCAAGAAAGCCTGGTATGACTCGTGATGACCTCTTCAACATCAATGCCAACATCGTGAAGACCTTGGTTGAGGCGGTTGCTGATAATTGTCCCGATGCCTTCATCCATATTATTAGCAATCCAGTTAACTCCACAGTACCAATTGCTGCCGAAGTCCTGAAGCAGAAGGGTGTTTACGATCCAAAGAAGCTTTTCGGTGTTACAACATTGGATGTTGTGAGAGCTAACACATTTGTTGCTCAGAAGAAAAACCTTAAGCTCATTGATGTGGATGTTCCAGTTGTCGGGGGACATGCTGGTATCACCATTTTACCTCTTCTGTCAAAGACGAAACCCTCTGTTAACTTTACCAATGAAGAAGTGGAACAATTAACTGTTAGGATTCAAAATGCTGGGACTGAAGTTGTGGAGGCAAAGGCTGGTGCAGGGTCTGCCACCTTATCTATGGCTTATGCAGCAGCAAGATTTGTTGAATCATCTCTTCGTGCTCTGGCTGGAGATGGAGACGTCTATGAGTGCTCTTTCGTGCAGTCAGACCTAACCGATCTTCCATTTTTTGCATCTAGGATCAAGCTTGGAAGAAAAGGGATTGAAACTTTGATTCCATCTGACCTTTCCGGGTTATCCGAGTATGAAGAGAAGGCCTTGGAAGCTCTTAAGCCTGAATTAAAGGCCAGCATCGAAAAGGGAATTGCTTTCGTGCAAAAGCAACCGGTTACTGCTTAAAAACTCGGTCTTTGAAGCTCTAACTTCATTGAAACCATGGTTGAGAGAGAGAGTAGACCAAGTCTGGGTTTAACCCTGAATCAGAACTTTCAGTTTTGCAGAATGGAAGATTTTCAGTTTCGTGTTTTTTTTTCCCGAATGATGATCACAGAGAAGGGAACTTAAAAAAAGGGCAATTTGGTGATGTAGATGAGAAGAATTGAATCGTTTCTCAATCAGAGTTTTGTAGTACTTTTGACAGTTTTAAAATTTATTTGTTAGGCTTAATACCACTTTTAATTAACCCCCTATTTTACTTTTATTTTTTTATCGGTTTGACCCTTCTACTTTATTTTTGTTATCAATTTGTCCCAATAATCTCTGCTACCCAACCCAAATTTACCGTTAAAAAAAATTAAATCAACCAGTACAGCGTGTCAAGAAAAAAATCACTTTAAAATGTTAAAAAATCATTAAAAACCCAAAAAGTATATAAACTTAAAAAATTAAAAAAAACACTAAAAAAATTATAATCTATTTTTGGAAATTATAAAAAAAATTAAGATTACAAGTATGCAGAACATCAAAAAAAAAATTAAAAAATTTTCATAAAACTTTTAAAAATTGCTTATTTGGAATTTTAGGCTTTTTTTCAGAAATTTCAATATTAATATGAAAATTTTTTGACTATTTTACCAAAATAGTCCAAAAAATATTATATTTACAAAAATAACACAAGTTTAAAAATCATCACCAAAATAACCTAAAAGGAACAGTAAAATTGGGTTGTGGCCTGTCAATGGCGGGAACTCACTCGTTTTTTGCACCCATGATTGCCTAATAATTGTGTCAGACTTAAAAAAATTAATTTTTTGGGTTTTGACCTGTCAATGGCCGGAACCCATGTATTTTTTTAAAATTGTATAATATTGATATACGAAAAAGGAAAAAAAAAAGGAAAAAAAATATTTTTTGGGTGCTGGCCTGTCAATGGCCGGCACCCAGTACAATTTAAAAAATAATAATTTTTTTCGTGTCAGAATCAGATATCAGTATACGAAAAAAGTAAAAAAAAATTTGGGTGCTGGCCTGTCAATGGCTGGCACCCAGTACAATTTTTAAAAAAAAAATTCTTTTTTTTGTGTCAGAATCAGATATCAGTATACGAAAAAAGTAAAAAAAAAAATTGGGTGCTGGCCTGTCAATGGCCGGCACCCAGTACAATTTAAAAAAAAAATTCGTGTCAGAATCAGATATCAGTATACGAAAAAAATAAAAAAAAATTTGGTGCTGGCCTATCAATGGCCAGCACCTAGTACAATTTAAAAAAAATTCGTGTCAGAATCAGATATCAGTATACGAAAAAAGTAAAAAAAAATTTGGGTGCTGGCCTGTAAATGGCCGGCACCAAATTTATCATATATATATAGGGCATTTCATCTTCCATTTTGTCTAGTTTGAAAATTTTTTTTCCTCTGTTTAAAAGAAAGCAATTTTTTTTTAAAATGAGTTCTCATATACTGTTTGTTTATGTTCATTTCGATGGTGAAATGATAAATACAAATAAAGAAAGATGTGTATTTCAAAGCCGGAAAAAAATAGGAATGAGATTCAACAAATAGATTTCGTTGTCGGATTTCAAACAAAAAATTAGTACAAAGATAGCAAGCTGTTGCGGAAAGCAAATGTCGAGACTGTTTTATAGATTTCCGATTTCAACTGATCCGCTAAAGTTCTCAGAAATGGAGCTTGAAGATGATGATGATTTAGGTACAATGATAGTAATTTATTGCCCGCCTGGAATAGAAAATCCCAGTCCAGTTGAGTTTTTCGCGGAGATTTAATGAAAACAAAAGATGTTAGATGTAGGAAAAAATTTTGAAATTAATGAGACTGAATAAAAAAAAGAGTGTCAGATGGATTTGTCAAAATAAATGAGATTGAAATAAATGGAATAAGAAAAAGGAAGTGAGTTAATAAATGAGATTGAATTGAATTAAATGAAATTTTGAAAAGTGAGTCAAAATAAATTGGATAGAAACAAATGAAATTTGAAAAGTGAGTCAAAGATAGATGGGATAGAAATAATTGAAATTTGAAAAGTTAGTCAGAACAATTATAGCAATTTACAGCATGCCTTAATTTCAAACATTTAAATAAATTAAATTGAATGAAAAAAAAAGTTGTCAAAAGTATTATTTTTTTTCATTTTTGCCCTCATTTCAAAATGGTCCCCCACTATAAATAGGCCATTCCGCCCACCACTCTCAACCACAGTCGATGACCGCCGCTCTTCCCAAAATTTATCAATCGCCGACGACCGCCGATCACTACATGGATCCCAATCCGAATGTTCTTTTAAATGACAACGACCACATTGCAAGCATTGTACACAAGGTAATCGAGAAATAAAATGTCTTCTTTAATTTTAAATATTCTTTTAAATTATTTTTAAAACGATAAATATAACATTATATATTTACTATAAATGCAGGATTTGTACAGAATTGTTAGACCCCGGTTGGATGATCCGGGTTATTTTCCTTACCAAAGAGTTATATCATATTTGAATGTCGCGGGTTTTGGGGTTGCCGCGTACATTCAAACATCTGAGCTACGGGCCGATTTAATATCGGCATTAGTTGAAAGATGGCACCCAGAGACACATACATTCCACCTCCCATGTGGGGAGCTAAGCATTACACTGCAAGACGTAGCAGTCCAACTAGGGCTGTCCAATTCTAATAAGTAATACTACACGATAAATTAAATTTACATACACAATAAAATATAAATCATTCTACAATATTAATACAAAAAAATAAATTATTACCCGATAATATAAAAATACAAACGTTTGAAAAAGTTATTACACGAAAATATGACAGTATATAATTCAACTCCATTAAAATATGACAGTATATAATTCAACCCCAAAATTTTGTTGTACACTACGGAAAACTCCATACACTATCCGATCTAAAAAAACTCATTTCCTAATATACTACAAAACACTATAATTTTATGCCTCTCTCAAAATTTTGCTCATTCCATTTACACCCAAACCACTCACTATATATAGAGTTTAATGACGGCCATTACAAGGTGGTGCCGGCCATTGACAGGCCAACACTCAAATTTTTTTTTATTTTTTTCGTATTCTGATATCTGATTCTGACACAAAAAAAGAAATTTTTTTAAATTGTACTGGGTGCCGGCCATTGATAGGCCAGTACCCAAAATTTTTTTTTTTACTTTTTTCGTATACTGATATCTGATTTTGACACGAAAAAAAATAATTTAAATTGTACTGGGTGTCGGCCATTGACAGGCCAGCACCCAAATTTTTTTTTTATTTTTTTCATATACTGATATCTGATTCTGACACGAAAAAAATAAATTTTTTTTTAAATTCTACCGGGTGCCGGCCATTGACAGGCCAGCACCCAATTTTTTTTTTTCCTTTTTCTTTTTTTTTTCCTTTTTCGTATATCAGTATTATATAATTTTAAAAAAAATATATAAGTTCCGACCATTAACAGGCCAAAACCCAAAAAATTAAATTTTTTAAGTCTGACATAATTATTAGGCAATCATGGGTGCAAAATACGAGTGGGTTCCGGCCATTGACAGGCCACAACCCAATTTTACTGTTCCTTTTAGGTTATTTTGGTGATTGTTTTTAAACCTGGGTTATTTTTGTAAATATAATATTTTTGGACTATTTTGGTAAAATAGCTAATTTTTTTACTAAAAAACTCAAAATTTCTTTAAAATATAAAAAAATTCATAAAATACAAAAAAAAATCCCTAAATTTTTTTAAAAAGATCCATAAAATCTTTAATAAATTCATAAAAATTCTAAAATTTTCTAAAAACTAAAATTCTAAAGAAAGACATTTTTTAACTTTTTTTGAAGTTTCATATACTTATAATTGTTAATTTTATTTAGATTATGAATATTTTATTTTATTTTTAATGTTTTGCATGCTTATAATTTTATTTTTATCATTTTCAAAAATAGATTATAATTTTTTTTATGTTTTTTTAGGTTTTAAGATTTTGGGGAGTTTTATGATTTTTTTTATTTCTAATGATTTTTTTAGTTTTTTTATATTTTTAACATTTTCAAGTGATTTTTTTCCTTGACATGTGATAGCGTGCCATTAATTGGTCTATTTTTTTAAATAAAAATTTGAGTTGAAGTAAGGGGATTAATAGAACGAAAATATATGGGTCAAACTGATAATAAAAATAAAGTACAAAAGTTTGATAAAAAATAATACAAATATCAAATATCAAACTGATAATATAACTATAATGCAAGAATCAAAAGGAGTGTTAAGCTTATTTGTTACCATGTCTCACAAACCAACACACACACATATATATAAAACATATTTTAATAGATTTTGTTTTCATCACAAAAAATATATATATATTATTCTCATTCTTATTTGAGATGTTTAGTTATTATTATTTGATGTTCAGTAGTTCTACTATTATTTATATAATTATTAATATTGTTTATCATTATGTTGTGAAATATTATGTCAAAAGCAATGAAGTATTAAAGTGATGATTTTTATATGTGAAATTCTAACTCATATTCAAATGCCAATTTACACTTATCTATTTACTTAATATTTTATTATTACTTGTTTCTATTTTTTTTTATTTTCATTACTTTTAAAATATTATTTTATTATCTAAATTTTTTTTCAAAAATAATGAATTTTTATTATAAAAATATATTTAGTAATTAAAAATTAGGCAAAATCATGTGCAATGCGATAAAAATAATAATCATCAAGGCCAATAGGCTTTAACATAATTGATAAAAGTTGAGACCCTAAACTTTAAAGGTTAGGATTCAAGTCCTACCATCCGCAATTACGTTCAGTCTCACTCTCACGATATAGTTATGTCATGTGTAAATTTTATTTTGTTCCTTTTAGATTCCACTATTGATTAAGTAAAAATGTTAAGTATAACATATTTTCGTGTGTATTATTCCTTTCAGATTATACAGCACTTTTTAAATATTCTGGACAAATGGATTACATAAATAAAATCACTTCAAAAATAGCCAAAGATAAATATGTCAAAACATTGCTTGATTGAGATGGTAAAATGACTAGAAATAATATTGACTCCAAGTTTCTAATAAATTTAGTAGATGATCTAACTTAATAGTAGCGAGTATTAATGGAAAATGATGTAAATAATCAATCCACAAGTCATGAAAGCTAAATTCGTTCTACTACTTCAAATTGAATCCAATGTGGATCCTAACAAAATTTAAAAACCTATCTCACAAATCCTGGAAATATCTACTACTCTATTCCACGAGTTTCTTTTTTTTTTTCGCTAATTCAAATTTCTCTTGCAGGCTTTCACCAAAATTGCTTTAGATGTCAAACAAAATAATAACCAACTTGCCAGTTTCTAAAAGTTCAAATGGATTGAAGGAAATTGACCTTCTACTGTAACTTAAACAAAAATTGACAGTAAAATATATCAGTACCCGAATGTGCTCCAAACTCAAAATAATTTGAAAGTTATTTTGAAAGAAAAATACTCTGATCCAAAAATATAACCAATATAACCCGATATCAAAATCATTCGAAATTGATGACAACCAAAACCCACTCAATTTGCATGAACATGATACGCATCCAAGTCATTTTTCATAGGAATTGCCAAATTGCAATCCCCAGTCCCTGCTATGCCCTCTAAACGACTTCCCAGCGTTATATCATAAATCCAGATGCAGGGAAAAAAAGGATCCCTTCTAAATAAGCACACATCAGAGTTACGAGTGTACATACTCATGCATGCATGCATACATACATAAAGAAATCTTGATTCAGTTAAAGTAGTTTTGTGGATGGTTGGATCCTAAGAAAAGCTACTGCTAAAAGCATACCTACAAGAACATGAATTCAATTTCATTCAATGAATTGATGGAACTATATCCTAGTTAATCATCTACTAGTAGTAGTCTAGTACCAAACCGGTAGGTCCTATACAAAAAGCACCGACGTAGGTATAATCAGCAAAAAGAAAAGGGAAAAAAATGATAAACGCAACAAACAAATTGAGTATGCAAGAATGAATTAAGCAGGTAAACCGAGAAAATATCTCATCATGCAAATACCACACCCCAACAATTTAAGGACTAAGGAACCAAGGAGCAACTTCCTTTCAGGGATATTTCAGAAAGGGCTAAGAACAGAAGGTACCAATCTGCTACACAGCCAGAAGCAAACTGAACCTCAAAGTCGAAGAGTTTTGACACTACGAACCGTAAAGGACTTGAAAAGCATGATCTGAGCCGAAAGAACTATATATCAACAACTTGTCTGAACTTAGCCAAAAAGATCGAGACACTAGAGCCTGGTAGAAAAACTAGGCAAGAAGGGCAATCTGAACCCAAACAGAGCAACATAGTATAGACACATGGGACCAAATAACAGCGGCTGCTGATGTATTTTAGTGGAAATGGAACTCTTTCATCAGCGCGCCATGAACATTGGGTCTGCTTAATATTCAATTAGTATGCAGAGGCCTTGCTGCGCCCAAAAGCACTCGCAATTTTAAAGTTTATTAAACCATGCCCAATTAGAAACAAAGAAACCCAATAAAGTATCCATAAAAACCAGAAACGGCCAAGCATCCTGCCAAAATGTCAACAGCATTAATACTGCGCAAACTATTAATTAAAAAACTAGCACAGAGCAAAGCAATACATAAGGAAAATAAATTACCCGCTTGACTCCTGTTTATTTACTAGATAGCAAAAACAGGGCAGACAAAATGGCATTACTTCTAACTAAAGATTCTACTCCACAAGTGAGAAAAAGCAAAACCCAAATGGTGAACCCCTCCCCGTCATTCTTCCAAATACCCATGCAAAGACCAAACCATCTTCCATAATTGGGCAATGAAAAAGTCAACGAGAAGTTGGACAGAAGTAACGGCAAGTGCTGTTGGTAATGCATGAGTCACAAAAAATGGAGCAGAGAGCATAAGACCATATTTGAAAGTGCATGTCAAGAAAGCACAAAACTCCATCGAACACAGCATTTTACGAACACATAAATAGTTGTAGGTTTGTGCCAAGTTTCACACTTCAAAGGACTGAACTATTATATTGTTCCACCCAGACAACAATGAAGAGAGCACATTCTGTAAAAAAGAAACTTCATGCTTTGCCAAAAAGCAGCAACCTAGTTCATCAGCTGCAATCAGAGTATGCTTCCATCAGTCCAATTATAATATAAATTTCAATCCAAAAGAAGATAGGAAAATAGCAAGCAAAAAAGAACATTGAAAATAAATATGCATACCACAAGCAGTCATCTTAACCAGAACGAGGACCCCCAGTTCCACGACGGTCATAGGGTCCAGATCGATCACGATTGTATCTATCACTTCCAGATCCCCCACGACTACCTGCATCCCTGCTGCGCCCACCAAATCGATCTCCATTCCGATCAGGACCGTAACGGCCACCACCTCCACCATGACGATCACCCCTACCACCATACTTGCCACCTCTAGCCCCATCACTAGGACACTCCCTAGCAAAGTGCCCAGGCTTTCCACACTTAAAACACTCCCCACCATTAGATCCACGCCCGCCATCATAGCCCCGGTTACGGTCATGGTCACGATCACGTCCACGGTTACGGTCACCATCATAATCTCTCCCAGACCCTTGTTGAGGTTTAGCTCTATCAACTGTTATATTCCGCCCATCCAAGTCCATTCCATTCATTGCTTCAATAGCTTCTTCCATGGCCGCTTTCTCATCAAAAGAGATAAATCCAAATCCACGAGAACGTCCAGAAATCTTGTCGACAGCAACCTGAATCAAGAAAAAGTTGAGTCAATTTTTGTTGTGCAAACAAAACCATAAAAATTAATGCCATAATGTATTAAAAAAGAATAAAGTTCTATAACAGTTCGTCAGTTATAATGCTTTAAATAAATAATTACATTACAATTACTAGTTTTGTTCCATAAAACATATTCCTATCATCTAAGTAATTATGTCTTTCAGGTTTTGCATTGCCTTCACCCCAAATTGAAGCATAAGTGAACATCTGCAGGTAGAAGGGATAGTTTTCAAAAGCAAGAGGGGTTGCATGGTCAGAAATAGAAGGTGGCAGCATAATCGTGACAACAAAGACAGAAAAAAAGCCTATAAACTAATGAAAACTGTTCCCTGTGTAAAAGGGGCATACAGAAATACAAGTTTTGACCAGGATTCAATTTGATGAAATCAGTGAACTCAAGTTTTTTCTTAAAAAAGAATAACATAAGAGATATCATGATGTGAGAGGTCCATTATTCATTACCTTAGCCTCGATAAGATTTCCAAACTTCTCAAATGCATCCTTTAGGCCCCTATCTGAGGTTGACCATGAAAGATTACCTATAAAACAACGGTACTCAACGTCTTCTGGCATCCTGTAAGCTGCATTTTTTTTTCAGCAAAGGAATATCAACACAAAATTATCAACTAGCATATGCCTGTTAAATGAATTATAGATATCTTGAAATTAACATGCCATCATCAAATCAGCATTGAGAAATGGACGAAACATGCTTAACAAATGTAATAATCGAGCAAGAAGATTTCAAAGTATGAGCAACAAAGAATAGAAAGCAACTTATGACAAATAACCCAGAAGATGTAAACACTCTCCAGACATTAAAGCAACTAATGACTTATGATGCCACCAAACATTCAAAAGAAATATTTTGTGAAAATTAAAAATGGTTAAAGGCACCAAATTTTTTGTAATAAAAAGGTAAATGACTGGCTACAGCATATAACAAAATTAATTCATCGTATTTGCTTAAACAAGTTTAGTACATATAACATTATGCACTCCATGGTTGTCACAATTTTGCTTCCACAAGTGTTGCTAAAAAGGGAAAAGAGAACAATAAAAAAACCAGATCATGTTTTATAAACAGAAAATAATCCAAATGCAACACATTCTAATGTGATTTTCTCAATACTAAATTAATGATCATGCTTTAGCAGTTTACAAAATTTTAGTTTTCAATTTTAAACTATCTAGAAGCATGTGGTATTTGCTTCTGCATATAAGAAAGCACTTACAGCAACAACCAAAAACAGGCTACAGCAGGCACAAATCTCCAAACTACTTTAGTCAAAGAAATTAACATAGCAAGATACACATCTTGTTTAATAAAAAGGAAAAAAGAAGAAAATTTCCCCTTTCTTTATCGTCGATACTGTCATCCTCACAATTTGTATCATCTCAATCAAACCGTAAGTTAGTTAGCAGTATTGTTGTATACATTCAAATTCAGAATTTACCTATGTCACTCTGGCTTTTCTGCAAAACCCTAGAAACAGTCCGTATACAACCGAATATAACTCCAGAATTCACATAAAAAATCAGATAATTTAGTACAGTCATAATCCGATAACCAAATAAAAAGCGACAGAATGCAATCGAAAGCATTATAAAAAAAATCAGTTATTCATATCAGAAGCCGATAAGCAATTAAGTAAAACCTAATCGATAAAGAAGAACAATTAGAAGATTGCAGAAAAGATGCAGATTTAAGGTCAAATATTAAGGATTAAAAAGAGAGATAGAGAAGATTAGCGTACCAAAGAAGAACAGGCGAAAGATAAGAAAAGTTAAAAAGATTTGTAAAGATCACCTTGTTTCGAAGGAACCCTAAAATATAAACTGCGAGGCAGAGGAAAAAATATAAAGCGATAGAGAGAATCAAAAGTGGAAGTGACAGCGCTACGCGATGTTTTTTAACGGTTTAACCTTAAAATTAGGTTTTTGCTTCTCTAAATATTTGTTTGTCATAAATGGTTTGAAATTATTTCTAATAATTTTTTTTAAGATTATATAATTATTTAAAAATAATAATTTTTACCATAAAAATATTTTCTCTCCTTAAATTTATGTATTTATATTATTAATAGAACTCCTGATCTAATTAGGAAATAACTAAACTATTCCCAATTCCTTTTTAATATGGAAAATAAAAAATAGCATAAAGGGGATGAAAAACCGAAAAATTTATTCTCTTGTCTTCTTTTACTTAACCAAGGATAGAACCCTTGTTTTGCCTCCCCCTTTCACCTGAGTTAAGGTTAAATTTAATGAGAATAATATTATATGACAAGAAATTCATTTATTTTCAAATCAAGCCATTTCTTATCTATTATTTGATTGATTAATTTTTTATATTGAATGCATACACGTGTGATAATATTTTTAGTATAAATAATTTTTAAGGTTCTCATCTTATAAATGTCACGGATTCAAATTATGTCATCACTTTTCTTCCTCTCCTACTATTATATAATTAAAAAAATTAAAGTATATTTTTTATTGAGTTTTAACTCAATTAATACAACTGTTGTTACAATAATAGATTTGTCCATGGGTCAGACCACCTAATTCAGCCCAAAGGCTTATCTAAAAAGTGAGAGGGTTTGGACAAAAATATAGGCTTGAAATATGTGTTTTGTCAAAAAAAATAATGCTTGTTTAGAAAATAGGCTAGACCTCAAGTAAGGTTTTTTTGGCCCGATTGCAAAAAAAAAATGTTGTTTTGTTTTTGTTTCTGTTTTTCCTATTTTGTTGCTATCTTTCTACCATTTTCCAACTATTTGCTGTCATTTTACTATTATGTTGGTACTATTTTGTTGTTATTGTTTGAATATTATATAACTTTTATTTTATTGTTAATTTTGTTATTATTTTAGAGACATTTGCTTGTTAATTTGCACATATCTTAATTTTTTTAGTGTTTTTGATGAATTATATTTTTTTTAAAAAATTTATATAAAAAACAAAATAATTTTTTTTAATACGGGCGAACGAGGCTGAACTTAGTTTTTACTATTTTTATTTGAGTCGAGCTTGAGAAAAATTTTAGATCCATTTTTCGAGTCAGGCTCGAGCTTATCAATCGAGCCTAGAATTTTATTAGGATCCGACTCGGCCCATGAACAACTCTATACAATAACAAGAAAGATTTGAATTCAAGTATGCTTATATCATAATCATATAAAAAGTTAAAATATAATAATTGATAAATAAATTACAAATAATAAGTAATATTAGTCTGTATGAAAAATTTTATATTTAAATTTATATTGAAAGATAAAATTTAAAATAATTAAAAAATTTACGAATAATAATAATTTTGAATAGTTTAACTCTTATATTATAAATAAATATTGTTATCTTATATGTTTATGTGTATATTGGGCAAATTATTAATATTTTTACAAATTAGATATTAAAATTTTCCACAATGAAATTAAATTTGTTTGGATTAATTCTTTACTAATTTTTCTAATCTTTGTTTGGAAACATGACCTAAACTTTTATGCACAAATAAGAAAATATTTATTTAGCATACTACATTTAATTCCAACTAAACAAGTATGGATATAGAATTTTTTTTTTAAGTTTCAATATAATAAACCATCAATAAAGTTTCTGGAATCAATAACAACATTATTCTTAAATAAACTGAAATATTCGTATCTAAACTTAACATTAAATCTAAAAAATCAAGTTTTGAAACAACAATAAGGTTCCTAAAAACTAGAGGCTCATAAAGAGTTTAAAATAAGTCTAAGTGATGACTAATATCAAAGACCAAATGATAAGTCCCTATACATTCTGTAATGACCCAAAATTCACGGGCATCGAAAAAGTACATTATCGGGCCTTCGTCTTAATGAAATGGGTTCATAAATAATTGTTAGAAATATTTATGAGTCTAGTAGTGTGTTTAATTAAGTTTTAATTGAGTGAATTTAGCTTAATTAAGGGTAATTAGGAGAAAGGACTGAATTGAATAAAGAGAGAAAGTTGAATTATAGATGAAAAGAAAATATAAAGGACCAAAATGAAAATTATGCCATTTTTCCTAATTGAGGCGGCATAAGATTGTAAAAATCTTAGATTTTTACATGATTTAATTTTATAAATATATAAATTAATTCTAATGTATATTATTAAATTAATTATATTATAAATATTATATTAAGAAATAAATTGAATTATGACAAATGTAGGGTGATGATAAAACACGTGTAATAATTATATTTGTACAATTGTAATATATTTATTTAATTATTTTCTATTTAAGTAAATTGATTTTTATTATAAACTAAGGACAATTGGATGGTGATGATAATAGATAAGTGTATAGTAATAATAATTACATGTGTAAAAATAATATACATATATATTAATAAAACATGTATTACTTAATATTTAAGTATATATGTATTATAAACTTAATTACTAGATTACTAGGTCTGCCTTGTAGCACGAGTTAGGGTTTTTGTCTGCTTTATCGCACGAAAATTTGTCCTTTTTAGGGCTTGAGTTCTACTGCCGAGTGAAGGGGAATCAATTATCGAAGAAGAAGGGGAGTCATGGCTAATGTTGAATTGGTGGATACTGAGTTAGCCAACCTCAATATAATAGATGAAGAAGAGGAAGATCCCATGGTGGTCTTGGGGGTAAATAATGACGATGAGCAGTCATATGATCTTTGTTTGGTAGGGAGAGTTCTTACAGATAGCGTTGTTTGGTAGGCTGATTTATAGCATCCGTTGAGAGGGGTATCAATCACAGAGTTGGAGAACAAAAGAATATTATTTAGATTTTACAGTGAGATCGATTTGAAACGAGTTCTGGATGGGATGCCGTGGTTGTTTAACCGACATCTCATTGTATTTCACAGATTAAGAGGGGACGAAGAACCAAATTCGATTCCTCTATGGCACACAACTTTTTGGGTCCAGGTACACAACTTGCCAATTGGTGTTACATCAGAGGGAACAGCACGCCAGCTTGGTGACTTTGTTGGCAAATTCATGGAGTATGATTCAACGTTGGTGACAAGAAGGGGCTGTAAATTCATGCGAATTAGGGTTCTAATTGATGTTCGGACACCACTTAAAAGGGAAAAATGAATCAGCATGGAGTAGAATAAATTTGTTTATGCATTATTTCAGTATGAAAGATTGCCACTATTTTGTTTTATTTGTGGACGGCTCGGTCATGGAGAAAGTTATTGTGAAGTAAGATTAACTCTTGGGAATCAACAAGTGGAGTTTGGATGGGATTTGTCGCTGAGAGCAACGCCGAGATGGGAAGGACAGGCCATGAGTAAATGGCTAAGAGAGGAACCAGAAAAGAATAAATGGAATGACATGGACATTGATGGGGAAAGAAGGTTAAAAAGATTTGATGTGGATGTCACAAATAAAGATGAAATCAGGGGGGAAGCAGAATCATTGGGACGTTATACACGGCAAATACGAATTATAAACACAATAGACCGTATTAATTCGAGGCATTTGGAGGAAAGGAAGATGGAAAAAGAGGTGGAAGACACACCAGTGCAGCTTGTAAATGGAAAAAAGAGACAGGATTAATTTAGAGAGGGAGTCCTTGAGAAATATTAAGGACCTAGTAGAGGGGAATATAGAGAATTTTTTATCGGCGGCCACCCCAAAGGTGGCTGACCGGGCGCAATGAAAATTCTAAGTTGGAACGTTCGTGGACTAGGGCAACCACGAATAGTTCGACGTCTCAAAAATAAGTTGAGACACGCCAAGCCTCAAATCATGTTTCTTATGGAAACTAAGGTCACAAGTAAACAGATGAAATCAATAAGAAGGCAATGTAGGTTTATAAATGGAATCGATGTGGCGGCAATAGGCACGAAAGGAGGATTATCATTAGGGTGGAAGGAGGGATGGAATGTAACTTTGAAAAGTTTTTCAAAATCGCATATTGATGTAGAAGTTGAGAATGAATATGAGACGGGTACATGGAGATTTACAGGATTTTACGGAGAACCAGTGGAGAATGAGAGAAAAAAGTCTTGGGAACTTTTAAACGACTAAAGCGAACAAATAGCAAGCCATGGCTGGTTCTCGAAGATTTTAATGAAATTCTTTACTCTTTTGAGAAAAAAGGGGGGAGAATTCGAGGGGAAAGACAGATGGCTGCATTTAGGGAGGCACTAGGGTATTGCGATTTATATGATTTATGGTTTAATGGTCAGTGGTACACATGGGAGAGAGGGCGTTTAGTTAAAAATAATATTAGGGAAAGACTGGATAGAGGTGTGGCAAATATGAAATGGTGGGATCTTTTTCCAAGGTACAAGGTTAACCGCTTACAACATAGTTTTTCAGACCACTGCCCAGTTGTTGTGGATACATTCGGGAATAAGGATATGCAAGGAGGGGTGAAACAATGGCATTTTCGTTTTGATGCAAATTGGGTTTTGAATGATGAAGTTAATGAGAGGTTAAAACAGGAATGGAACTCTAATAGTTTGGATGTGCTTGAGAAGTTGGAAAAAGTGGGGTCAAAATTGAGTAATTGGGTAAAGGGTGAGAAACAGAGGAAAGACCAACGAAGGAAATATTTAAATGGCAGATTATTGGAACTGGGTGCTAGTGAAATTAGTGATGTTGCATTGGAAGAAATTACAGAGATTAAATTAGAATTGAACATCGAAGCAGATAAAGATGAGCTTTATTGGGAACAAAGGGCAAGGGTGAACTGGCTTCGTATTGGTGACAGGAATACGACATTTTTTCATAAAAGTGCGACACATCGCAGAAGGAAGAATAGGATTAAGGGGCTGGAAAATGAAGTTGGGAAATTGATCACTGATGAGCATGAAATCACGATTTTGGCTACTAAGTACTTCAAAGAGTTGTTCTCATCCAAGCCAGTAAAAAGCCATGATAGATTGTTTGAATCTTTTTTACCTTGCATCACGGACAAACACAACGGTATTTTAATGCAAGAATTTAAAGAAGAATAAGTTGTGAGGGCAATAAAATCCATAGCACCTCTCAAGGCATCAGGGCAGGACGGATTCCCAGCAATTTTTTATCAAAAATATTGGCATATTGTTGGAGAGGGAGTTTCTAAATATTGCTTGGATATCCTCAATGGTAGAAGAAATATTGAGGAGATTAATAATGTAACAGCCCGATTTTGGTTCTAGTCGGAACAGTAGTTTCGGGACCACAAATCCGACGAGGAAAAATGTAATGGCCTGAATTTTCAAAGGTGTCAGAACGGTGATTCGAGATCACTAAATTTGACAAATGAGTAGAAAATATTATTAATTTAGTGAGTATAAGTTAAATGTGAAGTTAGGAAAAAATTTTAAATAGTGAATAGTGCACTAGAAATAAATATTAAAATAATTAAAATCGAAAATGAGGTATTGAGACATCAGAGATTTTAAACCGAGCCATAAATATTTTTATAAATATTTATGGAGTGTTAAAAAGTTAGTATTAAAGTTTCGTCAAGAAATTTTAAAGTTCCGATAATTAATTGAACAAAAAGGACTAAATTGTAAAAAATGCAAAATTATAGAAAATGATTAAATAGCTTAAATTATAAAAGGAAGAGGACTTAAAAGGAAAATAGACCCAAGGTATATTTGGGCTGGACGAAAAAGGCATGAAATCAGCAAGAAAGTCAGGAGAATTAAGGGTAAAATTGGAATATTGCAAAATTTGCTTAATAAAGTTAGGACCAAAGTGGAATTATCTAGATTTCTCTTCATTTTTCTGCATTCTTAGCAGCTAAAACACCATAGAAGGGTTTCTTCAAGCTGGTTCTTCATATTTTTACTGCAGGTAAGTTCAATTCTTGATTATTTCTTGAAATTTTTGTGTTTTTGGGACTTTTACAACTAGACCCACTTGTTGAATTCATTAGTTTTTGATTCTATGAAAGAATTTGAAAGTTTCTATGAATACATGCTGGAAGTATATGATTATTTAGCATGGAATTAGAGCTTTAAATTGTTCATATGCTGATTTTATTGAAAGAATTGAATAGAAAGTGAATGTTTGGGACCTAATAGTAAAAGAGTTTGAAGATGGAGTTATATGTGGAAATTATGAATTTCAATAGTTGTGATACAACTTATAATGTCTATGGAAAGTATTAATTGAGAAAATTAGATTAATTGAGGGGTTAATTGAGAAAGGACCAAATTGTATAAATTGTAAAATTTGGGGCAAAATGGAAATCAACATTTTGCACTAAAGTAGTTTTGGACAGCAGCAGTAGTATAACTTTGAAAAATCACAAAAAATTGTGAGAATTTAATTATAGGGTGAATAAAATATTAAATTAAAGCTTATTGAGTCTAGTTTCTTATAAAAGAAACAGTGTAAGCAATGGAATTATAAATCATGAGATATAATAGATTTTGTGAGACAAGGTCAGAATAAATTCGAGTTCCCCTGTTTTGATTTTTTAAAATCATTAAAAATTGTAAAAAAATGATTATGAGTTATAATTTATATGGTTAGAATTCTTAATGAGTCTATTTTCATAAGAAACAAACGGAAACATCATCCGAATTTTTTACAATGAGATAATTAATTTTTAGTGAAGAGTGGTCGGAACTGTCAGACAACGAAACAAGGGAAAATTTAAAGAATAAATTGTACTATTTTGCTGAACCAAAAATTCTGAAAATTTTATGGTAAGAAGATATGTGAGTCTAGTTTCAGGAAAAATTTACGGATCTTAATTTGGAGCTCTTTAACTCTAGATAAAAATAATTTAGTGACTCTGACTCAGACGGACAGCTTGAATTTTATATACAAGAAAATAGTGAAAGTATGAATAATGTTGTTTAAGTGTGTTATACACATTAAGGATGTGGAATGGAGAGGAGGAAGAGAAAAATTGAGAAATATATGAATGATTTGTGTATAATTGGTCATATGCTTGATTATAATTGATAAACGATGAAATAGAAATGATGCTTATATTTGTGCATTATTGGTCATGGTTTAAGCTCATGTGTGAAAATAAAGTTTCATAGTATGTGTGTATGGTATATTCGGTATATGATTGGCATGAAATAATGTCATGAATGGTTTATGAATTAACACATGTTGGTAAGCCTGATACATGAATAAGTGTTGTGCTCATCCATGCTTATAATGCTTATGCTATATATGTATTTGGCTGACATATTTGGTGTATATGCTTAGGCTTTGGCCAATTAGTGGCTAGATTATGCTATGTTAAATTTTTAAGTTATGCATTGAAATGGTTTATCATGTGGTTAGCCCCAAAAAGAGTTATGTTTAAATACACTAGCTTGCGACTATGGTTTGAATGATATGTTTATATCTTATGTGATGTGCATAGAAAACGAGTGTGGAAAGATGATGAAATAATAAGTTCATATGGCTGAAATTTAATGATTAAGTGTTAATTTCATGAAATATATAATGTATGATGAAATGTATTTAGTGTTGAAATGAGAGTAAAATAAAAATGCAAAAATCGAATAAATGATCAAATTAAGCGGAACGCCGGATTTGAGTACTTCTGATCAAGAGATAAAGTGATAAGTGGTAGCTTTAGCTACACTTATCTGATCAAGTGAAAAAGTGATAAGTGCTATAATTATCTGATCAAGTGAAAAAGTGATAAGTGCTATACTTATCCGATCATGTGAAAAAGTGATAAGTCCTATACTTATCTGATCAAGTGAAAAAGTGATAAGTGCTATACTTATCTGATCAAGTGAAAAAGTGATAAGTGGTAGCCTTAGCTACACTTATCTGATCAAGTGAAAAAGTGATATGTGGTAGCCTAGCTACACTTATCTAATCAAGGACAAGTGATAAGTGATCATACGTAAGACCATAGTTATACTATGGCAAAGTGAAAGTGAAGTAATCAATTTTCCGTAACCGTTCCTTAATTTTGATCAAGGATGGTAAGTGACAAATGGGCCCAAAAGAATTAAAGCAAATGGATAAGTGGTTGTGTATTTATACCAAGATGATGTTGTTATTTAAGTTAAAGTGATATTTTCATTACAAAATTGAGAATTTCATAAATGTGTTAATGAATGGTATAATCGATAAACGTTGAGTTAAATGGTAAATACGTATTAGTGTTAAACTTAGTGACATTGAATTGTACGTGAATTAAATGGAAATTGCTAGTGATATGATTTAAATTGTGAGCATGAGAAATTGTGAATTGAATGAAATGGAAACGAAGCATTGAATTGCATGAGTATGTATCGGGTCTCGTAGGCCCAATTTTATTATGATTATAATGTTTTGAGGATATATTGTGAAGAGTTATAAAAGCATGTTAATAATTTTGAAAGTTTTAATTTAGATGAAATTTTATAACTCGGTTAAATACGTTCGCAAGTGTATGTGTTCTAGTAATGCTTCATACCCTATTCTAGTGTCGGATACGGGTAAGGGGTGTTACAAATAATACGAACATAGTTCTTATCCCTAAAGAGAAGTCGCCAAAGTCTATGAATAAGTTTCATCCCATTAGTCTATGCAACGTGATTTACAAAATTATTTCAAAAGTCCTTGTTAATCGCTTTCGACAAGTACTTGATTTATGTATTGAGGATACACAAAGAGCATTTGTTCCAGGAAGACAAATCACAGACAACATCCTTATAGCATATGAAGTACTGCATTCTTTCAGAAAAAGAAGAGGATTGTCAAATAAAAGTTTCGCTCTAAAATTGGATATGAGCAAAGCATATGACAGGGTTGAATGGAGTTTTTTAGAAAAAATGATGTGCAACATGGGTTTTTGTGAGGACTGGATTTTACTTATAATGAGATGTATTACCAGTGTTGTATACACAGTAGTGATTAATGGGAAGAATGGAGAAGAATTCCGGCCAAAACGAGGGTTAAGACAAGGTGACCCATTAAGTCCGTATTTATTTCTCATTCGTACGGAAGGATTTTCAAGGCTGATTGCACTCGCAAAAAGGGAAGGAAGTCATGTTGGGACAACAGTGGGAAGAGGTAAAGTCCAGTGTCACATTTGTTTTTTGCAGATGATAGTATAATGTTTGGAGAAGCTTCAGCTGAAGGACCAAATCGAATGAAACGTGTGATTAAAGATTATGAAGAGGTTTCTGGGCAACTGGTCAATTTTGATAAGTCACTTATTTATTTCAGCGGTAATGTTGATTTGGGTACACAAGATCAAGTGGGAAGGATTTTGGGAGTAAGAATTTCTAATAATCCGGAGAAATACTTAGGGTTGCCAACTATGGTGGGTCGTCGAAAAAAGCATGCTTTTGTGGCCATTAAAGAGCGTTGTACGAAATTATTGGATAATTGGAATGTGCGACTATTATCAGCTGGAGGAAATGAGGTATTGTTAAAATCTATTTTCCAAGCAATTCCGGTTTATGCAATGCAATGTTTTAAGTTACCAACTTCTTTTTATCAAGAACTCGAGAATTTAATGAGTAAATTCTGGTGGAGGAATTCTAAAACAAATAAAGGGATTCACTGGTGCAAATGGAAAGCTTTATGCATCCCCAAAGCGAAGGGAGGATTGGGTTTTAAAGATTTGTCAAAGTTTAATTTGGCCATGTTAACGAAGCTGTAATAACTCGTTTTTGAGTCTAATCGGAACAGTGGTTTCGGGACCACTTAACCGAGTAAAAATATTTATTATATTATTTTAATAAGTTTTACAGCATGATGGAATTATAATATAAAAATTTGATTAATAAATTTTACCGTTTAAATACTTAATTTAATTAAAAGGATTTAATCGCGTCAAATGCAAAATTTGAATGTTATATGTAAAGGTACCTATTTGTTATGACTTTTATTATATAGAGTCCTTATGTGGTAATTTAATCATTAGAATATTGCATGGTCAAAAATAGACAGCCATTAGGTGTTTTGTAATTTTAACTATTAAGGTTAATATGGTCATTATGTTAATAAGTTTTTTTTTATAATAAAACAAAACATGAAAAATCAATGATCCATTCTTCTATACTGCCGAATTAACAAAGGAAAGAAAGCTTATGAGCAAAGTAGGGTTCGGCACTTTTGGTTGTTGATTAAGGTATGTTCTTTGCTCGGTTTTTGATGATTTTTACGTTTTTGAGATCGTTGTTTTGTATTCTAGCTAGCCCGTACCTTAATTTCTAAAAATTTTGATGATTTTGAAATTTGCCATTGTTGAATACTGGTATATTTTGAAGTATTATGCTAGATTATTGATGGGTGTTGAAACATATACAAGTTTTATAAAGTAAATTTTGACAAAAATGAGCTTTAGGGATTTAATAAAAAATAGAAATATTATGTTAGAAATGTGAAATAAATGAAAATATGGGCTGATTAGAAGATATATATTATTCGGTTAAGAATTCGTATAAAGAAATTTCGTATATTTTGTGTATTTGTGAATTAGGAACTAAAGTGTCAAAATGCGAAAATATGAAGGCTATTTTGTAAAAATGCCAAAATATATTTATATGGATTGAATTGATTGATTTGGTGAATAAATGAATTAAATTTGAATTTATATAGATCAAGATAAACAAATACCGGAACTTGATCGGGGGAAACAAAAGTTAGACGGGTATACGAAAGTATTCGAGCAAATACGAGGTAAGTTCGTGTAGCTAGAATTGAATTATTAAATATTTGTAATTGTCAAAAAAAATGAATGTATGTAAGTTGAATGAATGATCCACTTGAATTTTAAATTACCGATATGCTATTATATTACTGTTTACATGAATGCAAATGAAATGTTACAAATACTATATACATTATATAGATTTGGTATAATAATAGGCATTGAATATTAAATTTTGAGTATTTAAATGTATGTATTTAATTATATTAAATATATAAATACGCATATGAATTGAGGAATTGAGCTATTGATTTTTCATTTCTTAATTGATGAAATTGGATAATACTGAGCCCGTTTGAACTTTAGAAAATCGTCGGATACGAGTGACTTGTCACTAGGGTTACTGTTTGGTCGAGCTCCTGCATTTGTTGCGGACTCACCACAGCTTGTATGAGCTTACCGTTTCAGCTCTACGGAGCTTACCGTTTCAGCTCGATAGAGCTTACCATTTATCAGCTCGGAATGAGCTTACCGATCATGGCTCGAAAGAGCGAAAATGACAATGAATTGACGAATTTCTGATAAATACACTTATAGTGTATCACCCGTGTATCCCTCGATGTTCTAATAGGTTCAACGGGCATAATTACTGTTACTGATCATATGAAAAAAGTTATATAATTATTTGGATGAATTACAGGTTACACGATTAGGATGGAATTGATATAAATGCCTTGGTTGAAATACTGGAATTGAGTTGGTTATATTTGAAATTTTGCAGGGGGTTTAATGTAAAATAAGCCGAAATACTGCCAAAATTTTTATAAAATAAAAAATGAATGAATGAAATCAATTAGTAAAATTTATATGAATTATGATTTACTTTAATATGTTGGTTGTTTATTTTTAAATTATGTGTAAATTGTGTGATATGTCCGGTAATGCCTCATAAATCTGTTCCGGCGATGGTTTGGGGGTTAGGGGGTGTTACATTTAGTGGTATCAGAGCTACAGTTTAGTCGATTCTAGGACTACCGTAGTGTTTACGAGTCTAGCTATACATGCCATATTTAAACTGCGATAGTGTGATATCTCCTGACAGCTTCTGAATTATGTTTGATATAGTAAATTGATCCAAATCGAGCAATGGCCGACGATGTAGAAAGTAATGCGCCAGCTTCCACTCAATGAACTGTGCCTTCTGAATCGATCCCTGCTATGGGCAATCAGGGAGAAGCTAAACAAGCTTTCTTCCAAATGATGTCTGAATGGTTTTTTGAATTTGTTCGAGCAAACCCGGCTGCTCAACAACCTCCACCCTCTCCAGTTCTCCAACCAAACCCTGAAAATATACGAGGTATGGATCTTTTACGATTGAATAGACCTCCTGTTCATAAGATACGAAAATACGGGGCCGAAGAATTCAGAGCCTCAGCTAGTGATGATACTGAGAGGGCCGAATTCTGGCTTGAAAATACGATCAGAGTTTTCGATTAATTAACGTGTACACTAGAAGAATGCTTAAAATGTGCTATTTCATTGTTGAGAGATGCAGCATATCAGTGGTGGAATACTCTAATATCAGTTGTTCCACGAGAAAGAGTTACATGAGATTTTTTCCAAACTGAATTTCGAAAGAAATATATTAGTCAGCGGTTCGTCGACCAGAAAAGAAAAGAATTCCTTGATTTGAAATAGGGCCGTATGACGGTAAATGAATATGAAAGAGAATTCGTACGACTCAGCAAATATGCTCGTGAATGTATTTCTACTGAAGCTATCATGTGTAGAAGGTTCGAGGATGGGCTGAATGAAAATATTCGATTGTTAGTTGGAATTCTTGAATTGAAAGAGTTCGTTGTGCTAGTTGATAGGGCTTGTAAAGCCGAAGAACTTGCCAAAGAGAAACGAAAAGCTGATTTTGAAGCAAGAGATTCTAGAAAGAGATTCGCGAGTAAACCGCATCAGTCTGGATCAAAGAAATCTAAAGACTTCAATTCCCGTTCCACTGCTTCAGCGGGTATATCAATCAGAGAAAGAGATGCAAGATCATTCAATCTGAAGCCTCAAACGACATCCATTGCTAGTTTGGGTAGTGTGAGAAATACATGACCTGATTGTAAACATTGTAACCGAAAGCACTATGGTGAATGCCGATTGAAAAATAGGGCATGTTTCAGATGCGGATCGTTAGATCATTTCTTACGAGATTGTCCGGAAAGATCTACTGCTGATAGAGAACAAACAGTTAAAGTGGGTAATACTATTACCAGGGGTAGACCACTCCGAAATGCAGGGAATCAAAGTGGAAACCGCAGTACTACACGAGATTCAAATGTGAGATCGGAGACCCGAGCACCTACCCGAGCTTATGCTATACGCGCACGCGAGGAAGCCTCGTCACCTAATGTTATTACCGATACTTTTTTTCTTTTTAACACTAATATAATTGCGTTGATAGATCCAGGATCAACTCATTCTTATATTTGTATGGAACTAGTGTTTAGAAAGAGTTTACATGTTGAGTCTACAGAATTTGTAGTTAAAGTATTGAATCCATTGGGTAAGTCAGTGTTAGTTGATAAAATTTGTAAGAAATGTCCATTGATGACTCGGGGATACTGTTTTCTGGCTGACTTGATGCTCCTACCATTTGACGAGTTTGATGTGATACTGGGCATGGATTGGTAGAATTTGCATGATGCAGTTGTAAATTGCAGACGAAAGAGTATAGAACTGAAATGTCAGAATGGTGAAATTCTTCAGATTGAATCTAATGATTTGAAGGAATTACCGGTTGTGATATCTTCTATGCGAGCTCAGAAATGTGTAAAAAGGGGCTATGATGCGTATTTAGCATATGTATTGGATAATAAAATGTCAAAATTGAATATTGAATCGGTACCGGTTGTCAGTGATTTTCTAGATGTATTTCCAGAAGAACTACCGGGTTTACCACCGATCAGAGAAGTTGAATTTGACATCGAATTGCTACCAGGTACAACACCAATATCGATAGCTCCGTACAGAATGGCACTTACAGAATTGAAAGAGTTAAAAGAATAGTTACAAGAGTTAACAGACAGAGGATTTGCAAGACCGAGCTTCTCACCGTGGGGTGCTCCGGTGTTATTTGTTAAAAAGAAAGATGGATCAATGAGAATGTGTATTGATTACAAGCAACTGAATAAAGTAACTATAAAGAATAAGTATCTTTTACCGCGAATCGACGACTTATTTGATCAGTTGAAAGGGGCTGCTGTATTTTCAAAGATTGATTTGAGATCAGGCTACTATCAGTTGCGAGTTAAAGATTCAGATATACCGAAGACTGCCTTCAGAACATGATACGATCACTATGAATTTTTAGTTATGCCTTTTGGTTTGACTAACGCTCCTGCGGTATTTATGGATTTAATGAATCGAATATTCAGACCGTATTTAGACAGATTTGTTGTTGTGTTTATTGACGACATTCTGATCTATTCTCATGATGAGACGGAGCATACTGAATATTTGAGAATTGTGTTACAGACTTTGAGAGATAAGAAGTTATATGTTAAATTCAGCAAATGTGAATTTTGGCTTCAGGAAGTCAGATTTCTGGGTCATATTGTTTCAGCGGAAGGCATCAGAGTTGATCCAAGCAAAATATCCGCAAGTATAGACTGGAAACCACCGAAAAATGTATTTGAGATCAGAAGTTTCCTGGGATTAGCGGGATACTACCGGAGATTTGTAAAAGGATTCTCGATGATTGCTGTACCGTTAACTCGATTACTTCAAAAAGATGTAAAATTCGAGTGGACTGATAAGTGTCAACAGAGTTTTGAACAGTTGAAAGCACTGTTAACTGAGGCACCAGTTTTAGTTCAACCTGAATCGGGTAAAGAGTTTGTGATTTACAGTGATGCATCGTTAAACGGACTGGGTTGTGTATTGATGCAAGATGGAAAAGTTATAGCTTATGCTTTTCGACAGTTAAAACCACACGAGAAGAATTACCCGACACATGATCTTGAATTAGCTGCAATAGTATTCGCATTAAAGATTTGGCGACAATATCTGTACGGTGAGAAATGCCGAATATTTACAAATTATAAAAGCCTGAAGTATTTGATGTCACAAAGAGATTTAAATCTGCGACAACGGAGGTGGCTCGAATTACTGAAAGATTACGAGTTTGTAATTGATTATCATCCGGGAAAAGCTAATGTTGTAGCTGACGCTTTGAGCCGTAAGTCTCTATTTGCTTTGCGAGTAATGAACACTCGGATGATGTTATGTGATGACGGAGCCATTCTAGCTGAATTAGAAGCTAGACCGATATTTCTACATCAAATCTGCGAGGCTCAGAAAAATGATAGAGAGTTACAAGCCAGACGAATCCAATGTGAGTCTAATTCTGATTCTGAATTTAGTATTGGAACTGATGATTGTTTAATGTTCCGGAATAGAATTTGCATACCTAAAGATACTGAATTAATTCAGAGAGTTTTGAGCGAAGCACATAGTAGTCGCTTTTCTGTTCATCCAGGTAGCACTAAAATGTATAATGACTTGAAACAGTTGTACTGGTGGTTGGGAATGAAACGAGATATATCAGAGTTTGTATCGAAATGCTTGATCTGTCAACAAGTAAAAGCAGAACATCAAGTACCATCAGGTTTATTACAGCCGGTGATGATTCCGGAATGGAAATGGGACAGAGTTACTATGGATTTTGTATCGGCATTGCCTTTGACTCCGAAAAAGAAAGATGCAATCTGGGTTATCGTTGATCGATTAACAAAATCGGCTCATTTTATACCGGTATGTACAAATTACTCCCTGGATAGATTAGCTGAATTGTATTTATCTGAGATTGTACGATTACACGGTGTACCGTTGTCAATTATCTCTGATAGAGATCCAAGATTCACATCGAGATTCTGGAAGAAATTACAAGAAGCTGTAGGAACAAAATTGAATTTCAGTACAGCCTTTCATCCTCAGACTGACGGTCAGTCCGAAAGAGTTATACAGATACTCGAGGATATGTTGCGTTGTTGCATACTTGAATTTGAAGGTAGTTGGGAAAAACACTTGCCTCTGATTGAATTTGCATATAACAATAGCTTCCAGACAAGTTTGAAAATGGCTCCGTATGAAGCTTTATATGGTCGTAAATGTCGGACACCATTATACTGGACAGAATTAAGTGAGAAAAAGATTTATGGGGTTGAATTGATTAGAGAAACTGAAGAAAAAGTGAAAGTGATTCGAGATAATTTAAAAGCAGCATCAGATAGACAGAAATCATATGCGGATTTGAAACGTAAAGAAATAGAGTTTCAGGTTGGAGATCGAGTATTCTTGAAAGTGTCACCGTGGAAGAAAATTTTTCGTTTTGGCCGTAAAGGAAAGTTAAGTCCGCGATTTATCGGGCCGTATGAAATTGTTGAAAGAATAGGACCTGTAGCATATCGACTATCATTACCGTCTGAACTTGAAAAGATACACAATGTTTTTCATGTTTCGATGTTACATCGATACCGATCCGACCCCTCACATGTGATCTCTCCCGTTGATGTGGAAATACAGTCAGATTTATCGTATAACGAAGAACCGATCAGAATTCTGGCCCGAGAAAATAAAGAATTAAGAAGTAAACGTATAGCACTTGTGAAGGTTCTTTGGCATAAACACGGGATAAAGGAAGCTACGTGGGAACCCGAGGAAGCTATGCAAAAACAGTACCCTAATTTGTTTATCGGTAAGATTTTCGGGGACGAAAATCCCTAAAGGAGGGGAGAGTTGTAATAACTCGTTTTTGAGTCTAATCGGAACAGTGGTTTCGGGACCACTTAACCGAGTAAAAATATTTATTATATTATTTTAATAAGTTTTACAGCATGATGGAATTATAGTATAAAATTTTCATTAAGAAATTTTACCGTTTAAATACTTAATTTAATTAAAAGGATTTAATCGCGTCAAATGCAAAATTTGAATGTTATATGTAAAGGTACCTATTTGTTATGACTTTTATTATATAGAGTCCTTATGTGGTAATTTAATCATTAGAATATTGCATGGTCAAAAATAGACGGCCATTAGGTGTTTTGTAATTTTTAACTATTAAGGTTAATATGGTCATTATGTTAATAAGTTTTTTTATAATAAAACAAAACATGAAAAATCAATGATCCATTCTTCTATACTGCCGAATTAACAAAGGAAAGAAAGCTTATGAGCAAAGTAGGGTTCGGCACTTTTGATTGTTGATTAAGGTATGTTCTTTGCTCGGTTTTTGATGATTTTTACGTTTTTGAGATCGTTGTTTTGTATTCTAGCTAGCCCGTACCTTAATTTCTGAAAATTTTGATGATTTTGAAATGTGCCATTGTTGAATATGGGTATATTTTGAAGTATTATGCTAGATTATTGATGGGTGTTGAAACATATACAGGTTTTATAAAGTAAATTTTGACAAAAATGAGCTTTAGGGATTTAATAAAAAATAGAAATATTATGTTAGAAATGTGAAATAAATGAAAATATGGGCTAATTAGAAGATATATATTATTCGGTTAAGAATTCGTATAAATAAATTTCGTATATTTTGTGTATTTGTGAATTAGGAACTAAAGTGTCAAAATGCGAAAATATGACGGCTATTTTGTAAAAATGCCAAAATATATTTATATGGATTGAATTGATTGATTTGGTGAATAAATGAGTTAAATTTGAATTTATATAGATCAAGATAAACAAATACCGGAACTTGATCGGGGGAAACAAAAGTTAGACGGGTAGACAAAAGTATTCGAGCAAATACGAGGTAAGTTCATGTAGCTAGAATTGAATTATTAAATATTTGTAATTGTCAAAAAAAAATGTATGTAAGTTGAATGAATGATCCACTTGAATTTTAAATTACCGATATGCTATTATATTACTGTTTACATGAATGCAAATGAAATGTTACAAATACTATATACATTATATAGATTTGGTATAATAATAGGCACTGAATATTAAATTTTGAGTATTTAAATGTATGTATTTAATTATATTAAATATATAAATACACATGAATTGAGGAATTGAGCTATTGATTTTTCATTTCTTAATTGATGAAATTGGATAATACTGAGACCGTTTGAACTTTAGAAAATCGTCGGATACGAGTGACTTGTCACTAGGGTTACCGTTTGGTCGAGCTCCTGCATTTGTTGCGGACTCACCACAGCTTGTATGAGCTTACCGTTTCAGCTCTATGGAGCTTACCGTGTCAACTCGATAGAGCTTACCATTTATCAGCTCGGAATGAGCTTACCGATCATGGCTCGAAAAAGCAAAAATGACAATGAATTGACGAATTTCTGATAAATACACTTATAGTGTATCACCCGTGTATCCCTCGATGTGCTAATAGGTTCAACGGGCATAATTACTATTACTGATCATATGAAAAAGTTATATAATTATTTGGATGAATTACAGGTTACACGATTAGGATGGAATTGATATAAATGCCTTGGTTGAAATACTGGAATTGAGTTGGTTATATTTGAAATTTGCAGGGGGTTTAATGTAAAAATAAGCCGAAATGCTGTCGAAATTTTTATAAAATAAAAAAAATGAATGAATGAAATCAATTAGTAGAATTTATATGAATTATGATTTACTTTAATATGTTGGTTGTTTATTTTTAAATTATGTGTAAATTGTGTGATATGTCCGGTAATGCCTCATAAACCTGTTCCGGCGACGGTTTGGGAGTTAAGGGGGTTACAGAAGCAGGGTTGGAAACTTATCATGCAACCTGATTGTTTGTTTGCACGTGTAATGAAAGCCAAGTATTTTCTGAATGGAGATTTTATGAGTGCAGGGTTAGGCGCTTACCCTTCGTATACCTGGCGAAGCATTCTGGGAGCTAGATATCTTCTCGAGGAAGGAATGGGATGGTGAATTGGTAACGGAGATTCAGTTAACATCTGGAATGATAGGTGGCTTCCTGGACCTGGCAGTGGTAGAGTAGAATGTCAAAATATTGATATCCGATATTCTAAAGTATTTGATTTAATTAACAAGGAAGATTATACCTGGAAACAAGGAATTATTCGCACGCTGTTCGGCGAAGAGCAATTGCAGCATATAACTTCAATTTCGTTGGTGAGCAGCAGGATTCAGGATGTTCCAGTATGGCGTGGTGACAATACTGGGATATATACAACAAAAAGTGGCTATAGATGGCTTATTACAGAGGGGGTACAAGTATAAATAATGAAATTCCTACTACTTTCTTTACAAGGCTTTGAGAGCTCAAAATTCCAAGCAAAATACGAATTTTTCTATGGAGAATTGCTAATGACTTTCTACCTACTCTACATAATCTAAAAGCCCGTAATTTGATTGTCAACACTTTGTGTCCGTTGTGCCAAACTGAAGAGGAAACGGTGGATCATCTATTTAGAGGTTACATATTCACGCAGCACGTCTTGCGGGGTTTGGGAATGGCAATCCCAACATGCAACAGAGAGAACAGTTGGAAGATTTGGTTAGCAACAGAATTTGAAAATCAGAGCGTAGATGCATGTAAAATTAGAGCTATTACATTTTGGGCAATTTGGCATAATCGCAATAAGATTTATCATAAGAGAGCCAGTTAATGAAGTTGTGGGATTTATTAAGGCCTACTATGCAAAAACAAATGTTGCGAGAGAGAGATTAAAGAACTCGTGTGCTATTGGACATTTTGTTTGGGAACCACCAGTTAATGACACCATAAAAATTATCCTTGACCCTTCCTTTAATCAATTAACAAAATTTTCTATCTCAGGGATCATAGCGCGAAACAAAGAAGGCCTAATAATGGCAGCGTGTACCTACCCATGGGAAAATATTGCAGATCCAGTGATGGCTGAGGCTAGGGCGTGTCTGCAAGCCATTATTTTGGCTGAAGATATGGGGTTCTAGGAAGTCTGCATTGAAGGGGATGCGTTAACAATAATACGTAAACTGAACTCTGCGGATGAAGATAGATCGTGTATTAGCAGCTTGATTAAAGAAATTAAGGGAAAAAGTTACAGATTTAAAAGAATGTGTTTCAAGTATATACCAAGGGAGGCCAACAAAGAGGCTCATACGATGGCGAAAGAAGGGGGTGCTACGAGCATCCTCGATTCTGGATAGAGGAAGCGCCGCATGCAGTGGAGATTTTGATAAATCATGAGAGGAGAAACAACATTCATGGTGGTTAGAGAGAAAGACAGAGTCTGGGTCTGTGATGTTTATGAGCCCGATGAACTCGCATTTCAGAAAGAGACTGTGATCTTAGGAAGGTACGATATTGGGAGAAAATATGTCTCTAGTACGGCTGATACAAAGGTTTCATGCTCAACAGAAGTAGAAGAAGGAAGGAGAAGGGTTTCTTAGGTCTTATTTTTCTTTTTTGGCGTTTCAGGTTTCCTAGATACAACTTTTATTTCCAGTTTTGTTTTTCAAGGCACTGTTTTGGTGGCCATTCATTTTTTGACATTTTATTTTTCTGTTTTTAAGTCTGTAACACGTGTTTCCTTCTCCTTTTATTTAATAGAATCAGCGGATCTTTTTTTTTCAAAAAAATTATATATGTATTATATTATATTATATTATTATAATAATATAACTAAAAGAATAAACAAATTAAATGAAATAAAAATAAACAAAGAAACAAAACAGAGAACGAAATAGGGAGAAAAGAAAGCAAAGAAAGAAAAGAAAGGAAAAACTAGAGTTTGAAGGTTTAAAGCTTTAATAGGTAAGTCAATTAAGTTCTTTTCTTTTAATTGAATAAATTTCAAGTTTGAATTGATTAAAGGATTAAATTGTAAACTAGGCTATAAGTTTTGTGTTGTGGGGATTAAATTGAAAGAAGTTTTAAATTAGGGTTTTATTATGAACATTAGATAGTTAAGTAGAATATGGAAGGAAATTGAATAGAAATAAAGTATGAATTGAGTTAGAAAAGTAAATGAGTTAATTAGGATTAAATTGGAATTAAGGTATAAATTGAAAAGAAAATCAATTAATTATTGTAAATTAGTGCTGTACTTAATAATGTAAATTATTATTATTTTCGTTGCTAACAAATAACCCGAGGTATCGGCATCGAAAGGAAAAGAGAAAGCTATTGAGGACTAAAACGGAAGATTTACGGTTTGTATTACCATAATTCAAATTACTTTTTATTAAATGATTTATATAAGTTTTTATATTTATTAAATGAGTATAAGGTAAGTATTAATATTTGAGTTGAATGGGAATTGGATTGGATGGTGAATGTGTATGTATAATTGAATTGTATTTTGATTTGAATGAGAAATTGAAATTGAATAGTGATATTAAATTTGGTATGAAAGTGAAAATTTAATTGAGATTTGGAATACCCTATTAACTAGCCGGGCTAAGTCGGATATAGTTGGCATGCCATAGGATTTGGAAGAGTACGGGATTTATCAGCTTTGCCGATTAGGCATTTTATGTGTCGTATTTCAGGCACTTCGTGCGTCATTTTAGGCACTTATGTGTCATATACTGATCAGGTACTATGCACCGTTTTAAGCACAATGTGCCATACTGGTGTGTTTGGGTTAGAATCCGTGTATCCGTCAAAGTCCGGGTTTGTTAATAGGGTGAATAACCGAAATGGAAAAAAAATTAAATGAATTTGATTGATTGTACTATTGAAAATGTGAGAAAGTTGAATTGTGTATTGAAATTGAGATTGGAAATGAAAGGCATGAACTTAACGTTCATGTAGTGATTGAAATTAAGACATATGATATGTGAATGAAATTGAAGAATAGCTAAAAATATATATATTGTTGTTGTTAATTAATGAAAGTTTAAGAATGAATTGATATTTGAAAATTTTGATAGTTATATGTTTGATAATTATATTCCATTATTATTATTATTATTTGAATTATAGTAATACTACTGAGTATGAAATACTCAAGGTACGGTTGTTTCCGTGCGCAGATCAGGTACTGTGATTTTGAAGAGTTGTAATTGAGGTTGTGAGCATCCATCTCATCACATCTCCAAGTGTCAAGAGGGTATGTTTCAAAATTCTGGATAAAAAGGCATGTACTTAGAAAGATCAAGTGTGTTCCAAGTAGTAGGGACAAAAATATAATTTATATATATATTTTTAATGTTTAAATATATTAGTGATTAGCCAAAATCACTTTGGCACCAAATGTAATATTCCTATATCAGGTTCCTTGGATCGAACCAGGTATAGGGGTGTTACACATTCAATTAGAGCCTTCATACGATTCCCCATATATAGAAAATCTTCATTTAGGTTTGTAGTTTGGATCGAAATGAATCCCTGCATCTTGTTGCATACATGAGTAGGAGCACAACCACCAAATATTATTAGAAAGTTCAATTAAGTTTTATTCGAAACATACAAAACCATAAAATATTCTTTTCTTTTCGAACCAAGATTTGCATTTTTGGTGATCTTTCTAATAGCACCACTTTTTTTTATAGAAGTGACACTAATCTTTCATTCATTCTTTTTTCTCGCCATTTAAGAACTATAGAATGTGTTTTTCTTCTTCTTAAACTTGTTGGTTTTCACCTTAAGTCATTTGCCAACTTATTAACCTACAAGGTTGATGGAATGACTTCCTTAACTCTTTAATCTCGCTTCCTCTTAATTGAGCTTACTAACCAATTCATTAACATCCCACTTTTCTTTAATAATGTTATAGTTAATTTGAAATGACCCATAATTCGAAAGTAGTGAGTTCAAAATGAACTATACCAAGAAAAAAGTCATCCACCATCATCCTTAAGGTATTTAACCTTGCTGTAATATTAGTCATCTCAGTGATAT
Organism: Gossypium hirsutum; assembly: GCF_007990345.1. Classification (NCBI taxonomy): domain Eukaryota; kingdom Viridiplantae; phylum Streptophyta; class Magnoliopsida; order Malvales; family Malvaceae; genus Gossypium; species Gossypium hirsutum. Next base: position 8,170,648 of record NC_053443.1, read on the forward strand.
GTTCTTGCATTCCGCTTAATGCATCAAACTTCATGGTTGTGTGTTGTGTCATTAAAGTCTCAACGAATGACTTGTTTGTAGAATGAAAATGTTCTTCTACAAACTTAAGATATTCTTTTGTACTTTTAGTTTGTGAAATATTGGTTTTAATGTTTTTAGCAATTTCCATTTGCAAATAAAAAAAGGAAGAAAGAAAGGCTCAACTTATTTGACCTTTTTCATTGCTTATGGTACAATTTCTCTTTCTCGTTATTTAAGTCAGTAATAATAGTCAATTTATCTTCTAATAATACCAAGTTGAAGATCTAAAACACTTAAATAGAGCTTGACTTGTTCACTCCATTTAGAGAAGTTTAACACATTAAATAAAACAACATATGAAGCTTACAAATGAGGAGAAATAGTTGGAAAAATAATACATAAATGCTCAAAATAATAAATTTACTTTATGAATTTAGATAAGCAAACAATTCAAAAATATCCTAGTTCTCCTTTTGGTATATTCTACAATATATTATCATATATATAAATGTTACTTAACTTTAAAAGTGCGTTTGAAAAGCCATCTGTTAATTGAATTTGGATGTAATTGCTTGTAACTCACACTTGTAGCATGTTTGGGTAACCACTGGAATGAGTAGGTCTCACTGAATTTGGTGTAATTGGAGCAACGCAATTACACTTTTCAACTCTAAAGGAGAGGGTGAGAATTTGAATAATTACACGGGTAATTGCAAATAATAACACTCAAATCCAATTACTCTATGACTTTCCAAACATGTTTATATATGATTTAAGTTTAAACATTTATTTTTATATAATAATATTTTAATTTTAGGATTTATATTTTTAAAATATTTTAAATGCTTATAATTATTCCAAACACGCATATATGTTTATGTTTATAATATAAAAAAACTATAACTTAAACTTGTATAAAGTAATTTTTTAAAATTAAATTTGGGTTTAATTACCTGCATAATTACTCCAATTCTCACCCTCCTCATAAAATCGAAAACTGTAATTGCGGTGCTCTAATTACACCCATTTTAGTGGGACCCACAATTACAATGGCTGCCGAAACATGTCATCTTCATGTAATTACAAGCAATTACCCCCAAATTCAATTATTAATTAACTTTCCAAAGATTTTTATAAAATAAACTATTTTATATAAAAATAAATGAATCTCTCCCCATCACTAAAACTAAAAAAATCCCTAATTCTTTTAATTTCTTCCAACACTATCATTTTTTCCTCAAATTTCTTTTATTAGAATTTTTAAAAGATAGGTGTTAATCTTTCAATACTTTCATGTTGATCTCCCAATTTGGTAACAACTCTTCTTTTCTTTTCATGCTTTATTGATTAATCTCTAGAAAATTAGGATTGTGTTTTTTCTTATGATAGAGTAGGATTTTTTTATGCAAGATTTAGATTTTTTAATTTATTGAATGATTTTACGATTATTGAATTTGTATGAGATTCCTAACATCATGATTGGGTAATAATTTTAAAGGTTGATTAATACAAATCATTGGAGAAATTAAGATTGATTAATACAAACCCTTGAAGAAATTAAGATTGATTAGAAATTTAGTGTTTTTATTTAGAAATTATTGTTGGTAGTGTGACTATTGTGAATCTTATGTTTGGAAAATTGATATATTGCGTTCTCATGACAACAAAAAGCACTTAAGTGGTGTTTATTTTTGTGAAAGAAAATTATAAGTGATATATTGGCTTCATAAAAACCTTTATGTTTAGACATATTTGTTTTAAATGTTTAACAGTAATGGAAAAATATTCTAAAAGAAATTCTACTTAGTTTATATGACTTTCATAAAGGTTTTAATTTTTAAAATAGTTGACCGCACAATCCAAAATTATTTGCTTTGCCCTTGGGTTACATAATAAGGTGCCTTATAATGTTTCTATATGAGTTATAAGTTGGCATGGATAATTGGATGGCTTATTCTAATGAAATGATATGTTTGAGATGAGAAGTTCCTAGTTGGCTAGAATGTGGTAACGTGGTAATAAGAATAATTGAAATGGGTATATCATGTGAGGTTATATCCAATTATAAGATGTTTCATGTAGCATTTCTTATCATTAGGTACTTTAGAAGTATTTAAGAATATTGGAGAGGGAATATCTAATGTTGAAAGTTATAAACGTGTTTTGATCTTGCTTAGAGAATGCTCTACAATTAGGTATTGATACCCATAATAGAGGTATTAATACAAGTACAAGTTAATAACCAATTGAACGTTTGAGAGTGGTCCTGAATTGATACCTTAAGAAGTGGTATTAGTATCACTACTAAAATATCTACCCATGGAAAAAGGGTATCAATACCTACCTAACTACCCTTTTATTGAAATAGACTTTAAGGTTCAAGTTTGGACATTACAAGGCTATGACATATTTATAAGGGCTAATCTTTCCCTACACATACCTATACTCTTGAACCTAAATACGATAACATAAACTTGAGTCTGTTCTTTTAAGGTTTTCATTAGTTTACACTTAGGTAAATCATAAATTGAATAAACTCATAGGTGACTAATCACACTAGCCTAAAACTGATTAGTGACGACTCTACATAGGATATTTTGTGCCTTGTTTGTCAGAGATCTTCAGCACCATCTTTCCACTCATCCTCCACGACCCTTGTTCCCTTCGTCAACCGCCTTTTTTTTCTAGCAAGTGAATTATTCGAAATAATAATAAGGCAATAGGTTTTTCCTTTGACTCCTCCCTTGAAAGAAGTTTTCTGAGTCGGTAATGACTCGTGTTCTCTTGGGTCTACAATGACTCGCTTATCTCGAGCTTGTGGTGACTCGATTGACTCTTTTTTGTTTATATTTGATCATAATAATTCAATATACTTCAAAACCTTAAATTGAGCTCTAGGAAGAACAAGATCATCGATGGCTGTTATAACACACCAATTCGTCTTCTTTGTCCTAGTGGTTAGCACCTGACGATGTGGCTTTGATACCAATGATATGTCTAGCATCCATGGTGTAAGGCCCAAATTTTGCTCGGGGCCCAAATTAAACGAAAAAAAGAGTCCACAGTCTATTACAAAGAAATAAAACCCAAATACCCTAACCCAACAGGCCCAAACGGCCCAAGTACAAATAAAATAACACTAAGCCCGATTAACAGTAGCCCAGAGTCCAACAAATTTCAGCAAATAAAAACCCTAGGTGCGCTGTACCTAGCTCTTCTGACCCCTAGCCGCCAGCCTGCCTGCACCGTCTCTGCCACCATTACAGCACGCCTCTGACACTTGTAAAAAGGAGAATAACATGTAACAACAAAGGCAAGAAAAAAACAACATGGAAACAGACAAAAAAAGAAGAAGCAAATAGTTTTCGATTTGGCTATTAAAGCCCAAATCTCACTTTTGTTTTTTTTACAAACACTAGAGAAATAAAAAGAAAAAGCAATATTTCGGAGGTGATTTTCCGCCTTTATTTTAGTTTTTTTAATATATGTTTGATTTGATTTTCACCTTTTTTATGTTTATTTTTAAATCAAATAACAAATAAAAAAACGAAAATAGGATACTCGGAATCGCCCCGCAAATCCCGTTGCCGGAGACCCTTATTGGTCACCAAAATTGGACAGAGAGACGCGTAGGGGGTCTTCTTCTTTCGGCCTTTGGGCCTAGAAGGCTCGGCCTTCAAACGATCTTTAAGTCAGGTTTAAAAAAATGATCTTTGCGTCGTTCCGACCACCACCTATGGCGGAGTCACGGCAGCGCAAACGGCGATCTATGGCCGTTCCCAGGACCGGAGAAGGGAAGGGTTTGAGAGAAAAGAAAAGGTTTTGAAGTCTTTTTTTTTAAAAAAATGATGGTTGAAATGAGATTTTGAAATTTTTTTTGGCTTAAATAGCCTAACAAAACGATGCCATTCTGCAAGTGGGATTCAAGTGCCAAAACGACGTCGTTTTGACCCTGACCCGCAACCCGACCCAGCAGCCCACAGGATCGGCGTGTTTTTGCGTTGAATGGGCTATTTGTGTGTGGGGTCCCTCCCTTTTGCGTCGTGGTGCAATCTGACCCTTTTGTTTATTTCATTTTGGCCCCATAAAATTTATACTGGTTTCATTTTAATCCGCGCTGAAACGTTGCGCTTTAGGACTAGGGAATATTGCCCAATCAGTCCTTCATTCCTTGCGCGCGCTCTATTTCAGTCCCTTGCAGCCCTATTTTATGTATTTGCAGTTTAAACCCCAAATTTTAATTCCATTTCAACCTTATCCTCAGTCCATTTAATTAATTTATTTATAAAAAATGCTCTTTTATCATTATTTATTTTAATTTTTTTCACATTTATTATTTAGTTGAAACTGTTTTACATTAAATTTATTTACATTTCTTTTACATATTATTTATTGTAAACTTATGTATGTCTATCTTTCAAATTTTTATGTACGTATATATTTTTTAAAATTGTTTCATATGTTTTTATATATTATTTATTTTTAATTGCTTTTGTCGAAACCACTTTTTGTAAGTTTAAAAATGAGAATCGACTTTTAAAAATGAAAATGGGAGTCGCCACCGATCTTTTATTAAGGTGTGATCGGTTCACCATTAAAAATAAATTTTAGGTCTGCGAGATTTGAGAAAATAGGTTCGGGAGTCGGTTACGCACGAGGAAGGGTTAGCACCCTCGTAACGCCCAAAATTGGTACCGAATCAATTGTTTAATGTCTTAGTGTCGAAACTTTGAAAAAAATTTAAAATACGATCCTTTGAAAAGAAAATTTGAGTAAAATGAATTGGACGATGAGATTCACTTATTTTAAAGAAATAAATCGTCACACTTAGTAAGTTAGAGTGCAACATTTTAAATCCTCAAAATTAAATTTATCTCTTGACTTTTAAAATATATGTATTTGAGAAGGATATCCGATTTGGGTCAAATGAAAAAAAAATCAAAACCCAATAAGTTAGGGTTCGATTTCACAAAATTCCTAAATATCGAATATTGTCTTTATTTTTATTTGTTAGAAAAATTCTTGTCTCGAGAAAACAACATGTCATATCCAATACGTTAGGACACAACGTATCGAATTCTCGAGAATGAATTTTTATTTGCGTTTTGATTAAAGAATAATCTTGATCATTTAGATTCGACGAAGAAAATTGGAATCCAATACGTTAGGGCTCAATTCTTTCGAAGATTCCAAATACCGAACTTTGTTTTATCTTGAAGATTTTTGAATAAATTGGTTTTGATACTTAGACGATTTTTGATGTAACCCTTTAAACGAAAAAAGTGTGATGTATTGATAATGGATGATTCAAAATAATAATTCGTAAGTCACGATATATATTAATAAACACTAATAATAAATGAATACCAATAAACAAATACAATACGCATAGACGATAATTTCACATCACATATAAATATCAACAAAAAGCTAATAATAATAATAAATACTAAGAAACAAGCGAATTAATACAAACACCAACCCAATATACAAGTTTGAAATAACTAAAAAATATGAAAGAGAGGAAATTATATATAAATTTAAAATAAATAATATATAAATGAAAATTTGAAATAAATTAAAAATATGGTTAAAGATAAATACTACATAAAATAATGGTGTCCAAATAAATTTTAAAGTAAATATTATGTAAAGAATAAATCAAAGTACATTAAATAATATATATATGTATGTATATACATAATGAAGATTAAACAATAATACGCAATAAATTTTGAAACAAATGTATAATAAACCCAAAGTGGTAATACAATTTTATTTATAATATAAAATAATACTACATAAAAAATACGTAATGAAATTAACTATTAATATATGATAATAATTCAAAACTTAAAGTAATAATATAAATAACAAAATAATAATACATGTACATAGATAAATAAACATATAAACTAATACAAATAATAATACTAATAATAACAATAGTAAAGATAATAAACTAAACAAAATTAGCAATAATAATGAAACAGAGGATTAAATTGGCACTAAAGCAGTAATTCGAGGGAGAAATCTGAAATAAATAAAAGGAAAGGTCCAAATTACAAAGCGCGAATAACATGGGGGACTGAAAGGGAAATATTCCCAACCCTTCAAAACGCTGTGCTGCGGCATGGACTAAAATAAAACGAGAAGCAAATTAAAGGGCGGAATTTACAAAGGGAAAAGAACCGATTTGAATCCGGCACAAAAAAGAGGGGACCATTTGCGCAAATCTCCCAAATGTCGCAAAACACGCGGATCCTTCCCCGGGTCGGGTCACACGCGCGGGTTATGTGGCCAATACGGCGTCGTTTTAAGGCCACTGAAGCAGGCCTTAAACGACGCCGTTTCAACACCTCAATAAGAACCAACTTTAAAACCCTAAACATGGTTATTCGGCCACTAAAACACAACAGAAAAAAAAACTTTGTCTTTCCCCTCTCCTCTTGCGCCGTTTCAAACATGAAAAACCCCCATCTAAACTCCAATTTGGGCGGAGTAGACGAGGGCTCCGTCGGCGTGCGTTTGCGAAAGTAAGAGTCTCCTTCCTCCTTTCTCCGATTAGTGAACACGAAAGTAAATAAAAGAAAAAAGAAATAACTGGTAAAAAAACCCCAAAAAATCACCTTTACAAACTATCTTTTTCTATTGGTTTTCTTTCAAAAATATTTGATACAACATTCGTGGTCCCTTTATAGATTTTTTTAAATCGGCCTTTATAGTGCCGAAAAATCCAAAAGAAATAATCAAAATCTGAAATTTTTTTACAACTGTCATTTGTCCTTTTTTGTTTGGTGCTGCGTTGCGTTTGTTGCATTGCAGGTACGGGTACGGAGACGCGTGGCATGGCGTGGAGTGGCTCGAAGGCGTGGCTCGTGGGGCCGAGGGAAAGCCTTGGTGGCTGCGGCGCCGGTGCTAGGGCTGAATGCCTAGGGCTGCGGCGCTGAAAATTTTGGAAACCCTAGGGGTTTCTGAAAATTTTCGTTTTGGGCTTCAATGTAATTGGGCCGGGGTATCGGGTTTTAGGTGGGTTAATTTGGGGCTTAGTAGATCTGTAACTAGGTATTGGACCCGAATTGTATTGGGCTTTGTAAAACGAGACATTTTATTATTATTTAGTTTATATATCTTTTTATATCTGGGTTTTAATATCTGTATCGGGCCGGGCAAATTTGGGCCATTACAGTTTTCATTGTTATTTTAGTTTTTTATATTCTGTTTATTTGGATCGTTTATTATTTATTTTGAATTGTCTTTATAAATCATTTATTTTGAGCTATTATTTTCTTTAAATTGATTCATATATTATTTTGTTTCGTTTGCTTTGATTATTAATATTTGTATTTGATGTGTTGTGTAATTATTACCATTATGTGTATTATTTCGTTTACTCGTATTTTCATGCTATAGTGATTCATTCGTTTAACATTTTGGTCGTAAATTATTTCTCCATGTTGTATATTATCATTCCA